>NC_141877.1:293635074-294254392 GCF_056163025.1 Triticum urartu | reverse complement strand
GCGTGCCTTGTTGGTGAAGATGGGCCGTACGGCCTGCTGCTTGGCCACGCCGCGGGCTGCAGGCAGGCAAGTCTGGGGACCCCCGTTCCCAGAACGCCGACAACATGATCATGCAAAGCAATATGACTATGATGAAGAGTGTCATAATAAACGGAACGATGAAAAGTCGCATGAAAATATATCTCGGAATGGCTATGGAAATGCCATAATAGGTAGGTATGGTGGTTGTTTTGAGGAAGGTAAATGATGGGTTTATGGTACGGGCGAAAGTTGCGCAGCACAAGAGAGGCTAGCAATGGTGGAAGGGTGAGAGTGCGTATAATCCATGGACTCAACATTAGTCATAAAGAACTCACATACTTATTGCAAAAATCTACAAGTCATCAAAACCAAGCACTATGCGCATGCTCCTAGGGGGATAGATTGGTAGGAAAAGACCATCACTTGTCCCCGACCGCCACTCATAAGGAAGGCTATCAAAGGAACACCTCATGCTTCAAATTTGTCACACAACGGTTACCATACGTGCATGCTATGGGACTTGCAAACCTCAACACAAGTATTTCTCAATTTCACAATTACTCAACTAGCATGACTCTAATATCACCATCTTCATATCTCAAAACAATCATCAAGTATCAAACTTCTCATAGTATTCAATTCACCCTATATGAAAGTTTTTATTATACCCATCTTGAATGCCCATCATATTAGGACTAATTTTATAACCAAAGCAAATTACCATGTTGTTCTAAAAGACTCTCAAAATAATATAAGTGAAGCATGAGAGATCAATAATTTCTATAAAATAGAACCACCGCCGTGCTCTAAAAAGATATAAGTGAAGCACTAGAGCAAAATTATCTCGCTCAAAAGATATAAGTGAAGCACATAGAGTATTCTAATAAATTACGATTCATGTGTGTCTCTCCCAAAAGGTGTGTATAGCAAGGATGATTGTGGAAAACTAAAAAGCAAAGACTCAAATCATACAAGACGCTCCAAGCAAACACATATCATGTGGTGAATAAAAATACAGCCTCAAGTAAAGTTACCGATAGACGAAGATGAAAGAGAGGATGCCTTCCGGGGCATTGTTGGTGGGAACGACACCTATGGGATCAAAAGAATCCCTATTGTGGTTGGCGGGGCGCGGGGTCGTGAGAAGAGCGGATCAAACAGATAGCACACGGATCGTTTATCCAGGTTCGGGCCGCAAGGATGCGTAAAACCCTACTCCTGCTTTGGTGGATTGTATATTTGTGTTCTTGAGCTAGCTATGGGGCGTGAGGAGCTCCAAAAAGCTGAATCCTTCCTCTGGTCGCTTCGGGCCTCCTTTTATAGAAAAAGGGGTTGCCACAGTGGCACACAGGAGGTGGAAAGGGTACAGTGATGCGAGGTTATCCCTCACATTACATGACAAGGCGCATTTAATGAGTCTTGCTTAGGTGTCCTTGCTTTATCAGGGACGGGGGAGAAACCTGTCTCGTCCGTCGCCGCTCCTTCTTGTGTCGACACGCACCCTGGCCAGTGACGCCTGCGATGCCACGTAGGTAGGCAGGCAGCTGAGGTGGTGCAGTGGTGGGTCTTCACGAAGATCTGCATGCCGCCACGCAGGTGCCTGCCCAGCTGGTTGGGTCGGCAGCTGCATGCATGCGGTGGTGGAGGTTTAGTCGGCGTGGGCCTGATGGTGGCCCTGTGGGTGTCCTCGGTAAGGGCCTTGTCAGGGCCCCGGCAAGGGTCTTGCCAAGGCGCCTGCTACCATCCCCGGCAAGGCGCTTGCCGGGGGCCTTGTAGTCTTCCTCGACTGGGATCCCGCCAAGGGTTGTCGTCTCCTTAGTGCGTATCTGATCTTGAATGTCTTCACAAAGATCTGCATCCGCCATGGGGATGTCTCCCAAATCCTTGCCCTTTGGGGGCAGTGGACTCAAGGGTGGTTTTCTCCATAGGCGCGGTACGAGTCGCCGCGGAAAGAGTCTTGCAGGGGCTGCTAGAACTGTCTCCCGGCAAGGATCTTGCCGGGGGAGTCTTCTTCGTCCCCTTTGCTCTTCGTGGTCTTGGCCTTGGCATCGTTCTAGTTCTCTTGAGCTTCGGTCTTACCCTGGCTCACCTCCCTTGCCTTGCTTGGTGTGGTGGTGCCCGTGGCTCAGACTGCCCATGCACAGTTATAGGGGTACAAAAAGTGTACCCCTCCTTTTGTACACCGACAGGAGCCCCCGGGCCTGGGCCACACATAAGCGCAACGCGTTGTTGGGCTAGGCCCAAACACGGTGCGCGGGCAGGCGGGGCGGTTTTTACCGCGGTAAGGTTCTTCGTGCGCTGCGCTTCCCACGACTCCCGCGCGTGGCGCGGCATGGGGAGGCGCGTGTGACGTGGGCGGCATGCGTGGGGTTGGTTCCCGCAGGCATGCGTCACATCGTAGTAAAGGGGCGGTTCACGTCTTCCCCATAACGAAGGGAGGCATGGAGGCGCGGCCCATTTACTGAATGGGGCTAAGGCGCGATCTTCAAGGCGTCCACTCCCCACGATCACGGGGTGGGGAGTGGTCGTCTCACCCGTCCCCTCGGTTCTGCACGTCCACCACGTGTCTCCCATGCGCCTGGGGTGGCAAACGGTAGAGGCAGGAAACTAGGACGTCGCTGGTTGGGGCGGCGGGTCGGTCCTGGCTCCCTGCGCCTTCCGTATCTTGATTGTCCGAGCAGGGCGGCCGAGCCCCAACCCCGATCCTTTATAAAGAGCGGGAGGGGGGATGGCGTTCCGCATTCTTTCATCTTCTTCTTCCTTCAGCTTCTGCTCCTCCCTTCCATCCGTCATGGAGAGAGGGAATCCCGGTCCTTCAACAGTGGCGGCGAGGGTCGCCGCTCGACAACGCATCCCTCCTTCTCTTGCGCCTGCGGTGGCACAGCCAGCCGTGAGGGGAAGGGGGAGGGGGCGAGGTCATGGGCGAGGCCGGGGCGCTCGGGGAAGAGGAGGACGGGGCGGCGCGCCGGCCTCGCCTCCGCCAGCAGCTCCTCCTCCAATGGAGGGCCATGTTGGGGATGACCCTTGTGAGTTCTTCGTCAGGCTGCACCGGCCACCGCGCCATCGCCTTCGTCTCCCGACTCCATTTGCGCGGGAGATGGAGCTGGAACCGCCGGAATCATTACGGCCGCACATGAGGGGCTGTGGGATCAGTGGCACGCGGGTCCGCGTCGACTTCCCCGCCCCTCACGTGATGTATCTTCGTCGGGGATGGAAGCCGTTTGCTCATATCCACCGCTTGAAGGACGGGCTCACTCTCCATTTTAAGCTGATGGAGGGTGGCCTTCTCTCCGTCATGGTCTTCGGGTGCTTTGGGACCCGTGCAAGGTGCTGCATGGAGAGCTCTTCTGATAGTGAAGACTCCTCCTCGGGCGGGAGTGACGAGGAGGACAGCGGCAGCGACGATGAGGGTAGTAGGCGGCAGGATGACGGGTCCGACTAGGTGTCGGGTGCCGCTCCGTGCGACACCGGCGACCCCATCATCCGTGTCGCCGGCTCCTTGAACTTCTCGGGGTCGTCTCCTTGGGCGGCTGGCGTTGGGAGGCTGCGGAAGAGGAAGAGGGCGGGCGGCAAGGCCGTCAAGTCGGAGTACGCGGGCACCGACGCCTTTGACGCGTGCTGACGTCTTGCCGCCTCGTCTTCGAGCTCTGCTTCCGGTGCCGCCATCACCATCCAGCCTTTGGACGGCCACCAAGATGTTCTCTTGGTGTCTTCTGCCACCCGTAGCTCGCCTAGGCGCTCCTTTTGTCCCTTTCGCCTCCTTGACCTGCCTCCTGAGGAGAGGGACAAGAAAGGGATTACGGGCACCTTATCTCTTTTTAGTTTGTAAGCCTTCGGGCCTTTGTTGAATTTAAAACTTGTAATCCCATCATTCATGTTTTTCATTCCCTATGGACTGTACCTGAGTGGAATGTTTTTTTTAATGAAAAAGGGATGCTTGCCGGGTCATTTGTTTACGGGTGGAACCCACAACAAGGAGTAAATCCTTGATATCTTCAAGATAAACATTTCCTTGCCCAGCAACAGGCCTTGTTGTCTCCCCACTTCGCTTGACCTTCCTCACGCCTTTGGTGGAGGCAGGGATGAGGCGGGTTCAGGCTCCTTGTTTCATCCTTTCGCTGCCGCGACTATGACCAAACTTGGCCCCAGGAACGAGCCCTAGGGCCTAGAGTTATGGGAGCATGGTAGCTTAGGGGAAAATGAGGTTTCACATACCTCAGTCCATAATGGAATGCTTGATAAGGGATGAAGAACTTATCTGAAGCTCCAGTCCCCAGCAACCCTGGTTCGCCATGGGTGAATCTTTGCTCTTGCAACCCCCGGCAATACTGGCTTGCCGGGGGCTAGATGCTGGTCCGTTCCTCTTTTTTTTCCTCCCAAGTGGTTCGGCATGGATATCTGTGTGTCCTGTGAACCAAAGAAGACAAAAGAAAGACAAAGAGACGCACACTCGACCACTAAGCTAGGGGTTAGTCGCCGCTAAGCACTATCAACCCTAACCAAGGACGAGACTCGACCTAGCATGCATGCTATAACTTAGGGCGCCAGCGCTTCATTTATTTATGCTCAGGGTCTGCGCCTGGCTTTGTACAGAGGGTTACATGCGTCATCGGCAAGGCTCGTACAAAAGGTGGCTTGCCGGGGGGGCCGGCAAGCCGCGCCTCACGGGTAAAACTTGCGAAGATGCTCAATGTTCCAGGAGTTACTCACCGGAACGGCATCTTCGGTCTCCAGGCAGACTGCACCGGGCCTGGTGACTCATATTACCCGATAAGGGCCTTCCCACTTTGGCGTCAACTTGTTGGAATTCTTGGCCGATTGAACGCGCCGAAGAACAAGGTCGCCTTCCTCAAAGCTTCGGGCATGAACCTTACGGCTATGGTAGCGGCGCAAGGCTTGCTGGTAGCGCGCTGCTCTCACAGCCGCCCGAAGACGATCTTCCTCAAGGAGCGTTGCGTCATCTTACCGCAATTGCTCTTGCTCAAGCTCGTCATAAGCGAGTACTCGAGGTGACCCGTATATGAGTTCCGTGGGGAGAACTGCTTCTGCCCCGTATACCAGGGCAAAGGGTGTCTGGCCGGTGGCTCGATTTGGTGTCGTTCTGATTGACCAAAGAACCGCCGGCAATTCATCAATCCAGCGCCTTCCACTCTTGTGCAGTCTGTCAAAGGTCTTTGTCCTCAGGCCTCGCAGTACTTCAGCATTTGCCCTCTCAGCTTGACCATTGCTTCGTGGGTGAGCAACGGAAGTGAAACAGACCTTGCTGCCCAGGTCTTGAATATATTGCATGAAGGTGTGGCTTGTGAACTGCGTGCCATTGTCGGTGATAACCCTATTGGGTACACCAAAATGGCACACCGGTCCTTTGAAGAACTTGACGGCTGACTGTGCTGTCACCTTCCTCACTTCTTCCACTTCTGGCTACTTTGTGAACTTGCCGATTGCAACGTACAAGTACTCAAAGCCCCCGACAGCGCGGGGGAAAGGGCCCAGTATGTCCAGCCCCCAGACCGAGAAAGGCCAGGAGAGAGGAATGGTTTGAAGGGCTTGAGCTGGCTGATGAAGCTTCTTTGAATGGAACTAACACGCTTCACACCTGGTGACTAGTGTCGTCGCATCCTGGAGGGCGGTGGGCCAGAAGAAGCCTTGCCGAAACGCTTTGCCGGCAAGGGCCCTTGACCCGATGTGGGATCCACATATGCCTCCATGTATCTCCGCCAATAGCCCCAGTCCTTCCTCTCGAGGGATACAATTCAATTTCACGACGTTCGTCCTCTTACTGTACAGGACGTCATTGACGAACTGGTACATAGTAGAGCGATGGGCTACTTTTTCCGCTTCTTCCTGCTCCTCAGGAAGTTCCCCTGTTTGGAGGAATCGGACGGTATGTTGTGCCCACGCTGGAGCCTGGGGCTCGACGGCGAGGACTAAAGGCATTTCCTCCACTATAGGAGCGGCTGTCTCCATGGCAAGATCTTGATGCTCCGTCGGAGCTAGCCGTCCCGTGGCGGGCTCAGTGTCTCCGACAACATCCTTGCCAGCGGCTTTGGGGAGCTCGGCGGGAAAGTACTTGCCGGGCCCTGATTTTCTCCTCTTGTTCTGCTCTGTTGATGGATCAACGGATGGCTGAGTTAGCCGAAGCACAAAGGTACCTGGTTCCACAGGTAGCTTGAGGGCAGCGCATTTTGACAGGTAATCGGCGATATCATTCTCCGCTCGGGGAACGTATTCTGCTTGTATACCGTCAAAACGCTCTTCCAGCTTTCTCACTTCATCGACGTAGGCCTTCATCAACGGGCTCTGGTAATCCTTGTTGACTTGCTTGACGACAAGTTGCGAGTCGCCTCTGACGATGAGTTTCTTGATTCCGAGGTCCGCCGCGATCCTAAGACCGACAAGCAGCCCTTCGTACTCAGCCGTATTGTTTGTTGACACCTCCCTGGGGAAGTGCATCTGGATCACGTACTTGAGGTGCTCTCCGGTGGGCGCGACAAGCAGTACCCCAGCCCTAGCGCCCTGTAAGGAGAAAGCTCCATCAAAGTACATGATCCAGTCGCAACTTGCCTCATTGCTGGGGAGAGCAGTCTCTTGGGTTTCTTCGTCAGGCGTCGTGGTCCATTCTGCAACAAACTCCGCCAGGACTCGGCTTTGAATCATCGAGGTACTCTCAAACTTGAGGCCAAAGCTAGAAAGTTCCAGTGCCCACTCTACGATCCTTCCCGTTGCATCTGGATTGTGCAATATCCGTTGCAGAGGGAGGCGAGTGACGACAGTGATTTCGTGCGCCTGGAAGTAATGACGCAGTTTCCTCGAGGCCATTAGAAGGCCGAAGAGCAGTTTCTGCACACCAGAGTACCTCGATCTAGCCCCCTGCAGGAGGGAACTAACAAAGTAGACCAGGTGATGCATCATTTTCTTCTTCGGCGGCACTTCAATTGGCTGCATCGTCTCGGCATCGGTGGCATCGGGCTCCGTCGCTGCTATTACCTCATCATCAATTTCTCTCTACGCCACTAGTGCGGCGTTGACCACCTGGTTCGTTGCCGCCAGGTACAGCAGCAACGGTTCTTGTGGCCTAGGCGCAACTAGTATTGGCGCGGAGGAGAGGTACCTCTTCAAATCTTGCAATGCTGCTTCGACTTCTAGCGTCCACTCCATCGGGCCCGCCTTTTTCAAAATCTTGAAAAAGGGAAGGGCGCGCTCGGCAGGCTTGGAAATGAACCTGCTCATGGCGGCAATGCAACCAGCAAGCCGAGGCACATCCTTGACTCGCTTGGGCGCTTCAATCTGCTCTATAGCTTTGATCTTGTCCGGATTGGCCTCTATCCCATGCTGTGACACAAAGAACCTGAGAAGCTTGCCAGACGGGACGCTGAAGACGCACTTCTCAAGGTTCAGCTTGAGATTTATCTTGCGTAGGTTTGCAAATGTTTCTTGTAAATCTGATATGAGGGTTGCCCGTTCTTGGTTTTGACCACTATATCATCCATATAAGCTTCCATAGTTCTATGGAGCTGGGGTTCAAAACCAATCTGGACCGCCCTTGCAAACGTTGAACCAGCACTCTTCAACCCGAAAGGCATCTGTATAAAGCAATACGTACCACATGGGGTGATGAATGCCGTTTTCTCTTCATCTTCCCTTGTCATGAAGACCTGGTGGTAGCCGGAGTAGGCATCGAGGAATGACAACAGATCACACCCAGTTGTGGAGTCAACAATCTGGTCGCTGCACGGCAACAGGAAGGGGTCTTTGGGACAAGCCTTATTAATATCTTTTTAATCAATACACAACCTCCAATTCCCATTTGCCTTGCGCACTACCACCGGATTGGCCAACCACGTTGGATGGAGCACTCCTCTTACCAAACCCGCCGCTTCTAGTTTCCGGATCTCCTCTGTGATGAACTCTTGTAATTCCAAAGCTTGCTTCCTGACCTTCTGCTTGACCGGCCGCGCATGAGGACAGACAGCAAGGTGGTGCTCAATCACCTCCCTGGGAATGCCGGGGATGTCGGATGCTTGCCATGCAAACACATCGACATTCGCCCGCAGGAAGGTGACGAGCGTGTCTTCCTATTTGTCGTCAAGGGTGGAGCTTATGGTAAAAGCTCCTCCCGTGCCGTCCTCCTTGACAGAAACCTTTTTGGTTCCCGGCGGTGTGGCCCTGGACTTCTTGTTTTTGTCGGCGGAGCTCTCTGGCACGTCCTCGACGGGAGCGCTAAACCCCGAAGAGGTGCGCTTGCCGGAGTGGGTGCCTGAGGTCTCACCGGTCTTCTTCTTTCGCCTTCCCGGGGCTCCAGCGGCAGGAGCAAGCGCCTTAGCAGTGGCGGCTGCTGCAACTTCTTGTTGGTAGAGTTGGTCAGCGCAAATTAGCGCATCCTTCTTGTCTGACGGGACGGTGATGATCGTCACAGGCCCCGGCATCTTCAGGGTGTTGTAGGCGTAATGTGACGCCGCCATGAACTTGGCCAGCGCTGGGCGGCCAAGGATCCCGTTGTAAGGCAAGGGGATCTTGGCAACGTCGAACACAATCCTTTCTGTCCTGTAGTTCAGATCACTCCCAAAAGTCACGGGCAACGTGACCTTTCCCTTTGGTTGACTTCTTCCCGGGTTGACCCCTTGAAACGTGCCCGTCTCTTCGAGGTCTTCATCAGGAATCTGCAATTTCTCGATCACGGCAGGCGAGATTAAGTTCAGACCGGCCCCACCATCGACTAGCATCTTTGTCACCTTGAGGTTGCGTATTGTTGGTGAAACCAACAATGGCAAGCACCCGACTGCAGTAGTGTGCTCAGGGTGATCCTCAGTGTCAAAATGATAGGTGTGCTGGACCACTTCAGCGGCCTTTGGGCATCAAACGACGGTTCCGCCGCTGTAATCTCACGCGCCCACTGTTTAAGCTGGCGGTGAGAGGTATGCAGCGAGGTGCCACCATAGACGCACATGGCCTCTGTAGCTTTCTGAAATTCTTGGTCACCAGATTCATTGTCCTCTTCGTGATCATCGTCTTCTAGCTTTTTGTCACGGCTCGGGAGGGCCTCTCCTGCTGTTTATCTTTGCCGCGACGGCCCGCCTGGCCGTTACGCTTCTTGCTGGACCCCTCAGTACCATCCTGGCCTTTCTCCTTGTCCCGCCTCTCATATTCAGCCCTCTGCTTCTCAGCAAGGAGCTCAACCCGTCGGCAGTTCTGGAGATCATGGCCTTTGGTGCGATGGATCTTGCAGTATTGCTTGTCGAAGTTTCTTGGCTTCTCGGCAGCCGCTAAGGCCCGGCAGGCGACACATCTGGCAATTTCCTTGATGGGGTCATCTGCCTTGGTTTTCTTGGCGGAGCCGGCGTCGTCAGATCCCTCGACGGCAAGCTCAGCCTTACCTTTGCGCTTCTTGTTGCAACACCGGCCTTTCTTTGCCGGGGTGGTAGTATCCTCATCTGAGGAGTCGGTTTCCACGCTGGCATCTTCGCTGGGGTACTTCCCTCTTCAGCTCGGGCACATCTGTCAGCAAGAACATAGAGTTCTGCCACATCTTTCACCTTGTTCATTGCCAGTTCTTCGCGCATCTTGCGGTTACGCACGTTTTGATGGAACGCGCTGATGATGGCGGTAGGGTGAACATCAGGGATATTGTACTGTACCCGGCCGAACCTCTGTATATACTTGCGCAGACTCTCGCCTCCCTTCTGGGGAATGACATGCAGGTCGCTTGCTTGGCCATGGGCTTGGTGACCTCCAGTAAAGGCGCCCACAAACTCATGGCACAAATCCGACCAGGAGGAAATAGAGTCTACCGGCAAGTGCATCAACCACGACATGGCGTTGGGTTTAAGAGCCAATGGAAAGTAATTCGCAAGCACCTTATCGTCACGGGCTCCGGCGGCTTGCATCGCGATGGTGTAGATGCCGAGGAACTCAGACGGGTGAGTCTTGCCGTTGTACTTTTCGCCAACGTCAGGTTTGAAGGTGCGGTGAGTGGGCCACTAGAACTGCCGCAGCTCACAGGTAAAAGCCGGACAACCTACCTCGTAAGGTAGGCCTCCAGGGCTCTCCGGCGCCGGGTGGTTCACAGCAGGCCCTGCTCGCCTGTCTGACTGGTGGCGCGCTCCGCACCGGCGCTCGATAGTGGTTCGAGCATCTTCATGGGCTCGTTCCCGAAGAACTTGGCGCTGGTCACAGTGGGTCCGCGGGTCAGACGATGCTATGGAGATGTCGTCGCCCGCGACGTCGCGACGAGCCGGCGTCCGCGGTACCGGATGGGGAAGAGGTGAATGCACCATGGTCGCGGCGCCGCCGGCTTTTCCGCCACTGGTCCGCGGGACTCCATGGAAGCGTCGACCCGGGGGACCCACCGGACTTGGTTCGTCTTTGTTGGCCACCACAACAAGGCTTCGGATAGTGGCTCTCCATTCGTCGAGTTTCCCCGTAGTGGGAGGAAAGTCGAGGAGCAACTGCGCGTGCGCCAGGGCCTCTGCTGGCGTCGGTGGCAGCGAAACCTGCACGGATCGCGATGCGCTTCGACTTCTGACCATGTCAGAAGGAGCTCTATCACGACCCCGTGGTCGCATGCCGTTTTCACCAGCGCCTCGGCGGGTGGGCAGGTCTTCTACGTCCCGGGAGTGGCGCTCGGGGCTCTTCCCGTGGCGATGCCCGGGATCTTCGGCGTGATTACGCCATTCGTCACGCGCTGCCTGGGAGGAGCACGCTATTGGCGCCAGCGTGGGAGTCTTGGAGGCCATTGCGTCGCCTTCGGGCGGGGCGGCGACGACCCTGGAAGGCCCCGCTCCACCTGCGAAGGGCTTGGCTCCGCCTTTGGATTTGGCAACGTGTGGCCCGTTACCAGGCGCACAAACATCGCCGCCTCCCAAACTCCGGCTGCTGGGATGGTGTTGGTGTTCGCGAGCAGCACCCCGGGTCCTTTCTGCGACCGGTCCGCTGCTCGCCCGCGTCGGGACGGGCTGTCCGGCTTCCGACTGGCCAACCGCCACCGTCGTCTTCTTCTTGGGCGCCATGATGATGAAGAAGCACCGAACTAACTGCTAAAGCCGATTCTCACAACTGTGCCCCCTACCTGGCGCGCCAGAGATGTTGGTGGGAACGACACCTATGGGATCACAAGAATCCCTACTGTGGTTGGCGGGGCGCGGGGTTGTGAGAAGAGCGGATCAAACAGATAGCACACGGTTCGTTTATCCAGGTTCGGGCCGCGAGGATGCGTAAAACCCTACTCCTGCTTTGGTGGATTGTATATCTGTGTTCTTGAGCTAGCTATGGGGCGTGAGGAGCTCCAAAAAGCCGAATCCTTCCTCTGGTCGCCTCAGGCCTCCTTTTATAGAAAAAGGGGTGGCCACAGTGGCACACAGGAGGTGGAAAGGGTACAGTGATGCGAGGTTATCCCTCGCATTACATGACAAGGCGCATTTAATGAGTCTTGCTTAGGTGTCCTTGCTTTATCAGGGACGGGGGAGAAACCTGTCTCGTCCGTCGCCGCTCCTTCTTGTGTCGACACGCACCCTGGCCAGTGACGCCTGCGATGCCACATAGGTAGGCAGGCAGCTGAGGTGGTGCAGTGGTGGGTCTTCACGAAGATCTGCATGCCGCCACGCAGGTGCCTGCCCAGCTGGTTGGGTCGGCAGCTGCATGCATGCGGTGGTGGAGGTTTAGTCGGCGTGGGCCTGATGGTGGCCCTGTGGGTGTCCTCGGAAAGGGCCTTGTCGGGGCCCCGGCAAGGGTCTTGCCAAGGCGCCTGCTGTCATCCCCGGCAAGGCGCTTGCCGGGGGCCTTGTAGTCTTCCTCGGCTGGGATCCCGCCAAGGGTTGTCGTCTCCTTAGTGCGTATCTGATCTTGAATGTCTTCACAAAGATCTGCATGCCGCCACGGGGATGTCTCCCGAATCCTTGCCCTTTGGGGGCAGTGGACTCAAGGGTGGTTTGCTCCGTAGGCGCGGGATGAGTCGCCGCGGCAAGGGTCTTGCCGGGGCTGCTAGAACTGTCTCCCGGCAAGGATCTTGTCGGGGGAGTCCGCTTCATCCCCTTTGCTCTTCGTGGTCTTGGCCTTGGCGTCGTTCTAGTTCTCTTGAGCTTCGGTCTTACCCTAGCTCACCTCCCTTGCCTTGCTTGGTTTGGTGGTGCCCGTGGCTCAGACTGCCCGTGCACAGTTATAGGGGTACAAAAAGTGTACCCCTCTTTTTGTACACCGACAGGCATCCCCAAGCTTAGTCTTTTGGTTGTCCTTGAATTTTACCTTGGGGTGCCTTGGGCATCCCCAAGCTTAGGCTCATGCCACTCCTTATTCCAAAATCCATCAAATCTTTACCCAAAAACTTGAAAACTTCACAACACAAAACTTAACAGAAAATCTCATGAGCTCCGTTAGTATAAGAAAACAAACCACCAGTTTAAGGAACTGTAATGAACTCATTCTTTATTTATATTGGTGTTAAACCTACTATATTCCAACTTCTCTATGGTTCATACCCCCCGATACTAGCCATAGATGCATCAAAATAAGCAAACAACACGCGAAAAACAGAATCGGTCAAAAACAGAACAGTCTGTAGCAATCTAGAGGTTTTGAATACTTCTGTAACTCCAAAAATTCTGAAAAATTAGGATGACCAAGACAATTTGTATACTGATCTACTGCAGTTGGAACTGGTATTTAACGCTCTATGGTAAAAAAAATGAAAATTATTTTCGTGAGCGCATACTTTGTGTTTTTATCAGCTAGATCAAACAACAATCATCCAAGAAGATCCTAAAGGCTTTACTTGGCACAAACACTAATTAAAAAATAAAAAACACAATAATAACATAGGCTAGATAAATTATTTATTACTAAACAGGAACAAAAAGTAAAGAACAAAAATTAAATTGGGTTGCCTGCCAACAAGCGCTATTCTTTAAAGCTATTAAGCTAGGCATTGATAATTTTTGTGATGCTCACATGAAACATAGCAATTGAAACACAACGGGAGCATCATATATCATGTGAAAAACACATCTAAGTCTAACATACTTCCTATGCATAGGCATCTTATAGGCAAACAAATTATGATAGCAAGCAAAAACTAGCATATGCAAGGAAGAGGAAAGAAACAATAGCAATCTCAACATAACGAGAGGTAATTTCGCAACATGAAATTTTCTACAACCATATTTTCCTCTCTCATACTAATTACATGTAGGATCAAAATCAAATTCAACAATATAACTATCACATAAAATTTTCTCTTCGTGATCCATATGCATGCAAAGTTGACACTCTTCCAAAATAGTGGGATTATCATAAAATAAAGTCATGACCTCTCCAAACCCACTTTTACAAAAAAAAATCATAAGATTGAACATTCTCCAAATATGTGGGTTCTAAAGTTAACACTCTTCCAAAACCACTTTCAATATTATTGCAAACACTATTATCAATCTCATATTCATCACAATCTCATATTCATCATGGGGCTTAAATAAATTTTCAAGATCACAAGAAGAGTCACCCCAATCATGATTATTGCAACAAGTAGTGGACATAGCAAAACTAGCATCGCCAAGCTTAGCGTATTGACATCAATAGAATTTATAGTAAAATCATTGCAATCATTCTTTTTATTCAAGGAGCTATCGTGGATCACTTCATAATTTTCTTCATCACAATTTTCAGATTCACGAATTTCAAGCAAAACTTCATAAAGATAATCTAGTGCACAAAACTCACTAGCAATTGGTTCATCATAATTGGATCTCTTAACAAGGTTAGCAAGTGGTTGAGGATCCATAAACTTTTAGCAAGCAAATATGCAAGAAAAAGAAGGCACATAGTAACACGTGCAAACGAAAAATCGAACGGAAGAGGGGCGAATAAAAGGCGAAGGTTTTCAAAAATCGTTTTAGAAGTGGGGGAGAGGAAAATGAGAGGCGGATGGAAAATAATGTAATGCGAGGGAGAAGAGTTTATGATGGGTACTTGGTATGTCTTGACTTGGCGTAGATCTCCCCGACAATGGCGCCAGAAATCCTTCTTGCTACCTCTTGAGCATGCGTTGGTTTTCCCTTGAAGAGGAAAGGGTGATGCAGCAAACTAGTGTAAGTATTTCCCTCAGTTTTTGAGAACCAAGGTATCAATCCAGAAGGACATAACACGCAAGTCACCTAGTACCTGCACAAACAATCAAGAACCTTGCAACCAATGCGATAAAGGGGTTGTCAATCCCTTCACGGTCACTCGCAAAAGTGAGACCTGATAGAGATAATAAGATAAATATTTTTGGTATTTTGTTGTATATATTGGAAAGTAAAGATTGCAAAATAGTAAACGAGATGAGATAATAAAAGAGATGCAATGTAATAAGAAAGAGACCCGGGGGCCATAGGTTTCACTAGTGGCTTCTCTCAAGATAGCATCTATTACGGTGGGTGAACAAATTACTGCCGAGCAATTGATAGAAGAGCACATAGTTATGGGAATATCTAGGCAATGATCATGAATATAGGCATCACATCCGTGTCAACTAGACCGAAATGATTCTGCATCTACTACTATTACTCCACACATCGACCGCTATCAAGGTTGGAAAAAGCGGTAGGCGTAAGCGAGGCGGTTGGCCTTCGCCTAGTGCTTATGCGGTGCTTAAGCGCCCTAGGCGCAGCCTAGGCGGTTATATAATTTTTACTATCAGGGCGTATATGTGGTTATTATATATGTATTTTATTAATTCATGGTATATAAGTATGTTAACTACCAACTACTACGATTGGAATATGGCCCATTTTGGCATATGAGTGCAATATGGCATGATTTCTCACCTGGGTAGACAATTTCTTACTTGCTCTACCTAGAGTTCTGCTTATGCCCTAGGCGAGGCGTTTGGCCATTGCCTAGCGCCTAGGCGTGCCTAAGAGCCTCCTAGGCACAGTCTTTTCCAACAGAGACGGCTATCCAGCATGCATCTAGAGTATTAAGTTCAGAAGAATAGAGTAATGCATTAAGCAAGATGACATGATGTAGAGGGATAAACTCAAGCAATATGATATATACCCCATCTCTTTATCCTCGATGGCAACAATACAATACGTGCCTTGCTGCCCCTACTGTCACTGGGAAAGGACACCGCAAGATTGAACCCAAAGCTAAGCACTTATCCCATTGCAAGAAAGATCAATATAGTAGGCCAAACTAAACCGATAATTCAAAAATACTTGCAAAGATATCAAATCATCCATATAAGAATTCAGAGAAGAACCAAATAATATTCATAGATAATCAAGTTCATAAACCCACAATTCATTGGATCTCGGCAAACACACCGCAAAAGAGTATTACATCGAATAGATCTCCAAGAACATCGAGGAGAACTTTGTATTGAGAACCAAAGAGAGAGAAGAAGCCATCTAGCTAATAACTATGGACCCAAAGGTCTGTGGTAAAATACTCACACATCATCGGAGAGGCTATGGTGTTGATGTAGAAGCCCTCCGTGATCGATTCCCCTTCCGGCAGATCGCCAGAAAAAGCCCCAAGATGAGATCTCACGGGTACAGAAGGTTGTGGCGGTGGAAAACTGGTTTCGTGGCTCCCCCTGATGTTTTTAGGGTATAAGAGTATATATAGGCGAAAGAAGTACGTCGGTGGAGCTCCGTGGGGCCCACGAGGGTGGGGGCGCGCCTACCCCCCTGGGCGAACCCTCCTACCTTGTGGACGCCTCGCGGAGTTCCAGGCTTCAACTCCAAGTCTTCTGGATTGCTTTCGTTCCAAGAAAGATCATTGCGAAGGTTTCATTCCGCTTGGATTCCGTTTGGTATTCCTTTTCTACAAAACACTGAAATAGGCAGAAACAACAGAAACCGGCACTAGGCCTTGGGGTAATAGGTTAGTCCCAAAAATAATATAAAAGAGCATATTAAAGCCCATTAAACATCCAAAAAAGATAATATAATAGCATGGAACAATAAAAAATTATAGATACGTTTGATACGTATCACTTTTCCTGGTCCAGATTTCCAGTTGCCGGAATTCTCCTTCTTTGTGTGTACCTTGAAAATTATGGCAGAAAGGGCATTAGAATTACTCCAAAAAGAATTATTATGCATAAAAACATCATAAATAACAATAACAAAACATGATGCAAAATGGATGTATCAGGGGTAAGGTGATGAAGCTACGGCCCGTAGAACTCTAGCAGACCCCGGAGGAAGGGGTGAATGGGAAACCCTAAACCGTGCAGTAAGGAGACGAAGCATGCCCTCTCGCCCTCTCTAAGAGATGGGTGATTATCTGTGTGAACTTGACCGTACATGGATGTTAATCCTATGCGGGTCGCCATCAGATCTAAATCTGGCAGATATCCTTGCTTGGCTAGATGCTCCAAGTGAAGGCACGAGACAACACAACTGCCCCAATCGCCTCTGATAGGGCTATGAGGACGCCTCGAAGAGCCGGCGTCGCTCGCCATGAAAAGCTCTCAGGGATGGACTTGAGAGAAGGGGAGCGCTTGCGTGATTTGCTCAAAAAAGAAGGGTCGTGGTTGTGTGGTGATTGGCATGACCAGCCTGTGAATAAAAAGGGGGAGCAGGCCGACACTTCAATGTTTCACCATAAAGCGACTCGCTTCCCCATAAAAGTGCGGTTACCGAGGTCAGAAAACTAGGGGCACGTGTGGCAGAGTCGGGCCCACCTGGCGGAATTGATAATTTCTAAAGACTACTTGTAGAGGAACTCGCCTGTCGAGCCGAAGGCTCCGGAACCGAAGTCCAGTCGTGTCGCCCTCGGCATCGAAGGGCAGTTCAGGGGCTACTAATGGTGTCCTAGACTAGGGGGTGCTGACCTAGCCCATGCTCCTCGAATTGGGCTTGTAAGCCCCTATTCTTTGCAAATATGGACTCTGGAGGTTGCACGACGAAACGTGATCGAAACTACGTGTTCCAAAGACTTGTCGTATACTCCAAGACTTCTCCTACCGCCTCCACGCCAGGATACCGACCTTGTAACCCTAGATATCCTACCTAACGTGTATATAAGCCAACGGGTTTATCCCATAGAGGGACATCAACGCAATATCGTTCACCAAGCCCTAGAATTAGACCACATCTTACGATCTCAAGGTGGATCAACTCTGTACTCGATACATCTATATCAATATAAACAAGAGCGGGACGTAGGGTTTTACCTCCATTAAGAGAGCCCAAAACTGGGTAAAACATCATCTCCCTGTTCCTGTTACCATCTTTCCAAGATCCATAGCTCGGGACCCCCTACCCCGAGGTCTACCGGTTTTCACACCTACACTAGGAGTGGTTCGGTCCAGGGTGCAATGACTACCATGACCTCATGAGCCGAAGTCGTTTTCTGGATAGCCGATCCACCCACTATGTCTTCTTCACTGTCTTCCTCGAGTTGGGCAGATTGCCCTACATTGTTTGACTCCGATGTGTGTTTGTCCTCTTGCCAGACTACAGATGGCTTAAAGAGCCGTTCGAGGGTGTTTTCGGGGACTTTATCCCATTTGGTGCCCATTCAGAGGAGAATGTATATGACCTGGTTACTATCTCGAGGGATAAGATGGAATTCAAGCCCCTCGAACCTGGCCGATATTTTTAGGAAAACATTCCTGTAAGCTGTCATCTTCGGGTCTGTTGCGTCAAACTCGGCATTTACCTAGGAGATGGCGAGGTTGGAATCTTCATATACCTCGAGGCGTTTAACGCCCATTGATACTACTATCCAGAGTCCGTGGAACAGGGCTTCGTATTCAGACGCGTTGTTGGAGTCTGTGTTCATGATTTGTAACACGTATCGAATGCTATCACCAGTTGACGATGTAAGCACCAGTCCAGCCCCTAGCTCGGTAAGCATTTTTGAACCGTCGAAATACATGGTCCAATGTGAGTATGTGTTGTAGTCTCTATGGAGTCCGCCCTCTGTCCATTCGGCTATGGAGTCCGCCAGCACCTGAGATTTAATAGCTCTACATGGCCGGTATGTTATTTCAAAATGTAGGATCTCTATGGCCCATATGGCTATACGCCCCATCGCATCCCGGTTGTTAATTATGTCGCTTAAGGGGACGTCAGATGCCACGATCACTAAGCACTCTTGGAAGTAGTGTCGAAGTTTTTCGTGATGCCATACAGAATGTGCAAGCTATCTTTTGATATTGAGGGTAGCATGTCTTGCATGGGGTTAATACCTCGGAGACGTAATAAACATGTTTTGGACTTAAAACGTGTGGCCCTCCATATCTCCTTCGACCATGAGTACTGCGCTGACTACCTAGTTGGTGGCCGAGATGTACAATATCATTGGCTCACACATGCCTGGTGCTGCCAAGATGGGGTTTGTGGCAAGGAGGGCTTTAATGTCTTCTAAGGCTGCGGCCGCCTCCTCGGTCCATTTAAAAGTCTTGGTATGTTTTAGCAACCTATAAAGAGGTAAGGATTTTTCCCCAAGTCTTCAGATGAAGCGGCTTAATGCCTCCACGCAACTAGTGAGTTTTTGAGCATGCTGGTTGGTACCTCTAATCGGTCCAAGGCTCATATTTTTGCCGGATTGGCCTCGATTCCTCGGCTGGATACTATGAAGCCAAGGAGCTTGCCCGCTGGTACTCCAAAGACACATTTCTTCGGGTTGAGTTTAATTTGGTATTCCCGCAAGTTGGCAAATGTATCATGGAGGTTGTTGACCAGGTGTCCAACGTGTTTGGTTTTGACAACCACATCATCGACGTCGGCCTCAACGGTTTTTCCGATGTGTTTCTCCAGGCATGATTGAGTCATGCGCTAGTATGTAGCATCGGCGTTCTTTAGCCCGAAGGGCATTGTGCTAAAGCAGAATGGCCCATAGGGCGTGATAAACGTTGTTGTGGCCTCATTGGAGTCTTTCATATTTAGTTGATGGTATCCTGAGTAGGCCTCCAGAAAGCACATCAAATCGTCTCCGACTATGGAATTGACGATCTGATCGATCGTGGTAATGGGAAGGGGTCCTTGGGGCAAGCCTTATTGAGGTCTTTGAAATTGACGCATAGGAGCCATGACCTGTCCTTCTTTGGTTCCATGACCAGATTGGCGAGCCAGTCGGGGTGTTGGATGTCTCGTATGAATCCGACCTCGAGGAATTTGGCCAGTTCCTCACCCATTGCTTGACACTTGGCTTCAGAAAAGCGCCGAAGTGCTTGCTTGATAGGTTTATATCCCTTTAAGATGTTCAAGTTGTGTTTGGTGAGCCTGTGGGGTATTCCTGGCATATCGGAAGGATGCTAGGTGAATATATCCCAATTTTTCCTAAGGAAATTGCATAGGGCCTCATCAATCCCTAGCTCGATGTTTGCCCCGATTGATGTCGTTTTTATTTGGGTTTGTGGGGTGTACTTGAAATTTGACTATGTCGTCAGCCGGTTTGAATGAGGTCGACTTCGGCCGTTTGTCGAGGATGACATCGTCCTGATTGACTTCGGCTCACAGTGACATAAGTTCCTCGGTCGCTAGGGCTTCGGATAGAGATTCCTGGGTGAGTGGCACCATTTTGTTCTCGGCCTTGAGTGCTCTGTCGGGGTCGCTGGAGATTGTGATTATACTGTTGGGGCCCAGCATTTTGAGCTTCATGTAGCCATAGTGTGGGACTGCTTGGAACCTTGAAAAGGCGTCCTTCCCAAGAAGGGCGTGATATCCGCTCTTGAAAGGGGCAATATGGAACATTATTTCTTTGGATCGGTAGTTGTCCGGTGTTACGAAGACCACACCGGAGGTAATTTTTCCACTGCAATGCACCTCTCATCCCGGTATTATACCTTTAAAGGTGGCGTGGCTCTGTTCAATGCATGATTTATCGATTTGCATCTTTTCTAGAGTATCTATGTATGTCAGGTTGACGCTGCTACCTCCATCCATGAATACTTTTTGAAGGCGGCAACTACCCAAGATCGGGTCTAGCACTAGCGCGACGGGGCACCTATTCGGTGGACCTTGGCTGATCTTTATGATCAAAGGTGATTGGCGTGTCTATCCACGCACCCCGAGATGGCACTTGCCTAATAGAATGAACTTCCCACGGAGCCCGCTTGTGCTGGTTATTAGATGTGAAGGTCTCATAAATCATCAAGATCTCGTCATAGCCCGAGGACTCCTTGGCATGCCACGGTGTACCGATGAGGAGGGCTAGGCCTCTTTTAGCCACTTGCCTCACCACCTAGCAGCGGAGGCTGTGAGTGGGCCAGAAACTCAGCAAGACGGAGTGTATTGGGCATGGCTTATCCAAGAAGCTATCGAGGGTTATCACATATCGGCTGGTGATTTTGTTCTTTTTCCTAGGTTTATCAACGGATGTATGCTGTGCGCAGGGTTTGTGCCGAGGTGCGAGCTAGTCGCACTTTAATTTGTTGTCGCGGATCAAATCTGTCTTTTTTCATGCCAGCCGGGCATCTTCGATATTTCAGAATCTTGGACACTAGATCGGATATCTCCGCAAGTGTTTGAATGCAGTGACGGGTGAGGGCGTTCGAAATGCTTGTATCCTTGCTATTATGTCGGAGTCCTGGTAGTCTGGTATCGGATTACGGGTTCCGGCAAACCCTTGAGGTTCGAACACTGGGGTGCGCACGAAGATCTCTCCCCCCTAGCTCACACTCCCGCAATGATCTCAAAGCCTAGCTTGCCGAACCCAAGGAACAAGGGACACAAAGGTTTATAGTGGTTCGGGCCACCGTTTTGGTGTAATACCCTACTCTAGTGTGGTGTGGTGGATTGCCTTGTAGGCGGGGGATGAACAAGTACAAGGGAAGAACAACCTCCTAAGGAGAGGTGTTCTTGAGCTCGATGAGCTTGTGTGGTTGGGGATGATCTGAATCCTCTGTCTCCAGATGAGCCAATCCCTGACTATGGTGGTGGCTAGCCCTATTTATAGAGGCCCGGGTCCTCTCCCCAAATATTAGACGGGAAGGGATCCCACAATGGCCAATTTGAAGGGGGACAACGAGTACAAGTTATCCTGACAAAAGGTGGTCTTCGCCTGCCAAAGGCTCTGGTGGTGACGCCGTCGTGGGCTCTGTGGTGACCTCCGTCTTGTCGTCCTGCTGGTCTTGGTCTCATTGCACCGATATGGAAACCTTTGCCTGAAACCTCAGGACTCCTCGCTTGTGCCTGCCTCTTTAGCACCAAAGAGGAAACTGGCCCTCTGCGCCCGCTGGCGCCCGCCTCGACTTGGTCGCATGGCTCACGTCATGGAAACCTCTAGAGGCGCCCCTTGCCTTGATTTCTCCGCTCCTCGTGAGCCATCCTAGTGAGGCTACCCCTGAGGAGGTCTGGTGTCGTCCGCCTCGCGAGGCTTGTCCCCTCGCGAGGGTCTTGAGCGTTGGTTGATGAAGATGGGCCATACCAGGCCGCTGGTGGAGCCACGCACTGGGCCGCAGGCAGGCAAGTCTGGGTACCCCCATTCCCAGGACGCCGACAGTAGACCCCGGGCCCATGGCGCGCTCGCGCTTGGCTTCGCGGCGAAGCCAAGGGTCAAGTGCGGAGCGCCGCGGGCCCTAACAGCCTGCGGCCTTGATTGATGTGTGGCGATTGATGGGTCGTGGGTGTCTCCACTTCCACGCGCTGCCTCGACAACTTCCTGACTTGACGAGTCCCCGATGCATGCAGAAAAAGGTCATTATTACCTTAGATCATGGAGGCCGGCGGTTGGCCTCCTCCTGGCTATAAATGGGAAGGGGGCGGAGCCCCTGTCACCCATCTCTTCCTCCACTCCTCTTGCTTCTCCTTGTTCTTCCTAGCCGCGACACCCATGGCGCCAGTGAAGAGGTTCTCTGCCGCCAAGAAGGGGAAAGCTCGCCGGGAGGGGCCCGGCTCGTCACCGCCCAAGAGGGGGCGCAACCATCCGCACAAGCATGCCGCAACCCCCGCTGTGATCCCTCATGGGTGTGAGCGGACTCCTTCAGGGTTCGGCGCTGTCCTTGGCGGCCGTGACGGCGCTCCTTCACGCGGCGGGAGCCGCCTAGGTCGGGGCAGGCTCGTCGATGAGGGGAGGCGCGCCATGGTCGCCCGGCCTCCCCAGCCGCGCTTTCACTCGACGGAGGTGCTGCCAAAGTTTGTCGTGTGGTCGGTGAACCCGACCGACACTTGGCTTCAACTTCCACGCTCCTTCGTTGGGGAACTGCCGGCTCCAGGTCCTGGCGGCCTTTGGCTGCAGGCCAGTGGCTGATGCAGCAAGGCTTCGTGGGTTGCGGTGGAGGTCTCTGCCGCAGGCAACGTAGCCCTGGCCTGCGGCTGGCAGACGTTCGCCCCCGCGCGTGGCCTGGGCGGGCGGTTGACGCTCCACTTCAAGTATGACGGCGTTGCGACCCTCTTCATGAGGGTGTTTGGGGAAGACGGTTGTTGCGCCGGATGCTGCCCTGAAGACGACGACGATGGTGGCGAGGTGCTTGGCCTTGGCGATGGTCGTGACAAGCGCGAGGGTAACCTTGCCCTCGGCGGTGCCGTGGTTCGCCCAGCTACGGCAGCTCCTCCTCCGGCGAAAGCTCCAGCAGCGGTGGCTACGATCAGCCGCCACGCCGTCAGGCCCGCTTCAAGGATGGTGGCGGGTCATCCCATCGTCGTGCCCCGATGAAGCGCGAGGAGGGCTCTGGCTGAGTCCGGGGGCCGACCCTCGTGAGCAGCCGTGTCGTAGGAGCTGCTTTTGCTTGTCCTCTCTTTCCCTTTCCCCTGCATTGTCAGAAACGAATTCGGGGCCCTGCGAGGGCGTGTAATGAACCGTGGTGCTTATGTTGCTTTTATGGTGTGTTTATTGTTTTCAGGTTGTGTTGTGAAATCTATGCCTTATACGGGTGTAGAGGGGTAACTTAGCTCGATGCATCCGGGGTAGCTTTGACCTCATGAGGGCGCGCGTCTCTGGGCACCTGGTGGGGCTTCCCCACTATTGATTCGAGTAACATCGTGAGGTTGCAAAACCTTGTTAAGAAATCTTTACTCCTTCCAGCGCGAATCCTCGGGTATGGACTGGTTATGGCCAAATGCACTGCGTCGCGGTACCCATGGGGCACCAACTAAACGGGGTGCACCGATCAAAAACTCAGATGAGAACGCCCCGTGGAGACCAGGGGAGTGTGCACGCGCATACCACCTGTCCAGCCCCCCTCGTGGAGCATGCGAGGGAGAGCGTCGGGCAACTACCGCCCTCCCTGTCGAAAAACAGAGAATCGAGGGAAGAAACAGAAAGAAGAAGCAAGCTACCGAGAAACGCTGGAACTCCAAATTTCATTAAAGGAAAAGAGGCAAGCCAACTACAGAAAGCAAATGAATAGCCGCGTCCGGCACCTAGTCTAGTCTTGTCACCAGCGCGGAGCTAAGTGCTGCCACTAGGACGTGGGAGGGAGCCCCCGAGGCCCGAGGGCGGCACTCCGGAGACTCCGGGGCGTGTATAGCCCCACTCATAATTACGTGAGAGTGTCACGAGCGGAGACCTTCGCAGGCACTGGGCCTTGCTTCATGGGTAGAAATTCCGGAGGTGCTGGATGTTCCAGGCGTTCTGGATGGGGACCCCATCCAGCATCTCCAGGTGCGCGGTGCCAGGCCTAGAGACGCGGGCAATCCTAAACAGGCCCTCCCACATGGGTGAGAGCTTATGCCGCCCTTCCCTCGAGAGCACCCGCCTTACGATGAGATCGCCCACCTCAAGCATCCTGGAGCGGATGCTACGACATTGGTACCATCGCAGCACCTGCTGGTATCTTGCCGCTCGGAGCGAAGCTTGATAACCCACAAGTATAGGGGATCGCAATAGTTTTCGAGGGTAGAGTATTCAACCTAAATTTATTGATTCGACACAAGGGGAGCCAAAGAATATTCTCAAGTATTAGCAGCTGAGTTGTCAATTCAACCACACCTGGAAACTAAATATCTACAGCAAAGTGTTTAGTAGCAAAGTAATATGATAGTAGTGGTAACGGTAACAAAAGTAATATTTTTGGGTTTTGTAGTGATTGTAACAATAGCAACGGAAAAGTAAATAAGTGAAGAACAATATATGAAAAGCTCGTAGGCAATGGATTGGTGATGGAGAATTATGTCGGATGCGATTGATCATGCAACAATTATAACATAGGGTGACACAGAACTAGCTCCAGTTCATTAATGTAATGTAGGCATGCATGCCGAATATAGTCATACGTGCTTATGGAAAAGAACTTGCATGACATCTTTTGTCCTACCCTCCCGTGGCAGCGGGGTCCTATTGGAAACTAAGGGATATTGAGGCCTCCTTTTAATAGAGTACCGGACCAAAGCATTAACACATAGTGAATACATGAACTCCTCAAATTACGGTCATCACCGGTAATGGTCCCGTTTATTGTCACTTCGGGGTTAACGGATCATAACACATAATAGGTGACTATAGACTTGCAAGACAGGATCAAGAACTCACATATATTCATGAAAACATAATAGGTTCAGATCTGAAATCATGGCACTCGGTCCCTAGTGACAAGCATTAAGCATAGCAAAGTCATAGCAACATCAAGGTCATAACATAGTGGATACTAGGGATCAAACCCTAACAAAACTAACTCGATTACATGATAAATCTCATCCAACCCATCACCGTCCAGCAAGCCTACGATGGAATTACTCACGCACGGTGGTGAGCATCATGAAATTGGTGATGGAGGAAGGTTGATGATGATGATGATGGCGATGGATTCCCCTCTCCGGAGCCTCAAACGGACTCCAGATCAGCCCTCCCGAGAGAGTTTAGGGCTTGGCGGCGGCTTCATATTGTAAAACATGATGAATCCTTCTCTCTGATTTTTTTCTCCCCGAACACGAACATATGGAGTTGGAGTTGAGGTCAGTGGAGCGTCAGGGGGCCCACGAGGCAAGGGGCATGCCCAGGGGGGTAGGCGCGCCCCCACCCTCCTGGATAGGGTGTGGGCCCCCTGACGTGGATTCTTCTTCCAGTATTTTTTATATATTCCAAAACTAATCTGTGTTGATTTTCAGGTCATTCCGAGAACTTTTATTTCTGCACAAAAATAACACCATGGCAATTCTGCTGAAAATAGCGTCAGTCCGTGTTAGTTCCATTCAAATCATGCAATTTAGAGTCCAAAACAAGGGCAAAAGTGTTTGGAAAAGTAGATACGATGGAGACATATCAACTCCCCCAAGCTTAAACCTTTGCTTGTCCTCAAGCAATTCAGTTGATAAACTGAAAGTGATAAAGAAAAATTTTTACAAACTCTGTTTGCTCTTGTTGTTGTAAATATGTAAAGCCAGCATTCAAGTTTTCAGCAAAGATTATGAACTAACCATATTCACAGTAACATTTAGGTCTCATGTTTACTCATATCAATGGCATAATCAGCTAGCGAGCAATAATAACAAATCTCGGATGACATACCTTCCTCGAACAATCATGATATGATATAACAAGATGGTATCTCGCTAGCCCTTTCTGAGACCGCAAAACATAAATGCAAAGCACCTTTAAAGATCAATGACTGACTAGACATTGTAATTCATGGTAAAAGAGATCTAGTCACAGTCATACTCAATGTAAACTAACAGTAATGGATGCAAATGACAGTTGTGCTCTCCAACTGGTGCTTTTTAATAAGAGTATGATGACTCAACATAAAAGTAAATGGATAGGCCTTTTGCAGAGGGAAGCAGGGATTTGTAGAGGTGCCAGAGCTCGATTTTGAAATAGATATGAATAATATTTTGAGCGGTATACTTTCATTCTCAACATAACAACCGAGAGATCTCAATATCTTCCATGCTACACACATTATAGGCGGTTCCCAAGCAGAATGGTAAAGTTTATACTTCATCACCACCAACAAGCATCAATCCAAGGCTTGCCCTAAACAACGGGTGCCTCCAACTAACAACAATCCTGGTGGAGTTTTGTTTGCAATTACTTTGATTTGATTTGAGCATGGGACTGGGCATCCCGGTGACCAGCCATTTTCTCGTGAATGAGGAGTGGAGTCCACTCCTCTTGAGAATAACCCGCCTAGCATGGAGGATATAGACAACCCTAGTTGATACATGAGCTATTCGAGCATACAAAATAGAATGTTTATTTGAAGGTTTAGAGTTTGGCACATACAAATTTACTTGGAACGGCAGGTAGATACTGTATATAGGAAGGTATGGTTGGATGCACAAGCAGTATTCCCGCTTAGTACAAGTGAAGGCTAGAAAAAGACTGGGAAGCGACCAGCTAGAGAGGGACAACAGTCATGAACATGCATTAAAATTAATGAACACCAAATGCAAGCATGAGTAGGATATAATGCACCATGAACATAAATATCGTAGAGGCTATGTTGATTTTGTTTCAACTACATGCGTGAACATGTGCCAAGTCAAGCCACTCGAATCGTTCAAAGGAGGATACCACCCCATCATACCACATCACAACCATTTTAATAGCATGTTGGCACGCAAGGTAAACCATTATAAACTCCTAGCAAATTAAGCATGGCATAAGCAACTACAATCTCTAATTTTCATTGCAAATATGTTTCTTTCATATTAGGCTAAATCAGGAACGATGAACTAATCATATTTACAAAAACAAGAGAGGTCGAGTTCATACCAGCTTTTCTCATCTCAATAAGTTCATCATATATCATCATTATTGCCTTCCACTTGCACGACCGAACAGTGTGGATAATAATAATAGTGCCCGTGCATTGGACTAAGTTGGAATATGCAAGCATTCAATTCAAGAGAGAAGACAAGGTAATATGGGCTCTTTGTTAGATCAACAATAATGCATATACGAGCCACTCAACATTTTCATTATGTTCTTCTCCTCTCGACCCCCAAAGGAAAGAAAAGAAACAAAACTATTTACACGGGAAAGCTCCCAACAAGCAAAATAAGAACGAGAAATCTTTTTGGGTTTTCCTTTTTAATTACTACTACATGCATGGAAAGTAAACTAGTTAAAAGCTACAACTAATTTTTTTTGTTTTTTTCTTAAGGTTTTTCAAACACACAAGAAGAAAGCGAGAAAATGAAAATAAACTAGCATGGATGATACAATGAAAAAGTATGAGCACCGATAACTGGCATGAGTGTGTGAACATGAATGTAATGTCGGTGAGAGATACGTACTCCCCAAGCTTAGGCTTTTGGCCTAAGTTGGTCTATGCCCATGGATCAAAGTTGTAGCTGGGGTCGTACTGAGATGCAGCGGCAATTGCCTGATGAGCTGCAGCTTGGAGGCGAGCTGCCTCCGCCCTCCTCTCATACTCGGTCACCTCCTCCCTGGTTATAACATATCTCCCTTTTTTCCTGAAAGTCAAAGAAAGTAGGAGCAGGGAGAGCGACGTGATAGGTGCGTCATCTATCGAAGATTAGTCGGTACTGGAGGAACTGATTGTTCCTCTCAACAAACTGATGACGAACCATGGCATTATAATCTAAATAAGCAGGAGGCAACTCAATATCATCTCCGCGTATGGGTATCTCAAGAAAATCAGCTAAACTGGTTGCATAAATTCCACCAAAGAAATCTCCATCAATACTATTATTATGCAACCTACGTGCAACAATGGCCCCCAAGTTATATTGTCTATCTCCTAACATAGCACTCTTGAGAACACTAAGATCAGGAACACACATGTGACATCCCTCATCCTTACCATTAATGCATCTTCCTATGAAGAGAGCAAAATAATGTATGGCAGGAAAATGAATGCTCCCTATGGTAGCTAGCATGATTTCCCTAGACTCCCCCATAGTTATGCTAGCAAGAAAGTCTTTATATTCACATTTGCGAGGTTCACTAACATTACCCCACTGTGGGAGTTTACAAGCAGTATTAAAATCTTCTAAGTCCATGGTATAAGATTTATCATAGAGATCAAATAGGACAATTTGAGAATTGCGTGATGATGTAAATTTAAACCTTCTCACAAATGAATCAGTCAAATAGAGGTACTGACGGTACTTATCTACCACGAAGCTCTCAAGATCGGTGTTACGCGCATATGCTTCAAATTCCTCCTTGATTCCTGCTCGAACCATGAAGTCCTCTGACGGCCATTCACAAGGCCGCACTTGAGCATCCGTTGGTAGTTCATTGTCTGGCTCACATATTGCAGGCCTGGGTCCTTGTTTCCTTGAGGAACCACCTTGGTACATTTTCCTAAACATATTTTTTCCTCTCCAATAGTAATTGTTGAAAATTTTCCAATAGAATTGATATTGTGGACTTGAGGTTGTTTCCTCGGAAAGTGTACCGTATGCTCATTACCATTAACATGAAAAGTGACATTGCCTTCGGTGCAATCAATAACAGCCCCTGTAGTATTCAAAAAGGGTCTTCCAAGAATAATAGACATACAGTCGTCCTCGGGAATATCAAGAATAACAAAGTCCGTTAAAATAGTAACATTTGCAACCACAACAGGTAGATCCTCACAAATACCGACAGGTATAGCAGTTGATTTGTTAGCCATTTGCAAAGATATTTCAGTAGGTGTCAACTTATTCAAATCAAGTCTATGATATAAGGAGAGAGGCATAACACTAACACCGGCTCCAAGATCACATAAAGCAGTTTTAACATAGTTTCTTTTAATAGAGCATGGTATAGTTGGTACTCCTGGATCTCCAAGTTTCTTTGGTATTCCACCGTTAAAAGTATAATTAGCAAGCATGGTGGAAATTTTAGCTTCCAGTATCTTTCTTTTATAAGTAACAATTTCCTTCATATATTTAGCATAAGGGTTCATTTTAAGCATATCACTCAAACGCATACGCAAAAAGATAGGTCTAATCATTTTAGCAAAGCGCTCAAAATCCTCATCATCCTTTTTCTTGGATGGTTTAGGAGGAAAAGGCATGGGTTTCTGAACCCATGGTTCTCTTTATTTACCGTGCTTCCTAGCAACAAAGTCTCTCTTACCATAACGTTGATTCTTTGATTGTGGGTTATCAAGATCAACAGCAGGTTCAGTCTCTACATCATTATCATTGCTAGGTTGAGCATCAACATGAACATCATCATTAACATTATCACTAGGTTCATGTTCATTACCAGATTGTGTTTCAGCATCAGAAATAGAAATATCATTGGGATTCTCAGGTGTGTCAATAACAGGTTCACTAGAAGCATGCAGAGTCCTATCATTTTTCTTTTTCTTCCTTTTAGAAGGACTAGGTGCATCAATATTAATTCTCTGAGAATCTTGCTCAATTCTCTTAGGATGGCCCTCAGGATACAAAGGTTCCTGAGTCATTTTACCACCTCTAGTCATAAATCTAATAGCCTTTTCATTCTTATTATTATTTAATTCATTGAGAAAATCATTCTGAGCTTTAAGTATGTGTTCTACTTGAGTGGTAACCATAGAAGCATGTTTACTAATAAGTTTAAGTTCACCTTTAACATTAGCCATATAATCACCCAAGTGTTCAAGCATATCAGCATTGTGTTTCAATTATCTACAAACATAGGCATTGAAGTTTTCTTATTTAACCATAAAGTCATTAAACTCATCCAAGCATGGGCTAGCAAACTTAGTAAATGGGATTTCACATTTATCGAATCTATAGAGAGAATTTACCTTTACTACCTGTGTCGGGTTATCAAGACCATGTATTTCTTCAATGGGTGGCAAATTAAGACCATGTATTTCTTCAATAGGTGGTCAATTCTTAACATCTTCAGTTTTGATACCTTATTCTTTCATAGATTTCTTTGCCTCTTGCATATCTTCAGGACTGAGAAATAGAATACCCCTTTTCTTTGGAGTTGGCTTAGGAGTTGGTTCAGGAAGTGTCCAATTATTTTCATTAATCAACATATTATTCAATAACAATTCAGCTTCATCAACAGCTCTTTCCCTGAAAACACAACCAACACAACTATCCAGGTGGTCTCTAGAAGCATCGGTTAGTCCATTATAAAAGATATCAAGTATTTCATTTTTCTTGAGAGGATGATCAGGCAAAGCATTAAGTAATCGGAGAAGCCTCCCCCAAGCTTGTGGGAGACTCTCTTATTCAATTTGTACAAAATTATATGTTTCCCTTAAAGCAGCTTGTTTCTTATGAGCAGGGAAATGTTTAGCAGAGAAGTAATAAATCATATCCTGGGGACTGCGCACACAACCAGGATCAAGAGAATTAAACCATGTCTTAGCATCACCATTTAATGAGAATGGAAACAACTTAAGGATAAAGTAATAGCGAGTTTTATCATCATGTGTAAAGAGGGTGGCTATATCATTTAATTTAGTAAGATGTGCCACAAAAATTTTAGATTCATAGCCATAGAAAGGATCAGATTCAACCAAAATAATTAACTCAGGATCGACAGGGAAATCATAATCCTTATCAGTAATAAAGATAGGTGAAGTAGCAAAAGCAGGGTCATATTTCATTCTAGCATTCAAATACTTTTCTTTAAGCTTAGCTAATAATTTCTTAAGATCAGATCTATCATTGCAAGCTAAGAAGTCTCTAGCAGTTTCTTCATCCATAACATAACCCTCAAGAACAACAGGCAATTCATATCTAGGGGGAGACTCTTCATCATCACTTTCATCAATATTATCAGTTTCAATAATTTCATTCCCTCTATCCCTAGCAAGTTGTTCATCAAGAAATTCACCTAGTGGCACAGTATTATCAAGCATAGAAGTAGTTTCATCATAAGTATCATGCAAAGCAGAAGTGGCATCATCAATAACATGCGACCTATCGGAATCAATAGCATGTGCATGTGTCTCAAGTTTATTCAAAACAGAAGGTGAATCAAGTGCAGAGCTAGATGGTAGTTCCTTACCTCCCCTCGTAGTTGAGGGAAAAATCTTGTGTCGGTGTTCTAGGAACGGGGGTCCCCAGACTTGCCTGCCTGCGGCCCACGACATGGCTGAGCTAGCAGGCCCGTAAGGCCCATCTTCATCGACAAGGCATTCAAGACCCTCGCGAGGGGCCAAGCCTCGCGAGGCGGACGATGCAAGACCTCCTCAGGAGCGGCCCCGCCAGGCAGGCTCGCGAGGGGGGAGAGATCAAGGCAAGGAAAACCTCGCGAGGTTCTCGTGACGTGAGCCATGACGATCGAGACCAGGCGGGCGCCAGCGCGCGCAGCATCCTTGTTTCCTCTTTGGTGCCAAGGGGGCAAGCGCAGGCGTGGAGTACCAAGGCATCAAGCAAAGGTTTCCATATCGGTGCAACGACACCAAGACCAGCAGGACGGCAAGGTGGAGGTCACCATGGAGCCCAAGACGGCGTCATCACTAGAGCCTTTTGCAGGCGAAGACCACTTTTGTCAGGATAAGCTGTACTAGTTGTCCCCTTTCAAATTGGCCATTGTTGACTCCCTTCCCGCTCAATATTTGGGGAGAGGACCAAGGCCTATATATGTAGAACTAGCCACCACAGAAGGAAGGGAATTTATTGAGAGGCATCTCATCCACACAAGTTGGCCAAGCACAAGAACACCTCATCCTCAGGAGGTTGTTCTTCCCCTTGTACTGTTCATCATCAGCCCAAGAGGCAATCCACCACCACCACACTGGAGTAGGGTATTACACCACAATAGTGGACCGAACCAGTATAAATCTTATGTCTTTGTGTTGCAAGTTTATTGAGTTCGTCCGCGAGATCTTAGAGAGTTAGGACGCAGATCGGTAGGGAGGAAACCTTCGCGTGCACCCCAGTGTTTGAACCTTGAGGGTTTTGCCGGAACCCATGATCTGACATTTGGCGTGCCAGGTAGGGGTGCGTCGTAGCTTCTCTTCCGTCGATCCGCACTCTGTCGCCACCGCACTTCGCCCACATGGCAGGCGCCTTGCCGCCAACTCCGATGGCCAGCGTCGATGACGGGGCCAGGGGGATCCGAGCCCTGGCCCCCACCCTGCGACGGGTGCACTGGCCGCCCAAGTTCAAGCCGGAGATGCCGCCGTGCTACGACGGCGCAGCGGACCCGTCAGCTTTCCTGCTGGCGTACGAGGAGGCCATCCTCGAGGTCGGGGGTGATGACAAGGTCATGGCCAACTGGCTTCCCATGGCCCTCGCCGGCAAGCCGCGCTCCTGGCTGCTCAACCTTCTCGGATCCACGGTGGCGTCTTGGAAGGAGTTGCGCGACCTCTTCACTGCGTGCTATGCGACACCGGCGGACCGCGCGGTCGCGGCCCTGCTAGGCGGCTCACAGGCGCCGCCTTCAGAGCGCCACATCAAGCCGATCCTCCGCCAGATTGGTGCCGCTTCCAAGTGCTCGGGGGCTGCGCCGGGCTGGGCTGCGCCTGAGGCCGACCTCACCTTCATCTCAGAAGACCACCCCGTCACCACCACCGGCTTGGGCATGCTTCGATGCTCTGCACGCCCACTGTCGGTGTCAAAACTGGCGGATCTCGGGTAGAGGGTCCCGAACTGTGCGTCTAGGCGGATGGTAACAGGAGGCAGGGGACACAATGTTTTACCCAGGTTCGGGCCCTCTTGATGGAGGTAAAACCCTACGTCCTGCTTGATTAATATTGATGATATGGGTAGTACAACAGTAGATCAAGGCTAAACCCTAGAAGCTAGCCTATGGTATGATTGTTGTTCGTCCTGCGGACTAAAACCCTCCGGTTTATATAGACACCGGAGAGGGCTAGGGTTACGCAGAGTTGGTTACAATGGTAGGAGATCTACATATCCGTATCGCCAAGCTTGCCTTCCACGCCAAGGAAAGTCCCTTCCGGACACGGGACGAAGTCTTCAATCTTGTGTCTTCATAGTCCAGGAGTCCGGACAAAGTTATAGTCTGGCTATCCGGACACCCCCTAATCCAGGACTCCCTCAGTAGCCCCTGAACCAGGCTTCAATGACGACGAGTCCGGCGCGCAGATTGTGTTCGACATTGCAAGGCGGGTTCCTCCTCCAAGTACTTCATAGAAGATTTTGAACACAAAGGTAGTGTCCGACTCTGCAAAATAAGTTTCCACATATTGCCATAGAGAGATTAATATTTACACAAATCTAATCTGCTGACATATTCCGTAGCGTGACATCACACTACGGCCAATTCTTTATTCGAATCGTTTTACTATCCCACCTCAGCGCGTTTAGCGAGGCGGTTTCCTTGGCACGTCTTGTCAAAGCAGAGATCGTGTCCCCTTATTTCGGGATTCTCATCAATATGGGTGTGGGTAACCCAACCGTTCCCGTTGGTATGTTTTCTCGATCAAAGGCGAGTCCCAAACGGTCACGGGGAGGGCCCTTGGTATTCAACCTCTTATAAAGAGACCAAGGCCTTACTCCTTTCTTTCAATCTCAAACAAGTTCGCCCTTCGCCTCGAGTTCCAACACCCAAGGCTCCAGATATCAGGCGCTTTGGACCTTCGACAATGTTCGGTTCCGACCTTCGAGGCCGATGGATGCCCTCCTCGGTCAGGAGGAGGACGTGCTGAAGTTGAGAGAGGCCAGGTTCTTGACCGGCAAAATCTCACATAGGCTACCTGCTCGAGGGCAGGTCATTCCCACTCCCAAGCCTGGTGTGAGTGTGGTGTTCATGTCTCACTTCCTTCGGGGGTTAGGCTTCCCGACGGATCCCTTCGTGAGGGGGCTCATGTTTTATTATGGGCTGGAATTTCACGACTTAGCTCCAGAGTCCATCCTCCATATTTCCTCATTCATCGTCGTGTGTGAAGCCTTCCTCCGTATTACTCCTCACTTCGGACTATGGCTCAAGACTTTCAAAGTGGAGCCGAAGATGACCGAGGGACGGCACGCGGAGTGCAGAGGTGCTTTTATAAGCAAGAATGCTGGTGCTCCATGGCCTGAGGGCTCTTTTCAAGGGGAGTCTAGCTTATGGCAACGAGAGTGGTTTTATATCACAGCTCCCAGGAGCACCAAGTGGGTGGCGCTGCCTGCTTTGCGCTCGGGTCCCCCGCCACAGCTGGCGTCATGGGTCAATAAGGGGCTGGACTGGAGGTCAGCAAAGGACGTGCCCCTGTTGCAGGGCCACATCCGAGATCTCCTAGAAAGAGACATCAGTCTGGTCATGGTGACGCAGGTTATGTTAATTCGCCGAGTTCTGCCCTGCAAACGTCGCCCCCTTCGCCTGTGGGAGTTCAACCCGGAGGGACCATGAGTTCTCCAACATTTTCTTGGCATGATGCCCGTGGAGATGTACAAATTGTTCTTCGAACCACAAGTAGTGTGTCTGGATTCTACGGAGGACGCAGGTCTGAGCTGCAATCGTCTGGATACTCAAGTAAGTAGCCTTGTGCCCGGACTCGCTATCCGTATATTTATCATAAAATTTCCCCTAAAAGAGATGTCCCTTAAACAGGAGTGGATAGCGAAAGCAAAGCTAATCAGGTGTCCGGCCCCCCTCCCCGAGACCACGCCGGGTCTCGTGCTAGTCAGGAAGTTGGAGGTCGTGTCTTCAAAGGAAAGCGAGGGAGGGCACAAGGAAGCTACAGCCTCCTCGAAGGAGGTTGTTCGGAAGGGAGGAATCGAAAATTCCTCTCCTCAGGGGAAGAAGAGGACCGCCTCTGAAGACCCGGAGACCATGGCCTCAAAGTGGGGGAAGAAATCTTCGCCAGAGGGTCCTGTGCTGGGGGATACTTCGGCCAAATTATGCCCTCAATGGGATCAGCCCTCCACCAAGCCGTAAGTAGAGAGGAGTTTTTGAGAGAAATCCTTGCTTTATATCTGAGAAAAGTAATCGAAAATTTACCTTGTAGCTCGGACCTTAGCCCTTCTCAGCAGAGCTCGTCTTCGGGGGATCTTCTTCCGAAGATGATGGAGAGCGGAATGCCTCCCCCTGCCGTACCGCCTTGCGAGGTGGGCGACCCTGAGGTATCGTCGTGGAGGGTTTCTCCGAATCTGGCAGGGCCGGAAGGTAGTCATATGGCCCCCCAAAGCCCTCCGCATCCGGCCTTCGAAAAGGGCCATCAGACGAGTCCGGCGCCGTCTGGTACGCGGTCGGAGGAGCTGAAGGATCTGCTAGGGTGAGCATCTATCTCAAAGGAGCACCATGCATTGATGGGTACGGTGATTGAGAGGATTTTGTCCGCGGAGAGCGGATTGCACGAGGCCGTCAAGAGTTTACTGACAGGTTTTGAGGTACGCAAAATAATGTACCCTTTTTGGTCAGTTGCGCATAAATAAGATGCGCCCTGTGTAGATAGTAGCCCCTGAGACTCTGTGCGTTGTCAAAAATGACGGCGCGCAGAGGATCATAATCCCAGGTCTAATATGCCGCCTTCATACGTAGGTGGCGAAGTGTCCGGTGTCAAGCCAGACTGATGAATTTGCCGAGCTAAAGTGGCAACTTGACGTGGCAGGTGCCGACATCGCGCTTGTCAACAAGCGGCTTGACGAGGCCCAAGGTAATTCCTCCGGCGGCACTTGGTAAGAGGAGCTTTATGCCAGTATCTTACAATGTGTGCGCTTGATGCAGATGGTGCTGCTGCCATGGAGAATCTTCAAGCGAAACTTGCCCGAGCCAAGGAGCAAGCCAAGAAAAGTGATGCGGCTGCCGGCAAGGCAATTGAAGAGCTGAAAGCCGAACAGGCTGCTCACTGCCGAAGCAAGAAGGAAATGGCCGAGATGGCCGTGAAGCTGAAGAATGCTGCTGACCGTTGCAAGCTTCTTGAAAAAGAAGATCGGGCGGAACAGACGGACCTAGAGAAGGCCGTTTCCGATGCCAAGGATGCTCGCTCTGCAATGAGAGCTATGAAGGAGGAGCTGCGTCAGGCTGGAGAGATCGCGGCTGGAAAGCCCTTTATGCTGCGGAGGAAGTTCTGTGATCCTAAATATGCTTCGTTAGACCGGATGTGGAGTACAGTGGACACCTATCTGGATTTGGCAGCGAGTGCCGCGGATGCGGCCAAACACTTCCGAGATCAAGAAGATCACAAAGTGGAAAAGCTCTTTTGGTCACAGTTCCACAATCCGGAGCGTCCACTGTCATTAGCAGATCGTTTGGCTGAATGGGCCGAGCTAAATAGGTTGTCCGGACTCGCCATGAAGTATGTCATGAGTCATCTGTGGCCAGAGAGGCCAGAGCCGAAAAGTTATTTCAACTTGGTGCAACAGTTCCTTGGTGCGGCGCCGCATATCAATGCGATGAAGAGGTCAGCATGCATAGAGGGTGCGCTGATGGCTCTTGCCCGTGTGAAAACATACTGGGCGGAAATGGAGGCCCCCGTTGTTGCATCCCCAGACTCGGATGGAAGCCGAGTGCCTGCCGAGCACTATTTTCAGGAAGTTCTACAAGGCGCTCGTTTAATAGAGACGCAGTGCTCGAAGGATACTATATTCGAATAGCATATATTATTGTAAAACAATATTTTGATAAATTGTAGAAGCTTTTTATAGTTGTGCCTGCAAGTATTATAATACCTCATGTGCGGCCGTTTAACATATATGTATGTATAATCTGAAAGATGGCAGTCGTCGGCTTCAGCCCCCACACACATAATGCGGGGGTGTTCGCAGAAGGCGCATTTTCACACTTGATCCAACGTCTTGGTCCTACAAAGGAGGTGATAGCGCAGCGAACTAGGCAATCGGACTATGATGCTTTATCACTTTCACTTAGCCATAGGAGTTTGACAGTGAGGCTACTTATATAGCCCCTGGTGGCGCCTGCGCTCGCCCGAACTCGGGGCGCGTATGTGCCTGGCCGGGAAGCAGCCCTTCGTTAATGCGGAGGAATCCTAAAGATTCCAGTAAGTCATCGAGTGGTTGACCAGTCTCACGCTATATCATGACAGTCAGTTTTTGGCTTTCTCTACTGAGGTGCTCGCCTGGCCAAACCGGGGCACAATCGCAGTAGTTCTCCTGGTGCCGCCTTAGCCGATAGAGCGGAACGTAAGGTGGCAAAACACAGGAGCCGGGCAAACCCAACATTTGACCAAAGACATGATTCGGAGCTGATGCATATAGGGCCAAACTCGCGACGCCGAACACTCCCTAAGGTATTCGGTCTTTATGAGGGCGGGCGGGATAACGCCCTTAGTAATAAGCCCCTAGTGTCCAGGTATGCGCAAAACTCTGACGTGGCCACATGCCAAAACGCCAGCCTCCTCCTTGGTTATACCAAGAAACTAGGGGATATGTATCAACAAGAGACAGTAAAAAAGGTTTGCACAGGGTCTTAATCTGAAAAGAATCCTTGGAACGGGTCCCTGCTGCATGTCTGCGCCTGTGTCTCTGTTGTGCCGTATCCTGGACGGGCGTAGCACGGTGTTCATCTGTAAAGGAGAGGAACTTAGTTTAGGAAAGATCATGCTGAACATGAGTTATACTAAATAAACAAAGTATGCATTGAAATTGGTAAAATTGAGCTTTATTGTCTCTTGTTTTATATGCGCGGAGCCCCTAGTATAGGGGTATACGGCTATTAAGCCTTTATCAATTGTATGTTTATGCCGGACTCGTCTAGCCGTGTCCGTGGTCTTGACGACCTGTTTAGGTGCTTTGGCTGGTGAAGCCGCTTTATTGTGGGGCTGTCAAGGCAGCCGCACTGTCTTCCGCGTGGGAGGAACACTCAATGTTTTCCCTTTAATGAGATGATGCCTCGTGGACCGGGCATCTTAAGCGTAAGAGATGCATAATGCGATATTGTGTTAAAGCGGGCGAAAGCTTCGCATCCCAGCAGTACTTGATAGCTACTTGAGAATGGGGCGATGTGGAAAGTTAGCTGTTCGCGACGGAAGTTATCGGGGGAGCCGAACATAACTTCTAGCCGGAGAGAACCCATGCAACGGGCGTCCGGGCCTGGCGTTACCCCTTGAAAGGAGGTTTTTCTATGGCGAATTTTGTTGGGTCTATCTCCATGTTGCGGATTGTGTCCTGGTATAACAGGTTTAGACCATTGCCGCCGTCCATCAAGACATTTGTAAAGTGGAGTCCGCCTATTATTGGATCTAATACCAAGGCAGTCCAGCCCGCATTCTGGATACTTCTAGAGTAATCCTGATGGTCAAAGGTGATTGGTTTTAACAACCATTGGCGAGACTCCTTTGGGATAGGCCATGTGGCGCGTATCTCTGTTGGTGCCATTCTGTTCGTCACGTGAAGTAAGTTTACTATTTTGACTTCTTGTGGGAAATCCTTTTGTTTCCTGGTGCTCTGCTTGTGGGGTTCGTCGTCGTCCTCACTTGGTGTGTCGAGCCCCTTGTGTTCGGCGTTGAGTTTGCCAGATTGCTTGAAAACCCAACAATCTCTGTGGGTATGGTTCGCAGGCTTCCCGGGAGTACTGTGTATTTGACATATCTTGTCCAGGATTTTGTTTAAGTTGGATAGATCATCCCTATTATCCTTAAGGGGCAGCTTTCTCTGATTTTGCCGCGAGCTTTTGAATCTGGCGTTGACCGCCGTGCTCTTTGGGCTGTTTCTCTTATTCCGGCGCTGGTCCTTGTTGCGTCGGGGTTTTCCGTTTCCATCCCTAACTTCGGATGTACTTGGGTCGCTGGTGCTACATCTTGACAACCAGCTGTCCTCTCCTGCGCAAAATCGGGTCATGAGGCTTGTTAATGCAGCCATTGTTCTTGGCTTTTCTTGGCCGAGGTGTCTGGCGAGCCATTCGTCTCAAACGTTATGCTTAAAAGCTGCTAGGGCTTCGGCGTCCGGACAGTCGACTATCTGATTCTTTTTAGTAAGAAATTTGTTCCAGAATTTCCGGGCTGACTCTCCGGGCTGTTGAGTTATGTGACTGAGATCGTCTGCATCCGGAGGGCGGACATAGGTCCCTTGAAAATTTGCCCGGAAAGCATCCTCAAGCTCTTCCCAACTTCCAATGGTGTTTTCGGGAAGGCTTTTGAGCCAATGCCGGGCTGGCCCTTTAAGCTTGAGGGGTAAGTATTTTATGGCGTGGAGGTCATCTCCTCTGGCCATGTGTATGTGGAGGATATAATCCTCGATCCAGACCCCAGGGTCTGTTCTTCCGCCGTACGCCTCTATGTTTACGGGCTTGAATCCCGCTGGAAATTCATGGTCCAACACCTCATCGGTGAAACATAGGGGGTGTGCGGCACCCCTGTATTTGGGTGTGCCGTGATGTTCGGATATTTGTTGTGTTGCATTGCTTACTAGAGCTTGCTTTCTTGGCCCGTAGATAGATCTGGCTGGGCCATCTTTTTGATGCGGATCCTTTGGTGGATCACGTGCCGGCTTGTGTGCGTCACCGCTTGCCGCTCCATGCTGGCCATGCGGTCGTCTATCCGACCGGGTGGCTTTCCTATTTTTTGACTGCGGGGGCTCTAAGGCCTCCTCGTCAAATTTAGGCAGTAGCTTTCGCTTTGGATAGCTTTTTGTGCGGCGACTGCCGCCATATTTGTCTGCGGTGTTGCGTACTTTGCTCCATCTGAATCTGAGTGCATCTTCCGCAGTTTTGAGCTTCCGCTTCTGCTTTTTCAGGCTACGCGCAGTAGCGACGAGCCCTTCGTGGATGTTCTTCTGCCCCATGAGCCTATCCGGCGTAAGGTCGTCCAGACTGTTGTTTTCGCCGGGGACGGGGTGTTCGGTTTGTTTATCCAAGTTGCCCTGTTCGGACGGTTGCTCGAAGGCATGTTCGTCGTCCGCCGACTCGTCCTGCTCTATGGCTGGGTCTGTATGGCTGCTGTCTCTGTCGAGGCGGGGCTTGGAGCGGCGCTTACGTCGCTGCTTTGATTGCTTTTCGAGTGAACTATCCCTCGTTGCATCCCTGTGTTCCTCGCCGTCTCTTCCTTTGGGTGTGTCCACCATGTATACATCATGAGATAAGGTGGCTATCCAGTGCCTTATAGGCGTTGGTTCATGTTCATCTCCTACATCGTCGTCCATACCGTCGATGTCTTCGGAGTCGAAGTCGAGCACGTCATTTAAATTATCGACAGTGGCTACGAAGTGGGTGGTGGGTGGGCTTTGAATTTCTTCATCATCCGCATCCCGACCTTGTTGACCATAGTCTGGCCAGGGCTCTCCTAATAAAGAGAGAGACTTCAGTGAATTTAGAATATCGCCGAAGGGCGAGTGCTGAAAGATGTCCGCGGCGGTGAACTCCATGATTGGCGCCCAATCGGGTTCGATCGGTAGGGGTGCGGAGGGCTCGGAGTCTGGAGAGGAGTCCGGCTCCTTGGAGTCACGGGCTTCACAGAGAATAGGGCTGGTGTTCGGCTCGATCGCCGTAGAGATTGCAGCCCCCGAGGCAGTGTCCAACCACCCATCCTCGATTGGCGCAGTTGGCTCCGAATTAAGGGTCGGAGCTGATGCGGGTGCGGCCTCCAGGGCACTGTTCGGCGGCAGAGCTAGATCATGCCCATCGTGACAGTGCGGCGCACTCGGCTGCAGCTCGAATCCGTCGAAGATCTAGTCTTCGCGGAGGTCCGCTGTGTAGTTTAAACTTCCAAATCTGACCCGACGACCAAGGGCGTAGCTTTCGATCTGCTCCGGATGGCCAAGCGAATTGGCCCGCAGTGCAAAGCTGCCAAATACGAAGATCTGTATGGGGAGAAAAGTCTCACCCTGGATCGCATCGTCGTTGATGATCGGAGGAGCCATCGGGCCTAAAAGTGACGACATAGAGGAACTCTCAATGAAAGCACCAATGTCGGTGTCAAAACCGGCGGATCTCGGGTAGGGGGTCCCGAACTGTGCGTCTAGGCGGATGGTAATAGGAGGCAGGGGACACAATGTTTTACCCAGGTTCGGGCCCTCTTGATGGAGGTAAAACCCTACGTCCTGCTTGATTAATATTGATGGTATGGGTAGTACAAGAGTAGATCTACCACGAGATAAAGGAGGCTAAACCCTAGAAGCTAGCCTATGGTATGATTGTTGTTCGTCCTACGGACTAAAACCCTCTGGTTTATATAGACACCGGAGAGGGCTAGGGTTACACAGAGTCGGTTACAATGGTAGGAGATCTACATATCCGTATCGCCAAGCTTGCCTTCCACGCCAAGGAAAGTCCCTTCCGGACACGGGATGAAGTCTTCAATCTTGTGTCTTCATAGTCCAGGAGTCCGGCCGAAGGTATAGTCCGGCTATCCAGACACCCCCTAATCCAGGACTCCCTGACCCACCATCTACAACGTGGCCGTCACCAAGACCCTCATCGATGGCGGCACCGGCCCCAACTTGCTCTCCGTGGAGGCCTTCAATCTTCTTCACGTGCCACTCAAGCGGCTCAGCCTCAGCAAGCCTTTCTCAGGAGTTGGTGGCAGCGCTGTCCGCTCCCTAGGGTAGATCCGCCTTCCCGTCACCTTCGACACGTGCGACAACTACCGCACCGAGCTGGACGACTTCGACATCGCCCGCATTGGCCTCCCGTACAATGCCATCCTCGGGTATCCAGCTCTGGCCCAGTTAATGGCGGCGACTCATCCGGCCTACAACCTCATGAAGATGCCCGGAAGCAAAGGTGTCCTCGTCGTCAAGGGAGACACCAAGGAGGCCATGATGGCACTCAAACTTGCCTTCAAGACCGCTGCGGCGGCGCAACCCATCAGCGCCGGTGCCCACGAGGCCAAGGAGGCCGTTCCAACCAAGAAGAAGCAGTTGTTCACCCAAGACAAGGCAGAAACCAAGCAGGTGCCGGTCGACGAGGACGGCTCCTTAGGAGCCACCTTCAACATAGGTGCCGGCCTCAACCCCAGCCAAGAGGAAGCATTGGTGAAGTTCTTGCGCGCAAACAAGGACATATTCGCATGGGAGCCCAATCAGCTGGTGGGGGTCCCGAGAGAGGTGATTTAGCACCACTTAAGGGTGTGCCCCAATGTGCGCCCTGTGAAGCAGCGAGCAAGGCGGCACTCCACAGAGAAGCAGGCCTTCATCGTCCAAGAGACCCGCAAGTTGGCGGCGGAAGGTGCCATTCGTGAGGTTAGGTACCCCGAATGGCTGGTGAACCTAGTCGTGGTGCCGAAGAAAGGCGGGAAGGAGCGAATGTGTGTCGACTTCACCAACCTCAACAAGGCGTGCCCTCAAGATTCATTCCCTCTACCGCGCATCGACCGGATCGTCGACTCCACCGCCGAGTGCGACCTACTGTGCTTCCTGGATGCATCCTCAGGGTATCACCAAATCAAGATGGCGGTGGAAGATGTAGAGAAGACAGCCTTCCTGGCCCCGTGTGGGGTGTACTGCTACACCTGTATGCCCTTCGGACTGCGCAACGTGGGTGCGACCTTTCAGCGGCCGATGCACATCGCTTTAGGGAGGCAGCTCGGGAGAAACACGGAGGCCTACATCGACGACATTGTGGTAAAGTCTCAGGAGGAGAGAACCTTGATCCAAGACCTGGAGGAGACCTTTGAGAGCCTGCGCCAGGTGAACTTGCGGGTTAACCCGGAAAAGTGTGTGTTCGGTGTCCCTTCCGGCAAGCTGCTAAAATTCCTCGTGTCACACAGAGGGATCGAGGCGAACCCGGAGAAGATCAAGGTCATTGAGAACATGAGCCCGCCGCAGACCCTCAAGGAAATGCAGAAGTTGGCTGGTCGGGTGAGCGTGCCTTATCCTTCTTCAAGCTGATGAAGAAAAAGGGCCCATTCGAGCGGACTCCAGAGGCCGACCGAGCCTTCCAAGACCTCAAGAGATACCTGACCAGCCCTCCGGTGATGGTGGCACCACGGCCTCTCGGGCCTCTAGTACTTTATCTTGCCGCCACCCCATACTCCACCAGTGCTGCGCTAGTGGCGGTTCGGGAGGAGCACCAGGCCAAGAGTGCGCAGCGCCAAGCTACGTCGCCAGCTGAGATGATGCAAGATCAAGAAGGCGCAGCAAGAGCCATAGCGGCAGCAACAGAAGACCAAGCTCGGCAGGATGACACCGTAGAGATTCCCGCAAGCGATCAGGAGCCAGGGGTCCCACCACCTCAGGAGGCACCCCAGCTTGCACAAGGCGCGAGCCTCACCAACATGCCAGTCCTCGTCGAGCACCCGGTGTATTTCGTTAGTACAGTGTTGAGGGACGCAAGGGCACGATATACCATGCCTCAGAAGCTCCTGCTTGCGCTCCTGGTGGCCTCGCGCAAGTTGCGGCACTACTTCCAGGGCCACCCTATCAAGGTCGTCTCGGCCTACCCATGGAGAGGGTGCTCAGGAGCCCCAACTCCGCTGGAAGGGTCGCTAAGTGGAACATCGAGCTGCAGGCATTCCAGTTGGAGTTCAGCATCATCGGGGTCATCAAGGGAGCCGCGCTCGCTGATTTTGTGGCGGAATGGACAAATGCCCCGGCACTTGAAGTGGGCAAGGACCGGCCTACCTCGCCAGGAAGTGAGGCACACGACGGATGGGTCATGTATTTTGATGGTGCCTTCGCGCACCAGGGCGCGGGGGCTGGAGCAGTACTCATCTTGCACATGCAGGACAAGCTCTACTATGTTGTGCAGCTCTATTTTCAACAGGGCGAGAAGGTCTCCAACAACATCGCAGAATACGAAGGCTTCATAGCTGGCTTGAAGGCCGCGGCAGCTCTAGGGGTAAAGCGCCTCACCGTTAGGGGTGACTCACAGCTCCTAGTCAACTTCTCCAACAAAGTATATGAGCCAAAGGACGAGCACATGGAGGCGTACCTGTGACGCCCCGAGACCGACGCTTTAGACGCCTTCCATGTTTTTCGTTGTCGTTGTGTGTTTGAACTGTTTGTTGCCATGATCGCGATGAGGGCCATTGTCATATTTTGCTTCTTGCATCATGTTCATCATTTGATTATATTGCATTGCCATGCCCATCTTTGTCATGTTGCATTTGTGCCTCTTGTCATTTTGCATTCTCATAATCATCATGAGCACTGTCATATTCATGCATGTTACATTGTTGCATGCTCCATGTATAATCAGGCATCATCACCTCCTCTTTCCTTCTTCTTTCCTTCATTTTGGCAAGTGACCTTTCCCCCTCCTCCATAAATGTTCATTCCTTTCCTGATGCTAGTTCACCATGCCTAAACCCTCTCTACCAATTTTGAGCTCTTGTGGACTTGTTTTGGTTGGAATCAAAATTGCCTCAAGTTTGAGTTTAGTTCAAACTTGCGATAATTTTCTTTCTCTAAAAATGCCCAAACCATTTATTTCAATTAGTGCTTAATTCCAGCGTCGTGGGGATATTATTATATCTCTCCTGCACCCCTCTTTTATCCCTGTGCTTTTCTGTTTATTTTCTGCCTGAGGAAAATGAAAAAGAAAAGAGACGGCAGCAAGAGCGGCCTACCTGGGCCTCCTTCTACCAGGCCGGTCCAGCAGCAGACCCAGCAGCAGCCTCAACGCAGTCCCCTCGCTCTCTCCCGTGGTGAATCCACGCTGGACACCCATCCGGACCCACCTGCAGCGACCGTTCCCTTCGCCTTTTCTTCCTCCTCTCGCCACCTCCCCCTCACAGTAGAAGCAGAGGAGGAGCACACATGGCCACAGTGGACGCCCGAGCTCCACGTCCTCCCTTCGCCCCTTCCTATTTAACCCTCGCTGCGATCCCTAGGGTTCCCTCTCTCCTCCTCTTTCCCTCTTCCGCTCCGCCGCTCCAGGGAGGCTCTCCCTCACGTCTCCTTGCTCCTGCCTCGAGTAGCACCCGAACGCCATGGCGGGCCAGGCAAGGAGCTCGCTGCCGGCCTGACGCCTCCCTTCGGCCCCCACGACGCCCGCGAGAACCGCAGTGAGCCGCTGGTTCTGTTCCGCTGCAAGGCGAGCCCAAGACCGCCTCCACGACGTCCTCTTCTTCCCCTTCGTCTTCTTCTTCCCGGACCAAAGCATTCGCCAAGTACCTCTTCTTCACCTGCGTCCTCTACTTCACACCGGGAGCCAACGCACGTGCCACGAGGATCTTCTTCCCCGACGTCGTCTTCTTCGACTACAAGCAGGCCAGGAGCCAGACAGGCCCAAGGTCGACGCGATTGTCTTCCTCTACAACCTCTTCTTCCATGTGTTCTCTGCTTCACGAACACAGGCGATCTGCGGGTCCCCAAGCCGTCTTCACTGCTTCTCCGACCGGATCTGCTCTTCTCTGCCTCGATCTGACGCTTCCTTGCCGGAGTTCGCGCCAAGTCCGGCCGTCGTCCTGCCTCTGCATCGTGCGCTGCCTCCCCTGCTTATGCACGCGAACGAGGCCGAAGACACGCCCCTCTTGCCGCTTTGACCTCGCCCGCTCGATTCCCTTCCTCGCCTTGGTTCTCGCCGTCCTCACCGGATCCGCGCAACCGCCGCCCGGACCAAGTCCCCTGCCGTCGTCATGCCCTGCTTCTACTCCTCCCGCTTGTCTCTGTGCGCGAGGAGGACGAGCGAGGCAACCGCTGACCGCATCTTCCTCTTCGCTAGGCCCAGCGCGCCCGCGTGAGGCCAGCGCCTCCCTAAGGCCCAGCGTCCCGGCCTGCCTCCTCCTCTCCACAGTTCCGGGCCAAGGCCCATGGTTAGCACCCAGCCGCCCCCTGTTTCGGCCCAGTTCCTGTTTTTTTCAGATCTGCGTTTTAGTATTTTTCCAGAGAAAAACCAGTTTTACAGGAAGCCCCCTAGACTTCATGCATTTCATTACTCACAAATGGTGCATCATTTTAAAACAAACTTAATATGAAAGTTGTTTAGAATTTTGTCTAGTTTAATAATATGCAACTTTCATCCATGTTTTAAAACGTTTTAAATGTTGTTTGTTTAATTTTTTTTAAATAACTTGCTAAAATGCTTTATTTCATAACTAAATAACCGTAGCTCCGAATTAAATAATCTTTATATGTAAATGGGGTAGAAAAATGCCTAGATTTACTTGGTGCACTCATCTTGCATGTTTAACAACTCTAAAATAATGTTTAGGGCAGAACAATACCAAATCTATAATATGCTCACGAGGAGTTTCCGGAATTGTTGTTCGTTGCTTCCGGCCTCATTTAAACTTGACTAGATAGGTAGTTTACTTTGTTTCACCCTTGCCATGTTAAGAACATTTAATATTGTTGGGGTACATAAACGAGAGAGAACTAAATAATTGATGTGGTGTTCTGTCAATATGCAACCCGTTGCATATTGAGCTCCACTTAACTTGTAGTGTTGTTTGTGCACTTTGCCGTGCCATGCATATTTAAACCGGACATGCATCATACTTGGTTGTGCATCATGCCATGTTCATGTCGTGGTTGTTTACTATGTTGTTTGCTTCTTTCCGGTGTTGCTTCTTCGGGTTGGTTCCGATAACGTCGTGTGTGTGAGGATCCGTTCGACTACGTCCGTGTATCTTCTTCATGGACTCGTTCTTCTTCCTTGCGGGATTTCAGGCAAGATGACCATACCCTCGAAATCACTTATATCTTTGCTTGCTTAGTTGCTTGCTCTTTTGCTATGCCTATGCTGTGATACCTACCACTTGCTTATCACGCCTCCTATATTGTTGAACCAAGCCTCTAACCCACCTTGTCCTAGCAACCCGTTGTTTGGCTACGTTACCGCTTTGCTCAGCCCCTCTTATAGCGTTGTTAGTTGCAGGTGAAGTTTGAAGTTTGTTCCTTGTTGGAACATGGAGATGTTGTTCCTTGTTGGAACATGTTTACTTGTTGGGATATCACAATATATCTTGTTTAATTAATGCATTTATATACTTGGTAAAGGGTGGAAGGCTCGGCCTTATGCCTGGTGTTTTGTTCCACTCTTGCCGCCCTAGTTTCCGTCATATCGGTGTTATGTTCCCGGATTTTGCGTTCCTTATGCGGTTGGGTAATAATGGGAACCCCTTGACAGTTCGCCTTGAATAAAACTCCTCCAGCAATGCCCAACATTGGTTTTACCATTTGCACTAACAACCTACCACCTTCCCTTGGGTTCTGCAGACTCAAGGGTCATCTTTATTCTAACCCCCCCCGGGCCAGTGCTTCTCTGAGTGTTGGTCCGACTAAGCAGACTGCGGGGCCACCTTGGGGCAAACTTGAGGTTTGGTTTTACTCGTAGGATGTCTCATCTGAGTGTGCCCTGAGAACGAGATATGTGCAGCTCCTATCGGGATTTGTCGACACATTCGGGCGGTGTTGCTGGACTTGTTTTACCATTGTCGAGGATGTCTTGTAGAACCGGGATACCGAGTCTAATCGGAATGTCTCGGGGGAGGTCTATTCCTTCGTTGACCGTGAGAGCTTGTGATGGGCTAAGTTGGGACACCCCTGCAGGGTTTTGAACTTTCGAAAGCCGTGCCCGCGGTTATGGGCAGATGGGAATTTGTTAATGTCCGGTTGCAGATAACTTGAACCTTAACTTAATTAAAATGAATCAACCGAGTGTGTAACCGTGATGGTCTCTTTCCGGTGGGGTCCAGGAAGTGAACACGGTGTTGGAGTTATGCTTGACGTAGGTTGTTCTAGGATCACTTCTTGATCATAGTTGTTCGACCGTGCTTTGCCTTCTCTTCTCGCTCTCATTTGCGTATGTTAGCCACCATATATGCTAGTCGCTTGCTGCAGCTCCACCTCATACCTTTACCTTACCCATAAGCTTAAATAGTCTTGATCGCGAGGGTGCGAGATTGCTGACTCCCCGTGACTCACAGATACTTCCAAAACCAGCTTGCAGGTGCCGATGATGCCATTCCAGGTGACGCAACCAAGCTCAGGAGGAGCTCGATGGGGATCTTGTCCTTTGTGTTGTTTTCGTTCTAGTTTATCAGTAGTGGAGCCCAGTTGGGGTCGATCGGGGACCGTGTCACATTTGGGGTCTTCTTTTATTTTGGTTCCATAGTCGGACCTTGATTGTATCCGGATGATGTAATGCTTTATTCATGTAATTGTGTGAAGTGGCGATTGTAAGCCAACTATGTATTCTTTTCCCTTATTGTATTACATGGGTTGTTTCTGAAGATTACCTCACTTGCGACATTGCTTTCAATGCGGTTATGCCTCTAAGTCGTGCTTCGACACGTGGGAGATATAGCCGCATCGAGGGCGTTACAGTACCTCATAGAGGTATGTAAGATGGAAAAGCAGTTCCTAGGCCTGGACGTGCAACATGTGCCCCGTGGCACCAACAAGGAAGCCGACGATGTCGCCAGGAGGGCATCCAAGCGGCAGCCCTAAGAGCCTGGCATCTTCGAGGAGCGGCTCTTCAAGCCGTTAGAAACGCCACCACTTTCAAGCACGGCATGGCCTCGGGAGGAGCTCCCACAACCGCCTGCCACGGGAGCCCCAGCCTGTGGCCCAACCTCAGGAGCTCGCTTGCTCTTGGCACTCGAGCCCCAAGAGGGATGTTGGACGAGGGAATTCAAGGAATATCTGATGCAAGGGGCGCTACCGGAGAAGGAAGAGGACGTAGAGCGCGTGACCCGGCAAGCCACGACATACTGCATCCAGGATGGTGAGTTGTACAGGAAGCGACCAAATGATGTTTCGTTGTGTTGCATTTCCAGGGACCAGGGGAAGGAGTTGCTGATCGACATACACAGCAGGGACTGCGGACACCACTCGTCGTCACGAACTCTCGTCGGCAAGGTGTTCCGCAGTGGATTCTACTGGCCCACGGCGCTCAACGACGCAGCTGAGCTGGTGAAGTCCTGTGAAGCTTGCCGGTTCCACGCCAAGCAGATCCATCAGCCAGCTCAGGGCCTCCAGACTATACCGCTCACATGGCCATTTGCGGTCTGGGGGCTGGATATCTTGGGCCCATTCCCTCGAGCTAGGGGGCTACCACTACCTCTACGTCGCCATCGACAAGTTCACCAAGTGGGCGGAAGTGGAAGTCGTCTGCACCATCCCAGCTGGTTCTGCGGTTAAGTTCATCAAGGGCCTCGTGAGCCGTTTTGGGGTCCCCAACCACATCATCATCGACAACGGCTCGCAGTTCACCAGAAACCTCTTCAAAACATAATGTGCTAACCTTGGAATGCAGATCTGCTATGCTTCGGTGGCACACCCCACGAGCAATGGCCAGGCTGAACGCGCCAACGCGGAGGTCCTGAGAGGCCTCAAGACCAGGACCTTCAAGAAGAAGCTCGAGGCCTGTGGCAGGGGCTGGCACGACGAGCTCCAGTCCGTGTTCTAGTCCATTCGCACCACCGCCACTAAGCCGACGGGCGGGACCCCGTTCTTCCTCGTCTACGGAGCCGAAGCGGTCCTCCCTCATGAGGTCAAGCATCGCTCCGCATGGGTCCTGGCGTTTGATGAAACGCAGCAGGACGCCACGCGGGGGATGGGCCTCGTACCGGGGGAGGAACATCGCCGCGAAGTTGCACTGAGGGAGGCAAGGTACCAGCAGGCACTACAGCGATACCACTGTCGCAACATCCGCTCCAGGACGCTTGAGGCAGGCGACCTTGTCCTGAGGCGGGTCCTCTCCGGGGAAGGGTTGCACAAGCTCTCACCGCCATGGGAGGGCCCGTTCAGGGTCGTCCATATCCCCAGGCCTGGCGCCGCGCGCCTGGAGACACAGGACCGGGTTTCCATCCAGAACGCCTGGAACATCCAGCACCTCAGGAAGTTCTACCCATGAAGCAAGGCTCAGTGCCTGTGAAGAAAGGCCCAGTGCCTGTGAAGAAGGCCCGGTGCCTGTGAAGAATCACCGCCAGTGACACTCTCACGTAATAATGAGTGGGGTTGTACACGCCTCGGAGTCTCAGGAGTGCCACCGTCGGGCCTCGAGGGCTCCCTCCCACGCCTAGTGGAAGCACTTAGCTCCACGCTGGTGAGAAGACTTGAAGACTAGACTAGGTGCCGAACGCGGCTTTTCATTTGCTTTCCATAGTTGGCTCTCCTTCTCTTAATCGAAGTTTGCTTCTGGTGTTCCTTGCTGATTTGGTTCCGTCGCCTTTTGCCGCCTTTTCTGAATCTAGTTTTCTTATGTTCTCTCTCTCGCATACCTTGCGAGGGGGCTAGGCAGGTGCCTTCGCAAGGGTTTCTTCCTCCTGTGTTGGTCCTTCTCTCTGCCTTAGGTCTACTTTCTCGCGAGGCACCCTCGTTCGAGCCCACAAGCCGGCACATCTCTCCTATTCCGTGCCCCTCGGGTACCACGATATGAAGCACTGGGTCAAGGCTCGGGTGAGCGATAAGTCTCCTAGTGAGGGAGTCCTGGATTAGGGGGTGTTCAGGTAGCCGGACTATACCTTCAGCCGGACTCCAGGACTATGAAGATACAAGATTGAAGACTTCGTCCCGTGTCCGGATGGGACTTTCCTTGGCGTGGAAGGCAAGCTTGGCGATGCGGATATTCAAGATCTCCTACCATTGTAACCGACTTTGTGTAACCCTAACCCTCTCCGGTGTCTATATAAACTGGAGGGTTTTAGTCTGTAGGACGGCTTCATCATACAACAATCATACCATAGGCTAGCTTCTAGGGTTTAGCCTCCTTGATCTCGTGGTAGATCTACTCTTGTATTATCCATATCATCAATATTAATCAAGCAGGACGTAGGGTTTTACCTCCATCAAGAGGGCCCGAACCTGGGTAAAACATCGTGTTCCTTGCCTCTTGTTACCATCCGGCCTAGACGCACAGTTCGGGACCCCCTACCCGAGATCCGCCGGTTTTGACACCGACATTGGTGCTTTCATTGAGAGTTCCTCTGTGTCGTCGCTTTTAGGCCCGATGGCTCATTCGATCATCAACAACGATGCAGTCCAGGGTGAGACTTTTCTCCCCGGACAGATCTTCGTCTTCGGCGGCTTCGCACTGCGGGCCAATTCGCTTGGCCACCTTGAGCAGATCGAAAGCTACGCCCCTGGCCATCAGGTTAGGTTTGGAAGCCTAAACTACACGGCTGACATCCGCGGGGACTTGATCTTTGACGGATTCGAGCCACGGCCAAGCACGCCGCACTGTCTCGATGGGCATGATATAGCTCTACCGCCGAACAGCGCCTTGGAGGCCGCACACGCATCGGTTCCGACCATTGATTCGGAGCCTACTGCACCGATCGAGGATCAGCGGTTGGACGCTCCCTTAGGGGCTGCGATCTTAGAGGCGATCGAGCCGAACTCCAGCCCCGCACTCCGCATGGCCCGTGACTCTGAGGAGCCGGATTCCTCTCCGAACTCCGAGCCCCCCGCGCTCCTGCCGATCGATTGGGCGCCGAGAATGGAGTTCACCGCCGCGGACATCTTTCAGCACTCGCCCTTCGGCGACATCCTAAATTCTCTAAAGTCTCTCTCTTTATCAGGAGAGTCCTGGCCGGACTATGGTCAGCAAGGTTGGGATACGGACGATGAAGAAATTCAAAACCCACCCACCACCCACTTCATAGCCACTTTCGACGACTTAACCGACATGCTTGACTTCGACTCCGAAGACATCGATGGCATGGACGACGATGCAGGAGACGAACAAGAACCAGCACCTGTAGGGCACTGGAAGGCCACCTCGTCATATGACATATATATGGTGGACACTCCAAAGGATGGAGATGGCCATGGAACAGCGGGGGACGATACCTCTAAGAAACAGCCCAAGCGCCGGCGTCAGCGGCGCCGCTCTAAATCCCGCCAAAGCAAAAACGATGATTCCGGCACGGGAGATAATACTACTCCGGATAGCACCGACGAACACCCCCTCTAGCAAGATTCAGCACAGGAGGACAGAGAAGCCAGCCCTCACGAGAGGGCGGCGGACCAAGAGGTTGAGGACGATAATTATACGCCTTCCTCCGAAGACGAGGCAAGCCTCGACGACGACGAGTTCATCGTGCCAGAGGATCCCACCGAACAAGAGCGTTTTAAACGCAGCCTTATGGCCACAGCAAGCAGCCTCAAGAAAAAGCAGCAACAGCTTAGAGCTGATCAGGATTTGCTAGCTGATAGATGGACTGAAGTCCTTGCAGCCGAAGAGTATGAACTCGAACGCCCCTCCAAGAGCTACCCAAAGCGCAGGCTGCTACCCTGACTAGAGGAGGAAGCACCTACATCACCAACGCATGACATGGCCGACCGGCCACCTCATGGCCGCGACAGAGAGGCCTCTCGGCCCTCCACTCAAGCCATGCCCCGGCATCGCGTCAAGCATACTAAGGCACGGGAAAATGCGCTCGACCTGCACGACATACTAGAGGACAAGGCAAGGCAAACAAGATCGATCTACGGATCACGCAGGCGCCCCACGGCACGTGACGGTGATCGTCACTCTAGACGCAATGAATCCGGCCGGGCCGAACTCAACAGACAAAGCTCCTTCGAGCTGCGTCGTGATATAGCCCAATACAGAGGCGCCGCACACCCACTATGCTTCACAGATGAAGTAATGGATCATAAAATCCCTGAGGGCTTCAAACCCGTAAACATCGAATCGTACGATGGCACAACAGATCCTGCGGTATGGATCGAGGATTATCTCCTTCATATCCACATGGCCCGCGGTGATGATGTACACGCCATCAAATACCTCCCACTCAAACTTAAGGGACCAGCCCGGCATTGGCTTAACAGCTTGCCAGCAGACTCAATCGGTTCTTGGGAGGACCTGGAAGCCGCATTCCTTGACAACTTCCAGGGCACTTATGTGCGACCACCGGACGCCGATGACCTAAGCCACATAATTCAGCAGCCAGAGGAATCGGCCAGGCAATTCTGGACACGGTTCCTAACAAAGAAAAACTAGATAGTCGACTGTCCGGACGCAGAGGCCTTAGCGGCCTTCAAGCATAATATCCGTGATGAGTGGCTTGCCCGGCACCTGGGACAGGAAAAGCCGAAATCTATGGCAGCCCTCACGACACTCATGACCCGCTTTTGCGCGGGAGAAGACAGCTGGCTAGCTCGTAGCAACAATTTAACCAAGAACCCTGGTAATTCGAATACCAAGGACAAAAGCGATAGGTCGCATCGGAACAAACAAAAGCGCCGCGTTAACAGTGACAGCAACGAGGATACGGCAGTTAATGCCGGATTCCGAGGCTACAAATCCGGTCAACGGAAAAAGCCATTCAAAAGAAATACTCAGGGCCCGTCTAGTTTGGACGGAATACTCGATCGCTTGTGCCAGATACATGGCACCCCCGAAAAGCCAGCCAATCACACCAACAGGGACTGTTGGGTGTTCAAGCAGGCAGGCAAGTTAAGAGCCGAAAACAAAGACAAGGGGCTGTGTAGCGACAACGAGGAGGAGCCCAGGCCGCCGAACAACGGTGGACAGAAGGGATTTCCCCCGCAAGTGCGGACGGTGCACATGATATACGCAACCCACATCCCCAAGAGGGAGCGGAAGCATGCGTTACGGGACGTATATGCGATGGAGCCAGTCGCCCCAAAGTTCAACCCATGGTCCTCCTGCCTGATCACCTTTGATCGAAGGGACCACCCCACTAGCATCCGTCACGGCGGCTTCGCCGCATTGGTTCTAGACCCAATCATTGACGGATTTCATCTCACAAGAGTCCTCATGGACGGCGGCAGCAGCCTGAACCTGCTTTACCAGGATACAGTGCGAAAAATGGGCATAGATCCCTCGAGGATCAAGCCCACCAAAACGACCTTTAAAGGCGTCATACCAGGTGTAGAAGCCAACTGTACAGGCTCAGTCACACTGGAAGTGGTCTTCGGATCTCCGGATAACTTCCGAAGCGAGGAGTTAATCTTCGACATAGTCCCGTTCCGTAGTGGCTATCACGCACTGCTCGGGCGAACCGCATTCGCAAAATTCAACGCGGTACCGCACTATGCATACCCCAAGCTCAAGATGCCAGGCCCTAGAGGAGTAATCACGGTCAATGGGAACACTGAACGCTCCCTCCAAACGGAGGAGCACACGGCAGCGCTCGCAGCAGAAGTACAAAGCAGCCTCTCTAGGCAGTTCTCCAGTTCGGCCTTCAAAAAGCCGGGCACTGTCAAGCGTGCCCGGAGTACCCTACAACAAGACCGCCTAGCACGTTCTGAGCTAGCATAGCAATGCGGCCCCAACCATAGCCCTCGCGATATAGCAAAACCAGTGCTTCGTGTACATAACTTCGCTCTTGAAATACCATGGGCACAGGGGAAGGGGACTATCACGGCATGCCTGAAATACGGCTTAAACTGCACCAGGGGCTGCCGGATTCCTTTTTTTCTTACTCTCTGGACTCCATAGTTCAGACGACCCGTTCGGCAATTCAACTGCCACACAAACGATGCAAGACCCAGGAGCACAGACAAGCCACGCCGCATTATGGAACTTCCAGGTGGTCTTTATTGCGAGCAGTATACCTGTTTTTTAATACAATTCTGCGGCCTGCCCCTGGCCAGGACATGTTAAATAGTCCAATTCCTTTTGCTTATCGCACTATTTTTATCGTTCCGCTTTCATAGCATCCTTTCTATAAACAATGCATAGCTTTTTGTCTATTTTTTGCATTATCCTCTTTATATATATATATATATATATGTTTATTAATAACATGCTGCATCCGTACACTGTGGTACAGCAAAATACGCCAGGGGCTTCAGTACCCATCAATATGGCGTGAGAAGTCCGTACACTTTCACAAGTGCGGCACCCCGAACTTATAGCACTATATGCATCGGCTCCGAACCATGATTTGGGTCAATAGTTGGGTTTACCCGGCTCCTATGTTTTGGTGCCTTATGTTCCGCTATATCGGCTAAGGTAGCACTAGGAGAACTACTGCAATTGTGCCCCAGTTGAGCTGGGCTGAGCACCTCAGTAGAGAAAGCTAAAACTGACTGTCATGATGAGGCGAGAGACCGGTCGCTGTTCGAGAGGTTTTTCGAGTCCTTAAAGACTTATGCCACTTCGAGCGAGGAACTAGCTTTGTCCGGCCAAGGCGTGGATAGCGCCCCGAACTCGGTCTTCGGAATACTAGGGGCTTCGCCAAAATTTAAAATTATAGAGTTCTATGGCTAAGTGAGAGTGTTCAAGCATTATAGTCCGATTGCCTTGTTCGTTGTGCTGAGCGCCTCCCTCGACGGACCCAATCATGGGAAAAAGAGCGCTCAGGTTTATCCTGAACACCCCAGCACTAGTGGCATGGGGGCAGAAGCCGACGACTGGCCATCTCTCAATTTTTTGATAAACGGCCGCACAGAAAGTAATATTTTAAATTCAAGCATTGCTTAGCGCATATGGACAAGTTTTCAACGCACAGGATAACACGAGCAAGTTCATTCAAAAATTACATCCTTGGTCCATTCATCCGCCATAAGGCGGGCACCAGCCAGAACATCCTTGTAATAGTTCTCGGGCTTGCGATGCTCCTTCCCCGGCGGCGGCCCGTCCCTCACAAGCTTCTCACCGTCCAGCTTACCCCAGTGCACCTTTGCACGGGCAAGGGCCCTACGGGCACCTTCAATGCAGACGGAGTGCTTGATGACCTCGAGCCTTGGACAAGCCTCCACCAGCCGCCGCACTAGTTTGAAGTAGCTCCCAGGCAGGGCCTCTCCAGGCCACAGCCAAACTATGAAGCCCTTCAGGGCCTGTTCGGCCGCCTTGTGGAGCTCGACCAGCTGCTTCAGCTGGTCGCTCAAGGGCACAGGGTGTCCGGCCTCAGCGTACTGAGACCAGAACACCTTCTCCGTCGAGCTGCCTTCCTCGGCTCGGTAGAATGCGGCGGCATCGGATACGCTGCGGGGAAGATCTGCGAATGCCCCTGGAGAGCTCCGGATTCGGGTAAGTAACAAGTAGTTTACTTTTATATGTCTGCTTTGCATAGAGAATGCCTTACCCGCCGCTATCTTTTTCACCGCATCCAATTCCTGGAGGGCCTTCTGGGCTTCGGCCTTGGAAGATTTGGCAGTTTTAAGGGCCGCAGCAAGCTCGGACGCTCGCGTCTTCGAGTCGAGCTCCAAACTCTCATGTTTTTTCATGAGAGCGTGAAGCTCTTGCTGCACCTCGCCGACCTGCGCCTCAAATGTCTCCCGCTCGGTGCACTCCATGGCCGCATTCTTCTCGGCCTCGGACAGCGCCTGCTTGAGGGTTGCCACCTCAGTTGTGGCCCCTACAATAAGCAGTATACTCCTGTCATTTTTTGCAATTGCGTCTTCTTATAGGCATTTTTCTATAAGGTATCTCTTACCTTCTTTCTCCTCGAGCTGCCATTTGGCAAGGCCGAGCTCTTGCTCGGTCTGCTTGAGGCCCTGCTTCAGGGCACCCACCTCCGCAGTCAGTGCGGCGATGGCCTGCAGCGAAGCGTGCATACGTATATTGACTCCTTTTTAGTTAGACTCCTGCGATATTTAATAGATCCTCTATTCGGCTTTTCTTTCCGAATGCCAAACAGAGCATCAGGGGCTACTGTCTATGCGGTAATATTTTTACATATTTTTACTTACCTCGAAGCCTATTAGAAGGCTAGCACAAGCTTCAGTCAGTCCGCTTTTGGTGGACCGAACCTTCTGGACCACCGTACTCATGATGGTACGGTGCTCCTCGTCAATGGAGGCGCCCTTAAGCACCTCCAGCAGATTGTCCGGCGCCTTCGGTTGGACGGAGGATGCCGGCTCAATAGGCTTGCTCCTCTTGGCTGGAGTTTGCCTGCCGCGGTCCGGAATCGTTGATGATTCCGGCGCGGTGTCTGGCTTAAAGCCGGACTTGGAGCCCTGGGGGGTCTTTTCCCCTTTACTGCTGGAGTCCGGGAGGTCGCCTCGCGGCTCCTCCTGGACCACCTCCTCTTGCCCCGGAGCTTGTCGCGACGCCACTTCGGCGTCATCCGCGGCACAGGGGGAGGTAGCGGGCGGAACTGAATTCACGTCCGATGAATCCAGGGAGCCACTCGACGACTCGTCGAGCCCGTCCTTGGGCGGGCTGCATGATTATATTCGACATTAGGGAAAGCTGTGCAACAAAAGGAATATCATGAGTTACTCTGGTATCCGAACACTTACGATTTCGCCGGACACTTGGCCCTGTCCGGCCACTCCTCTTCGTCCTCGTCGGCGTCGGGGGCGTAGTCCGGCGAAGGGGTTTTCCTCTTGTTGGACCCCTCGGCCTCCCCTACTGGGGTGGCCTTCCTCTTCTTTCCTCCCCCCGCTGGAGGGGGAGAGGTTTCTTCTTCCTCCTCCTCGTCTTCACGGGAGGAGTGCGTCTCGGACTCGTCGGACGACGAATCCAACACCACCATATGCCGAGAACTCTTTCGGGTCCCCGTGGCCTTCTTCTTCTTGGCCTTCTTCTCCGGCACCACATAAGGTGCCGGAACCAGCAGCTTCATTAGGAGAGCAGGGGATGGGTCTTCGGGCAAGGGAGCCGGACAGTTAATCAGTCTGGACTTCGCCTGCCAATCCTGTCAAAGGTGAGGGAGTTTAGATCCCGCATAGAGTCAAACTATGAAGAAAACTTAACATCCTGTAAAAGATGAAAATATTTTACCTCACCAGCAGGACGCTGCAAGCTGAATCCGCGGTCTTCGGAGGAGGATGTGGGAGCCTCGGCGCCTTTGGTTAGCCCCTTCTAGACATCTTCGTACGTCGTGTCGAAGAGCCTGCTCAGAGTTCGGTGTTGCGCCGGGTTGAAGTCCCACAAATTGAAGTCCCATTCTTGACACGGAAGGATCCGGCGGACGAGCATGACCTGGACTACGTTGACAAGGTTGAGATGCTTGTTCACCAGGGACTGGATGCATTTTTGCAGTCCGGTCACCTCTTCTTCGTCGCCCCACGACAAGCTCGTCTCCTTCCAGGACGTGGGCCGCGTAGGGGGTCCGGATCGGAATTCAGGGGCTGCGATCCACTTCGGATCGCGTGGCTCGGTGATGTAAAACCACCCTGACTGCCACCCCTTCAAGGTCTCCACAAAGGAGCCCTCGAGCCATAGGACATTGGCTATTTTGCCCGCCATGGCACCTCCGCACTCCGCCTGGTTGCCGCGCACCACCTTTGGCTTGACGTTGAAGGTCTTGAGCCAGAGGCCGAAATGGGGGCGGATGCAGAGGAAAGCCTCGCACACGACGATAAACGCCGAGATATTGAGGATGAAGTTCGGGGCCAGATCGTGGAAATCTAGGCCATAGTAGAACATGAGCCCGCGGACAAATGGGTGGAGAGGAAAACCCAGTCCGCGAGGAAAGTGGGGAAGAAATACTACCCTCTCATGGGGCCTTGGGGTGGGGAGAAGCTGCCCCTCCTCAGGAAGCCGGTGCGCGATGTCTTTCGACAGGTATCTAGCCTTCCTTAGCCTTTTGACATGGCCCTCCATGACGAAGGAGACCATCCACTTGCCTCCCGCTCCGGACATAGTTGGAGAAGGTTGAGGTAGGAAGTGCGGGCTTGGGCATTGAAGCTCGGGTGCGTAGAAGATGGATAGGCAAAGGAGGAAGAAGGCGTAGGTAAAAAGGTGGATCCTTATCCCCTTATATGAGCGGATGCGACTATGCGTCCCCACCAGCCTAGTAAAACTCGCTTGCCTCCCAAGCGCCGTGATAAATGGCGCGGTTGGGTTACCCACGTCCGTATTGATGAGAATCCCATAAATGGGGGACACGATCTCTGCTTTAACAAGACGTGCCAAGGAAACCGCCTCGCAAAATACGTTGAGGTGGAAAAGTGAAAACGATTCAAATAAAGGCTTGGCCGTAGTGTGATGTCACGCTGCGGAATACGTCAGCAAATCAGATTTGTGTTAATATTATTCTCTCTGTGGCAATACATGGAAACTTATTTTGCAGAGCCGGACACTACTCTTGGTGTTTACAAACTTTTATGAAGAATTTGGAGGAGGAACCCGCCTTGCAATGCCGAAGACAATCTACGCGCCGGACTCGTCATCATTGAAGCCTGGTTCAGGGGCTACTGAGGGAGTCCTGGATTAGGGGGTGTTCGGGTAGCCGGACTATACCTTCAGCCGGACTCCAGGACTATGAAGATACAAGATTGAAGACTTCGTCCCGTGTCCGGATGGGACTTTCCTTGGCGTGGAAGGCAAGCTTGGCGATGCGGATATTCAAGATCTCCTCATTGTAACCGACTTTGTGTAACCCTAACCCTCTTCGGTGTCTATATAAACCGAAGGGTTTTAGTCCGTAGGACAGCTTCATCATACAACAATCATACCATAGGCTAGCTTCTAGGGTTTAGCCTCCTTGATCTCGTGGTAGATCTACTCTTGTATTATCCATATCATCAATATTAATCAAGCAGGACGTAGGGTTTTACCTCCATCAAGAGGGCCCGAACCTGGGTAAAACATCGTGTTCCTTGCCTCCTGTTACCATCCGGCCTAGACGCATAGTTCGGGACCCCCTACCCGAGATCCGCCGGTTTTGACACCGACACCTAGCGAGCCTCCTAACGAATTTTTTGCAGTTATTGAGCAACCACTAAGCCAAGACGTGCACGAGGAAACAAGTGCCTCGTGAAGAAGAGGCTGCCCCGAACACGCCAGGCTAAGTTATCCCCGCACAAAATAACGACACAACACGGAAATAACAAGCATAGCGTAATGATTGAGGAATCATAGTTCGATACACGCCCCTCCGGGCCCATACTGGTTTCATTTTGATGCATGAAAGGAAAGAGGAAGAAAACAAAAGCGGCGTTGCAGTGAACCATGGGGGCATCCAGCGATGTCCCGAGCTCAGCTGGATCCCTCCTCACGCTTCACAAAGCGCGGTGACGAGAGGACCCGCTAACACCTTCGCAGTGAGCGCGACGGCTGGTCGTAGCGCCGTTGCTGGAGCTTTCGCCAAGAGAAGAGGCACCGTAGCGGGACGAGGCACGGCCGGCGGGCTCGCCGTCGTTCGTCTCGGGGCAGAACCCGGCGCGGCAACCATCTTCCCCCAAACACTCTCACGTAGAGGGTCGCATCACCGTCATAGTTGAAATGTAGGGTACACCACCTACCCAGGCCGTGCGCGTGGGCGAACGTCTGCCAACCACGGGCCAGAGCTATGTTGCCCATGACGGAGACTTCAACCGCGACCTAGGAGGCCCTGCTGCAGCAGCCGTCCGCCTGCAGCCAGAGCCCGCCTGGACCAGAGGCCGACATCTCATCGATGAAGAAGTGCGGAAGCTGAAGCCAGTTGCCGGCCGGATCCTCCGACCAGACAACGAACTCCGGCACCACCTCTGCCGAGTGGAAGCGTGGCCAGGGAGGCCGTGCAACCACGGCACGTCTCACCTCATCGACGGGGCTGCCGCGATCGGAGTTGTCGGATTTCAGGTTCCGGCAGACCCTTGAGGTTCGAACACTAGGGTGCGCGCGGAGATCTCTCCCCTACCAATCTACGTCCAATCTCCTCGCGTGATCTAAACTGGAAACAACAAACAACACAAGGGACACAAGGTTTATACTGGTTCGGGCCACCGTTGTGGTGTAATACCCTACTCCAGTGTGTGGTGTGGTGGATTGCCTCAGGGGCTGATGATGAACAGTACAAGGGAAGAACAGCCTCGCGAGAGGTGTTCTTGAACTGGCGCGATGAACTGCTTGGGTGAGTTCAATCGCCTCTCTCTCTCTCTCTATCTCTCTTTTTCGGTCCCTTCCTGTCTGTCCTTTACTCTGTGGTGGCTAGCTCTATTTATAGAGGCCCTGGGCCTCTCCCAAAATAATGAGCGGGAAGGGCGCCAACAATTGGCCCTTTTGAAGGAGAATATCCAGTACAAGTTATCCTGACCAAAGGTGGTCTTCGGCTGCCGAAAGTACTGGTGATGACGCCGTCTTGGGCTCCACGGTGACCTCCGTCCTGCCGCTCTGCTGGTCTTGGTCTCGTTGCACCAGAATGGTAACCTTTGCCCGATGCCTTGACCTTCTCTGGGTTGGCCTCGATGCCCCTGTGGGATACGAGGAAACCGAGGAGCTTGCCCGAGGGGACTCCAAATACGCACTTCTTCGGGTTGAGCCGTAGGTCCACTTCGTTGAGGCTTGCAAAGGTTTCTTCCAGGTCCTGTATCAGGGTTCTTGCCTCATGAGACTTCACCACAATGTCATCGACGTAAGCTTCAGCGTTCCTCCCGAGCTGCCAGCCTAAGGCGATGTGCATCAGCCGCTGAAAGGTCGCGCCTGCGTTGTGCAACCCAAACGGCATGCACGTATAGCAGTACACTCCACACGGGGTCAGGAAAGCCGTCTTCTCCACGTCTTCTACCACCATCTTGATCTGGTGATAGCCCGAGAAGGCATCTAGGAAGCACAATAGGTCACACTCTGCGGTGGAGTCGACTATCTGGTCAATGCGGGGGAGCGGAAATGGATCCTGCGGGCAGGCCTTGTTGACGTTGGTGAAGTCGACGCACATGCGCTCCTTTCCTCCCTTTTTTGGCACAACGACCGGATTAGCCAGCCAATCAGGGTAGCGGACCTCGCGGATAACTCCTGCCACCTCTAGCTTCCGGGTCTCTTGAACGATGAAAGCCTGTTTCTCAGTAGACTGCCGCCTTGCCTTCTGCTTCACGGGGCGCACATTGGGGCACATGTTGAGGTGATGCTCAATCACTTCCCTTGGGACCCCTGCTAACTGATCAGGTTCCCACGCGAACACCTTCTTGTTCACACGCAGGAACCTGATCAAGGCCTTCTCCTGCTCGGGCTCGAGGTTGGCCCCTATGGTGAAGGTGGCGCTAGTGGACCCGTCCTCGTCGATTGGTACCTGCTTGGTTTCCGCCTTGTCTTGGGTGAACAACTGCTTCTTTTTAGCCGGCGCAACCCCCTTGGGCTCAAGGTGAAAGTGCGTTATATCGACTAGAGGGGGGTGAATAGGCAATTTTTATGAAAGTCTTCAAAACATGAGAGTTATGAAGATAAACAGTGAAGATTATGCCTATTACTATGCAGCGGAAGTTAGATTACACTAGGCCAGCCATGGTCATGTATTCAATAGAGTGAAAGCACAATGACTAACAGCTTCAGTGTAATAAGGATCAGGTAGGAAGAAGTTATGAAGCCGAACAGATCATACATTCACATTGTGAAGACAAAAGATAAAGCAAGCATGCAATGGCTTCACAATGAGTAACAGTAAGAAAAGGAAGTGAAGATGAAACCAGTGACTCGTTGAAGACAATTATATGTTGGACCAGTTCCAGTTGCTGTGACAACTGTACGTCTGGTTGGAGCGGCTAGGTATTTAAACCTTAGGACACACAGTCCCGGACACCCAGCACTGAACACATAGTTCAGGACACCAAGTCCTCACCGTATTCTCCTTGAGCTAAGGTCACTTAGTCCTCGCCCAATCACTCTGGTAAGTCTTCAAGGTAGACTCCCAAACCTTCACAAATTTCGTTCACTGGCAATCCACAATGTCTCTTGGATGCTCTGAACGCGATGCCTAACCGTCTGGAGGATTCACAGTCCTCAAGTGTAATAAGTCTTCAGATCACACAGACACGAAGACTTAAGTGATGCCCAATTTACTCTGGCTCTGGGTGGTTAGGGCTTTTCTCCTCACTAGAATTTTTCTCTCAAAGGCTTCGAGGTGGGTTGCTCTCAAACGACAAAAGCCGTGCACTGAAATCTGAGCAGCCAACCGTTTATGGTTGTGGGGGTGGGCTATTTATAGCCACTTGGCAACCCGACCTGATTTGTCCGAAATGACCCTGGGTCACTAAGGAACTGACACGTGTCGCAATGGTCAGATTTCAAACTCTCATGGCAACTTTACTTGGGCTACAAGCAAAGCTGACTTGTCCGGCTTTGGACAAGATTCGCTCTCATTGTCTTCACTCGAAGACATAGGTTTTTGATTTAGGCATCACTTCAGTCATTCTGACTGGTTCTCCTGGACCCCACTTAACAGTACGGTGGTTCCTATGACTCAACACAAAAGAAAAAGAACTACGAAAGATCTAAGTCTTCGAGCTCCATAAGCTTCATAACGTGTCTTCTTTTGTCATAGTCTTCAATGTGAATATCTTCATATACCACCTTTGTCTTCAATGTCTTCATACATTTTTAGGGGTCATCTCTGGTAGTAAAACCGAATCAATGAGGGACTTCTACCTGTGTTTTCCTGCAATTCTCACAAACACATTAGTCCCTCAACTAGATTTGTCATCAATACTCCAAAACCAACTAGGGGTGGCACTAGATGCACTTACAATCTCCCCCTTTTTGGTGATTGATGACAAACTAGTTGAAGTTTTCAACGGGTAATATAATGTGTGAAGTTTGTAAAGGATAGGGAATTGTCTTCATAGGTTGCAAGGGCTCCCCCTGAAGATGTGCATATAAGTTAATTTGCTTTTGGAATGCAAATGCACATGGCAGGTTGTACTTGTGGAGATCCACTTCAGCTTATGATGACAATCCACTATGCATGTGAAAGTATATGAAGATAATGACATGCATAATGGAAAATGGACGTCTGCAGAATGAGATAAGTGCGGAATTTATCGTCGCACATGCGGAATTTATCTTCGCAAACAAAGTGGCAAACAAGTAGCAGACGACCATCGAGTTTTAGTGTTACAACTCAAAGAACCAAATGAAGCAAAAACAAGAGTTGTAAGCACGAAGCAAAATGTAGCAAAAAAAATATAGCACCCACCCATATGGACCCGCTTGAAGACTATCAACTCATATGCTTCTCCCCCTTTTGTCAGCAAGGACTAAAAAGGTTCGAAGACATAGAGTGTCTACTCGTTTCCAGGAGCAGCAGGGTCGTTGGAGGTGTTTGGCGGTGCAGACGAGCTCGGAGGTGCTGAAGCAGGTGGCGGTGATGTAGCATCGTCGTCTTCATCAATGATCCTTGCAGTAACTGTGGCAGCAGATGAAGAAAACTCAGAGTCTTCAAGTGATGGTGTGTTGCGCATCACAGCCCTTCTGGGAGGTGTGGTGTCAAACTCGAAACGCTCTGTGAAGCCATCCTCTTCAAGTTCAGCTTCAGTACATATCATTGAGAGCCCTTTCCATGTACGACGGCACATTTCATGTGTAACGAAAGCATTCTTGGTGGCTAGGTTTCGAAGACGATTGACATCCACCAAGAGGCTCTTCATCTGACGCTTTAGCCAGTCGTGATGCCTATCTTGCTTTTGGTGAAGGGCCACAAGAAGCTCTCGGTCATTGAGGACACGAGCACGCTTCTTGGGTCTTGGAGCATTTGTGCTGTCTGTGGCTTCAGTAGATGCTGGTGCACGTGTAGTGCCAGCCAACGGATATACCCTGGATATGGCTTCAACACCTTCAACATTCTGCGTGAAGCTCTGGTGTTCTGCATTCTGAAGACTTATCGGTTGCTTGGCAGGCTCAGGATATATTGCTTCAGCAGAAGTATCCAAATCTGGCAAGAAGATCCGATGGTTTCGGGCAGAGGGCTGATACGAGATCGCAGAGTGCAGTTTGATCAGCCTCATCACCCAAGGAGCATAGAACTTCAAACCAAATAATTCTGAGCCTGACGCAGCAAGTTGGCGTATGAAGAGATCCTGTGCGTTGAAGCATTTACCATGCAGGATATAGAATATGAGAGTCTTCATTGCACCCTCAATCTTGGCATGTGGTGAGTGTCCCTTAATGGGCCAGAGAGTCCGCCTGATGATGTGATATATGGTCCTGGGCAGATACTCAAAGTCTTCAACGAAAAACTCAGTTGGATAGGGTGCATCATGAGGCAATGGCTTCATCATTGAGAGCATCTAACTCATATTTGGTTTAGGCCTCTGGAATATGCTCTCAATAGCTTCAGAATGTAGTTGACAGCCTTCCTCGAAGAATTCGCCAGGAGTGGGTAGGCCGGTGAGTTCAATGATATTCAATGCATTGGCTTCATGATGGACATTGCCAGTCATCCACTCCAGGACCCATGTGTTCGGATCTCTGTTGTATCCTTTTATATGGAGAGTGGCATAGAACTGAAGCAGAAGCTCTTCATTCCAGTGCTCTTCATCAATCAAAAACGGCAGCAGACCCACTTGCTTGAAGCAATCCAAAGCTTCCTCAAGACATGGCAGACCAGCAATGGCTTCAACCTCAAGGCGCTTGTGCGGGAAGATGCGACCTTGGTTGTATAAGATGCTTGAGTAGTAGCTGCGCTAAGGATAGCTCCAGAACCTGTCTGATACAATCCTTTCCCTTGAATAGGGGTTCTTGGAGCTATTGAAAAATGTATTGTCTGCCTTGAAGCTGTTAATATCAAAGGAGCCAAGTGCTGATGCAGGACCTGGGAACCTTGGAAGCCTTGGGACTGGCTTCTGGACATGAGGCTTGTGCTCAATATGATAATCAAACTGTGGACCTGCAGCAGACTCAGGAACAGAAGTGTCTGGCTCAGTAGCTTCGCTGTCTGCTGAAGCATTTGGTGGGGCGGGCTCCACATTGGCTTCAGTGTTTGTGGTGGCAGCCGCAACATTTTCTTCCTCCGCTTGTGTAGTTGGAGGAGCAAACTCAGGCACGTTCTCCTGGAGAACTGCATCTTGATGGAGCGGGGGAGTGGGTTCTGGTGGTGCTTCTTCATTGTCTTCGGCTGATGCAGCCGGAATTTCTGCAGTATGGACTTGAGGCCTTGGACCTTTGCGAAGCCTACGGAACGCAGACGACGCTTGTGGGGTTGGAGTGGGCTGGGCCTCAAAGTCTTCTTCCTCCTGAGGGTGATCCGCCCATGACTCATCTTTTGCCATTGGCGTCAGAGGACGACCAATACTGATGAGTTCGCTTGTTTCAAGCTGAGGAAGGGCTGCATCATCTTGTACATTGTCTTGGTGACCAATGTCTTCAGCAGCTATGGGGTCGGCTGCTGGAATATCTTCAGCTTCAGGGGCCTCTGTGGGAGCAGGCTCATGAACTGTCAGTCGTCTCTCTGCATTGGGGTGAATGACAGAGAGGGGTTCAACCATCAAGGGCTCTGTGGGAGCAGCCCGAGCTTTCTTGATCTTGCGCTTCTTCTTGGTTGGGTCAGAAGGAGAGGTTGCAGAGTGTTTCCTCTTTCTAGCTTCAGCCTCTGCATTCCGTGTCTTCTTGAGCTCAGAAGCAGTTGACCGGCTCTTTGGCTTCGAGCCAGTCGTGGCGGTGGGGAAGACAATCGGAACAGCTTCTTGCCTTGGTGCCTCTGGTTCATTCACAGCAGGCTGCTTCTTCTTCTTCGCGGCCATCTTGGGGTCGATGCCAGGACGCCCAAGTGCCTTGCGCTTTTCGGCCTCATTGTAGGCTTGCACGCAGCGTTCAGCCAAAGACTTCATCCGCTCACGTGAACCTTGAGCTTCTGCACGCTTCTTCAGAAAATTTTCCTTTAGCTCATGCAGCATGGTTTTGAAGCTCTTCACGTCCTGCACGCTAAGCCTGGCCATGTGCTTCTTGAACTGAGCCTTTTCATGATCAATTTTCTGCTTCAGCTCAACAATGCGCTGAGCAATGGCCAGTTCTGAAGCAATTGCGCCATGGAAGGCGACGCTGAGGCCAACGGGCAGCTGCAGATCTTCGAAGCTTATGTCCGGTGAGGCAAACCATTCATCGATGAAGTTGTGGATGATGGCAACATCAAAGAGAGGTAGGTTGTTGAAGATTTATGCTTCTTCCTTGCTTTTGATGAGCTGCTCAAGAGCGTCATCTCCAAGATCTTCATCGCTTGATAGATCAATGGCTTCGCTGCGCAGAATGGCAGCAGCAGTGAGCTCTTTGCCGGTGTGTTGCTGGGGCTCCTTTTCCTTCTGGGGCTTGGAGACGCGGGATACGTCTTCAGACTGCACACTGACTTCAGGAGGTGCAGTTTTCAATGGCTTCGCCCTTGAGATTTTTGAGGCAGGGGGCGGCTTCGAAGCTTTTGGTTTCTTTGTCTGCTTTGGCTTCGGCACAGCAGGAGCTTCATCAGACTCAGAGTCAGCTGGAGGGTCATTTACAGCAGTCCCTTGGACTAAGATGTGGGTGATCAGGCCCTCAAGATTGGCCAACGGACCGATGACATTGGGTTCAGCGTCGCGTGTGCCATCTGCCCTTGGTGCAGAGGGGCCAGGGTTGAAGTCTAACCCAAATTTCTTCTTGTTCAGCTTCGCAGATTGTTGAGCAAACTGGTAGTTGCGCTTGAACAGATTGTCATCACGACACCAGAGGAGTGACGACGGATGTGCATCATCAGGCTGTGGTCCTCGGACCATGCATGGGTAGAAGCCTTGAGCAATGGCTTCATCTCTGGTCCTGGGTAAGAGATTTTTCAAACGGATGTCCCCCCATGGTCTCCTGATGGCACTTTTCTCAGCATACTCCTTGGTGACGAAGCGGTATTTGAACCACTGTTCTGCCCAATAGCGTCGAATCCATTGTATTCGGGTCTTGCGCTGCCCATAGCTCTCTTCTGGATCTGTTTTGTACATTTCTGCCAACTCTTAAGGCAGATCTTTGGAAGTTCCTTCATGTCTCTGTCTGCCCCCCTTCCTTGCTGCTGCTTCTGAAGCCATAAACTTTAACTTGAAAGGCTTCAAAGTTTTCAAATGCTTCAAAGGCTTTCCTTTTCTGGACCAACAGGAACTGGCTTCAGGAGAGTTTATGTGATGTTGTAGGAATTCTGCAAATGAATGCAGACTATGAGAACCGAAGGATTCTCCCACGGACATGTACCTGTGACAGCATTAAGGTGCGAGGGAAGGGGAAGAGGTCATATGCATTCTCAGAAGGTTTTGAAGATTAATCAGTTTAGAAGACATTGACCTCATCGTGCGAAGACATTCACTCATAGATAAGCAGTTGGTTCCAGATTTGTACGAACCCACAGATCAGTACAAGTGAGGAATCTAACTACTTTATGAAGCACAAGTGAATATACTAGGCATGTTATGAGATGCAGATTGAGAGATCTAACTTGTGTGAAGATAAACTTCTTATGGTAGAAAGTGACAGAACCATGAGATCAAAAGGGGCTGTAAAAAGAAGTTTTATTTACCACACTTAGAACTGCTAGACGGAAGTGGGAGTTGATGCCGAGCCCTAACTTGGCAACGAAAGACACCTACGGCGACGGCGGAGAGGACGATGTCCGCGGTCGGCGTGAGGACGGCGTTGGAGAGGTTGCGGCAGCGAAGCGCTTCGTCTCTGGCGTCGTCTAGTGCTAGCGGTGGCGCTAGGGTTCTTGCGAGGGTGGAAGAAGGAGATAATGACTGTGGTAAGTGTGAATTTATAGGCTCACGGGCGGCGCTGTGCTATTACACAGGTGCCCCTGGCGATTCGCATCTGAGGAACGCGTGGCCAGTTTGCGGAAGTTTTGGGGTTTGTTCCACGTCCCACGGACGCCTAAATTGTCGGGCGGTCGTTCCTGCTTCTCCGGATTTTATGTGGAGGAATGAGCATTAAAAACGGACTTTATGGTTGTCTCTATATCTTCAGCTGACAAGGACACAGTGAAGACATTTGACAGTTTCAATAGAATGCATATGACTTGGAGAGATAGATTTTGAGATAGAAAGCATAGAGAGATTAGGGTCCGATCACATTCACTTAGTTCAAAAGATTCAACCAAGAAGACATAGCTATAAGTGAATGCTGTAGAGGATAGAACACTAGTATATATATCTATATAATCAACGTAGTGAAGATAATCATGAAGACATGTTGAGTTCGAAGCCAAACCAAATGTGAAGATATTTCAAGGTAACGCCATGAGTGAAACATTTCAAAATTGAACGTTTGGTGGTGGCGTTACCCACCGTATAGGAAGTATTAGACCCAGACACGGCGCACAATTATCGTGGCGCTCCAAAGTCAAATTCCACATTAATGTATTCACACTAAGAATGTATGTCTTCATTGATTGAAGATATACTTTACTTTGTGTGTTGCACATCTAAGTCATCATATGCATAAGTGTTAGGATGTGTGCCTGATCACAGGACATTTGAGGATTCCAGGATATTTAGCTCACACCGTAACTTGCAAAACCTCTTCTCATCCAAGGGCTTGGTGAAGATATCTGCCAATTGTTCTTCAGTGTTGACGTGTATGATGTCAATGTCTTCCTTCACAACATGATCTCTGAGAAAGTGATGACGAATTTCAATGTGCTTTGTCTTCGAGTGCTGAACTGGGTTGTTGGCAATCTTGATGGCGCTTTCGTTATCGCAGTAAAGTGGCACTTGCTTCAGATGAATGCCATAGTCCATGAGTGTTTCCTTCATCCACAGAAGCTGAGCGTAGCAAGATCCAGCAGCAATGTATTCAAATTCAGCAGTGGAGAGAGATACATAGTTCTGCTTCTTTGAAGACCAACATACAAGTGATCGTCCCAGAAAGTGACATGTGCCTGATGTAGACTTGCGATCAACCTTGTCACCAGCATAATCAGCATCCGAAAATCCAACCAAATCAAACTCTGAGCCCTTTGGATACCATAATCCTAGAGCTGGGGTGTGAGCCAAATATCGAAGAATTCGCTTCACAGCTAAGTGATGCGACTCCTTTGGTGCCGCTTGAAATCGAGCACACATGCAAACACTAAGCATAATATCTGGCCTAGATGCACATAAATAAAGCAAAGACCCAATCATGGAGCGGTATACCTTTTGATCGAACTCTTTACCATTGTCGTCAGGACCTAAATGATGTTTGGCTGGCATTGGTGTTGTGAAGCCTTTGCAGTCTTGCATACCGAACTTCTTCAGGCAATCTTTGAGATACTTCTCTTGAGATATGGAGATGCCATTGCGTTGTTGTCGTATTTGAAGACCAAGGAAGAACTTCAGCTCCCCCATCATGGACATCTGATATTGCTCTTGCATCATATATCCAAACTCTTCACTGTACTTCTGATTGGTGCAGCCGAAGATAATGTCATCCACATATATTTGGCACACAAACAGTTCACCATCATATGTCTTCGTGAAAAGAGTGGGATCCAGGGAACCAGGTATGAAGCCTTTGCTCTTCAGGAAGTATTTGAGTGTGTCATACCAGGCCCTAGGGGCTTGTTTGAGGCCATACAATGCCTTGTTGAGCTTGTATACCATGTCAGGATGTTTTGGATTTTCAAAGCCAGGCGGTTGTGCAACATACACTTCTTCTTCAATCTTGCCATTGAGAAAGGCACTTTTCACATCCATTTGATATAGAAGTATGTTATGATGATTTGCATAGGCCAGCAGAATGCGTATGGCTTCAAGCCTAGCCACAGGAGCAAATGTTTCATCGAAGTCAATTCCCTCCACTTGAGTATATCCTTGAGCAACGAGACGAGCTTTGTTTCTGACAACTTGACCATGCTCATCTTGTTTGTTGCGGTATATCCATTTAGTGCCTATAATGTTGTGCTTCCGTGGATCAGGACGCTTAACCAGTTCCCATACATTATTCAGCTCAAACTGTTGAAGCTCTTCTTGCATAGCTTGAATCCATTCAGGTTCCATGAAGGCTCCTTCAACTTTCTTGGGTTCTGGTATTGATACGAATGCGAAGTGCCCACAGAAATTTGCTAGCTGAGTTGCCCTTGAACGAGTGAGTGGACCAGGTGCATTGATGCTGTCAATTATTCTGTCAATCTGCACTTCATTGGCAACACGAGGATGTACGGGGCGAAGACTTTGCTCTTGCTGATCTGTGTTGTTGTTGGGAGGAATGTCTTCAGGCTGAGCATTGTCTTCATGTTGATCAGGTGCTGAGATGATAAGTTCTTCTTCAGGATGAGCTTCAGAAGGTATAATCTCTCCAGTTCCCATTAGCTTGATTGATTCACCAGCTGGAATCTCATCTAGCACATTTGGCAGTTGCACTCTTTGTGAACCATTTGTCTCATCGAACCGCACATCCACTATTTCAACCACTTTGTAATGGAAGAGATTGAAGACTCTGTAGGAGTGCGAATCCTTTCCATATCCAAGCATAAATCTCTCATGTGCTTTTGGTGCAAACTTTGAGGTGTGGTGTGGGTCCTTGATCCAGCACCTTGCTCCAAATACTCTGAAGTAACTGACATTTGGCTTCTTGCCAGTTAGGAGTTCATAAGATGTCTTGTTTAGAAGCTTGTGAAGATAAACACGATTGATTGTATGACATGCAGTGTCAATGGCTTCAGTCCAGAATTTTCTTGGAGTCCTGTATTCATCTAGCATTGTTCTGGCCATCTCAATGAGTGTTCTGTTCTTGCGTTCGACGACGCCATTCTGCTGTGGCGTGTACGGAGCTGAGAATTCATGTGTGATGCCCAAGGTATCAAGATATGTATCAAGGCCAGTGTTCTCGAATTCAGTGCCATTGTCACTTCTGATGTGCTTTATCTTGGCGCCAAAATTGTTCATAGCTCGATTGGCAAAGCGTCTGAAGACATCCTGCACTTCAGTCTTGTAAAGGATTATGTGCACCCAAGTATATCTAGAGTAATCATCAACAATGACAAAGCCATAGAGGCAAGCAGGAGTAGTAAAAGTTGAGTAGTGAGTGGGACCGAAAAGATCCATGTGGAGCAGTTCGAAGGGTTGTGTAGTAGTCATGATTGTCTTCGAAGGATGTTTTGCCCTTGTCATCTTCCCTGCTTCACAGGCACCGCATAAGTGATCTTTCTTGAACTTGACGCCCTCGATGCCTATGACATGCTTCTTCTTCGCAAGGGTGTGGAGGTTCCTCATGCCAGCATGCCCAAGCCTCCGATGCCAAAGCCAGCATTCTGAAGCTTTTGCAAGAAGACATACTGCAAGTTGTGGCCCTGCTGAGAAATCTACCACGTACAAATCACCTTTCCGATACCCTTCAAACACTAGAGACTTGTCAGATTCCATTAGTACCAGGCAACGATATTTTCCAAACATTACGATCATATTCAAATCGCAAAGCATTGAGACAGACATTAAGTTGAAGCCAAGGGATTCAACAAGCATGACTTTATCCACGTGTTGATCCTTTGAGATTGCAACTCTACCTAGACCCAATTCCTTACTTTTACCAGTGTCAGCAAAAGTGATGTGGCTCTTGTCGGATGCACGTAAGGTTGAGTCCATAAGAAGGCTTCTTTTGCCAGTCATGTGATTTGTACACCCACTGTCAATAATCCATTCTGAAGACTTTGAAGTCGCTGGTGTTGTACCCTACAGTGCAGTTAGGGGGATAGGCTTCACGAAGGGAATTGTGAAGCAAAAACATTTGACGGACCAGTGGGTTATGAAAACTTAGATCCAGATTAGGACTAATAGGGAGAGTAGCATGCGATTCAGGAACGAGGTACATAATGATGCCATTCGGGCATTTTATCTTGCGCCCTACAAGATTTTTAAGGTCCCCAGCAATAGCGTCAGAAGATTTTGTTTTTCTGCTGGAGACCTTTCCCTGCAAGAGAGAGTTAAGCTTTCTTAACCACCCACATCTTCAAGGGTGGCTTAGAAGCAATAAGTCTAAGTGCAGCATCTGAGAATTTTGGCTTTGAAGCCTTAGCAAACAGTCTAGTAGGTGGACAATAATACTCATAGGAATAAGCAGAATAATTTTTGGTCATATGAACATGACGATTCGAAGAACCGCTCTCATATTCATATGCCTGAGTATGGTTTCCCTGCAAAACATTTGCATTAGTGTGACTCAGGTGAGTCCTCTGTTTGTATGAAGCCTTTGGACCATATGAAGCCTTTGGCCTGAGGTTTGTCTTCTTCAAGTGAGGTGTCATGAAGACATTCACAGGAAGATTTTCCAGACACTTTTTCGGAACCCAGATCTTCTTCATAGGCGGTCCATTCCTGCAGTTAGTACCAATGTACCTGGCAAACACTTCACCATTCTGATTCTTAAATAGTTTATAGTTTGCATCAAAGGATTCATCAATGATAATGGGGTTAGCACAAGTGAAGCCAGATAAATTGGATGGATCTGCTGAAAGTTCCTTTGCAGCAACCCATGTGGTTTTGGGGTACTGCTCAGGTTTCTAGTAAGAGCCATCTGTATTTATTTTCCTCACGAACCCAACACCCTCTTTCCTAGGGTTTCGGTTCAGAATCTGCTTCTTGAGGACATCACATAATGTCTGATGTCCTTTAAGACTTTTGTACATCCCTGTTTCAAGCAATGTCTTCAACCTAGCATTCTCATCAGCAATAGCAATGGTATCCTCAGCAGAGTTGTTAGTTACCACATCAACAGTTGAAGATATTGCAACAGTAGTAGCAGTGGAACATTCGGCAACAGAAGTAGCATTATCACGCTCAATGCATTTAAGACATGGTGGTTCAAATCCTTCCTGAGCTGGACTGATCTGTTCGGCGCGAAGTGACTCATTTTCCTTTTGAAGATCTTCATGAGCCGCTCTCAATTTCTCAAGTTCTTGCTTCCTTTGAAGATAATCATAGGAAAGCTTTTCATGAGTTGTTGAGAGAGTATCAAGTCGATCTTCAAGTTCCTCATACTTAACGTGAAGGTTTTTTATGTCTTCAATTAAGGATTCAGATCGAGTCATTTCGGCACCCAACAGATCATCGCTTCTGTCTAACAGTTTTTGAATATGCTCCATAGCTTTCTGTTGTTCAGTTGCAATTTTAGCAAGTGTTTTGTAGCTGGGTTTTGAATCACAGTCAGAGTCATCGTCACTAGATGTTTGATAGCGAGTAGTGCATGTGTTTACCTTGGCACCGCGTGCCATGAAGCAGTAGGTAGGAGCGGAGTCGTTCTTGTCATTTGCGTCGGTGTTGGTGATGCAGTCATTGTCTTCAGTGTTGAAGATGGACTTGGCGACGTATGCTGTAGCCAGACTCGCAATGCCAGAATCAGACTCCTCCTCAGACTCCACCTCTGCCTCCTCAGATGCGGACTCCTCCTCTGAATCCATCTCCTTGCCAACAAACGCACGTGCCTTGCCAGATGAGCTCTTCTTGTGTGATGAAGACTTTGAAGAAGACTTGGAAGAAGACTTTGAGTATTTCTTCTTCTTCTTGTCGTCAGAATCATATTCCTTGCTCTTCTTCTTTCTTCTGTTCTCATTGTCCCACTGTGGACACTCAGAGATGAAGTGTCCAGTTTTCTTGCACTTGTGACATGTTTTCTTCTTGTAGTCATGAGCAGAAGCTTCATCATTCCTTGAGCTTGATCGTGAAGATTTTCTGAAGCCTTTCTTCTTGGTGAATTTTTGGAACTTCTTCACTAGCATTGCAAGTTCTCTTCCAATGTCTTCAGGATCATCAGAACTGCAGTCAGATTCTTCCTCAGATGACGAAACAGCTTTTGCCTTCAAGGCACGAGTTCGCCCATAGTTTGGACCGTAGATATCTCTTTTCTCAGAAAGCTGAAACTCATGTGTGTTGAGCCTCTCAAGTATGTCAGACGGATCGAGTGACTTGAAATCAGGACGTTCTTGAATCATCAGGGCCAGGATGTCAAATGAACTATCAAGTGATCTCATCAGCGTCTTGACGATTTCATGTTTGGTGATCTCAGTGGCGCCGAGGGCTTGAAGCTCATTTGTGATGTCAGTGAGCCGGTCAAATGTGTGCTGGACATTCTCACTGTCATTTCGCTTGAAGCGGTTGAAGAGGTTGCGAAGAACACTGATTCTTTGATCTCTCTGGGTTGAGACGCCTTCATTGACCTTGGAGAGCCAGTCCCAGACCAGCTTGGATGTCTTCAAAGCACTCACACGGCCATACTGTCCTTTTGTCAGATGACCACAGATGATATTTTTGGCAGTAGAGTCCAGTTGAGTGAACTTCTTGACATCAGCAGCAGTGACACCTTCTCCAGCCTTGGGAATGCCGTTCTCGACGACATACCATAGGTCGACGTCAATGGCTTCAAGATGCATGCGCATCTTATTCTTCCAGTAGGGATATTCAGTTCCATCAAAGACGGGGCACGCAGCGGAGACTTTGATTATCCCTGCAGTCGACATAGCTAAAACTCCAGGTGGTTAAACCGAATCACACAGAACAAGGGAGCACCTTGCTCTGATACCAATTGAAAGTGCGTTATATCGACTAGAGGGGGGGTGAATAGGCGATTTTTATGAAAGTCTTCAAAACATGAGAGTTATGAAGATAAACAGCGAAGATTATGCCTATTACTATGCAGCGGAAGTTAGATTACACTAGGCCAGCCATGGTCATGTATTCAATAGAGTGAAAGCACAATGACAAACAGCTTCAGTGTAATAAGGATCAGGTAGGAAGAAGTTATGAAGCCAAACAGACCATACATTCACGTTGTGAAGACAAAAGATAAAGCAAGCATGCAATGGCTTCACAATGAGTAACAGTAAGAAAAGGAAGTGAAGATGAAATCAGTGACTCATTGAAGACAATTATATGTTGGACCAGTTCCAGTTGCTGTGACAACTGTACGTCTGGTTGGAGTGGCTAGGTATTTAAACCTTAGGACACACAGTCCCGGACACCCAGTCCTGAACACACAGTTCAGGACACCAAGTCCTCACCGTATTCTCCTTGAGCTAAGGTCACTTAGTCCTCGCCCAATCACTCTGGTAAGTCTTCAAGGTAGACTCCCAAACCTTCACAAACTTCGTTCACTGGCAATCCACAATGTCTCTTGGATGCTCTGGACGCGACGCCTAACCGTCTGGAGGATTCACAGTCCTCAAGTGTAATAAGTCTTCAGATCACACAGACACGAAGACTTAAGTGATGCCCAATTTACTCTGGCTCTGGGTGGTTAGGGCTTTTCTCCTCACTAGAATTTTTCTCTCAAAGGCTTCGAGGTGCGTTGCTCTCAAACGACAAAAGCCGTGCACTGAAATCTGAGCAGCCAACCGTTTATGGTTGTGGGGGTGGGCTATTTATAGCCACTTGGCAACCCGGCCTGATTTGTCCGAAATGACCCTGGGTCACTAAGGAACTGACACGTGTCGCAACGGTCAGATTTCAAACTCTCATGGCAACTTTACTTGGGCTATAAGCAAAGCTGACTTGTCCGGCTCTGGACAAGATTCGCTCTTATTGTCTTCACTCGAAGACATAGGTTTTTGATTTAGGCATCACTTCAGTCATTCTGACTGGTTCTCCTGGACCCCACTTAACAGTACGGTGGTTCCTATGACTCAACACAAAAGAAAAAGAACTACGAAAGATCTAAGTCTTCGAGCTCCATAAGCTTCATAACGTGTCTTCTTTTGTCATAGTCTTCAATGTGAATATCTTCATATACCACCTTTATCTTCAATGTCTTCATACATTTTTAGGGGTCATCTCTGGTAGTAAAACCGAATCAATGAGGGACTTCTACCTGTGTTTTCCTGCAATTCTCACAAACACATTAGTCCCTCAACTAGATTTGTCGTCAATACTCCAAAACCAACTAGGGGTGGCACTAGATGCACTTACAATAGGGCGTCGGTGCTAGTGGGCTACGCCACCGCGGCCGCCCTGAAAACAAGCTGGAGTACCTACAGCGCATCCCTTGTGTCTCCTGACACGGTGAGGACGCCACTACTCCCAGGCATCTTCATGAGGTTGTATGCCGGGTGAGTTGCTGCCATGAACCGAGCCAAGGCCAGATAGCCGAGGATGGCGTTGTAGGGGAGGCCAATGGGGGCGATGTCGAAGTCGATCAGCTCCATGCGGAAGTTGCCGCAGATGCCGAAGGTCACTGGGAGGCGGATCTGTCCCGAGGAGGCGGTGGAACCGGCTCCGACGCCCGAGAAGGGCCTGCTGGGTTGGAGTCGCTCCAGCGGCACGTGGAGGAGGCTGAAGGCCTCCACCGAGAGCACGTTGATGCCGGCACCACCGTCGATGAGGGTCCTGATGAAGGCCACTTGGCAGATGGTGGGGGTGCACAGCATCGGGAGCGCGCCCGAACCAATGGGGTTGAAGGTGTGGTCCTCCGAGTCGAAGGTTAGATCGGCCTCGGGCGCCACCCAGCCCGGGGGGGCCTCTCGGCGCTTGGAGGCGATGCTGATCCGGTAGCTGAATGGCTTGACGTGATGGCTCGAGGGTGGTGCCTGGGAGCCACCCAGGGGAGCTGCGACGACAGGCGGCGCTGGTGCGGCGAAACGGGCGAGGAAGAGATCGCGCAGCTCCTCCCAGGAGGTGACAGTGGCCGTCGGTAGGTGGAGGAGCCACGCGCGCGGGACGCCGGTGAGGGCCATGGGTAACCAGTTGGCCATCACCCGGTCGTCGCCCCCAGCTCTGAGGATAGCCTCCTCGTACGCCAGCAGGAAAATCATTGCGTCTGTCACGCCGTCGTAGCGCGGCGGTGTCTCGGGCCTGAACTTGCGTGATCTAAACTGGAAACAACAAACAACACAAGGGACACAAGGTTTATACTGGTTCGGGCCACCGTTGTGGTGTAATACCCTACTCCAGTGTGTGGTTTGGTGGATTGCCTCAGGGGCTGATGATGAACAGTACAAGGGAAGAACAGCCTCGCGAGAGGTGTTCTTGAGCTGGCGCGATGAACTGCTTGGGTGAGTTCAATCGCCTCTATCTCTCTCTATCTCTCTTTTTCGGTCCCTTCCTGTCTGTCCTTTACTCTGTGGTGGCTAGCTCTATTTATAGTGGCCCTGAGCCTCTCCCCAAATAATGAGCGGGAAGGGCGCCAACAATTGGCCCTTTTGAAGGGGAATATCCAGTACAAGTTATCCTGACCAAAGGTGGTCTTCGGCTACCAAAAGTACTGGTGATGACGCCGTCCTGGGCTCCACGATGACCTCCGTCCTGCCGCTCTGCTGGTCTTGGTCTCGTTGCACCGGAATGGTAACCTTTGCCCGATGCCTTGACCTTCTCCGGGTTGGCCTCGATGCCCCTGTGGGATACGAGGAAACCGAGGAGCTTGCCCGAGGGGACTCCAAATACGCACTTCTCCGGGTTGAGCCATAGGTCCACTTCGTTGAGGCTTGCAAAGGTTTCTTCCAGGTCCTGTATCAGGGTTCTTGCCTCACGAGACTTCACCACAATGTCATCGACGTAAGCTTCAGCGTTCCTCCCGAGCTGCCGGCCTAAGGCGATGTGCATCAGCCGCTGAAAGGTCGCGCCTGCGTTGCGCAACCCAAATGGCATGCACGTATAGCAGTACACTCCACACGGGGTCGGGAAAGCTGTCTTCTCCACGTCTTCTACCACCATCTTGATCTGGTGATAGCCCGAGAAGGCATCTAGGAAGCACAATAGGTCACACTCTGCGGTGGAGTCGACTATCTGGTCAATGCGGGGGAGCGGAAATGGATCCTGCGGGGAGGCCTTGTTGAGGTTGGTGAAGTCGACGCACATGCGCTCCTTTCCTCCCTTTTTTGGCACAACGACCAGATTAGCCAGCCAATCAGGGTAGCGGACCTCGCGGATAACTCCTGTCACCTCTAGCTTCCGGGCCTCTTGAACGATGAAAGCCTGTTTCTCAGTAGACTGTCGCCTTGCCTTCTGCTTCACGGGGCGCACATTGGGGCACACGTTGAGGTGACGCTCAATCACTTCCCTTGGGACCCCTGCTAACTGATCAGGTTCCCATGCGAACACCTTCTTGTTCGCACGCAGGAACCTGATCAGGGCCTTCTCCTGCTCGGGCTCGAGGTTGGCCCCTATGGTGAAGGTGGCGCTAGTGGACCCGTCCTCGTCGATTGGTACCTGCTTGGTTTCCGCCTTGTCTTGGGTGAACAACTACTTCTTTTTAGCCGGCGCAGCCCCCTTGGGCTCAAGGGCGTCGGTGCTAGTGGGCTGCGCCACCGCGGCCGCCCTGAAAACAAGCTGGAGTACCTACAGCGCATCCCTTGTGTCTCCTGACACGGTGAGGACACCGCTGCTCCCAGGCATCTTCATGAGGTTATACGCTGGGTGAGTTGCTGCCATGAACCGAGCCAAGGCCGGATAGCCGAGGATGGCATTGTAGGGGAGGCCAATGGGGGCGATGTCGAAGTCGATCAGCTCCGTGCAGAAGTTGCCACAGGTGCCGAAGGTCACAGGGAGGCGGATCTGTCCCAAGGAGGCGGTGGAACCGGCTCCGACGCCCGAGAAGGGCCTGCTGGGTTGGAGCCGCTCCAGCGGCACGTGGAGGAGGCTGAAGGCCTCCACCGAGAGCATGTTGAGGCCGGCACCACCGTCGATGAGGGTCCTGGTGACGGCCACTTGGTAGATGGTGGGGGTGCACAGCATCGGGAGCACGCCTGAACCAATGGGGTTAAAGGTGTGGTCCTCCGAGTCGAAGGTTAGATCAGTCTCGGGCGCCACCCAGCCCGGGGGGGCCTCTCGGCACTTGGAGGCGGTGCTGATCTGGCGGGTGAATGGCTTGACGTGATGGCTCGAGGGTGGTGCCTGGGAGCCACCCAGGAGAGCTGCGACGACGGGCGGCACTGGTGCGGCGAAACGGGCGAGGAAGAGATCGCGCAGCTCCTCCCAGGAGGTGACAGTGGCCGTCGGCAGGTGGAGGAGCCACGCGCGCGGGACGTCGGTGAGGGCCATGGGTAACCAGTTGGCCATCACCCGGTCGTCACCCCCGGCTCTGAGGACAGCCTCCTCGTACGCCAGCAGGAAAATCATTGGGTCCGTCACGCCGTCGTAGCGCGACGGTGTCTCGGGCCTGAACTTGCGTGGCCACTACACCTGTCGCAAGGCGGGGGCCAAGGCCCGGAGCCCCTTGGCCCCAGTGTCGGCATCCGCTGCTGGAGCGGGCGGCGCGTTGTCCGCCATGAGGGCGGGATGCAATGTCGGGGAGAGCGGGTCGTCAGGAGGGAGGATTCCGGCACACCCCTACCTGACGCGCCAAATGTCGGATTTCGGGTTCCGGCAGACCCTTGAGGTTCGAACACTGGGGTGCGCGCGGAGATTTCTCCCCTACCGATCTACGTCCAATCTCCTCGCGTGATCTAAACTGGAAACAACAAACAACACAAGGGACACAAGGTTTATACTAGTCCGGGCCACCGTTGTGGTGTAATACCCTAATCCAGTGTGTGGTGTGGTGGATTGCCTCAGGGGCTGATGATGAACAGTACAAGGGAAGAACAGCCTCGCGAGATGTGTTCTTGAGCTGGCGCGATGAACTGCTTGGGTGAGTTCAATCGCCTCTCTCTCTCTCTCTCTATCTCTCTTTTTCGGTCCCTTCCTATCTGTCCTTTACTCTGTGGTGGCTAGCTCTATTTATAGAGGCCCTGGGCCTCTCCCCAAATAATGAGCGGGAAGGGCGCCAACAATTGGCCCTTTTGAAGGGGAACATCTAGTACAAGTTATCCTGACCAAAGGTGGTCTTCGGCTGCCAAAAGTACTGGTGATGACGCCGTCTTGGGTTCCACGGTGACCTCCGTCGTGCCGCTCTACTGGTCTTGGTCTCGTTGCACCGGAATGATAACCTTTGCCCGATGCCTTGGCCTGTGCTTGCCCCCTTTGCACCAAAGGGGAAACATGGACATTGCGCAGGCCGGTGCCCGCCTAGCGCCCGCCCGGTCTCGATCGTCATGGCTTGCGTCAAGGGCTCCTCGCAAGGTACCCCTGCCTTGATCTCTCCGCCTCCTCGCGAGCCTGCCTGATGAGGCTGCCTCTGAGGAAGCTTCCTGTCGTCCGCCCCGCGAGGCTTGGCCCCTCGCGAGGGTCTTGAGCTTGAGCTGATGAAGATGGGCCGCGCTGGGCCCCCACTTGAGCCACGCCGCGGGCCGCAGGCAGGCAAGTCTGGGGACCCCCGTTCCCAGAACGCCGACAGGAGCGACCCCCCCCCCACGCGCAGCGGCACCACCCCGGGAGCGGGGGGCCATGCCGGGAGTCATGGTGTTCTTGCGGGGATGGCCGCGTCCCCGCTTGGGCGCCGGCGAGCCGGGCCCCTCACGAGGGGCCTTTCCTTTCTCCATGGTGGAGAACCTCTTCGATGGCGCCATTGGAGTCGGTGGTGGAGCAGAGGAGGAAGAAGCAGACGGAATGGGAAGAAGTGGGGGACGGGGGCTCCGCCCCCTTCCTCATTTATAGCAAGAGAAGGCCAACCAGCGCCCCCCACGATCACAGGTAATAATGGTTTTCCTTGCATGTCGCAGGGACTTGTCAAGTCGGGCGGTTGCCGAGGCAGCGTGGGGAAGCGGAGACGCCCACGTCCAATCAACCACCACGCATCAACCGAGGCCGCAGGCTTTTGGGGCCTGCGGTGCTCCGCGCTTGACCTTTGGCTTCGCCTCGAAGCCAAGCCCGAGCGCACCTTGGGCCCGGGGGCTACTGTCGGTGTTCTGGGAACGGGGGTCCCCAGACTTGCCTGCCTGCGGCACACGGCGTGGCTGAGCTGGTAGGCCCATACAGCCCATCTTCATCGACAAGGCATTCAAGACCCTCGCGAGGGGCCAAGCCTTGCGAGGTGGACGACCCAAGACCTCCTCAGGAGCGGCGTCACAAGCTGATCAAGGCAGGGCAAACCTCGTGAGGTTCTCGTTACGTGAGCCACGATGATCGAGACCAGGCAGGCGCCAGCACGCGCAGCGTCCTTGTTTCCTCTGGTGCCAAGGGGGAAAGCGTAGGCGCGGAGTACCGAGACATCAAGCAAAGGTTTCCATATCGGTGCAACGAGACCAAGACCAGCAGGACGGCAAGACGAAGGTCACCGTGGAGCCCAAGACGGCATCATCACCAGAGCCTTTTGCAGGCGAAGACCACTTTTGTTAGGATAAGCTGTACTAGCTGTCCCCTTTCAAATTGGTCGTTGTTGGTTCCCTTCCTGCTCAATATTTGGGGAGAGGACCAGGGCCTATATAAGTAGATCTAGCCACCACAGAAGGAAGGGAATTGATTGAGAGGCATCTCATCCACACAAGTTGGCCAAGCACAAGAACACCTCATCATCAGGAGGCTGTTCTTCCCCTTGTACTGTTCATCGTCAGCCGAAGAGGCAATCCACCACCACCACACTGGAGTAGGGTATTACACCACAACGGTGGCCCGATCCAGTATAAATCTTGTGTCTTTGTGTTGCAAGTTCGTCGAGTTCGTCTGCGGGATCTTAGAGAGTTAGGGCGCGGATCGGTAAGGAGGAAACCTTCGCGCGCACCCCAGTGTTCGAACCTTGAGGGTTTTGCCGGAACCCGTGATCCGACATCTTGGTTCTTTGATCTTTCGAGTTCTTCATAGTGATAAGCAGATATAAATCCCAAGTGACTCAAAGAATAGAGCTATGCTCCCCGGCAACGGTGCCAGAAAATAGTCTTGATAACCCACAAGTATAGGGGATCGCAACAGTTTTCGAGGGTAGAGTATTCAACCTAAATTTCTTGATTCGACACAAGGGGAGCCAAAGAATATTCTCAAGTATTAGCGGCTGAGTTGTCAATTCAACCACACCTGGAAACTTAATATCTGCAGCAAAGTGTTTAGTAGCAAAGTAATATGATAGTAGTGGTAACGGTAACAAAAGTAATATTTTTGGGTTCTGTAGTGATTGTAACAATAGCAACGGAAAAGTAAATAAGCGAAGAACAATATATGAAAAGCTCATAGGCAATGGATTGGTGATGGAGAATGATACCGGATGTGATCGGTCATGCAACAATTATAACATAGGGTGACACAGAACTAGCTCCAGTTCATCAATGTAATGTAGGCATGTATTCCAAATATAGTCATACGTGCTTATGGAAAAGAACTTGCATGACATATTTTGTCCTACCCTCCCATGGCAGCGGCGTCCTATTGGAAACTAAGGGATATTAAGGCCTCCTTTTAATAGAGTACCAGACCAAAGCATTAACACATAGTGAATACATGAACTCCTCAAATTACGGTCATCACTGGTAATGGTCCCTATTATTGTCACTTCGGGGTTAACGGATCATAACACATAATAGGTGACTACAGACTTGCAAGATAGGATCAAGAACTCACGTATATTCATGAAAACATAATAGGTGCATATCTGAAATCATGGCACTCGGGCCCTAGTGATAAGCATTAAGCATAGCAAAGTCCTAGCAACATCAATCTCAAAACATAGTGGATACTAGGGATCAAACCCTAACAAAACTAACTCGATTACATGATAAATCTCATCCAACCCATCACCGTCCAGCAAGCCTACAATGGAATTACTCACGCACGGCAGTGAGCATCATTAAATTGGTGATGGAGGAAGGTTGATGATGATGATGGCAACGGATTCCCCTCTCTGGAGCCCCGAACGGACTCCAGATCAGCCCTCCCGAGAGAGTTTAGGGCTTGGCGGTGGCTTCGTATCGTAAAACATGATGAATCCTTCTCTCTAATTTTTCTCTCCCCTAACATGAATGTATGGAGTTGGAGTTGAGGTCGGTGGAACGTCAGGGGGCCCACAAGGCAGGGGGCGCGCCTAGGGGGGTAGGCGCGCCCCACCCTCGTGGACAGGGTGTGGGCCCCCTGATGTGGATTCTTCTTCCAGTATTTTTTATATATTCCAAAAATAATCTTCGTTGATTTTCAGGCCAGTCCGAGAACTTTTATTTCTGCACAAAAATAACACCATGGCAATTCTACTGAAAACAGTGTCAGTCCGGGTTAGTTTCATTCAAATCATGCAAGTTAGAGTCCAAAACAAGGGCAAAAGTGTTTGGAAAAGTAGATACGATGGAGACGTATCAAGGCTTCGCGGCGGCGTTCCTCCCCCTGCACGAGGTCCATCCCTCCCATGGCGTCCTGCTGCGTCTCATCAAACGCCAGGACCCGCACGGAGTGATGCCTGACCTCATGAGGGAGAACCGCTTCTGCTCCGTAGACGAGGAAGAACAGGGTCTCGCCTGTTGGCTTGCTGGCGGTGGTGCGGATGGACCACGGCACAGACTGGAGCTTGTCGTGCCAGCCCCTGCCGCAGGCTTCGAGCTTCTTCTTGAAGGTCCGGGTCTTGAGGCCTCTCAGGACCTCGGCGTTGGTGCGCTCAGCTTGGCCGTTGGTCCTGGGGTGTTCCACCGAAGCGTAGCAAATCTGCGTTCCAAGGTTAGCACAATAGGTCTTGAAGAGATTGCTAGCGAACTGCGAGCCGTTGCCGGTGATGATGCAGTTAGGGGCCTTGAACCGGCTTACGAGGCCCTTGATGAACTTAACTGCTAACCTGGCTGGGATGGTGCGGACGGCTTCAACCTCTGACCATTTGGTGAACTTGTTGATGGCGACGTAGAGGTAGCGGTAGCCCCTAGGAGCTCACGGGAACGGACCCAGGATGTCCAGCCCCCAGACCGTGAAGGGACACGAAAGCGGGACAGTCTGGAGGCCCTGAGCCGGCTGGTGGATTTTCTTGGCTTGGAACTGGCACGCCTCGCAGGACCTTACCCGCTCAGTCGCGTCGTTGAGTGCCGTGGGCCAGTAGAACCCGCTGCGGAACGCCTTGCCAACTAGGGTACGCGATGATGAGTGATGCCCACAGTCTCCACCATGTATGTCAACCAACAGCTCGTTCCCCTGCTCCCTGAAGATGCATCGCAAGGAAACATCACTTGGTCGTTTCCTATACAGCTCACCGTCCTGGATGTAGTATGCCGTAGCCTGTCGGGCCACATGCTCCGTGTCCTCCTCCTTCTCCAGCAGCGTCCCATGCATTAGATATGCCTTGAATTCCTCGGTCCAGCACCCCTCCTGAGGCTCGAGCGCCAGGAGCAGGGATGCTCCTAAGGTCAGGCCGCAAGCGGGGGCTCCCGAGGCTAGTGGCTGAGGGGGTTCTTCTCGAGGTGATGTAGTCTCAGTGGCCGCAGGGGTCGCCGAAGTCTTGAAGAGTCGCTCTTCGAAGACACCGGGTTCTTGGGGTAGCCGCCTCGACACCTTCTTGGCGATTTCGTCAGCCTCCTTGTTGGTTGCGCATGGCACATGTTGTAGCTCTAGGCCTAGGAATTGCTTCTCCATCTAGCGCACCTCTGCGAGGTATGCTTCCATGTGCTCGTCCCTTGGTTCGTACACCTTGTTGGAGAAGTTGACGAGGAGTTGTGAGTCAACCTTGATGGTGAAACGCTTCACCCCCAAGCCTGCAGCGGCCTTGAGGCCAGCGATCAACCCCTCGTACTCTGCGATGTTGTTGGAGACCTTCTCACCCCGCTAGAAGCAGAGTTGCATGGCATAATATAGCTTGTCTTGGGTGGGCAAGATGAGCATAGCGCCAGCCCCTGCGCCTTGTCGTGCGAAAGCGCCATCGAAGTACATGACCCAGCCATCATGTGCTTTATCTCCCGATGAGAGGGATCGGCTCTCGCCCGCTTCGGGCTCAGGAGCATCGGTCCATTCTGCAACGAAGTCGGCAAGCGCAGCTCTCTTGATAACCATGGTCATGTTGAATTCCAACTAAAATGCTTGCAGTTCAATGTTCCACTCTGCGACTCTCCCTGCGGCATTGGGGCTCCGGAGCACCCTCTCCAGGGGGTAGGCTGAGACGACCTTAATTGGGTGGCCTTGGAAATAGTGGTGTAACTTGCGTGAGGCCACTAGGAGCGCGAGTAAGAGCTTCTGCGGCATGGGGTACTGTGCTCTCTCGTCCCATAAAACGGTGCTGACAAGTATACTGGGTGCTTGACAAGGGCGGGAGTGTCAATGGAGCCTGTATCCTCAGGAGATTGTGGTGCCTCCTAAGGTGGGGGGACCTCAGGAGCCTGGTCGCCCATCTGGGCCTCTACGGGCCCTTGAACACCATCTTGTGGGGTGTGATCGTCTGTGGGCATAGTCTTGGCCTTAGCGGCGCCGTCTTGTGACTGCACCATTCCAGCTGAGGGTGCGGTATTGTGCTGCGGGTCCTTGGCCCGGCGCTCCTCCTGAATCGCCACCAACGCCACGCTGGCGAAGTGAGGCGTAGAGGCCAAATAGAGCACCAGAGGCTCGAGGGGGCGAGGTGCCACCATCACAGGTGGGTTGGTTAGGTATCTCTTGAGGTCTTGAAACGCCAGATCTGCCTTTGGGGTCCATTCGAATGGGCCTTTCTTTTTCATCAGCTTGAAAAACGGCAAAGCGCGCTCCCCCAGCTTGGAGATGAAGCGCCCCAGCAAGGTCACACAGCCTGCAAGTTTCTGTATTTCCTTGAGGGTTTGTGGTGGGCTCATGTCTTCTATTGCCTTGACCTTCTCGGGGTTAGCCTCGATCCCTCTGTGAGAAACAAGGAAACCCAGTAGCTTGCTGGAGGGGACACCTAACACGCACTTCTCCGGGTTGAGCCACAAATCCACCTGGCGCGGGCTAGCGAAGGTCTCCTCCAGGTCCTGAATCAGAGTTCTCACCTCCCAAGATTTAACCATGATGTCATCGACGTAGGCTTCTGCATTTCTCCCGAGCTGCTGACCAGGGCGATGTGCATCAGTCATTGGAAGGTCGCCCCAGTGTTGCGCAGTCCGAACGGCATGCAGGTGTAGCAGTACACCCCGCACGGGGTCAGGAAGGCGGTCTTCTCCACATCCTCCACTGCCATCTTGATCTGGTGGTAGCCCGAGAACGCGTCCAGGAAGCACAGCAGGTCGCACTCGATGGTGGAGTCGACGATCTGGTCGATACGCAGAAGCGGGAAGGGGTCTTGGAGACAGGCTTTGTTGAGGTTGGTGAAATCGATGCACATGCATTCCTTCCCGCCTTTCTTTGGCACGACGATGGGGTTCGCCAGCCACTCCGCGTACCGGACCTCGCAAATGACACCTGCCGCCTCTAGCTTGCGAGTTTCCTGGACGATGAAGGATTGCTTCTACGTGGACTGTCGCCGCGCCTTCTGCTTCACAGGGTGCACATTGGGGCACACCCTCAAGTGATGCTTGATTACCCCCCCTTGGGACCCCTACCAGCTGCTTGGGCTCCTAGGCGAATACCTTCTTGTTCACGTGCAAGAACTTCACTAATGCCTCCTCTTGACCCGGGTCGAGGCCGGCGCCTATGGTGAAGGTGGCTCCCGAGGATCAACCTTCCTCGACCGGCACTTGATTCGTTTCGGCCCGGTCTTGAGTGAACAGTTGCTTCTTCTTTGCCAGCGCGGCCTCCTTAGCCCCTGGGGTGGCTTCGCCGGCCGGGCACGCTACCGCTGCGGCCGTGAAGGTAAGCTTGAGGGCCTCCAGAGCTTCCTTGGTGTCTCTGGCCACCGTGAGGATGCCGCTGCTGCTCGGCATCTTCATGAGATTGTAGGCCGGATGGGTCGCTGCCATGAACTGAGCCAAAGCAGGGTACCCGAGGATGGCGTTGTACGGGAGGCCGATGCGGGCGATGTCGAAGTCGATGAGCTCGGTGCGGTAGTTGTCCCGGGTATCGAAGGTGACCGGGAGGCATATCTGCCCCAAGGGGCTGGTGGACTCGCTGCCGGCTCCGAAGAAAGGCTTGGTGGGGCGGAGCCGGCCGTACGGCACGTGAAGCAAGCCGAAAGCTTCCACAGAGAGCACGTTGAGGCCCGCTCCACCGTCGATGAGGGTCTTGGTCATGGCAACATGGCAGATGGTGGGCGTGCAGAGCATCGGGAGTGCACCCGAGCCGGCCATGGTAGCGGGGTGATCCCCTGAGTCGAAGGTGAGGTCGGCCTTGGGCGCCGCCCATCCTAGAGGGGCTCCCCGTTGCACAAAGGCGGCGCCGATCTGGCAAAAGAACTGCTTGGTATGGCGGTCCGAGGTTGGCGCTTGCAAGTCGCCGAGGAGGGCCGCGACGGCGACAGGCGCAGGTGCCGCAAAGTGTGCGATGAAAAAGCCGCGTAGCTCCTCCCAAGAGGCTACAGAGGATCCTGGCAGGTTGAGCAGCCAGGTGCACGGCGTGCCAGCGAGGGCCATGGGGAACCAGTTGGCCATGACCTTGTCATCGCCTCTAGCTTCCAAGATGGCCTCCTCGTATGCCAGCAGGAAGGTCGACGGATTCGTCGTGCCGTTGTAGTAGGACGGCATCTCCGGCTTGAACTTGTGCGGCCACCGCACCCGCCGTAGGGCGGGGGTGAAGGCCCTGACCCCCCTAGCGCCGCCGGGGTCGCTCGCCGATCCAGTCGGAGGGGCCGCGCTGGCCATGGGGACCGGTTGGAGAGGCGGAGCCGACGAAGTGATGGAACTTCGGTGCACCCCTAGCTGGCGCGCCAAATGTCGGACTACAGGTTCTGGCAAACCCTTGAGGTTTGAACACTGGGGTGCGCACGAAGATCTCCCCCCCCCCAGTTCACACTCTCGCAACGATCTCAAAGTCTAGCTCGCCGAACCCAAGGAACAAGGGACACAAGGGTTTATACTGGTTCGGGCTACCGTTGTTGTGTAATACCCTGCTCCAGTGTGGTGTGGTGGATTGCCTTGTAGGCGGGGGATGAACAAGTACAAGGGAAGAACAACCTCCTGAGGAAAGGTGTTCTTGAGCTTGATAAGCTTGTGTGGTTGGGGATGATATGAATCCTCTGTCTCTAGATGAGCCGATCCCTGACTATGGTGATGGCAGCCCTATTTATAGAGGCTCGGGTCCTCTCCCCAAATATTAGGTGGGAAGGGATCCCACAACGGCCAATTTGAAGGGGAACAACGAGTACAAGTTATCCTGACAAAAGGTGGTCTTCCTCTACCAAAGGCTCTCGTGGTGACGCCGTCGTGGGCTCCGTGGTGACCTCTGTCTTGCCGTCCTGCTGGTCTTGGTCTCGTTGCACCGATATGGAAACCTTTGCCTGATGCCTCGGGACTCCTCGCCTATGCCTGCCTCTTTAGCACCAAAGAGGAAACTGGTCCTCTGCGCCCACTAGCGCCCGCCTGGCCTTGGTCGTCATGGCTCACATCATGGAAACCTCACGAGGCACCCCTTGCCTTGATTTCTCCGCTCCTCACGAGCCAGCCTAGTGAGGCTGCCCCTGAGGAGGTCTTGTGTCGTCTTCCTCGCGAGGCTTGGCCCCTCGCGAGGGTCTTGAGCATTGGTTGACGCCCTGGGCCGCAGGCAGGCAAGTCTGGGTACCCCTGTTCCCAGGACGCCGACATCTGGTATGTCATCTATGACAGACGAGAACCTATCCCAGAATTGCCTGTTCGATTCGTCAGGTAGTTGTTGCACATAGGCGAGATCCCAGACATCGGGAGGGCCTGAATTATCGGGGCAATACGCGATGCGGGAGGTGGGCGGGGGATTGGTTTCGATCTTAATGGATCCTGGGCTTGATGCCCTGTCTCTCTTCTCCCGCAAAGGGTGCATAGCCGCTAGATCGGCCGAGCGGATTTGAAGATCTGACTCATCGGCTATTTCTCGCAGGCCACTATTGGAATCACTTTCAAAGAAGTACCTCAGCCCTTTGCCTTTTATGGGAAGTTTAGCCGGGGTCGAGGAGAGGTCGTGGATCACTCCTTACTCATAAGGGAGAAGGGGCGCCTCCGCGATAGGGGGTTCCAAGCGCGGAGATCATGTTTTGGAGGTTAGAGTCATTGACCGATGAAAAACACATCGGTCCTTTGTTGATCTTCACAGCAGAACTCTCAATGAAAGCACTAGTGTTGGTGTGAAATCCGGCAGACCTCGGGGTAGGGGGTCCCGAACTGTGGATCTCGGATCGGTGGTAACAGGAACAGGGGAGACGATCTTTACCTAGGTTCGGGCCCTCTTGATGGAGGTAAAACCCAACGTCCTTCTCTTGTTTATATTGATGGAGATGTATCAAGTACAGAGTTAATCTACCTCGAGATTGTAAGTTGTGTTCTACCTCTAGGGCTAGGCGAATGTAATTGTGATTCGGTCCCCTTTGACGGGCTAAACCCCTGGCTTATATACACGCCAGGTTGGATATCTAGCGTTACATGGTCGGTATCTTGGGGATCGCATGGAGGCGGCAGGAGATGTCTTCAGCAGAGACAATCCTAATCACACCTAGGCCCACGTCCTCTGGAATCCAGCTTGAAGAGAGCGAGGACCCCCCGGCCCATCCGCAGACTACGGGCCGGCTAGGCTAGTACCCCCATATCCAGGACACCATCACAAGGAGTTTAGCCCGTAGAGGGGACCTAATCACAATTAGATTCACCTAGCCCTAGGGTTAGAACACAACTTACGATCTTGAGGTAGATCAAGCTTGTACACAATACATCTCCATCAATCAATATAAACAAGAGCGGGACGTAGGTGTAAGTGCATCTAGTGCCCCTTAGTGATTTTGGTGTATTGAAGACTTATAGGTTAAGGGACTGATGCGTTTGTGAGTGTACACAGGTCTATAAGTCTATGAGGAGTTTGATATTTACAGAGAAAGTCGGGCCCTAAAAATGAAGTTCTTTGACTGAATACTTTGGATTTCTGAAGACTTTCTGAAGACTTTGAAAGTGAAGAAATTGGTGTGATCCTGAAGATTTGGTATTCATTCGAGAAACATGAAGCGTGAAGACTTTTGTTTTCGTAGTTTCATTTTCTCTTTCTTGAGTCATTGGAAACACTATACTATTAAAGGGGGTCGAGGAAATACTAAGGAAAAATATCCAAGTGATGCTCAACTCAAATCCTACATCTACCAATCCCTTCGAGTGAAGCCATTGGAAATCTCATACAGTTCACTCAAATTTCTTCAGTGACAGAGACGAAGTTCTTCTGGTCTCTGAGGAATTTGTTCTGACTGAGGAGTTAGGAATTTGCCAGTGCAGATTGCCTACACAGTGAGGAACATGATAGCCCTGAGAAATTTGATACTCAAAATTCCGACCGTTGTTGTGCTATGCGCCAGTTGTCCCAAAATATCTACCCACCTAACGGTCATATCATTGAAGGGCATTTATGCCTTATCATGTCGGGCTGCTCCCTAGGCTATAAATAGCCACCCCCTACAACCACTAGCTGGTTGGCTGCTCTGAGATAAACTGACACTTGTCATTTGAGAGCATCCCATCCTCTGAGGACTTTGAGTGAAAATCATCAAGTGAGGAAAACCCAAACCCAAACACCTACAAACCCAAAGTGATTGAACATCACTGAAGAGATTGATCCTGCTTGGATCTGACGCTTGTTACCTTTGAAGACTGTGCATCTTCCATACGGTTAGGCATCATGGTCTAGAGCATCCATGAGGAAATTGTGGATCGCCGAGTGACCGAGTCTGTGAAGGTTTGGAAGTCACCTGAAGACTTACCATGAGTGATTGGGCGAGGTCTGTGTGACCTTAGCTCAAGGGGAATACGGTGAGGACTGAGTGTTTTAGACTACGTGTTCAGGACTGGGTGTCCGGGACTGTGAGTCTTCAGGTTTAAATACCTAGCCGCCCTAACCAGACGTACAATTGTCACAACAGTTGGAACTGGTCTACCAAATCATTGTCTTCACCGACCTAACTGGTTCCATTTCCTCAACCCTTCTATTTCCTCATCTCTGTATTGTGTGCTTGTTCATATCTGTTTGAAGACTTTGACTGAAGACTTTCTCTATTTCCTCAACTCAATTTCTTCAGTCTGTTTGCCTTTATTCTGTTTATCATGTGTTTACGCTTTCTGTACTCTGTGCTTGTTTTCATTTCATCATGAAGACCATGCTCATGTCCTGTTATGTTTACTTCTGAGTACTTATTCCGCTGCAAGTAGTTATTCACTCAGGAATTTCCTCACCCGCAAATTCCTCAGTGAAGAATTCATAAAAGTCGCCTATTCACCCCCCCCCCCTCTAGTCGATATAACGCACTTTCAATTGGTATCAGAGCAAGGTACTCACTTGTTCTGTGTGATTTTGGTTTAACCGCCTGGAGTTTTAGTTATGTCGACCGCAGGTATGATCAAGGTTTCTGCTGGGTGTCCTACCTTCGATGGGACGGACTACCCCTACTGGAAGAACAAGATGCGCATGCATCTTGAGGTAATTGACAATGATCTCTGGTATGTTGTGGAAAATGGTGTCCCCTCTGTCACTCCTACCATCAACGCTGCTGATGTGAAGAGATTCAAGCAACTCGACTCTCAAGTGAAGAACATCATATGTGGCCATCTGAGCAAAGGGCAGTTTGGCAGAGTGAGTGCTTTGGAGACAGCAAAGCTTATCTAGGACAGGTTGTCCAAGGTCAATGAGGGAGTCTCAACATAGCATGACTCTCGAGTTGACGTTCTTCGCAATCTCTTCAACCGCTTCAAAAGACTCGACAATGAAAATGTTCAACAAACCTTTGATCGCCTCACTGACATTTCAAATGAGCTTCAAGCACTTGGTGCCACTGATATCACTGATCATGAGGTGGTGAAGAAATTGCTGAGGTCGCTTGATTCCTCATTTGATACCTTGGCATTGATGATACAAGAACGTGGAGACTATAAGTCACTTGATCCCGTTGATATCCTCGAGAGACTAAACACTCATGAGTTCCAGCTTGCTGAGAAGAGAGATCTCTATGGACCAAGTTATGGCAGATCACGGGCTCTGAAGGCCAAGGCAGTGTCTGAATCTGAAGGTGAAGATTCTAGCAGCAGCCTTGGTGACCATGAAGAACTGAGCCAGGAGCTAGCAATGCTCGTGAGGAAATTCCAGAAGTTCTCAAGACGTGGTCGCTTTGGAAAATCCTCAAGAAGTGGTGACTTGAGATCAGATTCCTCATCCCATGATTACAAGAAGAGACTCTGTCACAAATGCAAGAAACCCGGACACTACATTCAAGATTGTCCTTAGTGGGAGAAGGAATCAAAGAAGAAGAAGTACAAGGATTACAGTTCTGATGATTCAAAGAAGAAGAAGAAATCTTCAAAGTCCTCTTCATCAAAACCTTCAAGGTCCTCATCTCACAAGAAGAGCAGCTCCAAGAAGGCTCGGGCATTCATTGGCAAGGAAATGGACTCTAAGGCTGAATCTGAGGAAAATAAGGAAGAGGAGGAATCTGAGGAGTCAGACTCTGGTGTGGTGAGCCTAGCCCTTGCTACCGCATTCGTCAGAAAGTCCATCTTTAACTCTGAGGAAAAGGACCTCCCCAACACTACTGATGACGGCGATGAGGACTACGCTCCCACCTATTGCTTCATGGCAAAAGGCTCAAAGGTACTCAAATATCCCTCCTCTGAATCTAGCGAGGATAAATCTGATGAAAACCTCAAACCCAGCTATTCTAAACTTGCTAAGATTGCTGTGAAACTGCAAAAGGCTCCGGAAAAGGCTCAAAACATGCTAGATAAAAGCGATGATATGTTGGGCAAGGAAATGGATCGCACTAAAATTTTGACTGAAAATCTTCAGAGACTTTAGTCGAATTTTGAAAATCTTCAAGGTCATCATAACACTCTCCTATTTGATCATGAGAAGCTTTCTTACGAATTTCTTCAAAGAAAGCAAGATCTTGAGCAGTTAAGAGTGAGTTATGAAGATCTTCAGAAGGAGCGTGATTCATTACTTGCTCAACAGAGCAGATCAGTGCTACTCGGGATGAATTTGTTCCTCCATGTTTGAAGTGCATTGAACGTGAAACTACTAATTCTTCACCTGAATGCCCAAATGCTTCCATTGTTGCAAGTTCTTCAACTGTCTCTGCTATCACTAATTCCTCATCTGAGGACATTGCTAGTATCATTGATGATGCAGGGCTGAAGGAATTGTATATGACAGGCATGTACAAAAGCCTCAAAGGGCATCAGGCTCTTTGTGACGTGCTTAAAAGGCAGATCCTCAACAGGAACCCTAGGAAAGAGGGTATTGCCTTTGAGAGGAAACTTAATGCTGATGGGACCTACTGGAAACTTGAGCAGTATCCCAAAACCTCATGGGTTGCTACAAAGGGACCTTTAGTGGATCCATCTACTTTATCTGGCTTTACATCTGAATCTTCATATTCTTCTGATGAATCAATTGACTCCAACTATAAACTGTTCAAAAATCAGAATGGTGAAGTATTTGCTAGATATGTTGGCACTAACTGCAGGAACAGTTCTCCTATGAAGAAAAATTGGGTTCGCAAAAGGTGCCTTGAAAATCTTCAGGTGAATGTCATCATGACACCACCTATGAAGAATAGGAACCCCAGATCAAATTCTTCATATGGATCCAAATCCTCATATAGACCAAACTCCTCACGTGGATCAAATTCCTCAAAAGGATCAAAGTCCTCATATGAACATCATTGTGCTAGCCCGTCTGTTTCGCAGGGAAGATCTAAGGTTTATGGATACGTGCAGTATTCTTCAAACCATTATGTTCATAAGTCCTCGAAGAATTTCTCTGCTTACTCTTATGCTTACCCTAATCCCTCTTATGTGAAACGAAGTGGATTGGCATCTATGCCACCTTTCTCTTATGGAGCTCGTGGAATGATGAACTCTTTGCCACCCCTTCAGATGTGGGTGGTGAAGAAAAAGAACTAATCTCTTATGCAGGGTCAGGTCTCCAGACGAACTTAATCATCTGAAGAATTTGCTGGAGACCTGAATGTGCTTGAAAGGACGCAAGCTAATCATGAAGAAATGAATTTTCATTTCTCACGTCCTCATACTGCTTTATCTGTTCTATTGCTTGATGAAATTAATCTGATGAAATTGATATCATATTCTTCACTGATGAAGTATATGAGTTCATAAGTTGCACTAATTCATCTACAGGATGATCAGCCCAAAGCCACTGAGTGGGTCCTCAATAGTGAATGTACAAATCACATGACTGGTGACAGGAGCTTATTGATGGACTCTGCTTTATCTCCATCACATCTGAAGCATATCACCTATGCTAACAAAGGCAAAAGCAAGGTATTGGGTCTAGGTAAGGTTGCAATCTCAAAGGATCTACACATGGACAAAGTCATGCTTGTCAAGTCCCTAGGGTTCAACCTCATGTCTGTCTCAATGCTTTGTGATCTTGATATGGTTGTTGTCTTTGGCAAGTATCGTTGTGTTGTGATCATGGAAGCTGACAATTCCAAATCTTCGAAGGCTTTAGGAGAGGAGATTTGTATATTGTTGATTTCTCTACAGAACCACAACCTACTATATGTCTACTTGCAAAAGCTTCAGAAGGCTGGCTATGGCATCGACGACTTGGTCATGCTGGCATGAGGAATCTGCACACGCTCGCGAAGAAGAAGCGTGTCATTGGCATTGAAAATGTCAAATTCCTCAAGGATCACTTATGCGGAGCTTGTGAAGCCGGAAAGATGACCAAGGCCAAGCATCCCTCAAAGACCATCATGACGACCACTCATCCATTTGAATTTCTTCACATGGATCTCTTTGGCCCTACTCACTATGCCACATTTACTAATGCTGCATCTTTATATGGCTTTGTCATTGTTGATGATTATTCTCGATATACATAGGTGCATATCATCACTTACAAAATTGAAGTGCAGGAAGTCTTCAAACAATTTTCCTTGAGGGCTTCAACCAACTTTGGTGTGAAGATCAAGCACATCAGAAGTGATAATGGAACTGAGTTCAAGAACACTGGTCTTGATGACTATCTTGATGAACTTGGTATTACTCATGAGTTATCTGCTCCTTATACTCCTTAGCAAAATGGCGTCGTGGAGCGCAAGAACAGGACTCTTATTGAGATGGCTCGCACTATACTTGATGAGTACAAGACGCCTACTCGCTTCTGGCCTGAGGCAGCTGATACTGCTTGCCACATCATCAACAGGGTATATCTTCACAAATTCTTCAAGAAGACTGCATATGAACTCCTCACTGACAAGAAACTCAATGTGAGTTATTTCAAAGTCTTCGGTGCTAAATGCTGGATTAGAGATCCTCATCACAGTTCTAAATTTGCACCGAAAGCACATGAAGGTTTTATGCTCGGTTATGGTAAGGACTCACACACCTACAGATTCTTCAACACCTATCACCACAAGGTTGTTGAAACTGTAGATGTGCGGTTCGATGAAACTAATGGATCGCAAAGAGAGCACCTACCTCCTGTGACAGATGAAATACCTCCTGAGGAATCTATTAAGTTCAAGGCTACAAAGGATGTCATTCCTACCGAACAATCTACTGAAGAAGTCGTTCCAGAACGTGAAGAACGTCATGCTAATGCACCTGAGGAAAATGGTGCTGAAGAAAATGCTGATCAAATTCCTCAACGACAACCCGCTCATCCTCGCATTGCAAACGAAGTGCAGATTGAGAAAATCATCAGCGACATCAACATTGCAGGTCCTCTCACACACTCAAGAGCTTCACATTTATCTAACTTTTGTGGGCACTTTGCTTTCGTCTCTATCACAGAGCCCACTAAGGTAGATGAAGCATTTCTGGAGCCTGAGTGGATTCAAGCTATGCAAGAGGAATTACATCAATTCGAGCTCAACAACGTCTGGGAACTAGTCAAATGTCCAGATCCTTGCAAGCATAATATCATTGGCACAAAGTGGATCTACCGCAACAAGCAAGATGAAAATGGCCTTGTGGTGAGGATTAAGGCACGGCTTGTAGCTCAAGGCTACACACAGGTTGAAGGAATTGACTTCAATGAAACTTTTGCACCTGTTGCTAGACTTGAAGCTATTCGCATATTACTTGCTTATGTTAACCATCATGATATCATCTTATATCAAATGGATGTGAAAAGTGCATTCCTCAATGGTAATCTTGAGGAAGAAGTATATGTTGCTCAACCCCCAGGTTTTGAAGATCCAAAGCATCCGGACAAAGTCTTCAGACTCAATAAGGCCCTCTCTGGCCTCAAGCAGGCCCCTCGGGCGTGGTATGATACTTTGAAGGAATTCCTCATGAATAAAGGCTTCAAACCCGGTTCACTTGACCCAACTCTTTTCACTAAATCTTATGATGGTGAATTGTTTGTGTGCCAAATATATGTTGATGATATCATTTTCGGCTGTACTGACCAATGTTACAGTGATGAATTTGCCTATATGATGAGTGAAGAATATCAAATGTCTATGATGGGAGAATTGAAATTCTTCTTAGGTCTTCAGATTTGTCAACAACGCAATGTCATATTCATATCTCAGGAGAAAATCCTCAAGGATGTACTGAGGAAATTCGGCATGCAAGATTGCAAAGGAGTCAAAATACCTATGCCCACAAATGGCCATCTATGCACTGATGAAAATGGTATTGACTTCGATCAAAAGGTATACTGCTCCATGATTGGTTCTTTATTGTACTTATGTGCATCTAGGCCAGATATTATTCTTAGTGTTTTCATGTGTGCCCGATTTCAAGCTACACTGAAGGAATCACACCATAAGGCTATGAAGCATATACTTCGATATCTAGCTCACACACCAACACTTGGATTATGGTACCCCAAGGGTTCGGCTTTTGATCTCATTGGATATTCAGACTCTGAATATGATGGTGATCATGTGGACCACAAGTCAACATCTGGCACATGCCATTTCCTCGGACGATCCTTGGTCTGTTGGTCCTCGAAGAAACAGAACTGCGTATCACTGTCTACTGCTGAAGCTGAGTACATTGATGTTGGTTCTTGCTGTGCTCAACTGTTATGGATGAAGCAAACTCTCAAGGATTACAGCGTCAATGTGAAGAATATGCCACTCTACTGTGACAATGAGAGTGCCATCAAGATTGCTCATAACCCAGTTCAGCACTCGAAGACAAAGCACATTCAGATTCGTCATCATTTTCTTCGTGATCATGTGTTGAAGGGCGACATCTCTATTGAGCATGTGAAGACTGAAGAACAGCTAGCCGATATCTTCACTAACTCCTTGTATGAGAAGAGATTTAGCAAGTTGCGTTGTGAGCTAAATATCTTTGAATCTTCAAATGTTCTTTGAAAAGGACACTCATCCTAACACTTATGCAAAATTGATGACTTAGATGTGCGACACATGAAGAAACGTTTTTCTTCAATCCATGAAGACTAACACTCTAAGTGTGAAGAAATTAATGAAGAATTTGATTCTCAGAACCCTACGTCAATTATACGCGGTGTCTGAAATCATCATTCTTATACGGTGGGTCACGCCACCACCAAAAGTTGAAAATCTTCAATTTGAGTTTTTTTTTTGTTTTGAAATTCCTCAGTTGTTCAATTTCTTCAACTTTGCAATGTCTTCACTCTTTCCGTCGTTTTTATTCATTGGCTATATATATATATATGAGTTTATGTCCTCTACAGCATTCACTTATTGTTATTTCTTCAAGTTGCTTGTTCTGCTAAGTGAATGTGATCGGACCCTCCCCCCTCTATGCTAAAATCAACCTAGTCTATTCACAAATTCTTCATGTGCGTTCTATTTGAAATTTGTTCAAAATCTTCACTGTCTCCTTGTCAGCTGAAGAAATTGCGAACGAAACTTTAAACTTATCTTATCTGAATTTTCGGCTTTTGCCACTCAAACCGTTCCGCATTCTATGAAATGTTTATCTATTCACCCACGATCGCCACCTCTCAGTGCGTGGGTGACACATGTCAAGCGAATGAGAAGGGTTAGGGGCACGTTCATCCAATTTCTTCGGGCGAACAATTTTTCACTTCGACTATAAATACCCCTCCCCTTCCTCACTTAGTTTTTACTCCGCTCGACCTATCTCCCGCTCGAGCTTCCCAAAACCTATTGCCGCCGCTACTTCATCGTCGCCGGTGAGGAAGAGTGTCACTGCCTCGACCTTGTCGCCATCGTACTCGCGCCGGCTACGGATTTCTTCACTCCGCCGCCGCCGTAGCTGTCTTCCTCTGCCAAGTTAGGGCGTGGAAGATCTGAACCGACGAGCTTCACATCTACACTTCCCAGTTCGTCGTGTTCTTCGTCCAGGGTAATTAAAAGTTACTTTTACTGCCCTCTTTGATTCAAATGTTTTCTACAAAATCTTCAAAAGGTGTTTATTCTTATAATCTTCACATACTGGACACCTCCCATAACATCTGTTCTTGATCTGTTTCCCTAAGCAACATTTTTATCCAAGATTCCTCAATTGTGTGGATTTTTCAATCTGTACAACTCTAGAACCTAAGTCAAAGAACGCTTAGTGAAATTCTTCAAGACTCATCTGGTCAAATTCCTCAAACTTGTTCTTATTGCAAAATCTTCTGAGAACGCATATGACCTCTCCAAATTCCTCGCAATTATACTCTGTTCACAGGTACACATGTCCGCTGCTGAATCACTAGGTTCTCATCAACTTAACTCATTTGCAACGTTCCTTGAAGATTCCTGGTGACATATACAAGGATTATTGCACTCCCTATGAGGCCAAATTTGGCAAGGAGGACAAAAATCAGCGCAAGGTGCGCATACAAAGGATAGACAGGAGATGGGAATGGGAATGGAGGGAGTATAGATATGTTACTCCCAAGTATATGAAGAAATTCGCTCTTAATCCTCCATGCCCAAGACCTCCATTGGCACCTGGCCAAGAAGCTGATCCCACCAGCCTCAAGCGTGGTGAGGACTATCTTGATGAATGGGCCAAGCGCCAGGCCAAGCTAGCCAAAATAGCTAAGGAAGCAATGAGAAAAATTTAATGAAGACTCTGCTACTGCTGCTACCACTGCTGAGGCCTCTGCAAGCAAGCCAAAGAAGGCCATGGCAAAGAAGCCTGCTCATAAGCCAAGTGCTTCAACCCCAATGCCCTCACGGCCAAGTTCCTCAGCAATGCCCTCACGGCCAGATTCTTCAAAACCCTCGTGGCCAATTCCTCAAGCTGCTCCAGCTCCTCCAAAGTCCTCAGCTCCTCCATCAAAATCCTCAGCACCTGTGAATCTCGCCACGTGCCAAAGGACAACATGCATCTCTATTGCCTCAGGAGCTTCTGCTAGTTCTTCAGCTCCACCCAATTCATCAATTGGTCCCTCTCTGTTGAAGAAAAAGGCCACTGCTGGACGAGGCTCTCGACCAAGTCCTCACAAGAAGCAGTTCGCCTTTCAAGTACCGTCAGAAGATGACGAAGCTGATGATGAGGAACTTGCTGAAATCATCAAACAGACAGCTTGGGGCCGCTAGAGCCAAAGGCAGCAATGTGCCATTGATACTGGATCCGAAGTTGATCCTAGACTTCATCGACCTATGGCACAAGGATCCCAACACACCTTTGCCTGAGATAAACCTCACTCCTGGTCAAAGCCATGTTTTGAATGCCTTCATTGTTGAAGAAAAATGGAAATTTGAATAGGGAAGGAGGGTGAAGAAAGCGCGGTACAAGAAAGAGCGCTTTCTGAAGCAAAACGTTCTGAAGTTTTCACCTGAAGAACTTGTTGCTCTTCAATCTGAGATCAAGCAACTAAGTGATGAATTTGATCGCTACTATGCTGACTGGCTTGGTGCCAAAGTCAGATTTGTCAAGATAACTGAGAAGTTCACTTCCAATGTTGCAGCCCCAACGCAACAAGAAAATCCTCAGGCTGAGGCATCTTCTCAGCCTACTGAAGAGCATGCCAGCACCGCTGATGAAAATCAGGCTGCTAAAGATACTCAGAGTACCAGGGCTGATGACTACATTCCATCCACTGAAGAGATTGCCAGGGCAACCACTAATGTTGCACCTGAAGAAAAATAAGAAGTCAGGGCAACTACATCAGTTGTGCCTGAAGTTATTGAACCAAATTCCTCTGCTCCTCCTGCACCTACCCCAACTCCGATCCTTCCATCTGCATCAGATGTGAAGAAGACCAAGGCTGCAGAGCATGCAGCTGTGAAGAAAAGGAAGGCATCAACTGCATCAGATTCTTCAGCTCCGAAGAAGATGAAGCCGTTGACTAGCTCTTTTGACAATCCAACTGATGTTGTTCCTGTCTCATCCATGCCATCAAAGGACCTTGTTCCTTTTGATGAAGAATATGAGATCCCAAGTGGATCTGATGATGACATTCCTTCTGCTGCTTCTTCAGAGCAGTTGGATGAAGAAATTGAAGCGAATGCAATCCCCTAGACCCCAATAGTCTCATCGCCCATGTCTCAGTTCACTGCTGAAGAGGTCGGCGTTGAGGAAAAGAGTGAAGAAGAAGATGTGGACATTGGGTGCACAACTCCAGTGTTGAACGATGACTTTTGGGAAAGTCAACACCCCAATTCTCCTTTGTTCACACCCCTTTAACAAATTCCTCAGTCCCCTGTGACCACTGAAGTTCAAATGGGATCTGAAGAACCTCATGCCACACCGTTTGTCCATGAAGAGATTCCAACCACTAGTGCTGAAGAAAATGTTAATGAAGAATTGAAGACACAGGTTGTCACTGAAGAAGCTGCAATTCCTCGGCCAGTGGATCCTGAGATTGCGATTCCTGAGGTAGTGATGCAATTGACTGATACCCCTCAGCCCAAGCCAAAGGATCCCTTCTCGAAGAAGCAGAAATTTAAGGCTAATGACTTCTTCAGCGAGCATGTGTTCTTCATAGATTATAACCCTTATGACTCTGCTCGTCTTAGAAGGAAGCGCTTCTGGAATGCCAGCCAAGCAAACTTTTATTCTTCACTGCTCTTCAATAAGGACAAAGTCTTCGACCATGCGCATATTCCTCATGTGCACATGGAATCACTGCCTTGCTTCACCCCAGTCCTCAGTGTGCTTCACGATGCAGGACTGCTCAACTTTTGCATGGATATTTGCGATTGGAATGAAGAGCTCATTCTTCAATTCTATGCAACTCTGCATATCACAGGAGATGCTGACGATGTGAACTCTTGGGTATTGTACTGGATGACAGAAAACACACATTTCAAAGCACCGGCCTCTGAATTACTTCACGCCCTACCTGTCAGTCCTCCCCTTGAAGGTGCTCGTTGCATCTATGACGAACCTGAACTCACTGCCCATTACATGCAAGTGCTAATGAAGCCTCTGAAGCACGGTCAAGCTCCAAGGACCAAATTCCTCGTGAAGGAATTGTTGTTTGTGCCTAGAACTGTCTATCGCATTCTGACGAAGACATTGAGTCAAATCAAAGGCCACAATTCAAATGATGAAGAAGTTGTTGGCATCATGAAGAATCTGCTATTCAATATCATACATGGTATTCCTATCAACTATCATGATTTCTTCATGAGGACTCTGGCAAATGTTGCCCTCTCTCCATTTGAGTTGAAGACATTGAAGTCAAAGGTGGTATGTGAAGACATTCACTTTGAAGACTATGACGAGAGAAGACATCGCGTGAAGACTATGGAGCGCGAAGACTTAGCAGTTTCGTTGTTCTGTGTCTTTCTTTGTTGAGTCATAGGAACCACCATACTGTTAAGTGGGGTCCAAGAGAACCGGTCAGAATGACTAAAGTGATGCTTAACCAAAATCCTATGTCTTCGAGTGAAGACTATGAGAGAAAATCTTGTCCAGAGTTGGATAAGTCAGCTTTGCTTGTAGCCCAAGTAAAGTTGCCGTGTGTGTTTGAAATCTGACCGTTGGAACACGTGTCAGTTCCTTAGTGACCCAGGTTCATTTCGTACAAATCAGGTCGGGTTGCCTAGTGGCTATAAATAGCCCACCCCTTACAGCCATAAACGGTTGGCTGCTCAGAGTTAGAGTACGTCTTTTGTCGTTTGAGAGCAACCCACCTCGAAGCCTTTGAGAGAGAATTCCTTGCGAGGATAAAGCCCTAAACACCCAGAGCCAAAGAGTGTTAGGCATCACTTAAGTCTTCCTATCTGTGTGATCTGAAGACTTATTACACTTGAGGACTGTGAATCCTCCAGCCGGTTAGGCGTCGCGTTCTGAGCATCCAAGAGTCATTGTGGATCGCCGCTGAACGAAGTCTATGAAGGTTTGGAAGTCTACCTTGAAGACTTACCAGAGTGATTGGGCGAGGACTGGGTGTCCTTAGCTCAAGGGGAATAAGGTGAAGACGAGGTCTTCTGAGTTGAATCTCAGCCTCCCCAACCAGACGTACAGTTGTCACAGCAGCTGGAACTGGTCCAACAAATCATTGTCTTCAACGAGTCACTGGTTTCATCCTCCCCTTCCCTTTGCTTACTGTTGGTCCTTGTGAAGTCATTGTATGATTGCATTGTCTTTTGTCTTCACTAAGTGACTACCTATTCTGTTTGGCTTCATAATATCTTCCTACCTGATCTTATTGCCTAGCTGCTATTAGTCATTATGCTTTCACTTCATTGAATACTTGACTATGGTTTGCCTAGTGTAGTCTACCTTCCGCTGCATGGTAATAGGTTTATTTCTATCGTTTGTCTTCGAAACTTCCATGTTTTGAAGACTTCCATAAAAAACGCCTATTCACCCCCCCCTCTAGTCGATCACTAGCACTTTCAATTGGTATCTGTAGGATCGAAAGTATGTCTAGAGGGGGTGATTAGACTACTTGACCAAATAAAAACTTAACCTTTTCCCAATTTTAGTTCTTGGCAGATTTTAGCTATTGTAGGACAAGTCAAGTAATCATCACACAATTCAAGCAAGCTTGCAAAGAGTATATTGGCAGCGGAAAGTAAAGCATGCAACTTGCAAGAATGTAAAGGGAAGGGTTTGGAGAATTCAAACGCAATTGGAGACACGGATGTTTTTCCCGTGGTTCGGACAGGTGGTGCTATCCTACATCCACGTTGATGGAGACTTCAACCCATGAAGGGTAACGGTTGCGCGAGTCCACGGAGGGCTCCACCCACAAAGGGTAACGGTTGCGCGAGTCCACGGAGGGCTCCACCCACGAAGGGTCCACGAAGAAGCAACCACCCACAAAGGGTCCATGAAGTAGCAACCTTGTCTATCCCACCATGGCCATCGCCCACGAAGGACTTGCCTCACTAGCGGTAGATCTTCACGAAGTAGGCGATCTCCTTGCCCTTACAAACTCCTTGGCTCAACTCCACAATCTTGTCGGAGGCTCCCAAGTGACACCTAGCCAATCTAGGAGACACCACTCTCCAAGAAGTAACAAATGGTGTGTAGGTAATGAACTCCTTGCTCTTGTGCTTCAAATGATAGTCTCCCCAACACTCAACTCTCTCTCATAGGATTTGGATTTTGTGGAAAGAATATTTGAGTGGAAAGCAACTTGGGAAGGCTAGAGATCAAGATTCATATGGTAGGAATGGAATGTCTTGATCTCAACACATGAGTAGGTGGTTCTCTCTCAGAACATATGAGTTGGAATTGTGTATGTGTTCTGATGGCTCTCTCCACGAATGAAGAGGAGGTGGAGGGGTATATATAGCCTCCACACAAAATCCAACCGTTACACACAGTTTTCCAATCTCGGTGGGACCGAATCAACAAACTCGGTCGGACCGAAAATGTAAACCTAGTGGCCGTTAGAGATTTTCGGTGGGACTGACATGCAACTCGGTAGGACCGATATGGTTAGGGTTTGGGCATAACGTAATCTCGGTGAGACCGATTACACAAACTCGGTGAGACCGATTTTGGTAATTAGCTAACCAGAGAGTTGGTCAGGCAAACTCGATGGGACCGATTTGCTCTTTCGGTGAGACCGAAAAGTTATAAAAAGGAAACACTGAATTTACATTGCAATCTCGGTGGGACCGATCCGCTCATTCGGTGAGACCAAAAAGTAACGAAAGGGAAACAGAGAGTTTGCAATCCCATCTCGGTGAGACCGAGATCCCTATCGGTGGAACCGAATTGCTAGGGTTTGGCAGTGGCTTATGACAAGTGAAACTCGGTGGCGCCGTATAGAAAGAATCGGTAGGACCGAGTTTGGCTTTAGGGTTTAGGTCATATGTGGATATGGGAAAGTAGTTGAGGGTTTTGGAGCATATCACTAAGCACATGAAGCGAGAGGCTCATTAAGCAACACCTCATCCCTCCTTGATAGTATTGGCTTTTCCTAAAGACTCAATGTGATCTTGCATCACTAAAATATAAAATGAAGAGTCTTGAGCTTTTGAGCTTGAGCCAATCCTTTGTCCTTAGCATTTTGAGGGTTCCACTTTCACATCCATGCCATGCCAATCATTGAGCTTTCCTGAAATAATCATCTTGGAATAGCATTAGCTCAATGAGCTATATGTTGTTATGAATTACCAAAACTACCTAGGGATAGTTGCACTTTCAATCTCCCCCTTTTTGGTAATTGATGACAACATATAGATCAAAGCTTCTACAAATGATAATAAGCATGAAATATATCATCGCTTTGAGAAGTATGTGACAAGTAAGAGCTCCCCCTAAATTTGTGCATATTTAAATTTTGCTTTGGACTGCATATGCACAAGGAGTTAGAGTCATGGGTTACTCTTCCATGTCACATACATCTTGGTGGAGCGCTTAAAATGATAAGAATGAAATACATGCACTCATTACCAAGAAAAGTGAATGATCACATAAGATAGATAAGATAATAGCATTAAGCAAACATTAAGTGTAGCTTATGATCAAACACATGATCATCAATGTCTCACAGATAATGACGTAGTATCTCAAGCACTCAAAATCAAACAAAGTTCGAAAAACCACCAAATAAAGCAAGAGAGAAAAAAAGCAACACTCTCTCTCTTGAAGCCTATGATCTATACATTTTTCTCCCCCTTTGGCAACAAGTTACCAAAAAGTTCCTAGAAAATGCATAGTGCTAGATCGACGCTCAGGCTTGATCTTCAGGTGGTGGTGGAGTCCGGAGCACTCCAAGGACGAAGGCTTTCGTAGACGCTGAAGTAGATGCTGGAGTTGGAGCTGAAGTAGATGCTAGAGCTGGTGAAACTGAGGCTGTAGCTGGTGCAGAAGTGGTGGCTCTGGTGTGAGCAAGTGGCACTGCAGAAGACCTCGGACCTCGTGGCACTCTGGCAATGGCATCAGTTGTAGTCCTGCCTCTCCTCTCCTGCATGTCATCTTGGAGCTGCTCCACTGCAGTCTGAATCTCTGTCACCTTGACATCCAAGTCATAGAACTTTTGTTCCATGATTCTCTCTAGGCTTGCCTGGTTCTGAGTTAGGGTGGCTAGTCCTTTCTCAATCCGCAGGGTGGATGCAATTAGGTAACCAAGCTGCTCTTGTTTAGTTTTCAAGAAATATTCAGATGCCTCCTCTTGAGTTGGCATCTTGGCAGCTTTCTCCTTCCTTGCCTTCTCCTTCTTTGCTTGTGCTTGTGTAGACGATGGTTCATTCTCAGTCATGACCACTTGATTATCCTCAAAATCTGGACGGATGGGCAGGTGTTCCTTGTCCAATAAGTATATGCCCGTGCCCATCTTGGAGTTGATGAGCTCCTGAATTTGTGGGGCATATCCACAGCTCCTCTTCTGGTCTGCTGCTGTCCTCTTGATTGTTTCTACTATGAGGCTCATCACTTTGAACTTCTGAGGCACATCAAATACATGAAGCAAATTGATTGCATGGTCTCTGATCATCTTGTGATCACCTGACTTGGGCAACAGAGTGTGCCTAAGGATCCAGTTAATGGTTGACAGCCCTGACAGAAGATAATGCACAGACCCAAACTTGAAAGTATCGAGTGCCTCGTTTGGAATTTCCTTGTACATATTGGACATAGAGTTGTGGTCCATCTTCTTCTTGGCATAAATCTCCAAGTCATCTACTTGCTCCTCTGGGGCATTGATCAACTTTGCCCATTCCTCAACAGTAGATTGGTACCTCGTACCTTCAGACATCCATGTGATCCTCCCATCTGGATAAAAATGTGTTGTGGAGTAGAATTGCATAATGAGTTCCTCGTTCCACTTTATGAGCTTCTGCCCAACAAAGTCTGCTACTCCACAAGCATTGAAGCTGTCTTGCACTCCAGGATAATGCTCTTCGTTGTCCTTGATATATTCCCAGTCGACCCATCTCATGTCACAGACTATTGGCTTCTTGTCAAGCAAAACTGTCTCATAGAAGTCCTGCTGTTCCTTGGTGTGAAATCTGTAATCCACAGCAGTCCTTCTCCTTGAAGCATACGGATCTGCTTCTCTCCACTTCCTCAGCCCTGAATCTCTCCTGAGCTTCATATCCTCAGCCACAGGATGAGCATCATTGTGGTCTGGGATCTTGGGCTTGAGTTTTCTGAGTACTTGCTCTTCATCATCTTCTTTTGTAGCTTCAGGCACTGGGGCCTTGTTCTTCTCAACAGTTGGGATGCTTCTTGTATTTCTCTTTGGTGCAGACTTGGGCTTGGAGGCAGCTTTGGGTGCTTCTTTGGGCTTAGATGCAGCAGCCCCTGTCCTGATAGCATCACCCATAAGCTTAGGTGCCTTAGGTGCTGGTGCAGCAACCTCTTCTTCCTCTTCCTTTTCCATGATGGAAGCCTTTCCAAGCACTCTGGCTACGGTCTTCTTGACCCTTTCCTTTCTTTTCTTGCCTTCAGCAGCAACTGGCTCTATGGGAGTGGGCTTCTCAGTTGAAGCTCTGGCCTTTGACATAGGCAGCCTGCCTGCTGGCCTTTTGACTTTCAAGCCTGGCTTTGCGCCGTGTGCTGGCTCAACTCTCTTGGAAGTTGCTTCCTCTTCTGCCACATAGTCTTCATCCTCAGAATCTGAAGTTCTCTTCTTCCTTTGTCTGGTGGCAGCTTTTGGCAGATTGCTAGGGGTGCTCCTGCTGCCTTCATCTGAAGAACTTGAGGGACTAGTGCCCTCACTCATATGCACTTGCTCTTCTGACATGTTCTGGCTATCACTTTGGTCTAACATGATAAACAAGCTGACTACTGACCCTGTGAATAGTTTATAGATGAGGTAGAATAGATGAGCATCACAAAATGCAGAGATTTTTGCAAAAGAATGATCCAAAAACTTAGTTTTAGTTTCCCACAAAAATCATCTCGGATCTACCGATTTTTAAACTCGGTGATACCGAAGCAGTTTTGGAACCTAAACTCGTGAACTCGGTCAGACCGAGTCACAGTTCGGTGGCACCGAGACTGCTAGGGTTTCACAAAGTTACAAAATCGGTCACACCGATAAGTAATTCTCGGTCAGACCGAGTCTCACTTGTGCAATGGCATAAGCCAAATCGGTGGGACCGAGTTTTTCAACTCGATGGGTCCGAGATGGTTTCGGCAGAAACCTAACCCTAAAATTTTCGAATCAAAACTAATCTATGAACGCATTGACTGGACAGGAGTGTTTCAATCGTGGCAAGAATCATGATGATCACAATGTGCTAAGAATCAGATTGGGGAATAGCACAAAGATCGAGTCCATACCCTAGTTCGGCGGAGACTCGCTACGGCGGCAACGGCGGGGTTGAATTCCGTTGACGGCGATGGAGACCAGCGACTGGAGGCGGCTGGCGGCGAGGAGACGATCCGGAGACCAAGTAGGCAGAGCAGGCTATCGCGCAGGCGAAGGGGTTCGGGGAAATTTCCAAATTTTTGCTCGTGACTATATATAGCCCGACCCTGTCGGTGTGACCGAGTGGAACAACTCGGTGGCACCGAGATGCAAAACTGTATACAGTTGTTGCAACTCGGTGTGACCGAAAGGTTCAAATCGGTTGCACCGAGATCGAAAACCTAGATCAACTTAATGATCTCGGTAGGACCGAAAGTGGGGTATCGGTCAGACCGAGAATCATAAAGAGGTTTTGGAAGTTTAAGTCTATGACGAATCGGGGACTCCGAGCGCTCCTCACACAAAGTGGTTCGAATCTGACTTGATCAAATTTTGTGATGTAGCATGAATAGAGTTTGAGACGAGAAAAGCATAGATAGCTAGAGGAGGTACTTAGGCATTCTTGTCCATCCACTTGGCAAAAGGAAATAAAACCGAACAATCAAAAAAACAAGTGGATGTCCTCGAATGAGTAAAATATGCAACTAGCATGCTCACACAATAAGATGGCAAATGAAATATGTGACAAGGCATGCACAACCAATTCTAGCATCTACCAAGCAATTTGCGATGACAAGGTCATCTATATATGAGTATATTGACTTAGGAGTCAAGTGAGAACACTTGATCATAGGTCATACTCATCGTTTAAGCTCAAGTGGGGTTACCACTTTTACATAAAGCATTGTTGTGTTCACATCTTTAGAGTTGCTTTAGCTCAAGTCTTAGAGTAAAGCTCCCCCTAGATGTGATATCCCCCTTAGAGGGATGAACTAACCTCGGGTTTTGTCGATGATGACTTCATGTAGATGTTGAAGATGTGGATGCTCAATGTTGATGTAGATCACTTGGAGCTATCCATTTGAGTGAATTGCACTTTCAATACCTACATGGGTTAGTCCCACAAGGAACAAACAAGGATATCCATAGACATAGAGTGATGCACACACAAGATGATGTCCATGAAAACTTTTAGGTTACCTTGTCCCTTGTCTTACCAACAAGAGGGTTTGTGACTCCTTGAACTAGTGCAAGATGTGGAAGTTGATTGCACTTGTTCTTGCCAAACTGATAAGAGTGAAGTATGTTGGCGGAGTCACCCTCAAGAACTCTCTAGTTCTTCTTCTTTTGGATCCACACCATCTTGATGGGAATCCTTGGAGTTGTAGTCGTACTTGATGAAGTGGAACTTGAAGTAGTCTTGGGAATCCACTTGACTAAGGTCTTAGGAGCTTCTTCAAATGCATCAATTTCCTCTTGAAGCTTGTCCTTGCCTTTTTGCTTGTAGTCTTGTGGTGGAAGATCATCTTGAGCTTGTGTACCCTTGAAAGAAGTATCATACTTCTCTTGTTGAGGAACAAACTTTGTCTTGGGGTATTGATCTTCTTCCCACTCAACTCCATTGGCATTGAACTTTCGTTCAAAATCAACACCTTGATTCTTCCGGTGCATTCCTTGCTTGCGCACAATTTCCTCGAATTGCTTACTCCCGGCAAGGCTTTTGTACACTCCTTTCTCTATAATTCCCTTCAATAAGCTATTTTCTTGCTCAAGTGTAACTTGGCTAAGAGAATCATTAGTGGAATCAAGAGAACTACTAGAAGCAACAATATTGGATTTAGCATGATCATTGTTACTGCTAGAGGAAGGATCTTTCTTGTTCTTGTTACTAGACTTGAGTTGAGGCATGTAAGTGGATAAGAGTAAACGCTTGGCAATGTAAGGAGAACTTTTCTTGCGGAGATCATCATTGATTGCCTTTGAGAACTCATGCTCTTGCTCAAGATTGAGCTTTTCAAAGCGTAATTTCTCATGAGCTCTTAAAAGTTCTCGATGATCTTCGAAGATAGTTTCATGAGCTAACTTAAGAGTGTTTAGTTCTTTAGTTAGAGCCTCAATCTTCTCCTTATCATTGTCATTCGTTTTATCCTGATCAGCATGACTAATTGACGTTTCATCATAGTATTCATCACTAGAGTTGTCAACAAGAAAATCATCACCTAACAAGTCATCTTCATCACTATTGAAATCAACATACTCGGGGTGTGTTACCTTAGGACCTTTAGCCATGAAGCATCTTCCAATTCCTTCATTTGGTGAGTCAAATATGTCATAGGAGTTGGTTGACACAAGGGCTAGACTGGCAACACCTTCATCTTGAGTATCTTCGGAGTCGGAGTGATAACTTTTCTCGGAGTGGCTGTCGGAGTCGGAGCCGGATACCCATTTACCAACATGAGCTTGATGTCTTCGTTTCGTGTAGCTCCTTGATGATTTTTCCTTCCTTTCCGAATCCTTGCTTCTCCGTGAGTATCTTCGTTCATAACGATCATCTCTACTCCTTCTCTCTCTTGGTGGTGATTCTTTGCTTCTTCTTTTTGGAGAATCTTCTCTTCTCTTGTAGGGAGCCGTACACTCATTGGAATAGTGTCCGGGTCTTCCACAACTGTAGCAGTTTCGCTCTCGACTAGAAGATCTTTTGTCATTGTAGGACCTTGACTTGAAGCTTCTATCTTTGCTTCTACTCTTGTAGAACTTGTTGAAGTTCTTCACCATTAAGCTCAATTCTTCATTGAAGTTTTGTTTCTCACTTGATGATGTAGGGACTTCACATGAGGGTTTGTAGGCACCACTTGATTTGTTGTGAAGTTCCTCTTTATCCTTAAGTGACATCTCATGAGCAACAATTCTTCCAATCACCTCCGTTGGCTTGAGATCTTTGTAATTGGGCATATTTTAGATCAATGTGCACACGGTATCATATTTTCCATCCAAGGCTCTTAGAATCTTCTTGATGATGAATCTATCGGTCATCTCTTCACTTCCTAAGCCGGCAATCTCATTTGTGATGAGAGCAAGCCTAGAGTACATTTCAGTGACACCTTCACCATCCTTCATTTTGAACTTGTCAAGTTGACTTTGAAGCACATCCAACTTGGATTCCTTGACGGAGTCGGTACCTTCGTGCATATCAATCAAAGTGTCCCAAATTTCCTTTGCATTCTCAAGACGGCTGATTTTGTTGAATTCTTCGGGGCACAATCCGTTGAAGAGAATATCACAAGCTTGAGCATTGTATTGCAACATTTTCAACTCATCCGCGGTAGCTTCACGGTTTGGTTCTTTCCCATCAAAGAAGTCACCTTGCAAACCAACACACACAATAGCCCAAACGGCAGGGTTATGTCCAAGAATATGCATTTTCATTTTATGCTTCCAACTAGCAAAATTAGTACCATCAAAGTAAGGACCTCTACGGTGATAATTTCCCTCGCTAGACGCCATACTCTCCTAGGTTGTGAAACCAAGGCTATGACCACCAAAAGCTATGGAGATCAAAGCAAATGGAGACCAAAGCTCTGATACCACTTGTAGGATCGAAAGTATGTCTAGAGGGGGGTGATTAGACTACTTGACCAAATAAAAACTTAACCATTTCCCAATTTTAGTTCTTGGCAGATTTTAGCTATTGTAGGACAAGTCAAGTAATCATCACACAATTCAAGCAAGCATGCAAAGAGTATATTGGCAGCGGAAAGTAAAGCATGCAACTTGCAAGAATGTAAAGGGAAGGGTTTGGAGAATTCAAACGCAATTGGAGACACGGATGTTTTTCCCGTGGTTCAGATAGGTGGTGCTATCCTACATCCACGTTGATGGAGACTTCAACCCACGAAGGGTAACGGTTGCGTGAGTCCATGGAGGGCTCCACCCACAAAGGGTAACGGTTGCACGAGTCCACGGAGGGCTCCACCCACGAAGGGTCCACAAAGAAGCAACCACCCACAAAGGGTCCATGAAGTAGCAACCTTGTCTATCCCACCATGGCCATCGCCCACGAAGGACTTGCCTCACTAGCGGTAGATCTTCATGAAGTAGGCGATCTCCTTGCCCTTACAAACTCCTTGGTTCAACTCCACAATCTTGTCGGAGGCTCCCAAGTGACACCTAGCCAATCTAGGAGACACCACTCTCCAAGAAGTAATAAATGGTGTGTAGGTAATGAACTCCTTGCTCTTGTACTTCAAATGATAGTCTCCCCAACACTCAACTCTCTCTCATAGGATTTGGATTTTGTGGAAAGAAGATTTGAGTGGAAAGCAACTTGGGAAGGCTAGAGATCAAGATTCATATGGTAGGAATGGAATGTCTTGATCTCAACACATGAGTAGGTGGTTCTCTCTCAGAACATATGAGTTGGAATTGTGTATGTGTTCTGATGGCTCTCTCCACGAATGAAGAGGAGGTGGAGGGGTATATATAGCCTCCACACAAAATCCAACCGTTACACACAGTTTTCCAATCTCGGTGGGACCGAATCAACAAACTCGGTCGGACCGAAAATGTAAACCTAGTGACCGTTAGAGATTTTCGGTGGGACTGACATGCAACTCGGTAGGACCGATATGGTTAGGGTTTGGGCATAACATAATCTCGGTGAGACCGATTACACAAACTCGGTGAGACCGATTTTGGTAATTAGCTAACCAGAGAATTGGTCAGGCAAACTCGGTGGGACCGATTTGCTCTTTCGGTGAGACCGAAAAGTTACAAAAAGGAAACACTGGATTTACATTGCAATTTCGGTGGGACCGATCCGCTCTTTCGGTGAGACCGAAAATTTACGAAAGGGAAACAGAGAGTTTGCAATCCCATCTCGGTGAGACCGAGATCCCTATCGGTAGAACCGAATTGCTAGGGTTTGGCAGTGGCTTATGACAAGTGAAACTCGGTGGCGCCGGATAGAAAGAATCGGTAGGACCGAGTTTGGCCTTAGGGTTTAGATCATATGTGGATATGGGAAAGTAGTTGAGGGTTTTGGAGCATATCACTAAGCACATGAAGCAAGAGGCTCATTAAGCAACACCTCATCCCTCCTTGATAGTATTGGCTTTTCCTAAAGACTCAATGTGATCTTGGATCACTAAAATATAAAATGAAGAGTCTTGAGCTTTTGAGCTTGAGCCAATCCTTTGTCCTTAGCATTTTGAGGGTTCCACTTTCACATCCATGCCATGCCAATCATTGAGCTTTCCTGAAATAATCATCTTGGAATAGCATTAGCTCAATGAGCTATATGTTGTTATGAATTACCAAAACCACCTAGGGATAGTTGCACTTTCAGTATCAAAGCAAGGTACTCCCTTGTTCTGTGTGATTCGGTTTAACCACCTGGAGTTTTAGCTATGTCGACTGCAGGGATAATTAAGGTCTCCGCTGCTTGCCCCATCTTCGATGGAACTGAATATCCCTACTGGAAGAATAAGATGCGCATGCATCTTGAAGCCATTGATGTCGACCTATGGTATGTCGTCAAGAATGGCGTTCCCAAGGCTGGTGAAGGTGTCACCGCTGCTGATGTCAAGAAGTTCGTTCAACTGGACTCCACTGCCAAGAACATCATGTGTGGTCATCTGACCAAAGGACAGTATGGCCGCGTGAGTGCTTTGGAAACATCTAAGCCAGTCTGGGACTGGCTCTCCAAGGTCAATGAAGGTGTCTCAACCCAGAGAGGTCAGAGAATTAGTGTCCTTCGCAACCTCTTCAACCGCTTCAAGAGAAATGACAATGAGAACGTCCAGCTCACGTTTGATCGACTCACTGACATCACTAATGAGCTTCAAGATCTCAGCGCCACCGAGATCACCAAGCATGAAGTCATCAAGACACTCCTGAGATCACTCGACAGCTTGTTTGACACCCTAGCCCTGATGATTCAAGAACGTCATGATTTCAAGACACTCAATCCGTCTGACATACTTGAGAAGCTCAACACACATGAGTTTCAGCTTTTTGAGAAAAGAGACATCTACGGTTCCAACTATGGGCGAACTCGTGCCTTGAAGGCAAAAGCTGTCTCCTCGTCTGACGAAGAATCTGACAGCAGTTCTGATGATCCTGAAGACATTGGAAAGGAGCTTGCTATGCTTGTGAAGAAGTTCCAAAAATTCACCAAGAAGAAAGGCTTCAGAAAGTCTTCACGATCAAGCTCAAGAAATGATGAAGCTTCTGCTCATAACTACAAGAAGAGAACATGCCACAAGTGCAAGAAACCTGGCCACTACATCTCTGAGTGTCCGCAGTGGGACAATGAGAACAACAAGAAGAAGAAGAGCAAGGAATATGACTCTGATGACAAGAACAAGAAGAAATACTCAAAGTCTTCTTCCAAGTCTTCCTCAAAGTCTTCATCACACAAGAAGAGCTCATCTGGCAAGGCACGTGCGTTTGTTGGCACGGAAATGGATTCAGAGGAGGAGTCCGCTTCTGAGGAGGCGGAGGTGGAGTCTGAGGAGGAGTCCGATTCTGGCGTTGCGAGTCTGGCTACAGCATACGTTGCCAAGTCCATCTTCAACACTGAAGACAATGACTTCATCACCGACACCGATGCAAATGACAAGGACTACTCCGCTCCTACCTACTGCTTCATGGCACGCGGTGCCAAGGTAAACACACGCACTGCTCACTATCAAACTTCTAGTGAAGATGACTCTGATTGTGGTTCCAAACCCAGCTACAAAACACTTGCTAAAATTGCAACTGAACAACAGAAAGCTATGGAACATATTCAAAAAACTGTTAGACAAAAGCGATGATCGGTTAGATGCTAAAATGACTCAATCTCAGTCCTTAATTGAAGACATAAAAAATCTTCACATTAAGTATGAGGAACTTGAAAGTCGTCATGAAACGCTCTCAACAACTCATGAAAAGCTTTCCTATGATTATCTTCAAAGGAAGCAAGATCTTGAGAAATTGAGAGCGGCTCATGAAGATCTTCAAAAGGAAAACGAGTCACTTCGCTCCGAACAGATCAGTTCCGCCCAGGAAGGATTTGAACCACCATGTCTTAAATGCATTGAGCGTGACAATGCTACTTCTGTTGCTGAGTGTTCTACTGCTGCTACTGTTGCAATATCTTCAACTGTTGATGTGGTAACTAACCCCTCTGCTGAGGATACCACTGCTATTGCTGATGAGAATGCTAGGTTCAAGACATTGCTTGAAACAGGGATGTACAAAAGTCTCAAAGGGCATCAAACACTATGTGATGTCCTCAAAAGGCAGATCCTGAACCGAAACCCTAGGAAAGAGGGTGTTGGGTTCGAAAGGAAAATGAATGCTGATGGCTCTTACTGGAAACCTGAGCAGTACCCCAAAACCACATGGGTTGCTGCAAAGGAACCTTCAGTGGATCCATCCACCCTATCTGGCTTCACTTGTGCTAATCCCATTATTATTGATGAATCATTTGATGCAAACTATAAACTGTTTAAGAATCAGAATGGTGAAGTGTTTGCCAGGTATATTGGTACTAACTGCAGGAATGGACCGCCTATGAAGAAGATCTGGGTGCCGAAAAGGTGTTTGGAGAATCTTCCTGTGAATGTCATCATGACACCACAGGTGAAGAAGACAAACCCCAGACCACAGGCTTCATACGGTCCAAAGGCTTCATACAGACAGAGGACTCACCTGAGTCGCACTAACGCAAATGTTTTGCAGGGAAACCATACTCATGCGTGTGAATATGAGCGTGTTTCATCAAACCGCCATTTTTCATAAGACCAAGAACTATTCTGCTTATTCTTATGAGTACTATTGTCCACCTGCAAGACTTTTTGCTAGGGCTCCAAAGCCAAAGTTCTCATATGCTGCACTTAGACTCATTGCTTCGAAGCCACCCTTGAAGATGTGGGTGGCTAAGAAAGCTTAACTCTCTTTTGCAGGGAAAGGTCTCCAGCCGAAAACCAAAATTGTCTGACGCTATTGCTGGGGACCTTAAACATCTTGTAGGGCGCAAGATCAAGTGCCCAAATGGTCTTATTATGTACTTTGTTCCTGAATCGCTTGCTACTCGCCCTATCAGTCCAAATCTCGATCTAAGCTTTCATAATCCACTGGTTCGTCAAATGTTTTTGCTTCACAATTCTCTTCGTGAAGCCTATCCCCCTAACTGCACTGTAGGGTACGACACCAGCTGCTTCAGAATGGATTATTGATAGTGGGTGTACCAATCACATGACTGGCAAGCGAAGCCTTCTCATGGACTCAACACTACGTCCATCTGACAAAAGTCACATCACATTTGCTGACACTAGTAAAAGCAGGGTATTGGGTCTAGGTAGAGTTGCAATCTCAAAGGATCAACACATGGATAAAGTCATGCTTGTTGAATCCCTTGGTTTCAACTTAATGTCTATTTCAATGCTTTGCGATTTAAAAAAGATTGTGATGTTTGGAAAATATCGTTGCCTTATACTAATGGAATCTGACAAGTCTCTAGTGTTTGAAGGGTATCGGAAAGATGATTTGTACATGGTAGATTTCTCAACAGGACCACAACTTGCCGTATGTCTTCTAGCAAAAGCTTCTGAATGCTGGCTCTAGCATCGGAGGCTAGGACATGCTGGCATGAGGAACCTCCACACCCTTGCAAGGAAGAAGCATGTCATAGGCATCGAGGGCGTCAAGTTCAAGAAGGATCACTTATGCGGTGCCTGTGAAGTAGGGAAGATGATGAGGGCCAAGCATCCCTCGAAGACAATCATGACAACGACTCAACCCTTCGAACTGCTCCACATGGATCTTTTCGGTCCCACTCATTACTCAACTCTTACTACTACTGCTTGTCTCTATGGCTTTGTCATTGTTGATGATTATTCAAGATATACTTGGGTGCATATAATCCTCTACAAGACTGAAGTGCAGGATGTCTTCAGACGCTTCGCCAATCGAGCCATGAACAACTATGGCGTCAAGATCAAGCACATCAGAAGTGACAATGGCACTGAATTCAAGAACACTAGTCTAGACACTTATCTTGATACTTTGGGCATTACACATGAATTCTCAGCTCCATACACACCACAGCAGAATGGCGTCGTGGAACGCAAGAACAGAACACTTATTGAGATGGTCCGGATAATGCTTGATGAATACAAGTGTAGGATCGAAAGTATGTCTAGAGGGGGGTGATTAGACTACTTGACCAAATAAAAACTTAACCTTTTCCCAATTTTAGTTCTTGGCAGATTTTAGCTATTTTGGAACAAGTCAAGCAATCATCACATAATTCAAGCAAGCATGCAAACAGTATATTGGCAGCGGAAAGTAAAGCATGCAACTTGCAAGAATGTAAAGGGAAGGGTTTGGAGAATTCAAACGCTATTGGAGACACGGATGTTTTTTCCCGTGGTTCGGATAGGTGGTGCTATCCTACATCCACGTTGATGGAGACTTCAACCCACGAAGGGTAACGGTTGCGCGAGTCCACACAGGGCTCCACCCAAGGGCAACGATTGCGCGAGTCCACACAGGGCTCCACCCCGAAGGGTCCATGAAGAAGCAACCACCCACAAAGGGTCCACGAAGAAGCAACCTTGTCTATCCCACCATGGCCATCGCCCACGAAGGACTTGCCTCACTAGCGGTAGATCTTCATGAAGTAGGCGATCTCCTTGCCCTTACAAACTCCTTGGTTCAACTCCACAATCTTGTCGGAGGCTCCCAAGTGACACCTAGCCAATCTAGGAGACACCACTCTCCAAGAAGTAACAAATGGTGTGTAGGTAATGAACTCCTTGCTCTTGTGCTTCAAATGATAGTCTCCCCAACACTCAACTCTCTCTCATAGGATTTGGATTTGGTGGAAAGAAGATTTGAGTGGAAAGCAACTTGGGAAGGCTAGAGATCAAGATTCATATGGTAGGAATGGAATATCTTGGTCTCAACACATGAGTAGGTGGTTCTCTCTCAGAACATATGAGTTGGAATGATGTGTGTGTTCTGATGGCTCTCTCATCGAATGAGGAGGAGGTGGAGGGGTATATATAGCCTCCACACAAAATCCAACCGTTACACAGTTTTCCAATCTCGGTGGGACCGAATCAATAAACTCGGTCGGACCGAAAATGTAAACCTAGTGACCGTTAGTGATTTTCGGTGGGACTGACATGCAACTCGGTAGGACCGATGTTGTTAGGGTTTGGGCATAACATAATCTCGGTGAGACCGATTACACAAACTCGGTGAGACCGAATTTGGTAATTAGCTAACCAGAGAGTTGGTCAGGCAAACTGGGTGGGACCGATTTGCTCTTTCGGTGAGACCGAGTGGAACTCGGTGAGACCGAAAAGTTACAAAGGGGAAACACTGAGTTTACATTGCAATCTTGGTGGGACCGATTCGCTCTTTCGGTGGGACCGAAAAGTTACGGAAGGGAAACAGAGAGTTTGCAGCCCCATCTCGGTGAGACCGAGATCCTTATCGGTAGAACCGAATTGCTAGGGTTTGGCAGTGGCTAATGACAAGTGAAACTCGGTAGCGCCGGATAGGAAGAATCGGTAGGACCGAGTTTGGCTTAGGGTTTAGGTCATATGTGGATATGGGAAAGTAGTTGAGGGTTTTGGAGCATATCACTAAGCACATGAAGCAAGAGGCTCATTAAGCAACACCTCATCCCTCCTTAATAGTATTGGCTTTTCCTATGGACTCAATGTGATCTTGGATCACTAAAATATAAAATGAAGAGTCTTGAGCTTTTGAGCTTGAGCCAATCCTTTGTCCTTAGCATTTTGAGGGTTCCACTTTCACATCCATGCCATGCCAATCATTGAGCTTTCCTGAAATAATCATCTTGGAATAGCATTAGCTCAATGAGCTATATGTTGTTATGAATTACCAAAACCACCTAGGGATAGTTGCACTTTCAATCTCCCCCTTTTTGGTAATTGATGACAACATATAGATCAAAGCTTCGACAAATGATAATAAGCATGAAATATATCGTCGCTTTGAGAAGTATGTGATAAGTTAGAGCTCCCCCTAAATTTGTGCATATTTAAAATTTGCTTTGGACTGCAAATGCACAAAGAGTTAGAGTCATGGGTTACTCTTCCATGTCACATACATCTTGGTGGAGCGCTCAAAATGATAAGAATGAAATACATGCACTCATCACCAAGAAAAGTGAATGATCACATAAGATAGATAAAATAATAGCATTAAGCAAGCATTAAGTGTAGCTTATGATCAAACACATGATCATCAATGTCTCACAAATAATGACGTAGTATCTCAAGCACTCAAAAGCAAACAAGTTCGAAAAACCACCAAATAAAGCAAGAGAGAAAAGCAACACTCTCTCTCTCTCGAAGCCTATGATCTATACATCTTCTCCCCCTTTGGCAACAAGTTACCAAAAAGTTCCTAGAAAATGCATAGCACTAGATCGACGCTCAGGCTTGATCTTCAGGTGGTGGTGGAGTCCGGATCACTCCAAGGACGAAGGCTTTGGTAGATGCTGAAGTAGTCGCTGGAGTTGGAGCTGAAGTAGATGCTGGAGCTGAGGTTGTAGCTGGTGCTGAAGTGGTGGCTCTTGTGTCAGCAACTGGCACGGCAGATGACCTCGGGCCTCGTGGCACTCTGGCACAGGCATGAGTAGTAGTCCTGCCTCTCCTCTCCTGCATGTCCTCCTGGAGCTGCTCCACTACAGACTGAACTTCCGTTACCTTGACATCCAAGTCATAGAACTTCTGTTCCATGATTCTCTCTAGGCTCTGCTGATTCTGAGTAAGGGTGGGCAGACTTTGCTCAATCCTCAGCGTGGATCCAATCAAGTAACCAAGATGCTCTTGTTTGGTCTTCAAGAAGTATTCAGATGCCTCCTCTTGAGTTGGCATCTTGGCAGCTTTCTCCTTCCTCGCCTTCTCCTTCTTTGCATATGCTTGTGCAGACAATGGCTCGTTCTCAGTCATCACAACTTGATTGTTCTCAAAATCTGGACGGATGGGCAGGTGTTCCTTGTCCAATAGATATATGCCCGTGCCCATCTTGGAGTTGATGAGCTCCTGAATTTGAGGGGCATATCCGCAGCTCCTCTTCTGATCTGCTGCAGTCCTGTTGATTGTTTCCACTATGAGGCTCATCACCTTGAACTTCTGAGGCACATCAAACACATGTAGCAAGTTGATAGCATGACCTCTGATCATCTTGTGATCTACAGACTTAGGCAATAAGGTGTGCCTTAGTATCCAATTGATCGTAGGCAGTCCTAACAGAAGGTAATGCACAGACCCAAACTTGAAGGTGTCAAGAGCTTCATTGGGAATTTCCTTGTACATATTGGACATGGAGTTATGGTCCATCTTCTTCTTGGCATAGATGTCCAAGTCTTCATCTTGCTCCTCTAGGGCATTTATGATCTGTGCCCACTCAGCCACTGTAGATTGGTACCTTGTACCCTCAGACATCCATGTGATCCTCCCATCTGGATAAAAGTGTGCCGTGGAGTAGAATTGCATGATCAGTTCCTCGTTCCACTTTGTGAGCTTCTGCCCAACAAAATCAGCTACTCCACAAGCATTAAAGCTGTCATATACTCCTAGGTAGTGTTCCTCCTTCTCCTTGATGTAGGTCCAGTCAACCCATCTCATGTCACAGACAATTGGCTTCTTATCTAGCAAAACAGTCTCATAGAAATCCTGCTGCTCCTTGGTGTGAAACCTGTAGTCCACGGCAGTCCTTCTCCTTGAAGCATATGGGTCTGCTTCTCTCCATTTCCTCAGCCCTGAATCTCTCCTGAGCTTCATGTCCTCAGCCACAGGATGAGCATCGTTGTGGTCTGGGATCTTGGGCTTTAACTTTCTTAGGACATTTTCTTCTTCTTATTCAGCAACAGTCTCAGGCACTGGGGCCTTGTTCTTCTCAGCTGCAGGAATGCTTCTCGTGTTCCTCTTAGGCTTTGGCTTTGGAGCTGACTTGGCCTTGGAAGCAGCTCCCCCTGATTTTATGGCATCTCCCATTAGCTTGGGTGCCTTGGGCGCTGGTGCAGCTGCCTCTTCTTCTTCTTCTTCCTCTTCCATGATGGAAGCTTTGCCAAGCACTCTAGCCACAGTCTTCTTCACCCTCTCCTTTCTTTTCTTGCCCTCGGCTGCAACTGGCTCTTGGGGAGTGGGCTTCTCAGTTGAGGCTCTTGCCTTTGACATGGGCTGCCTGCCTGCTGGCCTTTTGATTTTCAGACCTGGCTTAGTGCCTTGAGCTGGCTCAATTCTCTTGGAAGTGGCCTCTTCCTCTGCCACATAGTCCTCATCTTCGGAATCTGAAGTCCTCTTCTTCCTTTGTCTCGTGGCAGCCTTTGGCAAGTAACTAGGAGTGCTCCTGCTGCCTTCATCAGATGAACTGGAGGGACTAGTGCCCTCACTCATCACCACTTGCTGCTCTGACAGATTTTGGCTATCACTGTGATCAGACATGCTGCAAACTGACTGCTGACCCTGTGAATAGATTATAGAAGAGATAGAGTGGATGAGCATCACAAAATGCAGAGATTTTTGCAAAAAGAATGATCCAAAAACTTAGTTTTAGTTTCCCACTGAAATCATCTCGGATCTACTGATTTTCAAACTCGGTGATACCGAAGCAGTTTTGGAAGCTAAACTAGTGAACTCGGTAGGACCGAGTCACAGTTCGGTGGCACCGAGACTGCTAGGGTTTCACTGAGTTCAAAAATCGGTCACACCGATAAGTAATTCTCGGTCAGACCGAGTCTCACTTGTGCAATGGCATAAGCCAAATCGGTGGGACCGAGTTTTTCAACGCGGTGGGTCCGAGATAGTTTCGGCGGAAACCTAAACCTAGAATTTTCGAATCAAACCTAATCTATGAGCGTTTTGACTGGATAGAAGTTTATCAAACGTGGCAAGAATTAATATGATCACAATGTGCTAGGAATCAGATTGAGGAATAGCACAAAGATCAAGTCCATACCCTAGTTCGGCGGGGACTTGCTACGGCGGCAACGGCGGGGCAGAATTCCCGTTGACGGCGACGGAGACCAGCGACTGGAGGCTGCTGGCGGCGAGAAGACGATCCGGAGACCACGAGGGCAGAGCAGGCTATCGCGCGGGCGAAGGGGTTTGGAGAAATTTCCAAATTTTGCCCGTGACTATATATAGCCCGACCCTGTCGGTGTGACCGAGTGGAACAACTCGGTGGCACCGGGATTCATAACTGCAAGCAATTACTGAAACTCGGTGTGACCGAAAGGTTCAAATCGGTTGCACCGAGATCGAAAACCTAGATCAACTTGATGATCTCGGTAGGACTGAAAGTGGAGTATCGGTCAGACCGAGAATCATAAAGAGGTTTTGGAAGTTTAAGTCTATGACGAATCGGGGACTCCAAGCGCTCCTCACACAGAGTGGTTCGAATCTGACTTGATCAAATTTTGTGATGCAGCATGAATAGAGTTTGAGACGAGAAAAGCATAGATAGCTAGAGGAGGTTCTTAGGCATTCTTGTCCATCCACTTGGCAAAAGAAGATAAAACCAAACAATCAAAACAACAAGTGGATGTCCTCGAATGAGTAAAATATGCAACCAGCATGCTCACACAATAAGATGGCAAATGAAATATGTGGCAAGGCATGCACAACCAATTCTAGCATCTATCAAGCAATTTGCGATGACTAGGTCATCTATATATGAGTATATTGACTTAGGAGTCAAGTGAGAACACTTGATCATAGGTCATACTCATCGTTTAAGCCCAAGTGGGGTTACCACTTTTACATAAAGCATTGTTGTGTTCACATCTTTAGAGTTGCTTTAGCTCAAGTCTTAGAGTAAAGCTCCCCCTAGATGTGATATCCCCCCTAAGAGGGATGAACTAACCTTGGGTTTTGTCGATGATGACTTCATGTAGATATTGAAGATGTGGATGATCAATGTTGATGTAGATCTCTTGGAGCTATCCATTTGAGTGAATTGCAGTTTCAATACCTACATGGGTTAGTCCCACAAGGAACAAACAAGGATATCCATAGACATAGAGTGATGCACACAAAAGATGATGTCCATGAAAACTTTTAGGTTACCTTGTCCCTTGTCTTACCAACAAGAGGGTTTGTGACTCCTTGAACTAGTGCAAGATGTGGAAGTTGATTGCACTTGTTCTTGCCAAAATGATAAGAGTGAAGTATGTTGGCGGAGTCACCCTCAAGAACTCTCTAGTTCTTCTTGTTTTGGATCCACATCATCTTGATGGGAATCCTTGGAGTTGTAGTCGTACTTGATGAAGTGGAACTTGAAGTAGTCTTGGGAATCCACTTGACTAAGGTCTTAGGAGCTTCTTCAAATGCATCAATTTCCTCTTGAAGCTTGTCCTTGCCTTTTTGCTTGTAGTCTTGTGGTGGAAGATCATCTTGAGCTTGTGTCCCCTTGAAATAAGTATACTTCTCTTGTTGAGGGACAAACTTTGTCTTGGGGTATTGATCTGCTTCCCACTCAACTCCATTGGCATTGGACTTTCGCTCAAAACCAACACCTTGATTCTTCCGGTGCATTCCTTGCTTGCATACAATTTCCTCGAATTGCTTACTCCCGGCAAGGCTTTTGTACACTCCTTTCTCTATAATTCCCTTCAATAAGATATTTTCTTGCTCAAGTGTAACTTGGCTAAGAGAATCATTAGTGGAATCAAGAGAGCTACTAGAAGTAACAATATTGGATTTAGCATGATCATTGTTACTACTAGAGGAAGAATCTTTCTTGTTAGACTTGACTTGAGGCATGTAAGTGGATAAGAGTAAACGCTTGGCAATGTAAGGAGAACTTTTCTTGCGGAGATCATCATTGATTGCTTTTAAGAACTCATGCTCTTGCTCAAGATTGAGCTTTTCAAAGCGTAATTTCTCATGAGCTCTTAAAAGTTCTTGATGATCTTCGAAGATAGTGTCATGAGCTAACTTAAGAGTTTTTAGTTCTTTAGTTAGAGCCTCAATCTTCTCCTTATCATTGTCATTCGTTTTATCTTTATTAGCATGATTAATTGGTCTTTCATCATAGTATTCATCACTAGAGTTGTCAACAAGCAAATCATCACCTAACAAGTCATCTTCATCACTATTGAAATCAACATACTCGGGGTGTGTTACCTTAGGACCTTTGGCCATGAAGCATATTTCAATTCCTTCATTTGGTGAGTCAAATATGTCGTAGGAGTTGGTTGACACAAGTGCTAGACCGGCAACACCTTCATCTTGAGTATCTTCGGAGTCGGAGTGATAACTTCTCTCGGAGTGGTTGTCGGAGTCGGAGCCGGATACCCATTCACCAACATGAGCTTGATGTCTTCGTCTTGTGTAGCTCCTTGCTGATTTTTCCTTCCTTTCTGAATCCTTGCTTCTCCGTGAGTATCTTCGTTCATAACGATCATCTCTACTCCTTCTCTCTCTTGGTGGTGATCCTTTGCTTCTTATTTTTGGAGAATCTTCTCTTCTCTTGTAGGGAGCCGTACACTCATTGGAATAGTGTCCGGGTCTTCCACAGTTGTAGCAGTTTCGCTCTCGACTAGAAGATCTTTTGTCATTGTAGGACCTTGACTTGGAGCTTATATCTTTGCTTCTACTCTTGTAGAACTTGTTGAAGTTCTTCACCATTAATCTCAATTCTTCATTGAAGTCTTGTTTCTCACTTGATGATGTAGGGGCTTCACATGAGGCTTTATAGGCACCACTTGATTTGTTGTGAAGTTCCTCTTTATCCTTAAGTGACATCTCATGAGCAACAATTCTTCCAATCACCTCCGTTGGCTTGAGATCTTTGTAATTGGGCATCATTTGGATCAATGTGCACACGGTATCATATTTTCCATCCAAGGCTCTTAGAATCTTCTTGATGATGAATCTATCGGTCATCTCTTCACTTCCTAAGCCGGCAATCTCATTTGTGATGAGAGCAAGCCTAGAATACATTTCGGTGACACCTTCACCATCCTTCATCTTGAACTTGTCAAGTTGGCTTTGAAGCACATCCAACTTGGATTCCTTTACAGAGTCAGTACCTTCATGCATATCAATCAAAGTGTCCCAAATTTCCTTTGCATTCTCAAGGCGGCTGATTTTGTTGAATTCTTCGGGGCACAATCCATTGAAGAGAATATCACAAGCTTGAGCATTGTATTACAACATCTTCAACTCATCCGCGGTAGCTTCACAGTTTGGTTCTCTCCCATCAAAGAAGTCACCTTGCAAACCAACACACACAATAGCCCAAACAGCGGGGTTATGTCCAAGAATACGCATTTTAATTTTATGCTTCCAACTAGAAAAATTAGTACCATCAAAGTAAGGACCTCTACGGTGATAACTTCCCTCGCTAGACGCCATACTCTCCTAGGTTGTGAAACCAAGGCTATGACCACCAAAAGCTATGGAGATCAAGCAAATGGAGACCAAAGCTCTGATACCACTTGTAGGATCGAAAGTATGTCTAGAGGGGGGGTGATTAGACTACTTGACCAAATAAAAACTTAACCATTTCCCAATTTTAGTTCTTGGCAGATTTTAGCTATTTTGGAACAAGTCAAGCAATCATCACATAATTCAAGCAAGCATGCAAACAGTATATTGGCAGCGGAAAGTAAAGCATGCAACTTGCAAGAATGTAAAGGGAAGGGTTTGGAGAAGTCAAACGCTATTGGAGACACGGATGTTTTTTCCCGTGGTTCGGATAGGTGGTGCTATCCTACATCCACGTTGATGGAGACTTCAACCCACGAAGGGTAATGGTTGCGCGAGTCCACACAGGGCTCCACCCAAGGGCAACGGTTGCGCGAGTCCACACAGGGCTCCACCCACGAAGGGTCCACGAAGATGCAACCACCCACAAAGGGTCCACGAAGAAGCAACCTTGTCTATCCCACCATGGCCATCGTCCACGAAGGACTTGCCTCACTAGCGGTAGATCTTCACGAAGTAGGCGATCTCCTTGCCCTTACAAAATCCTTGGTTCAACTCCACAATCTTGTCGGAGGCTCCCAAGTGACACCTAGCCAATCTAGGAGACACCACTCTCCAAGAAGTAACAAATGGTGTGTAGGTAATGAACTCCTTGCTCTTGTGCTTCAAATGATAGTCTCCCCAACACTCAACTCTCTCTCATAGGATTTGGATTTGGTGGAAAGAAGATTTGAGTGGAAAGCAACTTGGGAAGGCTAGAGATCAAGATTCAGATGGTAGGAATGGAATATCTTGGTCTCAACACATGAGTAGGTGGTTCTCTCTCAGAACATATGAGTTGGAATGATGTGTGTGTTCTGATGGCTCTCTCATCGAATGAGGAGGAGGTGGAGGGGTATATATAGCCTCCACACAAAATCCAACCGTTACACAGTTTTCGAATCTCGGTGGGACCGAATCAATAAACTCGGTCGGACCGAAAATGTAAACCTAGTGACCGTTAGTGATTTTCGGTGGGACTGACATGCAACTCGGTAGGACCGATGTGGTTAGGGTTTGGGCATAACGTAATCTCGGTGAGACCGATTACACAAACTCGGTGAGACCGAATTTGGTAATTAGCTAACCAGAGAGTTGGTCAGGCAAACTCGGTGGGACCGATTTGCTCTTTCGGTGAGACCGAGTGGAACTCGGTGAGACCGAAAAGTTACAAAGGGGAAACACTGAGTTTACATTGCAATCTCGGTGGGACCGATTCGCTCTTTCGGTGGGACCGAAAAGTTACGAAAGGGAAACAGAGAGTTTGCAGCCCCATCTCGGTGAGACCGAGATCCTTATCGGTAGAACCGAATTGCTAGGGTTTGGCAGTGGCTAATGACAAGTGAAACTCGGTAGCGCCGGATAGGAAGAATCGGTAGGACCGAGTTTGGCTTAGGGTTTAGGTCATATGTGGATATGGGAAAGTAGTTGAGGGTTTTGGAGCATATCACTAAGCACATGAAGCAAGAGGCTCATTAAGCAACACCTCATCCCTCCTTAATGGTATTGGCTTTTCCTATGGACTCAATGTGATCTTGGATCACTAAAATATAAAATGAAGAGTCTTGAGCTTTTGAGCTTGAGCCAATCCTTTGTCCTTAGCATTTTGAGGGTTCCACTTTCACATCCATGCCATGCCAATCATTGAGCTTTCCTGAAATAATCATCTTGGAATAGCATTAGCTCAATGAGCTATATGTTGTTATGAATTACCAAAACCACCTAGGGATAGTTGCACTTTCAACAAGACTCCAAGAAAGTTCTGGCCTGAGGCCATTGATACTGCGTGCCATATCATCAACCGTGTTTATATTCACAAGCTTCTCAACAAGACATCCTATGATCTCCTTACCAGCAAGAAGCCAAATGTCAGTTACTTCAGAGTATTTGGTGCCAGTTGCTGGATGAAGGATCCATATCACACTTCAAAATTTGCACCAAAAGCACATGAAGGTTTTATGCTTGGATATGGAAAGGATTCGCACTCCTACAGAGTCTTCAACCTCTTTCATTATAAAGTGGTTGAAACAGTGGATGTGCGGTTCGATGAGACTAACGGCTCACAAAGAGAGCACCTGCCAAATGTGCTAGACGAAGTTCCATCCAGTGAATCAATCAAACTTATGGGAACTGGAGAAATCATACCTTCTGAAGCTCAGCCTGAAGAGGAACTTATCATCTCCGCACCTGATCAACCTGAAGACAATGATCAACCTGAAGACAATGCTCAGTCTGAAGACAATCCTTCTAACGATAACAATGATCAGCAAGAGCAAAATCTTCGTCCTGTACATCCTCATGTCGCAAATGAAGTACAGATTGAGAGAATAATTGATAGCATCAATGCACCAGGTCCACTCACTCGTTCAAGGGCAACACAGCTAGCAAATTTCTGTGGGCACTTCGCATTCGTCTCAATATCTGAACCCAAGAAAGTTGAAGAAGCCTTCATGGAACCTGAATGGATTCAAGCTATGCAAGAAGAGCTTCAACAGTTTGAGCTGAATAATGTATGGGAACTGGTTAAGCGTCCTGATCCTCGCAAGCACAATATAATAGGCACCAAATGGATATATCGCAACAAGCAAGATGAGCATGGTCAAGTTGTCAGAAACAAAGCCCGTCTCGTTGCTCAAGGTTACACTCAAGTTGAAGGGGTTGACTTCGATGAAACATTTGCTCCTGTGGCTAGACTTGAAGACATACGCATACTGCTGGCCTATGCAAATCATCATAACATTCTTCTGTATCAAATGGATGTGAAGAGCGCTTTTCTCAATGGCAAGATTGAAGAAGAAGTGTATGTTGCACAACCGCTTGGCTTTGAAGATCCAAAACATCCTGACATGGTGTACAAGCTCAACAAGGCACTGTATGGCCTCAAACAAGCCCCTTGGGCTTGGTATGACACACTCAAATACTTCCTGAAGAGCAAAGGCTTCAAACCTGGTTCCCTTGACCCCACTCTCTTCACGAAGACATATGATGGTGAACTATTTGTGTGCCAAATATATGTGGATGACATTATTTTCGGCTGCACCAATCAGAAATACACTGACGAGTTTGGATATATGATGCAAGAGCAATATCAGATGTCCATGATGGGTGAGCTGAAGTTCTTCATTGGTCTTCAAATATGTCAGCAACGCAACGGCATTGTCTATCTCAAGAGAAGTACCTCAAAGATTGCCTGAAGAAATTTGGGATGCAAGACTGCAAAGGCTTCACGACTCCAATGCCAGCCAAACATCATCTGGGTCCCGACGACAATGGTAAAGAGTTCGATCAAAAGGTATACCGCTCCATGATTGGTTCTTTACTTTATCTATGTGCATCTAGGCCAGATATTATGCTTAGTGTTTGCATGTGTGCTCGATTCCAAGCGGCACCAAAGGAATCGCATCACTTAGCTGTGAAGCGAATTCTTCGATATTTGGCTCACACCCCAACACTAGGATTATGGTATCCAAAGGGCTCAGAGTTTGATCTGGTTGGATTCTCGGATGCTGATTATGCTGGTGACAAGGTGGATCGCAAGTCTACATCAGGCACATGTCATTTTCTGGGACGATCACTTGTATGTTGGTCTTCAAAGAAGCAGAACTGTGTATCTCTCTCCACTGCTGAATCCGAATACATTGCTGCTGGATCTTGCTGCGCTCAGCTTCTATGGATGAAGCAAACACTCAAAGACTATGGTATTCATCTGAAGCAAGCCACTCTACTGCGACAACGAAAGCGCCATCAAGATTGCCAACAACCCAGTTCAGCACTCGAAGACAAAGCACATTGAAATTCATCATCACTTTCTCAGAGATCATGTTGTGAAGGAAGATATTGATATCATACACGTCAACACTAAAGAGCAATTGGCAGATATCTTCACCAAGCCCTTGGATGAGAAGAGGTTTTGCAAGTTACGGTGTGAGCTAAATATCTTGGAATCCTCAAATGTCCTGTGATCAGGCACACATCCTAACACTTATGCATACTGATGACTTAGATGTGCAACACACGAAGTAAAGTATATCTTCAATCAATGAAGACTTACATTCTAAGTGTGAATACATTAATGTGGAATCTGACTTCAGAGCGCCACGATAATTGTGCGCCGTGTCTGGGTCTAATACTTCCTATACAGTGGGTAAAGCCACCACCAATTTTTTCTGTCTAAAGTGTTTCACCCATGGCGTTACGTTTGGTATATCTTCACATTTGGTTTGGCTTCAATCTCAACTTGCCTTCATGATTATCTTCACTATGTTGATTTGATTGTTAGTCTAATCTATATATGCTAGTGTTCTGTCCTCTACAGCATTCACTTATAGCTATGTCTTCTTGTTGAATTTTTTGAACTAAGTGAATGTGATCGGACCCTAACCTCTCTATGCTTTCTATCTCAAACTCTACCTCTCCAAATCATATGCATTCTATTGAAACTGTCGAATATCTTCTCTGCGTCCTTGTCAGCAAAAGATACAGAGACAAACATTAAGTCCATATTCAATGCTAATTCCTTCACCTAAAACCCGAAGAAGTGGGAACGACCACCCGACAATCCAGGCGTGCATGGGAACGTGGAACAACCTCCGATATGTTGCATGATAGCCACGTATCCTTCAGATGTGAATCGCCAGGGGCACCTGTGTAATAACACTGTGCCGTCCCTATCCCTATAAATACACGCCTCACCATAGTCATTATCCTTTCTTCCACTCTCGCACAAACCCTAGCGCCACCGCTAGCCCTCGACGACGCCGGCGATGAAGCGCGTAGCTACCTCGACCTCACCGACGCCGTATTCACGCCGGCCGCGGACATCATCTTCTCCGCCGTCGCCGTAGGTGTCCTCCGTCGCCAAGTTAGGGCACGGACGATCGATCTGCTCGGCCTCCTCTCCTACTCCGTCTAGCAGTTCTTTGTGTGGTAAATAAAACTTCCTTCTTACGGCCCCTTTGATCCTATAGATTCATCACTTTCTACCACAAGCAGTTTCTGTTCACACAAGTTGGATCTATTTCATACTGCGTCTCATAATATGCCTAGTATGTTCACTTATGCTTCACAAAGTAGTTAGATTCCTCACTTGTACTTATTCGTGGATTCGTACAAATCTGGAACCAACTCTCTATCTATGAGTGAATGTCTTCGCACTATGAGGTCAATGTCTTCTAAACTGACTTATCTTCAAAATCTTCTGAGAATGCATATGACCTCTTCCCCTTCCCTCGCACCTTAATGCTGTCATAGGTACATGTCCGTGGGAGAATCCCTTGGTTCTCATAGTCTGCATTCATTTGCAGAATTCCTACAGCATCATATAAATTCTCCCGAAGCCAGTTCCTGCTTGACCAGCAAGCGAAAGCCTTTGAAACCTTTGAACGTGTTGAAGCCATTCAGTTTGAAGATCATGGCTACAGAGAAGTCAGCAAGGAAGGGTGGCAGAAAGCGTCGAGGTGAAACATCAAGAGATCTGCCTGATGACCTCTCAGAGCTATACAAGACAGATCCAGAAGAGGATTACAATCAGCGCAAGACACGAATCCAATGGATTCGACGATATTGGGTAGAATAGTGGTTCAAGTACAGGTTTGTGACCAAGGAATATGCTGAGAAGAATGCCATCAAGCGACCATGGGGAGACATCCTATACAGAAATCTTCAACCCAGGTCCAGAGATGAAGCCATTGAACAAGGCTTCTATCCCTGCATGGTCCTTGGACCACAGCCTGCGGATGCAGACCCATCGTCATTGCTATGGTGCCGTGACGACAATCTGTTCAAGCGCAACTTCCAGTTTGCCCAGAATTCGGCGAAGTAGAACAAGAAGTCATTGGGACTAGACTTCAACCCTGGTCCCTCTGCTCCCTGTGCCGATGGGACCCGTGAAGCTGAACCCAATCTTGTTGGGCCCTTCTACAACCTGGAAGGTCTCATCACTCATATCATGGTTCAAGGGACAGCCGTGGATGAGCCTGCAGATGACGCTGAATCTGATGAAGCGCCTACACCGCCGAAGCCAAAGAAACTGAAGAATCCTAAAGCTTCAAAGCCTACCTCAGCACCAAAAATCTCATGAGCGAAGCCACTGGCTACTGCACCTCCTGAAGACAGTGTGCAGTCTGAAGATTTGTCACGCATCTCCAAGCCCTCAAAAGTAAAGATGCCTTTGCAACACACCAGCCAAGAACTGACTGCTGCTGCTATTCTGCGCAACGACGCCATTGATCTGTCCAGCGATGAAGATCTTGCAGATGACGCTCTTGAGCAACTAATCAAGAGCAAGGAAGAAGTAGAGATCTTCAATGACTTGCCTCTCTTTGATGTGGCAATCATCCATGACTTCATTGATGAGTGGTTTGACACGCCCAACCTCAGCTTTGAAGATATAAAACTTCCAATTGGCCTCAGTGTCGCCTTCACTAGCGCCATTGCTTCTGAGCTAGCTCTAGCTCAGCGCATCATTGAACTGAAGCAAAAGATCGACTATGAGAAAGCTCAGTTCAGGAAGCACATGGCCAAGCTCAGCGTGCAAGATGTCAAAAACTTCCAGATCATGTTGCACGAGCTCAAGGAAGCCTTTCTCAAGAAGCGTGAAGAAGCTAAAGGCTCTCGTGAGCGCATGAAGAGCCTGGCAGACACGTGTGTGCAAGCCTACAATGAGGCTGAGAAGCGCAAGGCTCTTGGTCGTCCTGGCATCGATCCCGGGATGGCTACAAAGAAGAAGAAGAAGCCAGCTGTGGCCGAACGCGAAGCACCAAGGCAGGAAGCACATCACATTGTCTTCCCAGCCAGCATGACTGGCTCGAAGCCAAAGGTCAGGTCAACCGCTTCAGAACTGAAGAAGACGAGGACTGCTGAGGCTGAAGCCAGAAAGAGGAAACATCCTGAAGCCTCTGATGCTGCTCCCTCCAAGAAGAAGCGCAAAACCAAGAAGGATCGGGCTGCTCCCACAGAGCCCTTAGTTGTTGAACCTATCTCAATGGTTCGTCCTGCATCTGCACACCAAGAGCGCCAACTGATTGTCCATGAGCCTGCTTCCACAGAGGCTCATGAAGCTGAAGACATTCCAACAGTTGATCCCACCGCTGCTGAAGACATTGGTCACCATGACAATGTTGAAGATGATGTAGTTCTTCCTCAGATCGAGCACAACTTGGTATCATCACCTGTTCTCACAAACAGCAAACTCATCAGCATTGGTCGTCCTCTGACGCCAATTGCTCAGGATGCATCGTGGGCTGATCACCCACAACAACAAGACACTCCGAGTACTCAACAACAACAAGTCACACCACCCCGGCAAGAAGAAGAAGGTGACTTTGAGGCCCAGCAAACTCCATCTCCAAAGACGTCACCAGCATTGCGCAGCCTTCGTAAAGGGCCAAGGCCTCAAGTCCCTCTATTGAGCATTCCAGAAGGAGAAGTGCACCACCAATCTGTTGCACGTCAAGTGTTTCCAGATGCCACTCCTACTGTGACTGAATCCGAAGCCAAACTGGCTGAAGATGTTCCGGCTGCATCAGCCGATGAAGAAGAAGCCCCAAGAGTTGCTACACCCCCGTCTCACCAAGATGTTGTTCTCAAGGAGAACGTGACCGACCCTCCAGCTTCTGAAGTGGAGGTTGAGATTCCTGAGGCTGCCACCACCAACACCAATGAATCCAATGACGTAGTCATGGCTGAAGCAAATGTGGAGCCTACACCTGAAGTCAATGTGGCCCCTGAAGCCCATGAAGACAATGCCAATGCCCCTGTTCCCCCTCCAAGACCTCACACAATGGAGCTGGCATTTGATCGTGGTCAGTTCGATGGCCCATTCTGACTCCTCCGCCTGCTGCTGGTCCACAATTTGAGTACCACGTCGAGCACAGGCCTCAAGTCCAAAAGCCCAAGCCAAGACTTCCACGTTTCCCAAGCACTGCCACTTCACGTGGGGTCTTCAATGCGAATGGCTTCGTGGCACACAATACCTTCTTCAACAGCTCCAAGAACCCTTATACCAAACCGCGCATTTCTTCAGATCGGTTCTGGAGCTATCAGCAGCGCAGCTACTATTCATGTGTCCTATACAATTAAGGGCGCATATTTCCACATATGCGCCTCGACTCTGAAGCTATAGCTGGTCTGCCCTGCCTCGAAGAAGCATTGGACTGTTTTAGAGATGCTGGTCTGCTGCAGTTCATCACCGACAAGGAGCACTGGAATAAAGAATTGGTTCTTCAATTCTATGCCACTCTTCATATTCGAGGCAACAACAGGGATCCAAAGACTTGGGTCCTTGAGTGGATGACAGGCAATGTCCATCATGAAGCTAAAGCTCTTGATATCATTGAGCTCACAGGCCTGCACACTCCTGGTGAATACTATGAACCAGGTTGTCAAGAACATCAAGATGCCTTGGAAAGCATCTTTTAAAAGCCAGAACCCAACATGAGTCAAATGCTGAGCATGATGAAGCCTTTGCCTCCAGATGCTGAATATCCTAAGGAATTCTTTGTTGAAGACCTAGAGTACCTGCCTCGCACCATCTACCACATCATCAGGAAGACTCTATGGCCTGTCAAAGGACACTCATCTGCAGCAAAGCTTGAAGGAGCAATGAAGACTTTGGTTTTCTATATCTTTAATGGCATCAGCTTCAATGCTCAAGACTTTTTCATCAAGCAGTTGGCTGCGTCTGGCTCCGACATCTTTGGGTTGAAATTCTATGCTCCATGGGTCATGCGTCTGATCAAGCGTCACTCAGCCTTCAACTATCAGCCGTCTGCGCGCAATCATCTTATATTCTTGCCCGAGGTTGATCTGTCAGTTGAAGCCATTTACCCAGAGCCTGCTAAGGATCCCATTTATCTTCATAATGCTGACCACCAAAGCTTCACCCAGCCCATTGAAGGAATTCCAGCAGTGTCTCGTGTTTATCCCCTTGCTGGAAACACACGTGCCCCGCGTGCTCAAACTGATGCCACTGGTAGCACTATTGCGCAAAGGCCTCAACGACGATCTCGTGTCCTCAATGACCGAGAGCTTCTCGTCGCACTGTATTAGAAACAGGATAAGCATCATGACTGGCTTAAGCGTCAGCTGCAAAGCCTCTTGGTGGATGTCAACCGCATTCACAATCTTGCCACCAAGAATGCCTTTGTTGCCCATGAAACCTGTCGACGTACATGGAAAGGGCTGACGCTTATGTGTTCTGAAGATGATCTTCAAGAGGATGGCTTCTCTGAACGCTTCAAGTTTGACTCCACACCTCCAAGGAGGACTGTGCTGCAACGAACTCCGTCTCTTCAAGACTCTGAGTTCTCTTCCTCCACGGCAACTATGAATGCCAGAGTGATCGATGACGAAGACGATGCTACTTCACCGCCCCCTACTTCTTCACGCATCGACACTGCCCCGAGTTTGTCTGCACCGCCTAAAAACATCGACGACCTTGCTGCTTCACCTACTCCTCATGGGAACGAGTAGACGCTCTATGTCTTCAAACCTTTTTGGTCCTTACTGACAAAAGGGGGAGAAGCATATGAGTTTGATAGTCTTCAAGCGGGTCCATATGGGCGGTTGCTTTATATTTTGCCTAGTGTTTACAACTCTCGTTTTGATACATTTGGTTCTTTGAGTTATAACACTTAAAACTCGATGGTCGTCTGCTACTTATTTGCTATTCTGCGATGCGATGATAAATTCCGCATGTGCGACGATAAATTCCGCACTTAGATCATTTTGCAAACGTCAACTTTTCATTATGCATGTCAATATCTTCACCTATTTTTTTGCATGATGAATTGTCATCATAAGTTGAAGAGGATCTCCACAAGTACAACCTGCCATGTGCATTTGCATACCAAAAGCAAATTACTTATATGCACATCTTCAGGGGGAGCCTTTGCCACTTATGAAGACAACAACCTATCCTTTACAATTTCACATATTTTATTCCCCGTTGAAAACTTCAACTAGTTTGTCATCAATCACCAAAAAGGGGGAGATTGTAAGTGCATCTAGTGCCACCCCTAGTTGGTTTTGGAGTATTGACGACAAACCTAGTTGAGGGACTAATGTGTTTTTGAGAATTGCAGGATAACACAGGTAGAAGTCCCTCACTGATTCGGTTTTCCTACCAGAGATGACCCCTAAAAATGTATGAAGACATTGAAGTCAAAGGTGGTATGTGAAGACATTCACTTTGAAGACTATGACGAGAGAAGACATCGCGTGAAGACTATGGAGTGCGAAGACTTAGCAGTTTCGTTGTTCTATGTCTTTCTTTGTTGAGTCGTAGGAACCACCGTACTGTTAAGTGGGGTCTAAGAGAACCAGTCAGAATGACTAAAGTGATGCTTAACCAAAATCCTATGTCTTCGAGTGAAGACTATGAGAGCAAATCTTGTCCAGAGTTGGATAAGTCAGCTTTGCTTGTAGCCCAAGTAAAGTTGTCGTGTGTGTTTGAAATCTGACCGTTGGAACACGTGTCAGTTCCTTAGTGACCCAGGGTCATTTCGGACAAATCAGGTCGGGTTGCCTAGTGGCTATAAATAGCCCACCCCTTATAACCATAAACGGTTGGCTGCTCAGAGTTAGAGTACGGCTTTTGTCGTTTGAGAGCAACCCACCTCGAAGCCTTTGAGAGAGAATTCCTTGCGAGGATAAAGCCCTAAACACCCAGAGCCAAAGAGTGTTAGGCATCACTTAAGTCTTCCTGTCTATGTGATCTGAAGACTTATTACACTTGAGGACTGTGAATCCTCCAGCCGGTTAGGCGTCGCGTTCTGAGCATCCAAGAGTCATTGTGGATCGCCGGTGAACGAAGTCTGTGAAGGTTTGGAAGTCTACCTTGAAGACTTACCAGAGTGATTGGGCGAGGACTGGGTGTCCTTAGCTCAAGGGGAATAAGGTGAAGACGAGGTCTTCTGAGTTGAATCTCAGCCTCCCCAACCAGACGTACAGTTGTCACAGCAACTGGAACTGGTCCAACAAATCATTGTCTTCAACGAGTCACTGGTTTCATCCTTCCCTTCCCTTTGCTTACTGTTGGTCCTTGTGAAGTCATTGTATGATTGCATTATCTTTTGTCTTCACTGAGTGACTACCTGTTCTGTTTGGCTTCACAATATCTTCCTACCTGATCTTACTGCCTAGCTGCTATTAGTCATTATGCTTTCACTTCATTGAATACTTGACTATGGTTTGCCTAGTGTAGTCTACCTTCCGCTGCATGGTAATAGGTTTATTTCTATCATTTGTCTTCAAAACTTCCGTGTTTTGAAGACTTTCATAAAAAATCGCTTATTCACCCCCCCCCCTCTAGTCGATCACTAGCACTTTCACCTACAACAACAAACGACCCCAACAACGCTGGCGCTCCTCCATCAACTTGATATTCTTCAGGGGCGTTAGTCCTCATTTTTTTATCCTTTTGGTGATTCGATGACAAAGGGGGAGAAATTTGAGTTAGTCTTCAAGCGGGTCTATCTATAGGGGCATTTGTTTTGCAAAGTTACAACTCTCATTCTTCTAAGACTTTATTCGATCGAATTGTAAACTTAAACTCTATGGTGGTCTGATACTTTTGCTGAGTTTTTCTGCATGCTTATTCCTCATTAATGTTAATGCACGCATGCTGAATTACATCAGTCACCATATGTCATCATGCATTTCAAATTCTTCATATTATATGTTAAATGCGTGTATGGATTACAAGATATAGGGGGAGATCTCCATGATTCTACTCTTCAAAGTGTGCATTGCTTCAAAAGCTAATTCCTCACAATGCACATCTTTAGGGGGAGTTATTCTATATCTTGCAATCAAATTCCTCAATATCAGTATTTACACTTCATATGTTTATCCTCGTTGAAAACTTAACCTATATTGTCATCAATCACCAAAAAGGGGGAGATTGTAAGTGCATCTAGTGCCCCTTAGTGATTTTGGTGTATTGAAGACTTATAGGTTAAGGGACTGATGCGTTTGTGGGTGTACACAGGTCTATAAGTCTATGAGGAGTTTGATATTTACAGAGAAAGTCGACCGAAGTTCTTCGACTGAAGACTTTGGATTTCTGAAGACTTTGAAAGTGAAGAAATTGGTGTGATCCTAAAGATTTGGTATTCATTTGAGGAACATGAAGCGTGAAGACTTTTGTTTTCGTAGTTTCATTTTCTTTTTGTTGAGTCATAGGAAACACCGTACTGTTAAAGGGGGTCGAGGAAATACTAAGGAAAAATTTCCAAGTGATGCTCAACTCAAATCCTACATCTACCAATCCCTTCGAGTGAAGCCATTGGAAATCCCATACAGTTCAGTCAAATTTCTTCAGTGACAGAGACGAAGTTCTTCTGGTCTCTAAGGAATTTGTTCTGACTAACGAGTTGGGAATTCGCCAGTGCGGATTGCCTACACAGTGAGGAACATGATAGCCCTGAGAAATTTGATACTCAAAATTCTGATCGTTGTTGTGCTATGCGCGAGCTGTCCCAAAATATCTACCCACCTAACGGTCATATCATTGAAGGGCATTTATGTATTATCATGTCGGGCTGTTCCCCAGGCTATAAATAGCCCCCTACAACCACTAGCTGGTTGGATGCTCCGAGAGAAACTGTCACTTGTCATTTGAGAGCATCCCATCCTCCGAGGACTTTGAGTGAAAATCATCAAGTGAGGAAAACCCAAACCCAAACACCTACAAACCCAAAGTGATTGAGCATCACTGAAGAGATTGATCCTGCGTGGATCCAACGCTTGTTACCTTTGAAGACTGTGCATCTTCCAGACGGTTAGGCGTCATGGTCTAGAGCATCCAAGAGGAAATTCTGGATCGCCGAGTGACTGAGTCTGTGAAGGTTTGGAAGTCACCTGAAGACTTACCACGAGTGATTGGGCGAGGTCTGTGTGACCTTAGCTCAAGGGGAATACGGTGAGGACTGAGTGTTTTAGACTACGTGTTCAGGACTGGGTGTCCGGGACTGTGTGTCTTCAGGTTTAAATACCTAGCCGTCCTAACCAGACGTACAATTGTCACAGCAGTTGGAACTGGTCTACCAAATCATTGTCTTCACCGAGCTAACTGGTTCCATTTCCTCAACCCTTCTATTTCCTCATCTCTGTGTTGTGTGCTTGTTCATATTTGTTTGAAGACTTTGACTAAAGACTTTCTCTATTTCCTCAGCTCAATTTCTTCAGTCTGTTTGCCTTCATTTTGTTTATCATGTGTTTACGCTTTCTGTACTATGTGCTTGTTTTCATTTCATCATGAAACCATGCTCATGTTCTATTATGTTTACTTCTGGGTACTTATTCTACTGCAAGTAGTTCCTCACTCAGGAATTTCCTCACCCGCAAATTCCTCAGTGAAGAATTCATAAAAATCGCCTATTCACCCCCCTCTAGTCGATATAACGCACTTTCAGTAGGGTTTTACCTCCATCAAGAGGGCCTGAACCTGGGTAAACATCGTCTCCCTTGTTCTTGTTTCCACCGGTCCGAAATCCATAGCTCGGGACCCCCTACCTCGAGGTCTACCAGATTTCACACCGACACCAAGAAATATGAATTAACCCCATATTTTTATCCTTAATGACAATAATACAAATACATATCATGTCCCTTTCTGTCACTGAGAATTGAGCACCGCAAGATTAAACCCATCACAAAGCACCTCTCCCATTGCATGAAAAATCAATCTAGTTGGCCAAACTAAATGGATAGATCAGAGATAAATACAATGGTATAATGATCATGCATAAAAGAATTCAGAAAAGATTCAATTAATATTCATGAATAATCTGATCATAAACCCATAATGCATCGGATCCCAACAAACACATCGCAAAAGAATATTACATTTAATAGAACTCCAAGAACATCAAGGAGAACATTGTATTGAAGATCAAAGAGAGAGAAGAAGCCATCTAGCTACTAGCTATGGACCCATACTTCTGTGGTGAACTACTCACGCATCATCGGAAGGCTGGAAGGATGATGTAGAAGCCCTCCATGATTGATTCCCCCTCCGGCAAAGTACCGAAAAAGGCCTCTAGATGGGATCGCGAAAGAATAGAAACTTGCGGCAGAGGAAAAAGTGTCTGGGATGTCTCTCTGTTGGTTTCCTGGTTTTAGAGAATTTATAGAGGTGCAATTAGGTTAGACGGAGCCACATGGGGCCCACAAGGTATCTGGGCCCCATGTGATGCCATGTTGCCTTGTCGTCTCATTGCTTCTCACCTGGTCTCCTCTCAAAGCTTATAGGGTCTCTCTTGTCCAGAAAAAAATCGTTAATAAGTTTCATAGCGTTTGGACTCCGTTTGGTACTGGTTTCCTGGAAAACCAAAAACAAGCAGAAAATAGCAACTAGCACTTGGCACTGGGTTAATAGGTTAGTCCCAGAAAATGATATTAAATAACACAAAAAGTTATATAAAACATCCTAGATTGATACTATAATAGCATGGAACAATCAAAAATTACAGATACATTGGAGACATATCATAGCTAGAAGTAAATCTTGTGTGTTAGTCTAGTGGTAGTTCTCCAAATCCATTTGAATAGCTCGTGCTCATCTTCCTTCACACTGATGGTGTGATACATCTTGATGGAGGAGTACTTTTGTGTTTTCCCTTACCCTTTCCAAATATCCTTACTCTGTGGTGTCCTATTACCAGCAATCAGTTTGTGGAGCTTAGTAAATTGAGCATTAGCCTGTACAGATAGAGGATTGTGCAAACTTTGTGAAGGGTCACTTTTTGAAATCCAAGTGGTTGTTGATTTGAGATCATTTCTGACAAAAATTGAAGCTCTGAGAATTTTTTGTTAAAGGATCTTCCAGCCACTTGTCGTGCCAAAGGATGAGAGATTAACCATTACCCAACTTGCAAGAGTAGTGCATTTTGAAGAGAGGCAATAGATTTAAGTGGCTTTTGCATCAACTAGATGATCAGTGTAATAGGTCTCCCAAATCAGCTTGACCCATGGTAAATCTTCCTTGTTAAAGAACTTGTGTAGGTTTTTCATCATGAGAGACTTATTATGCACTACAATGTCCAAAATAACCATAACTCCTTGGGTTTTTGTCATGCAAACCTTTGTCCATGCTATTAGGGCAAGTTCAAATTGTTCTTTACCAAACTTCCTCCAGAAGAAGTTCCTTAGATACTTGTTTAATTTCTCTATTATTGCTACTGGTGGTGCCAAAGTTCTCATGAAGAAGATTGACAGAGCAGAGAAGACTGACTTAATGAGGAGAAATATACCATCATAGGTCAACATGCTAGTTCAAGTTGGCATATGGGTGTGAAATCTTCAATTTTTAATTTGTGGGCACTTAAGGTAGACCAAAATAAGTGAAGGTGAAATTCCCCAACTTGCAGTCAAGATCGCTCCGCAAATTGAGATTATCAGTTGAGACATTCATAGGTATAAAAATTGACTTGTTGTAGTTGATTTCCAGACCAGTTTGGGTGGAATAATGACTGAGATTTTTTTACTTGCATTACTTAGTTGTGAACATCAGGCAAGACTAGGATTGTATCATCTGAATACTCGATGACTGCGAAATAATGATTAGCCTGACAAGGAAGAGAAGCATGGATGATGATGTCATTCATTGCTTCATTAAGGACTGATCATAGTAGGTAAGTATCCAACACAAAAAGGAGAGATGAGAGAGGGTCCCATTGCCTAACCCCCTATTGCAACGGAATTGCTTCCAGGTACCCCATTTAAAGGGGTTGAAGAGATCTAGAGCTGAAAATCATTTTAATCCACATTATCCATCTGTCTCCAAATCTTTTTGTTTTGGGATATCCAGGATGGATGCATTTCCAATCAAATCAAAGGCTTTTTCAAAGTCCAATGTAAGGACGATGAGATCTTTCTTAGATTGTTGACATTGGTGGATCTATCCGAAAGCCCGAGCAAGAGAGTCTTGAACTGATCTAGATTTTAGGATACCATACTGGTTGGTGTGAACCAAATTCAGGAAACCCTTTGTAGTCTCTTGGCCAACACCTTGATTATGATTTTGATGGTACAGTTTAGCAAGGAGATAGGCCTGAAGTTACATGGGTACTAAGGATTGTCCTTTTTTGGGATGAGAGTGTAAAGGAGCTATTCATGGATTGTAAATTGACGTTGCCATGGTAAAATTCATCAATAAGCTCATAAAAATCTTCAGAGGTGTTATGCCAAAAAGCTTTAATAGAGGCCCTATTAAACCCATCAGGTCCAAGAGCCTTATTAGCTAGAATCTCCTTGATCACACTATCAATTTCTTCTTTTGAAAAAAGTGCTTAAAAATCTTGCCATTGAATCTTATTGTGAAGAATACTTGGCAGAAGAAAGAAATTTGTGGTAGGGGAAGAAGTCCTTAACCTTTCCTTAAAGGATCTCCAAAGAATGGCTGCTTTTGCATTATGATCAAAGTGCCCCTGCAACTGTTCATCTTGCAATACAACAATGTGATTATTTCTATATTTGATAGTGGACTTAGCCTGAAAGAATTTTGTGTTTTCATCCCCAAATTTGGCCCATTTAATGGTAGCTCTTTGTTTCCAATAGGTGTTTTGTTATGAAAGTAGGCTTCCAAGATGCTTCTTGATAATGTTTATGCCATTCCATTCTTCCGTAGTAAGAACTCTGAATTCCTTCAAAATGTCAAAAAAATAAAGTGAGAGCATTTGTATTCATGATACCCATGACCACGTTAGAAATTTTTTTGGCCCATAATTTAAGACCTTTCCTAAACCTTTTAAACTTTGCAGTGATATTTTTGGCAGTATTCTTACCCACAACAGGTTGATACCAAATGTTTTTGATTGTATATTTTAACCCTTCTATCCGAATCCAGAAATTTTCAAATATAAATATTCTTGCTTTAGGAATTTTAGTACCAACTTGAATAAGGCAGGGGGTTTGATCAGATATAGGCTCGACTAAACAGGATGAAATGGTGTTGGGATAACTTGTCCAAGATTCAGATGAGAAGCACCAGTCAAGCTTTTCTGGGAATGGTGTTTCCTGATGTTCCTCCAGGTGTACCGCCTTCCGTTAAGAGGGATTTCCACCATACCTAGAACACTAATTTCTTCATTAAATTTCAACATGTCATGAATATCACCACGATGCTTGTTTCTATTATAAGGGTATCTAATGTAATTAAAGTCACCAAGAAGTAACCAATCAACATCTTCAGGCATTGAGATATGAGACAACCGATCAATAAACTCTTTTTTTTATCAGATTGGCAAGGACCATAAGCATTAGTAAGGATCCAAGGGTTGGCATTATGGCAGGATGTGAAATAATATGATGATTGGTTGAACTTTTATATGTTGGTTTCTATGCAATCTTATTTGTCTTGTGCACGAGTGCACACACGCATAGGGGGGACACTTAAGGTGTTGTTTTGTGGTATTATAAATATGCGTGTGAAGGTCGGAGTGACAAATATTACCATTTAAAACATATAGGAGTTATGACGTAGCGGAAATAAAGTTAGAACCCTAGAGGAAGATATAGTTATAGATGGGGTTTTATCTTAATGGATCTTAGTAGTACTAATGTTACGTGCTAAGAGGACAATTAAAGTGCATGCAGGCTCGGCGTAGCAGAATGCTAGATTAGGCTCCTCCCTAAAACGACACTTAATATTAACCATGAATATGCAAAAAGAGGCAATTGCCAGGAACATTTGCCCCCATTGGATACCGCTACATTCATCACAACCAGCATACACCCAATCTTTTTTTCTTGCAATCTTTTATTTACAACCCCTAACATTTATTTTTATCTTGTTACTGCTACATTCATCACAACCAGCATACACCCAATCTTTTTTTCTTGCAATCTTTTATTTACAACCCCTAACATTTATTTTTATCTTGTTAAGTACTTTAGTTATCTCCTTGCAATCTATCTTAGTTGTAGAAAGTTTGGGCATATATTAAACATTAAGTGCACGGATAGTTGCACAAGTGACATATGAAATAAATGGTTGTTTCACAAATGTAGCATCCTAGTTGGCACTTTTTTATTAACCAATAAAATAAAGAAGATAGAAAATGTAAGAAGAACTACATATAGTCAACACAGTTACTGGATAATTATGGCATTTAAGATGTACAAAAACCATCTAACAATAGTATAGAACCATGAAATTTACTAAAATTTAAAACATTTTTAATAACAAATTAATTTTATAATTTTACATTTGATATTTTGTATAATATTATACATATTTATTTATATGTCCTTCCAGTTTTGGATTTGGGGTTCTTATGTTTTTTGTAAATACTCTATTAAATGATGATTTTTAATAAATTATCTGCACCCTGGTTTTTCATGCTGTGTTCCTATTTGTTTTTGGATACTGTAAATCTTTTCCTAAAATTTGTTTTCGGAGTAGCTGAGTTTTCTTAAGAACAAATCTATATTTCTATTTTCTGTTTTGAATTCTCGCCTTTTCTTTTTTTGAAAATATTTTTTGTTGTTTGGCTGCCATGTACGCGACACTGCCGCCACGGTAGGTTGAAAGTCAGAACTTCTTTAATAGGGTAGAATGGTATAATACCAAATCTAGGCAGTTTTGACACTTGGTAATGGAGTAGAGAAACCAAGAAAATACTTTGGATTATATAATGTGCCACGTTCTCTCTTGATCTATGATTGTGATCTCACTCGTCTTAGAGCAAGTATAATAGCGTAGAATTATATAGTACCAGATCTAGGCAGTTTTGTCACTTGATAAAGGGAAATGTTAAAACATCTTATATTTTAGAACGGAGGGAGTAGAATACATAACAGACAGTACCTAGAAGGCATAACATATACTTTCTCCGTTCACAAATATTGTAAGATGTTCTAATTTTTTTCCTGAACGAGATGTATATATGCACATTTTAGTGTATTTGTTCACTCCATATATAGTCTATATTAAAACATCAAAACACCTTATATTTATGGAGGGAGGGAGTATTTGATAGAATTGAACAATGCTTGCAGAATACGATCAAACTTATGTAGGCTGAAGTCTGGCCCCGACAACCCCACCACTCCAATAGATGGTTCTCTCTTCTTCTTTTTTTTGATAAAGAATAAGACGGTTCTGTGTCATCGTGCTTCCATTTGTGTGATAAAAGACTACAATCAGCCACTCTTAAGGTCCTTCCATACTAGTTGATGTAAACCACAACACAAATATAATACCGACTGGCATACATACTCCAGCTCCATATATTGGTCAAGACATTGTCAAATGCAGCCTGACAACGATCCGCCACCACCCGCCAACCGGTGGATAGGATCACCCACCCTGTTTCCCTGAAAACGACTGACGTGGAACTCCAGGCTCCTCCGGTCCAATAGGCTTCCCATTCTCCCACGAAATGCCGTGTCATGAAAACGCCTTGCACTCATTTTTAGTCGTCCCAATCACGTTGGGTACACGTAATTGTGCGTATGTGGGCACTAGGGAAAGGCAAAATATACATATAAACAATTCCTACTCTAATATCTGCGGGGAATCGGGATGCAACAGCCGGCGAGCAATTGTGGATGTCACACGTATCGTGACGTCGTATTCGATGGGTACTTTGAAGGGGAAAATTAAGCAACTGGATAGAATAGAATCAATCAAGTCACTGTTCATATCTACAACGACACAAAACTGAACAATTTTTTTAGAAATAAACACGCATATTACATTAGATAAACAATTATAGAGCGCACACGGTGACCACAAGGAACATCATAAATATGTATTGGAATATTGCACCAAAGGCTCTCCAAGAACTAAAACTAGTAGAATATTACTTCAGAAGAATCTTGTGCCACACCATCCACACAGCCCACTGCAAGACACCAAACACAACAGCAATATTCCACAGCAACGCCACCTAGGAGAGTGCCGTGCGTCGAGCACCTGACACAAATCGCATTGGATCAGGAGAACTGCAAGAAGGCCGAGCCATCTACTCCCCGGCGTTGCCCATTAGAGTGCCACCGAGATAGGGAAAGAGCAGGACCGGATTATTGTGACATGACGATGTCGTCTATTTCCCTGTCGAAGAGAAACTGCGAGGGGGGGGGGGGGGGGGGGGTCCCGCTCACTCCCACCGCGTCGCCGGTGTTGAGAGAAGGTCTTGCTTGAGCAATTTCCGGGATCGAACGAAGCAATAACTAGCTAATAACCGCTAATGTGAAGGAACGAATTGAAAAAAAATAACCCGGTAAAATATGAGAGTGACTATACGCCACAATTTTAGACGCAATAGCCTCATCATCACCACTACTTCCCTTGAGAGAGCAAATCTAGTTTTGCCACAAACGACCACTGGTGAAGCCCTGACCACGATGAAAACATGAAGTCATGCCAAGCTCCCCATAACAGTTGGCCGCACACATCAACGACGAGGCAACTCCGGCTCCAAGGGCAAGTTACGAAAGATAAATATGACAAGTCGGGACAAAAAGGATCACCAAGTCGAACTACTTGTTGGCCACATCGCCAACCGTAGCGGGACCTGCCTTTCGCCGACAGCCTCGTCACAACCAATGAGCGCATGGTTCACCTGCCCCACCATCAACGCCTACTACCTCACCGAATAGAGCCCGGCCCATGACAACGAGTAGGATTTAAGTTAGTTTTCTTCTCGAATGTAGCTCATTTTATCTTTCTAACATGGGCTACATATGATTATCAATGTTGCATGAAGTTGTACGGAAATGAGGGTTTGAAATTAAGGGTGTGGTTGTCAGGGGCGGACATATGAGGGGCGGTCGGCTCCTGTCCTGCTGTCCGAGACGCGCCCGAACGCGTCCATAGAGATATAGCGGGTCTTATTTGTCCCGACCAATTGGAGACTCTTATCTACCTAATACAATCTCAAGAGATTTAACTGGTGCTACTAAATCAGCCTATTAAGAGGAACGAAGGAGTATGACGGTCTCAGGAAACGGTGTGCTAGATGGTGTGGTGGCATGACAAATCACGGAATTTGCTGTTGCTGTCAACTAGCATTAACTAAGTAAAGCGAGCTTGAAGAATATTCTTGCGGTGACCTTGGAGCAAAGAATGATCGACAAGTTTGACACCGTGATGCACGCTGCAGGTAGGGGGTGAAAGTGAGGGCTGAAGGTGGAGGAGGTCAGAAATCCGCATGAATCTACCGCTATACTTGGCACCCACTGGCATCCTTAGATTCTCCATCCAACGAATATAAAGTGATGTTTCCTTTTGCGAAAAGAATACAAGTGACGTTATGCTTCTCCGAAACAGATCCCACATCTCAGAATGGTAATCTAGTACTTCCTCCGTCTGAAAATAAGTGACTCAAAATTGTTTAGCTACATAGAGTAATTAGCATAGCATGTTCGCGGCGTGGCTTGCTTAATGAACTTGGTCCTGGGCATGGTTACTTGTGCAGAAGTACGTTGAACGAGTGCATAGTTTAGCAGCAGCTACTGGTCGGAAAGATACCTCTGCATTATTGGAATCCAACGGGCGCCCACATAATTGGATAAGACCACGACCCATGGATTTGTGACATTTTGCAGTTCCTGTGGACTGCGGAGGGAATCAGGGCATCTAGCCATGTGATTGAGTGCATGGCAGCATCAGAACTGGAGTCCTCTTTAACTACTGCTACTAATTATGCCCATGAACTTTAATTAGTGGTTTGGCTACATACGCCGCCGCAAGAAAATCACATGGACAGGGGTGTTAGGACAACTCCGGCGTGGATCACCAAATCGGACACAGCAAACGTATGCAAACACGTTCGGACATCTTTACAGACACTGATAGGGAGGCAGCCATCCAGTCGCGTGCAGCAGACGGCTGCACTAGTTCAAACGGAGTAAAAAAATAGACGAAATTTATGCAACTAGACAAATTTTAAGAAAGTTTCACATATTACATTCAAACATGACGATACTTAACAAGTTTACCTAAAATTAAAAAAACTAAACCATGCAAGGTACCCGAAGTTGACCTTAGCCGACGTCACCTCCACTGTCGTCCCCTCTATGGTTGTTGCCTGAGGGGTTATCGTCCTCATGGTCCTTCTGGCGACTGAACGACACGAAGGGGTCGCGGCTGCACTGATTGGCCTCCGCCTGGCGCTCGAGGCGCAGCTAATCGACTGCGTCCGCCACCTGGTGGTGACGATCGGCCGCGAAAGCCTTGCCCGTGCCATCGAGGGCACAGGTGGCGTGTTCGGACTCGGGCAGCCCAACTTTGAGGAGCTAGTAACTGAGTCTGCGCCAACGGTGGTCGGACGACTGCGCGGCCACGAGCACCTAGTCTGGCGTCATGTCATCGTTGCATTGCGCCGCTCCTGGTGTGTGGCCTCGGATGCCAACATATCAGCCGCCATCAAGGTGCGGTACGTTGTGTTGCCACCTCGGTGATCACGCCACCATGTCAGCAGGCGTCTGGTCTGGCAACGCAGCGAGGAGGACGGCTCTTCCTACGCGGCGTTCGATTTGGACACCGCGGTAGCACGGGAGGCGAGGATGTTAAGAACCATTGACACACAAATGGTTGGCAACTGTCCAAAAAAGAACAAAAATTTGATCACAACTACTCCCTTCGTTTCGAATTACTTGTCATGGATATGGATGTATCTAGATGTATTTTAGTTCTAGATACATCTATTTCTGCGACGAGTAATTTAGAATGAAGGGAGTATATATCTAGTTGTTGCCTCCCACATTCCCTGCTTCGCACCATCAAGGCGGAAGCCCTGCAATGGGTGACTGGGCACGAAAGGTCTTGCAACTTTTCTACCGATCAAGGTGGTCCCTAGTGGCTAGGAACGTTTATCGTGTTGTAATTCTGGGTAACCTCTTGTTAAAAAAAACTTTAGTTTGGGTCTGTGCAAAGACACTACGCGTCGGCCGACGGATCTTTTAAAAAGATCCGCCGCCTCCGCATCCGTTTGGTCGGGGCCATCCAGTGGCCCAGCCCCTTTCTTGCAACAGGTATGTTGTTGCAGAAACATTTGCAGGTTCTGTTGCAGAGTTTTTTTGTCTGAACTCTTTTGAAACATGAGTGTCGTTGCGGAAAGACTTTTGCAACACATATGATGTTGCAGAATTTTTTTGTCTTAACTTTTTGCCAACACGGGTATTGTTGCGGAAGGACTTCTGCAACACGGATGATGTTGCGGGATATTTTTGTCTTAACTTTTTTGCAACACGGGTGTTGTTGGGAAGGACTTCTGCAACAAAGATATTGTTACAGAAAAACTGTAAGTGACAGAGGCACGCATCTAATGGTGAGGGTCCTGGCCAGTTGTGCGTCGGCTGATCAAGCTTGTATCGGACGGCTGTGCATGCGACGGAAGTGTACGCGTGTCGGACGACTGACTCTAATCTTTTCCCTTTCTACTATCAATGCATTAAAACCCAAAGCTTTTGCTTTTCTTAAAGAAGAAGAAAAAACACTACTATAAGGGTATCTCCAACCCTGGCACTTAAACTGTCCGCATACGTCCGAACAGCGAAAGCCATTCAACGCGGGTATGTATCGATCTGCAGGGCGTCCTGATGTACTTTCAAAATCGGAGACAAACGTGGGGGGCTTTGCAGGCGTCTGCTCAGCATTCAGGCCCGCTTCTAACCACACTGGCCCACCCAAACCCCTCCTCCCTCGCCCACACGTGTTTCCGTCGTGCTCCAGTTGCCCGCATTCATGCCATTGTAGAGCGCGCTGCTCCACATTGAAGACGGCTTAGGGCGGACGCGACCTCTCACCGCCTTCGTCATTAAAGTGGCACGTCGGCCGAGGGTGTCGCCTGTTGCACGCCCGGCTGAACACGCCTCCTCGCAACATTCAAACGACTCCATTAAACCCACGTGGAAGTCGAGAAACCTACTCCGGCCACACGTTTCATGCGGGCAACATTAAACACAACACCGGGCAAGCTCCTCCCGTCCGCCCGCTATTTAAAGGAGGTCAGATGTCGGGCAAGAATTGCACCACTCCGCCGCTCCCCTCTCCTCCTTCCACCATTTTCTTCCCCCTTTTGATGGCATCCAATGAGCAGGAAAAATAGGTCTCCGGCATAAAAGTCGGCTGGATGGCCCACAGAGCCGGTCGGATACGAGTGACGCAGGTCGCTGCTCCACCTCCAAGCCGGACGGAGCAAGTTGCCGCTCCAAGCCGGTGCGTGGTTCAGCAACTGGCCGCTCCAAGACAGCTCCCGGAGGAGTGGCGAGTTGCTCCAGACTAACACGGGGGGACAACAGCGGCACGGACATCATCACTGCCATGGGAGACACCGTGTTGTACCGTGTCTCCCGTGCCTGCGACCGCGCCATCCGTCGTCAACGCGCGTGTAATCGTGCCTTCTCAGCAGAGAAAGAAGTTGGCTGCACAGACATTGACGAGGTGACGGCCCGCACGTCCGCACCCACCGCCATCATGAAGCAAAAGTAGAAGACGGTAGGCCGCCATCGCTTGGGTCCCATGAAGGCCACCACCGAGGCGATACCGACGTACACAGCCGATGTCTTGCACGATTCTTCAGCACAGACCATCATCGACCCCCGCCTAGGCTCCACGTAAACGGAGCCCCCTCCCCCCTCTCCCTTCGACTGAAGCATCCTCTTTGCCACTCCGATGAGCGGAGTGTGCTTATCCACCCTAGCGGCTTGCCCCATATCACTTTCTGTAAAATAGTCCATATATGTCTCTTCTCCAACCCAAGAACAAAGAGAGAGTTCAAGTTTTCTTTTCATGAGGATGTTCTAGATTAAGGAGATAAGTGATGATTTTTTACCTTCAAATCCACCCAAATGTGATAGCTAACACTTGTGATTTGGAGCATCCCCCACTTGTTGGCTTCCTCGTGCCCAATTCCTCTCTATAATGGAAGATTGCTCGCCCTCGTCTGTGGTTATTCCCTCCAAGGGGTTTCCAAGCAAATCATTGTGTCTCCCATTAATTTTATATTGCTCTTGTCGCATTTTGCTCAAGTACATGCTTGCTTGCTATCGGTACCTATTGCTCAAGTTTGGTACAATTTGGTTGTGTTGACATGTGAGACATGGACATGCATGTGTTTTTCGATACTTTGATGATAACTTTTGGGTATTTACCTTGTAATAAGCTGATCTCGCATGTTGTTGTGGTGAAGACTGAATAGCTTGGTGCTTATGGATTTCATCATATGGTTCATATTTCCTACGTGCACACAAAAGGGTTTGTTGAAATGCTCGTGAAGTACTAGCTTGTTGTTTAGGGCCACTCCCACTCCTAAGAGTGCAATGTGCCATTTAATTATTGTTTTGGTATTGATGATGACAAATTAGTTGGACTAATATTGGCGTATAAGTTTTTTACTCTAGTTTTAGCCTCATGATTATCTAGTGACATGGATCGAGGATCGTCGAACATTCAAATGCTCAAGAAGTTCATCTTGGAGGCTATTTTATTTAGCCTTTCTTTTTATTTTCTTGAGTATTAGGGATCTTGCACTATCAAGAGGGGACTATTGGGAAGCAATTTCAGGTCATGGACTCTTACCCTATTCCTTCTCCCAAGCCCAAACCCAGAAGGCAGCAACACTTCTTAAGCCATTTGAAGCAAAATAGGGTTTTTGTAGGGGCGGAATCTCCGGGCCTCTATTGTTACCCGTTGTGTGTACTGGCTCGGGGTGATGCCCCAACAAGAGACTCCAAGAGTTCATCTGGGCAACCTTAGGCTCGAGCCAGAGTCTTCAGCACTTTGCCTAGGAGTCTCTAGGGTGCCCTCTTACCGGCTAGGCTATGTCTCGGGAATGATACCTAGCTAGAGACTCTGTCTTGTTATCCGGGTGCCCTCATCTCAGAGTTGGAGCCTCCCAATTTCTTTTGGGTGTTTCTCCATGTACCCTCGGGTTGGAGCCAGAGTCTCACGGCATTCTGCCCAGAGTCTCCGACCGTTGTCCCGAGGAATCAACCTGTTCTGCCCATGCTGCTCCTCTGAGTTGCGCGTAACAACAGAGTCGGAGTCTCAGGGTCGAAATGGTCGGAGTGTCTGGGACCTTATTTATTGCAACACAATGGCCATTTTTTAACCTTCGATATAAGTCACCTACCACTCCGGCAGGTGGTTGACCACCTCATTCCTCTCTTGACTAGATCTTGAGAAGAACTCCCCCACCATTCCCACACTCTAAATCACTGATTTATTGTGGGATTTTTGAGGTATTTAAGAGAGGGTTCACCAAAGCATAGGTCTACTTCTCCTATCTCTTTTAACCATCTAGATTCGTGATTTGAGCAATGGCATCCCTCATGTCTGAGTTTGTAGGTATGGAGTGGTGGCTTCAGGTTGTTTGATGTATGATTTTGTCAGATCCTTGTTGAATAATTTAATAAAAAAATGGTTGTGTACATCTTTTGATGCAGAGGCCGGGGGTTTCAACTTCATTTTCTAAATAAAAAATTAGACTCAATATGAGTCTTTCATCTAAAACTTAGTTATATCTTTAGTTCTTTATTTACTTCCATAAATCATTATAATGCTCTGGTGTCCTTTTCAGATAGAGGCAAATGCTAAGTTCAAATTTGATCAAGTTTTAAAACGTTGTCACAACGCCTTCGTTTCATTCGCACTAGAGAGCAATGATGCAAACATAATTATCTATTGGTCATATCGAAAGCAAAAATAAAGAGTAGTCTGCTGAAGTGCTTTTACCTCTTACCTTGTCTTGATGATGACAAGCACTGAATCTTCTGCCAGAGTTTATCTGATTGTCTGATAAAAAGGACATGCGCACAATGGCAGCAGCAAGTTGACAAGATGCAGACCTAAGGTGATTACTCAGTAAACTCTGTCTTCCAATCACCTTGAACTTGAAGGCGACTTTTGGTACCAAAGGAAATACAAGGAATTACAAGATGCAAAAGCCAACAAAGGATCTTGTCGCTGTAATCACCAGCTCGCACCGGCCAATGGTTTCTTACATTTTTCAAATATAAATATTGCAAGTTGTAGTACTACTGCTTGGACTAGAGTATTTGCTATAAGCATCTTGGGGAGGAACTATGCATGGATGGTATCGTTTGTATGTGCCCATAGTTTCCATCCCAGGTCCTAAATAATCTTGGTCCATGATTATTCCTAGGTACTAGTAGTATTGATGCTGACGAGAATTAAAAGGTTCGGCGGAGCATTTCTCCTTCGAGGTCCACTCTACCAATCAATTCACACAGTCAGGGCACGGATAAATGTTGTATTTCTGAAACCATGTTGAGTTTCATGCGACATCAATTCACCCAAGAGTTTAGCTTGAGGAATGCAATTGTATTTCAGCTAAACTCTTTTCCAGTCCTATACTCGGATGTCTCTTAGCTTTGATGCAATCATACAATGATATGCTCACAGATTTTTCTAACATAAGAACAAGTCTTTTTTTTTTGCGGGTAAACATAAGAACAAGTCTAACTTGAAAGTATTGCAACTGGTCCTACTAAAAATGATGAGTAGTGTTATCCTCAAAAAAAATGATGAGTAGTGTCGTGACAATCCCCAGTGGCCTACTAGCAACCAAGAGACCCCAGCATCGCCTCCAGCGACTCGGGGGTCCTGGTTGGGCGATGCGTGGGGCGTTTTTTTCTAAAACACGGTACAATTAAAATTGCTCACATACACGCGATGCGTGGGGCGTTTTTTTTCTAAAACACGGTACAATTAAAATTGCTCACATACACGTATGAACGCGCACGCACATTCTATATTTATGAGCACATCTGAGAAACAATCGCGTGTGTTGGTTGCATTGCGACCTGGTTGTAGGTCAGATGCATGCTGGCGGCTAATGGTGGTACAGGTTTGTTCGGGCCATTGTTTCTGGCTTAGGTGTGTTGTATCTCTGGAAGAAATTCCTGCTCGTAGCCGGTGATGACCATACTTATAGATACTATTTTCTTGTTGGAATCACCACCGAGGAGATTTCGCACCTCTCCCACCCTCGAGCTCTACTCTTGGGGTGAAAACCAAGATCCGCTTTTGTCAGATTGATGATGGACGATGCCTTTGGCGTTGTTTCTTCAGTGGAACCGTCGGGTTTTTCTTTTGGAGTTTTAGCCTCTTGGCAGAGCACTTGGACTGCGTTGAAGTGGTTGGTCTAGAGCTGGCGGTGGCAAGGTGGGGGTGGTGTTTGCGGTGGCGGAGACACGTCCGTTCGGGTCCGAAGCTGGTCGGTATTGTTGGGTAGTCGACGCACACTCGACGTGCATGCAACGTTAGACGAGTCATGTTGGTCGTCCTCTCGAGATCAAAGCGGCACATTCACTCCTCTATCGTCAGATATTTCTTCTCTCTCTGGCGTCGACAAGGTCATCATTTACCATCTGTTGCTTGAAAGAAAGATGAACACCCTATTTTCAAACTCACATGGAATAGCTCTAGCAGATTAAAACATAAAATCTTCTTCTGGTTAGTGGCACACTGCAGAACGAACACTAGAGCACTTCTCCAGAGAAAAGGCATGCATCTAGATGATCCATATTGCCCAGTCAACAATGAAAAGGCTGAGGAAACAAACATGCATTTACTCTGGGACTGCAATTTTGCACAAGAATGCTGGAACTCACTGATTCCAAACAGGCAAAGAGGTACTTCCATATATGAGGACACCATTCTGGCTAGCAAACTCATTCCAAAGCAATTCGCAGCAGAGATTATCATTTTGGGTTGTTGGAACATCTGGATTCAGACAAATGGAAAGGTTTTTCATGCTCAACAACCAACTTTACAGGCATGGCGATATTTCCTCAAGCAAGACATTCTGCTTCTTAAACATAGGATTAAGAATAAATTTTCTGCTAGCTTCTCTCAGTAGATAGATAATAACATATAAGATGATTTGTATTCCTAAGGCAGGCATAGGATAGTTTTTTCTCTTCCCTCTTAAGGACCTTTTGCAGGTCATTTGTAAATTGTACCTTATTTTTATTAATAGAAAATACCGTAGAACTATTGTTCTACGGGTGGGGCTTCAAAAAAAAAATCAAACATGCTTGTGGCGGTCTAATGCAATGGGGCAAACTGGTGCTCTTTGGTGAAGTTCAGGGAAGTCAAAGTCGTCGGCCGTGAGCACAGCTGGTGATGTACGATGATGCTGTTTCTGTAGACAATGTACTTTTCTGTTTGTGCTGTGTTAACCGGCCTTTGGGCGTTCTTGTATTTCTGATTGTGCTTTGGTCCTAGTTTGCTAGGTGTGGTGCATTTTTTATACAGGTTTCGGCCGGTTTCCCTCGATAAACCGAGCAACCGTCGGCTTCTTCTGAATGGAATCTTGGCAGTTCTCCTGCTAACTTTCAAAAAATTAGTAAAAAAAAGAGATCGAAAATAATCAATAGCTCGACAAAACTTGCCCGCAATCATAAATTATATATAAATTGGAGAGGAAGTCGGACTACCCATGCTCTAGATTTTTCAAAGTATAAAGTAGTACAGTAGATTACGAGGAATAGTTTACAAGGTGGCACATTTGAGACGACAAGGACTGCCGGACTAGCGATGTGGTTGTCATTCAGGATCGATCGAGGTCACAGGTGAAGTTTGCAAGGTTTCCTACGATTTAAGTAAAGAAACAGGAGGTTGTAACTGTTTTACCTGTGTCTTGTGCATGGGGAGTGAGGAAAACTAAACTGTCCTGTGTTCGATGAGATTGCCTAGTCATGACAACTCATCCAAGTGGAAGTAGACAGATGATGTCAGAGTATTGTGTCCTCTGCAATTCATAAAATATGGAATGAGAGCTTTCATTGATGTAAATACTACATGGCCTAGCACTTGATGAACAGATTTTCCCTCACATATACCATGACAGTTAGAATAAGTCAAGAAGGGCCTTCTTTCAAATGCAATTGCTTGAAATGGCAAACAATTACCGTACACACAATCTATGAGCTTCTATTTATATAGAAAATATATCATCCAGAAGAGCTCGCAATGGCGATACTCACTATGGTAAACAATATGTAGAGCCCCATTAGGCAGTAGCCCCAGAATCTGGGTACCCGGAATCTGGCCCAGGTTACCACCAACAGGGTTGCCATCAAGCTCAGAAGAAGAAACACAAATGCAACAACAATTCCAACATGGAATTCAAGTACAAAGGCTTTGGGATACACTCCTGCTGTCTGCATCACTAGGGCAGTTCCTAATCCAACGAGCATGTTGAACATTGGGCCAGCAAAACAGCCAGCAATGGCGATTGTAGGTTGGCCGTTCTTGGCCAGTGCCACGTCAGCAACAAGATCACCGACAGAATTCCCCCATGCCAAGACTGTCATGCCAAGTATAGCTGGAGGGAGATCCATAATAACTCCAATTGCTGCCAGGCAGTTCAGGAGCTCTCCGGCCATGGTTGAGATCCAGAAGACGCTCATTACAAACGATATGAGGGTACTTGCAATGCTTTCTGTTTCTGGCGATTCTTTCTCAAAACGGAAGTGGGATAGAGCCAAACAAAAGCTAACCAGAAGCACAACAGACCAGAGGGGGAAGCGGATTTGAGGGAGAAGAAATACTATTCGGCTATCCAATGGAATGAATGAGCTAAAAGAATATAGTAGTATGAGAGGGCATAGACAGATGTTGGCACAGACATAAAATTTGTTCCATTCAGAAGGAAGCGTTGAGGGTATCGTGAGCTTCAAAAGAAATGTCACAGGCCAATCCCAAACTCTTGTTACCTGCCACAGGTAGATAGCCATCAGTATCATGAAAATCCAAGGTTAAGAAAGGAGCTTATGCTTCCATTCAAATCTCAAAGTGAACCAGAAACCAAGTGTCGTTACAATGAGTACTTCAAAGATGCAACAAGAAGATATCGATTTCTTGTTGCAAGTACAATCATGAGCTCTATAGTATACGTAGAAAGTCTGCAGATGATCAAACAGCAAAATATTTTCACTAAAGAAATAAACATGTTCCTATGAGAAGAAAACATAGCTGATGCTTGACAGTGAGTAAAGTTAAACACTGCCCTAAAATGAGAAGACTTGCCATAGATTTCGTAATTGCTCGCACTTATTGACCACCAACAAGACATGAGTTCACCCAGTTACTATCTCATTTAGAATGGATGAATGATATCGAATTTTGTTAAAGATCTTCATCTGCTCTCGTATCTGATTTACAGGGAACGATAACACAAACTATAATATGGTTTCTATGTCTCCCATGGCATGGTAAAGCTTAAGAACATCGTGGTAGACATGGCAAGGATATAGACAATAGTGTGACCTTGCAGAATAAGCAAATATAAAGTCAAAGACTCGTCATAATCTTGATATCTATTTTTCTCTCTTCCATATAAAAGGTTCAGATCTGAGTAGCCATCAAAACAATTGTGCAGCATTCCTCCTAATCTCGTGCTAGACCATATTATGATTTTTTACATCTAAAGATTAAAAGTCAAAACAACTAGTTTTAGAACGTCAGTACAGAGAAATATCGAGTTATATTGCATCTATGTCATTGCATAGCAAAATATGGAAGTCCATTGCACTTTGCAGTAGTTCGAACTGAAATATTTCAAATGAAAGGCTTATCCACAATTAAGCATATAAAATGTTTAAGATATTGAAATATGTACAAGATTGTAAACTGTTTGAGACTGTGCGGCGTCAAATGTTAAGAATGAGGAAATGGAAGCATACACTGAAACTTGTACCAGTGGTCATGTTACTAAACAGTTGAGTATACATGTGCAGCTGGATTGTAGAAAAGCTGCAACACGCATGCAACCTTTAGCCATTACTCCATGTGAAAATGGCATCAACCGCATGTTCTTAATTATTAACGGGGATGAGATGCCTGTATGAGAAGGACTTGATAGCTTTAAGTCAAACCATTTAGGCGTCACTAGGTTTTCACCTGGTCCCTCATATTTGGTCACTTTATCATCTTTCCTATGTATATAGCAGGCTTCACTGCTAAAATGTATCCTTTGGTTATATGGGTTCTAACTAGAACTTACTTAAGACAGAAGAAGAAACAAGTTCTTCTGCTAGCGGCTGACCAAGCACAACAAAGCCAGTGTCAGTGTGGTATTCCATGAAGATATACAGGTATATATTCTAGCATAGGCCACAATAGCTTCTGAAACTCGTATTACTGAATAACTCAGTGGTTGCCACCTATCTGAGTGTTCTCCATCGTATATTAATTTTAGACTTTGTGGTCCCGTTATCATCTTCTTTAGATATTAATCGATCATCATGGCATATGTTCACCATCCAATTAGTTCATGCTGTATGCAACCAGATCCTTTGCCCAGTTGAGCAAGGAAAATTTAGCCTTGCTAAAGCTATCTTAGGTTGCAAACTGATTGGTAAGAGTTAAAAGTGTTCGCTACCTAGGCTAAGAAAACCCCAGGCAATGGTCATAGAACAAATTCGGTTATCTCTCATTGCAGTGGAAAAATGAAGATTATAATTCACCAATATGCTTTAACTTTTACTGTCTGTTCACTTGTGTATGATTTCATTGAAATGAATAAAATCTAGTCTTCTCAAACGAAAAGATACAGAAGAGACGTTAACACAGTGCCCATCTTACACTCCAAACAAAACCCTAATCTGCCCATGCAACAGTTACCCTTCACAACTATAGATATGAATCAGAAATGTCCAAACAGCCAGGACAGATTGTTGGAATAGTTCGTCCGCTGCAGCTGCAGCCATTATTGGCAAAGTTAACTTTGGTCATGCCACAGGTGCGTGGCTAGGTAAGGTGCTTGGATTTGTACAGTTTTAGGAGTATATTCTTTATGTAATGAACGCAATGTTTTGAACTTAGCAGTAAATAACTAAGCAGCTACAGGAAAGAGTGAAAGAAAGTGGGTATGTGATTATCATGCTTACTTTGGTAACTTCACCAACTTTGCAAATGTAATGGACTGGATATGATAGACTTACTGCCTTTATATATAAAAAAATAAGTACAATGCAACACTCCAAAATACACAAGTGAATCAACTAAGTCACTGCAGGAAAGAGTGAAGAAAATGAGTAAGTGATGAGCATCCTTATTTTTATCACTTCAGCAACCTTTCATGCAAGGGATTATGTGCTAGACTTGCTGATCCTATCAATATTACAAAAATCAAATAGAATGCAACATCCTAAACTACAAGTGAACTACTCCCTCTGTCCCAAAATATAAGAACGTTTTTGATACTATCATAGTGTCAAAAACGTTCTTATATTTTGGGACAGAGGGAGTACATGCTATAATATGAATACTTTTCTGGCCAACTAGCAGATTAAATACTTTTCTAAGTGCTTAATATTCTTTCTTCTTGAGAATCTCAGTTCAGAACAAACGCTTAAGGTAATCCATCAAAAGGATAAAGTCAACTCACCCCACTGACAACAGCTGCAAATAAACAAACCAAGTATTCAACAGTTTAAATGAGTATTTTCTTGTCGAAGACACTGCTACCAAAGAGACCAATTGCCTAGAATTGCTGAAATGCTGTCTCAGTCTACTCAAATTTCAGGACATATTCAATAGAAGAATAAACTATTGCTTCGTTCATAGTACCTTGGTGAGCACCGTCCACAAACTAGCTTTGCGTTGCTTCTGATGCTCCACTGAGACTGGCAAGTCCATCGCCCCGCGGCTCATGCCATTCGCTATCTCCGGCTCGGCAGAGCTGACTGCCTTTCCCGCCGCGCCCAAATCCATATAAAACACTAAGCCGACGAAGAAGACATAGAAGAGCACGAGCCCGACGGCCTGCCACAGGAATATCTCAGCGCTGAGGTAGATGTAGAAAAGCGCCGACGCGGCGACGAGGTATAAGAAGACGTCGCGCGTGAATGAAGCCGGCGGGACAGCGAAGGGCGCGGCGATAAGGGAGACGGCGCCGACGACGAACGCGGACACGAAGGCGCCCGCGGAGAGGATGGCAGCCAGCCCGGCCCGGGGCAGCCCGCCCTCGCCGCGTAGCGCGGCGGCGGAAGCGAACGCATCTGGGGCGCCGTTTCCGAGCGCGAGGAGCGTAACGGCGGCCATGGAAGGGGAGAGGCGGAGGCGGGACGCGAGGCGGGAGACGGCGGGGGAGAAGTGGGCCCCCGCGGCCACGGCGAGGAAGCGGAAGTGGAGGAGGAGGAGGAGCGCGAGGACGGGGAGGGAGAGGCGGCGGTCGGCTCGCAGGAGGCAGGAGTGGACGGCTGCGTAGTTGAGGAGTCCCGGGGCGGGGTCGGCTCTGACGGAGGCGCAGGCGGCGGCGGTGTATGGGAGGGAGGCCATGCCATGCGCTAGCTGCCGATGCTCCCGCGCGGCGGTGGTGAAGTAATGGCTGGCGCAAGGAAGGGAGGTGGGGGATTTCGGTGGAGATGGCCGACAGTGAGTGGGATCGGCACGGACGCCGACGCCCGACGCGTTGGGCGAATCCCACCACCAGCACCAAGGCAGGCGGAGTGGCCGATGCCGAACTTAGTGGTGGTGGGTCCCGTTCCGCGGAGAACGTGGAAATGCAGCACGCGTGGACGAGCGGACCGGCCCACGATGGGGTTATATGCAAGGCGGGCCGTTGTATGTTTATACGGTCCAAACTCCAAAGAATGCAATTTGTTGCCCAATTTCTATTTAGCGCTTAAGGCATCACCTATAAGAGCATCTCCAACAGACGCGCTATATAAGGCGCGTGCTGAAAAAGATTTCTATATAGCGCGTGCGTGATCAAAAATAATGCTCCAGCAGAAGCTGTAAAATAAAGAACGCACAAAAACGAAGCTGTAAATTTAGTGCACGCGGGCAGCATAGCTACAAATTTGGGACGCCGGCTTGAGCGCGCGGGCAGCTGCGCGTGGGTCCGCCAGGTTGGGCGCTGTGGTTTTGTGCGTCTGGTAAACCTCCCGCGCGCAAAAGCGCTATTTCGGGGCTGTATACTTTTTTTAGCGCGTCGCGCTAGCCCGCGTCTGTTGGAGATGCTCTAAATTCTCTAAAAAAAAGGCGCCACCTATAAAATTGCTCTTCGGTGCTTTTGAAGGAAATATGCCCTAGAGGCAATAATAAAGTTATTATTTATTTTCTTATATCATGATAAATGTTTATTATTCATGTTAGAATTGTATTAACCGGAAACATAATACATGTGTGAATATATAGACAAACAGAGTGTCACTAGTATGCCTCTACTTGACTAGCTCGTTGATCAAAGATGGTTATGTTTCCTAACCATAGACATTAGTTGTCATTTGATTAATGGGATCACATCATTACGAGAATGATGTGACTGACATGACTCATTCCGTTAGCTTAGCACACGATCGTTTAGTATGTTGCTATTGCTTTCTTCATGACTTATACATGTTCCTATGACTATGAGATTATGCAACTCCCATTTATCGAAGGAACACTTTGTGTGCTACCAAACGTCACAACGTAACTGGGTGATTATAAAGGTGCTCTACAGGTGTCTCCGAAGGTACTTGTTGGGTTGGCGTATTTCGAGATTAGGATTTGTCACTCCGATTGTCGGAGAGGTATCTCTGGGCCCTCTCGGTAATGCACATCACATAAGCCTTGCAAGCATTGCAACTAATGAGTTAGTTGTGAGATGATGTATTACGAAACGAGTAAAGAGACTTGCCGGTAACGAGATTGAACTAGGTATTGGAATACCGACGATCGAATCTCGGGCAAGTAACATATCGATGACAAAGGGAACAACGTATGTTGTTATGCGGTTTGACCGATAAAGATCTTCGTAGAATATGTAGGAGCCAATATGAGCATCTAGATTCCGCTATTGGTTATTGACCGGAGACGTGTCTCGGTCATGTCTACATAGTTCTCGAACCCGTAGGGTCCGCACGCTTAAAGTTCGATGACGATCGTAATTAGGGTTTTTGTGTTTTGATGTACCGAAGGTTGTTCGGAGTCCTGGATCTGATCACGGATATGACGAGGAGTCTCAAAATGGTCGAAACATAAAGATTAATATATTGGAAGCCTATATTTGGATATCGGAATCGTTCCGGATGAAATCGGGATTTTACCAGAGTACCGGGGGGTTACCGGAACCCCCCGGGGGTTAATGGGCCTACATGGGCCCTAAGGGAGAAGAGGAGGGCCGGCCAGGGCAGGCCGCGTGCCCCCTCCCCCCTAGTCTGAATAGGACAAGGAAGGGGCGTGGCGCCCCCCTTTCCTCTTTCCCCCTTCCCCTTTCCTTCTCCAACAAGGCAAGAGGGGAGAGTCCTACTCCCGGTGGGAGTAGGACTCCTCCAGGCGCACCCCTAGGGGCCGGCCGCACCTCCCCCTCCCTCCTTTATATACGGGGGCAGGGGGCACCCCATGACACACAAGTTGATCTTCGTGATCGTTCCTTAGCCGTGTGCGGTGCCCCCTTCCACCATATTCCACCTCGGTCATATCGTAGCGGTGCTTAGGCGAAGCCCTGCGTCGGTATAACATCATCACCGTCATCACGTCGTCGTGCTGACGAAACTCTCCCTCAACGGTGTGCGGTGCGGTGCCCCCTTCAGGGGGGAGTTCACTGATCTAGGGGGCCCTAGGTGACGCGTGCATGGCGAAACCACCTCTTCTGGGTGGCGGCGGCAAGGAGGTTACACAGAAGATGTGTAAGTGCATCTAGTGCCACCCCTAGTTGGTTTTGGAGTATTGACGACAAACCTGGTTGAGGGACTAATGTGTTTGTGAGAATTGCAGGACAACACAGGTAGTAGTCCCTCACTGATTCGGTTTACCTACCGGAGATGACCCCTAAAAATGTATGAAGACATGGAAGACAAAGGTGGTATGTGAAGGTATTCACATTGAAGACTATGACAAGAGAAGACATTGTGTGAAGACTATGGAGCGCGAAGACTTAGTTGTTTCGTTGTTTCGTTTTCTTCTTTGTTGAGTCATAGAAACCACCGTACTGTTAAGTGGGGTCCAAGTGAACCAGTCAGAATGACTAAAGTGATGCTTAACCCAAATCTTATGTATTCGAGCGAAGACAATGAGAGCAAATCTTATCGAGAGCTGGATAAGTCAGCTTTGCTTGTAGCTCAAGTAAAGTTGTCATGTGTGTTTGAAATCTGACCGTTGGAACACGTGTCAGTTCCTTAGTGACCCAGGGTCATTTCGGACAAATCAGGTCGGGTTGCCTAGTGGCTATAAATAGCCCACCCCCTACACCATAAATTGGCTGGCTGCTCAGAGTTAGTGCACGACTTTTGTCGTTTGAGAGCAACCCACCTCGAAGCCTTTGAGAGAGAAATCCTTGCGAGGACAAAGCCCTAAACACACAGAGCCAAAGAGTGTTAGGCATCACTGAAGTCTTCTTGTCTGTGTAATCTGAAGACTTATTACACTTAAGGACTGTGGATCCTCCAGCCGGTTAGGCGTCGCGTTCTGAGCATCCAAGAGTCACTGTGGATCGCCGGTGAACGAAGTCTGTGAAGGTTTGGAAGTCTACATTGAAGACTTACCAGAGTGATTGGGCGAGAACTGGGTGTCCTTAGCTCAAGGGGAATAAGGTGAAGACGCGGTCTTCTGAGTTGAATCTCAGCCTCCCTAACCAGACGTACAATTGTCACAGCAACTGGAACTGGTCCAACAAATCATTGTCTTCAACGAGCCACTGGTTCTATCCTTCCCATCTCTTTATTTGCAGTTGGTCCTTCTGAAGTGATTGCCTGTTTGCATTATCCTTTTGTCTTCATTGTGTGACTGCTTGTTCTGATTGGCTTCATACTATCTTCCGTCCTGATCTATACTGCCTAGCTGCTATTAGTCTTTGTGCTTTCACTTCATTGAATACTTGACTATGGCTTGCCTAGTGTAGTCTATCTTCCGTTGCATGGTAATAGGATTGTTTCTATCGTTTGTCTTCGAAACTTCCATGTTTTGAAGACTTTCATAAAAATCGCCTATTCACCCCCCCTCCTCTAGTCGATCACTAGCACTTTCAATTAGTATCAGAGCAAGGTACTCCCTTGTTCTGTGTGATTCGGTTTAACCACCTGGAGTTTTAGCTATGTCGACTGCAGGGATAATCAAAGTCTCCGTTGCGTGCCCAGTCTTCGATGGAACTGAATATCCCTACTGGAAGAATAAGATGTGCATGCATCTTGAAGCCATTGATGTCGACCTCTGGTATGTTGTCAAGAATGGCGTCCCCACGGCTGGTGAAGGTGTCACCGCTGCTGATGTCAAGAAGTTCATTCAACTGGATTCCACTGCCAAGAATATCATTTGTGGTCATCTGACCAAAGGAACGTATGGCCGTGTGAGTGCTCTGGAAACATCCAAGCTAGTCTGGGACTGGCTCTCCAAGGTCAACGAAGGCGTCTCAACCCAGGGAGATCAAAGAATCAGTGTCCTTCGCAACCTCTTCAACCACTTCAAGAGAAACGACAATGAGAATATTCAGCTCACGTTTGATCGACTCACTGACATCACAAATGAGCTTCAAGCTCTCGGCGCTACTGAGATCACCAAGCATGAAATCGTCAAGACACTCCTGAGATCACTTGACAGCTCGTTTGACACCCTAGCCCTGATGATTCAAGAACGCTATGACTTCAAGACACTCGATCCGTCTGACATACTTGAAAGGCTTAACACACATGAGTTTCAGCTTTCTGAGAAAAGAGACATCTACGGTCCCAACTATGGGCGAACTCGTGCTTTGAAGGCAAAATCTGTTTCCTCATCTGAAGAAGAATCTGACTGCAGTTCTGATGATCCTGAAGACATTGGAAAGGAGCTTGCTATGCTTATGAAGAAGTTCCAGAAATTCACCAAGTAGAAAGGCTTCAGAAAGTCCTCACGATCCAGCTCAAGGAATGATGAAGCTTCTGCCCATGACTACAAGAAGAGAACATGCCACAAGTGCAAGAAACCTGGTCACTACATCTCTGAGTGTCCACAGTGGGACAATGAGAACAACAACAAGAAGAAGAAGAGCAGGGAATATGATGCTGACGACAAGAAGAAGAAGAAATACTCAAAGTCTTCTTCCAAGTCTTCCTCAAAGTCTTCATCACACAAGAAGAGCTCATCTGGCAAGGCTCGTGCCTTTGTTGGCAAGGAAATGGATTCAGAGGAGGAGTCTGCTTCTGAGGAGGCAGAGGTGGAGTCCGAGGAGGAGTCTGATTCTGGCGTTGCAAGTCTGGCTACAGCCTACGTTGCCAAGTCCATCTTCAACACTGAAGACAATGACTTCGTCACTGACGCCGATGCTGATGATAAGGACAACTCCGCTCCCACCTACTGCTTCATGGCACGTGGTGCCAAGGTAAACTCACGCACTACTCACTATCAAACATCCAGTGAAGATGACTCTGATTGTGGTTCCAAACCCAGCTACAAAACACTTGCTAAAATTGCAACTGAACAACAGAAAGCTATGGAACATATTCAAAAACTGTTAGACAAAAGCGATGACCTGTTAGACGCTGAAATGACTCGATCTCAGTCCTTAATTGAAGACATTAAAAATCTTCATGTTAAGTATGAGGAACTTGAAAGTCGTCATGAAACGCTCTCAACAACTCATGAAAAGATTTCCTATGATTATCTTCAAAGGAAGCAAGATCTTGAGAAATTGAGAGCGGCTCATGAAGATCTTCAAAAGGAAAATGAGTCACTTCGCGCCAAACAGATCAGTTCCGCTCAGGAAGGATTTGAACCACCATGTCTTAAATGCATTGAGCGTGACAACGCTACTTCGGTTGCTGGATGTTCTACTGCTGCTACTATTGCAGTATCTTCAACTTTTGATGTGGTAACTAACCCCTCTGCTGAGGATACCACTGCTATTGTTGATGAAAATGCTAGGTTGAAGACATTGCTTGAAACAGGGATGTACAAAAGTCTCAAAGGGCATTAGACACTATGTGATGTCCTCAAAAGGCAGATCCTGAACCGAAACCCTAGGAAAGAGGGTGTTGGGTTCGAAAGGAAAATGAATGTTGATGGCTCTTACTGGAAACCTGAGTAGTACCCCAAAACCACATGGGTTGCTGCAAAGGAACCTTCAGTGGATCTGTGACGCCCCCAGACCGAGGTGCCAGGTGTCCTCCAGTTATTCGCTGTTGTTGCCTTGTCATTGCTTGCGTGTCATGCATGTCATATCATGTCATCATGTGCATTTCATTTGCATACATGTTTGTCTCATGCATCCGAGCATTTTCCCCGTTGTCCGTTTTGAATTCCGGCGCTCCTATGTCACCCGATGTCCCTTTCTAACTCTTTTCATGTGCGGGTGTTAAACGTTCTCGGATTGGACCGAGACTTGTCATGTGGCCTTGGTTTACTATCGGTAGATCGCCTGTCAAGTTTCGTGCCATTTGGACTTCGTTTGATACTCCAACAGTTAACCGAGGGACCGAAAAGGCCTCGTGTGTGTTGTAGCCCAACACCTTTCCAAAGTGGCCCAAAACCCACCTAAACCTCCTCCATCATCTCGGTCGTTCGATCATGATCGCGTGGCTGAAAACCGCACCTCATTTGGACTCTCCTAACTCCCTCTACCTATAAATATGTGGCTCTCCCTGAATTTTTCGCGCAGTCCAAACCCTAGCCTTCCACCTCCTCGCGTCGCCGGACACGTCCACCGACGGCCGGACATGTCCACCACCAGCCGCCACGCGTTTCGGCCAATGAGAGGCCGACACGTCATCAGCGCCGCCCCCGCGCCCTATCCCATCTCGCCACATGGCGCTGCCGCGCTCGCCCCCGCCGCCGGCCCGCGAGCCCGCGTCGGGCCCGCGGGGCCCAAACCGCCGCCCGAGCCGCCATGAACCCATGCCTTCTCGCCGGACTATGGCGCCGCCCGCTCGCCGGCGCGCCTCGCCGCCGCGCCCCTTCATGCCTGTCGCGCCGCCCTGCACAGCTCGTCGCCGGCGCCGCCCATCGCCGTCGCTCCGCTCCAGCACCACCGCATGCCGCTGCCGCCGGCCTGGTCGCCGCCGTCGCCGGTCCTGCGCGTCGCGCCCCTCGCCGCCGCCTCTTTGCCGCCTTCCTCCGCCTCCTCGTCATCGGCCGCCGCCGCGTCGTCTCCGGTCGTCTTCTCTGGCGAGATCCGGCGGATCGGGACGAGATCCACCAGGATCTCATCCAAACGCGTCCGCCGTCCCGCTCCGCTCTGTCCCGGGATCTCCCCGTCCAACTTCTGCGAGGTCAAAATATCTCTAAGTCTCAGATCTGCATACTTTTCATGCCATATTCATCATGTCATAACTCTGTCATTGTAGATCTGATTCGTGCGTGTAGCATATCAAAATGTCCGTCTCGACGAGTACATCATTTCATCTCATTGCATCATTTTAATTTGAGCTCATCTTGATGCCCGAAATGCTGTTGGAAGAGGGCTATGTGAGAAATATGTCAGATCTATTTCAGCAAATGGCCTTTTGTCATTTTTGCCATGATTGATGTGTGCATGCTATGATCCTGAGCTCTACATGTGTTTTGTTAAATGCCATGTTATCTTTACAGAGGTGTATGCCATGTATTTTTGTGATATATGTGGTGACTAGCACAAGCTTTCAAAGTAGCGTAATCGGTAATGCTGATTTCAGGGACTAATAATTTCACCAAGTCCTTGCCTTGTTATTGTTTTTATGCCATATGTTCATGTTGTTGCCTAGTGATTCGTGCCTATTTTGAGGATGATCAGTGAGGGTGTTTTGTTAATATTGTGGTGCACTATTCATCCATGTCTTTGTTTGCATTTATGGAGCACCCTAGCTTGAGTCAATCGAGCTCTACTTTTGCTATAAAATGTTCCTGGCAGATTGTTAACATGTTTAGCAATTTTGCCGAGGTTGTTGCTATTGATCCGTGCATGCTATGTTGTTGTTCCTGCCATGTCTAGCTTCTATGCCATGTCTTCCTGATGGGTGTATGCTTAGTTTGTCATGCCATGCTTTGTAGTGAGTGCATCGAGCTCGTAAACATGCCTACTTGTTAATTGTTTTGCCATGCTCCAGTTTTTCACTAAGTCTGGATCTGTTTATATTTTTGTTATGTTCACATGCTTGCAATTATATTTTCTGATCCCTTTTGGCTCATGGTCACTAAGGGACTTTTGTTATATGCTTAGAGTAGCTTCATGCCATGCCTTTTTTTGCCATGATATGTTCCTGTAGCATATAGTTATCATGCTCTAAACTTTGCTTCCTGATGATAAATTCCTGATATGCTGTTAATTTCACTAAGTCTGAAACCTGTTATCATTTGCACTTTTGCCATGCTTGTTTGAACCTGTTAATGGATGAATTAGCCGTAGCTCAGTGTTCATATTTTGTCAAGCTTCATGAGTGGATCCCTGCCATGTATTTTGTTGCCATGTTTGAAGGCTGTAGTATAATTATCTTGATGCATTTAGTTGGCTACTTGCTGTTTATCGTAGACCGGTGCCATATTTGTTTTGCTTGCCATTTCCAAACCGTGCATCCGATTCCGGTGATCTTTATATCAATTTCAACCGAAATCAACTCGTCTTTCCAGTGGCACTCTTGGATTTCCAAGTTGGGGCCAGGTTCAATCATTCCTTTCCAAATCATGCATATGCACCGCATACCGCATCCCGCATATCATACCATGTTCATGTGCTGGTTGTTTACTATGTTGTGTGCTTCTTTCCGGTGTTGCTTCTTCGGGTTGGTTCCGTTAACGTCGCGTTTGTGAGGAACCGTTCGACTACGTCCGTTTGTCTTCTTCATGGACTCGTTCTTCTTCCTTGCGGGATTTCAGGCAAGATGACCATACCCTCGAAATCACTTCTATCTTTGCTTGCTAGTTGCTTGCTCTTTTGCTATGCCTATGCTGCGATACCTACCACTTGATTATCATGCCTCCCATATTGTTAAGCCAAGCCTCTAACCCACCTTGTCCTAGCAAACCGTTGTTTGGCTATGTTACCGCTTTGCTCAGCCCCTCTTATAGCGTTGCTAGTTGCAGGTGAAGATTGGAGTTTGTTCCTTGTTGGAACATGGATATTTTGTTGGGATATCACAATATCTCTTATTTAATTAATGCATCTATATACTTGGTAAAGGGTGGAAGGCTCGGCCTTATGCCTGGTGTTTTGTTCCACTCTTGCCGCCCTAGTTTCTGTCATATCGGTGTTATGTTCCCGGATTTTGCGTTCCTTACGCGGTTGGGTTATAATGGGAACCCCTTGACACTTCGCCTTGAATAAAACTCCTCCAGCAATGCCCAACATTGGTTTTACCTTTCGCCACCTAGCCTTTTCTTTCCCTTGGGTTCTGCAAACTCAAGGGTCATCTTTATTTAAACCCCCCCTGGGCCAGTGCTCCTCTGAGTGTTGGTCCGACCGAGTAGACTGCGGGGCCACCTCGGGGCAACTTGAGGTTTGGTTTTACTCGTAGGATGTCTCATCTGAGTATGCCCTGAGAACGAGATATGTGCAGCTCCTACCGGGATTTGTCGGCACATTCGGGTGGTGTTGCTGGACTTGTTTTACCATTGTCGAGGATTTCTTGTAACCGGGATGCCGAGTCTGATCGGATTGTCTTGGGAGAAGGAATATCCTTTGTTGACCGTGAGAGCTTGTGATGGGCTAAGTTGGGACACCCCTGCAGGGATTGAACTTTCGAAAGCCGTGCCCGCGGTTATGGGCAGATGGGAATTTGTTAATGTCCGGTTGTAGAAAACCTGAAGTGGACCTTTTAAAATACATCAACCGCGTGTGTAACCGTGATGGTCTCTTCTCGGCGGGGTCCGGGAAGTGAACACGGTGTTGGATTTATGCTTGACGTAGGTTGTTCTAGGATCACTTCTTGATCATAGTTTCTCGACCATGCCTTTGCCTTCTCTTCTCGCTCTCATTTGCGTATATGTTAGCCACCAAATATGCTAGTCGCTTGCTGCAGCTCCACATCATACCTTTGCCTTACCTATAAGCTTAAATAGTCTTGATCGCGAGGGTGTGAGATTGCTGAGTCCCCATGACTCACAGATACTTCCAAAACCAGCTTGCAGGTGCCGTTGAACTGTGCAGATGACGCAACCAAGCTCAAGGAGGAGCTCGATGAAGATCTTATCCTTTGTGTTGTTCCGTTTCCAGTTGATCAGTAGTGGAGCCCAGTTGGGACGATCGGGGATCTGTGTAGCATTTGGGGTAGTCTTCTTTTATTTTGGTTCCGTAGTCGGACCTTGATTGTATCTGGTTGATGTATGCTTTATTCATGTATTGTGTGAAGTGGCGATTCTAAGCCAACTATGTATCTCTTTCCCTTATGTATTACATGGGTTGTGTGAAGATTACCTCACTTGCGACATTGCTTTCAATGCGGTTATGCCTCTAAGTCGTGCTTCGACACGTGGGAGATATAGCCGCATCGAGGGCGTTACAGGATCCATCGACCCTATCTGGCTTCACTTGCTCTAATCCCATTGTCATTGATGAATCCTTTGATGCAAACTATAAACTGTTTAAGAATTAGAATGGTGAAGTGTTTGCCAGGTATATTGGTACTAACTGCAGGAATGGGCCACCTATGAAGAAAATCTGGGTGCCGAAAAAGTGTCTGGAAAATCTTCCTGTGAATGTCGTCATGACACCACAAGTGAATAAGACAAACCCTAGACCACAGGCTTCATATGGTCCAAAGGCTTCATATAGACAGAGGACTCACCTGAGTCGCACTAACGCAAATATTTTGCAGGAAAACCATACTCAGGCCTATGAATATGAGCGCGTTTCATCAAACTGCCATGTTCATAAAACCAAGAACTACTCTACTTATTCTTATGAGTACTATTGTCCACCTGCAAGACTATTTGCTAGGGCTCCAAATCCAAAGTTTTCAGATGCTGCACTTAGACTCATTGCTTCGAGGCCACCCTTGAAGATGTGGGTGGATAGGAAAGCTTAACTCTCTTTTGCAGGGAAGGGTCTCCAGCCGAAAATCAAATGCGTCTGAAGCTATTGCTGGGGACCTTAAACATCTTGTAGGGCGCAAGATCAAATGCCCAAATGGTCTTATTATGTATTTTGTTCTTGAGTCGCTTGCTACTTGCCCTATCAGTCCTAACCTCGATCTAAGCTTTCATAATCCACTTGCTCGTCAAATGTTTATGCTTCACAATTCTATTTGTGAAGCCTATCCCCCTAACTGCACTGTAGGGTATGACACCAGCTGCTTCAGAATGGATTATTGACAATGGATGTACTAATCACGTGACTGGCAAGTGAAGTCTTCTCATGGAATCAACTCTACGTCCATCTGACAAAAGTCACATCACATTTGCTGATGCTGGCAAAAGCAAGGTATTGGGTCTAGGTAGAGTTGCAATCTCAAAGGATCAACACATGGATAAAGTGATGCTTGTTGAATCCCTTGGTTTCAACTTAATGTCCGTCTGAATGCTTTGCGATTTGAACATGATTGTGACATTTGGAAAATATCGTTGCCTAGTTCTAATGGAATCTGACAAGTCTCTAGTCTTTGAAGGGTATCGGAAAGATGATTTGTACATGGTAGATTTCTCAGCAGGACCACAGCTCGCCATATGTCTTCTTCCAAAAGCTTCAGAATGCTGGCATGAGGAATTTGCACACTCTTGCAAAGAAGAAGCATATCATAGGCATCGAGGGCGTCAAGTTCAAGAAGGATCACTTATGCGGTGCCTGCGAAGCTGGAAAGATGACGAGGGCCAAGCATCCCTCGAAGACAATCATGACAACGACTCAACCCTTCGAACTACTACACATGGACCTCTTTGGTCCTACTCACTACTCAACTCTTACTACTACTGCTTGTCTCTATGGCTTCGTCATTGTTGATGATTATTCAAGATATACATGGGTGCATATAATTCTCTACAAGACTGAAGTGCAGGATGTCTTTAGACGCTTCGCCAATCGAGCCATGAATAACTATGGTGTTAAGATCAAGCACATCCGAAGTGACAACGGCACTGAATTCAAGAACACCGGCCTCGACACTTATCTTGATACATTGGGCATCACTCATGAGCTCTCAACCCCCTACACGCCGCAGCAGAATGGCATCGTGGAACGCAAGAACAGAACACTCATTGAGATGGCTCGGACGATGCTCGATGAATACAAGACTCCAAGGAAGTTCTGGCCTGAAGCCATTGATACTGCATGCCATGTCATCAACCGTGTTTATCTTCACAAGCTTCTGAACAAAACATCCTATGAGCTCCTCATTGGTAAGAAGCCAAATATCAGTTACTTCACAGTATTTGGTGCCAGGTGCTGGATCAAGGATCCACATCACACTTCAAAATTTGCACCGAAAGCACATGAAGGTTTTATGCTTGGTTACGGAAAGGATTCGCACTCCTACAGAGTCTTCAACCTCTTTCACTATAAAGTGGTTGAAACTGTGGATGTGCGGTTCGATGAGACTAACGGCTCGCAAAGAGAGCACCTGCCAAATGTGCTAGATGAAATTCCACCCAGTGAATCCATCAAGCTTATGGGAACTGGAGAAATCATACCATCTGAAGTACAGCCTGAAGAGGAACTTATCATCTCTGCACCTGATCAACCTGAAGACAATGCTCAGCCTGAAGACAATCCTTCAAATGATGACAATGATCAGCAAGAGCAAAATCTTCGTCCAGTTCATCCTCGTGTTGCAAATGAAGTACAAATTGAGAAGATAATCGACAGCATCAATGCACTTGGTCCACTCACTTGTTCAAGGGCAACACAACTAGCAAATTTCTGTGGGCACTTTGCATTCGTCTCAATATCTGAACCCAAGAAAGTTGATGAAGCCTTCATGGAACCTGAATGGATTCAAGCAATGCAAGAAGAGCTTCAACAGTTTGAGCTGAATAATGTATGGGAACTGATCAAGCGTCCTGATCCTCATAAGCACAATATCATAGGCACTAAATGGATATATCGCAACAAGCAAGATGAGCATGGTCAAGTTGTCAGAAACAAGGCTCGTCTCGTTGCTCAAGGATACACTCAAGTTGAAGGAATTGACTTTGATGAAACATTTTCTCCTGTGGCTAGGCTTGAAGCTATACGCATACTGCTAGCCTATGCAAATCATCATAACATTCTTCTGTATCAAATGGATGTGAAGAGTGCTTTTCTCAATGGCAAGATTGAAGAAGAAGTATATGTTGCACAACCACCTGGCTTTGAAGATCCAAAACATCCTGACATGGTTTACAAGCTCAACAAGGCACTGTATGGCCTCAAACAAGCCCCTCATGCTTGGTATGACACACTCAAGGACTTCCTGAAGAGCAAAGGCTTCAAACCTGGTTCCCTGGATCCCATGCTCTTCACGAAGACATATGATGGTGAACTGTTTGTGTGCCAAATATATGTGGATGACATTATCTTCGACTGCACTAATCAGAAATACAGTGATGAGTTTGGATACATAATGCAAGAGCAATATTAGATGTCCATGATGGGTGAGCTGAAGTTCTTCCTTGGTCTTCAAATATGACAGCAACGCAACGGCATCTTCATATATCAAGAGAAATACCTCAAAGATTGCCTGAAGAAGTTTGGAATGCAAGACTGCAAAGGTTATACGACGCCAATGCCTACCAAGAGTCATCTAGATTCTGACGCCAATGGTAAAGAGTTTGATCAAAAGGTATACCGCTCCATGATTGGTTCTTTGCTTTATTTATGTGCATCTAGGCCAGATATCATGCTTAGTGTTTGCATGTCTGCCCGATTCCAAGCGCCACCAAAGGAATCACATCACTTAGCTGTGAAGCGAATTCTTCGATATTTGGCTTACACCCCAACACTAGGATTATGGTATCCAAAGGGCTCAGAGTTTGATCTAGTTGGATTCTCGGATGCTGATTATGCTGGTGACAAGGTGGATCACAAGTCTACATCAGGCACATGTCACTTTCTAGGACGATCACTTGTATGTTGGTCTTCAAAGAAGCAGAACTGTGTATCTCTCTCCGCTGCTGAATCTGAATACATTGCTGCTGGATCTTGCTGCGCTCAGCTTCTATGGATGAAGCAAACACTCAAAGACTATGACATTCATCTGAAGCAAGTGCCACTCTTCTGCGACAATGAAAGCGCCATCAAGATCGCCAACAACCCAGTTCGGCACTCAAAGACAAAGCACATTCAGATCCGTCATCACTTTCTCAAAGATCATGTCATGAAGGAAGATATTGATATCATTCACGTCAACACTGAAGAGCAACTGGCAGATATCTTCACAAAGCCCTTGGATGAGAAAAGGTTTTGCAAGTTGCGGTGTGAGCTAAATATCTTGGAATCCTCAAATGTCCTGTGATCATGCACACATCCTAACACTTATGCATGTTGATGACTTAGATGTGCAAACACATGAAGTAACGTATATCTTCAACTAATGAATACTTACACTCTAAGTGTGAATACATTAACGCGGAATTTGACTTCGGAGCGCCACGATAATTGTGCGCCGTGTCTGGGTCTAATACTTCCTATATGGTGGGTAACGCCACCACCAAATTTTTGTTTAGAATACTTTCTGTTGGCGTTACATTTGCAAAGTCTTCGCATTTGGTTTGTCTTCAATGTTAACATGGCTTCATGTTTATCTTCAATATACTGATTTGCTTTCTGTCCTCTACAGCATTCACTTGTATCTATGTCTTCTAGTTGAATCTTTTGAACTAAGTGAATGTGATCGGACCATGACCTTTCTATGCTCCCGTCTTAAGTCTATCTATCCAAATCATATGCATTCTATTGAAACTGTCGAATGTCTTTGTTGCATCCTTGTCAACAGAAGATACAGAGACAAACATTAAATCTGTTTTAAATGCTTAATCCTTTTTGCCTAAGACCCGGAGAAGCGGGAACGACCACCCGAAAATCCAGGCGTACGTGAGAACGTGGAACAACCTCCGATATGTTGCATGATCGCCACATGTCCTTCAGATGTGAACCGCCAGGGGCACCTGTGTAATAACGCTGTGCCGCCCCTGTCCCTATAAATACACGCCTCACCCCAGTCATTATCTCTTCTTCCACTCTCGCACAAACCCTAGCGCCACCGCTAGCCCTCGACGACGCCGGCGACGAAGCGCTTAGCTGCCGCGACCTCACCGACGCCGTCATCACGCTGGCCGCGGACATCGTCTTCTCCGCCGTCGCCGTAGGTGCCCTCCGTCGCCAAGTTAGGGCACAGAAGATCAAACTGCTCGGCCTCCTCTCCCACTTCGTCTAGTAGTTCCTCGTGTGGTAAATAAAACCTCTTTTTACAGTATTTTTGATCCGATAGATTCATCCTTTCCAACCACAAGTGGTTTCTGTTGCTACAAAATTGGATCTATCCTGTTCTGCATCTCATAGCATGCCTAGTATGTTCACTTATGCTTCACAAAGTAGTTAGATTCCTCACTTGTACTTATTTGTGGATTCGTACAAATCTGGAACCAACTCACTACATATGAGTGAATGTCTTCGCACTATGAGGTCAATGTCTTCTAAATTGATTTATCTTCAAAATCTTCTAAGAATGCATATGACCTCTTCCCCTTCCCTTGCATCTCTAATGCTGTCACAGGTACATGTCCGTGGGAGAATCCCTTGGTTCTCATAGTTTGCATTCATTTGCAGAGTTCTTACAATGTCACATAAATTCTCCTAAAGCCAGTTCCTGTCTGACCAGTAGATGGAAGACTTCGACAGTGTTGAAGCCTTTCAGTCTAAACTTCATGACAACTCAAAAATCAATCAGGAAGGGCGGCAGACAACGCTGTGGAAACACTGCTAAGGACCCTGCCACTAGATCTCTATGAGTTATACAATTCAGATCCAGAAGAAACCTGTGGATAACGCAAGAACCGAATCCAATGGATTCGAAGTACTCAGCCAAGTACAGATTCATCACCAAGGAGTATGCTGAGAAGAATGCCTTAAAGGGCCCCTGGGGAGATATAATATACAAAGTTCTTCAGCCCAAGTCGAAGTCCGAAGCTATTGCTCAAGGCTTCTACCCCTGCATGATTCGTGGACCTCAGCCTGCTAATGCCGACCCATCTTCTCTGTTATGGTGTCGTGAAGATAATCTGTTCAAATGCAACTATCAGGCTGCAAAGAACTCAGCCAAGGAAAACAAGAAGTCTTTGGGATTAGACTTCAACCCAAGCCCCTCTGCACCACGTGCTGACGACACACGCGAAGCTGAACCCAATCTTATTGGGCCCTTCTACAACTTAGAAGGTCTCATCACTCACATTCAGGTTCAAGGGGCAGCCATGGACCACTCTGCAGATGACACCGATTCTAACGAAGCACTTGCACCACCGAAGCCTGTGAAGCAAAAGAAACCAAAGGCTTCAAAGCCCTCTTCTACACCAAAGGTATCACGGGCGAAGCCTCTGGCCACTGCACCTACTGAATGTTGGAAATATGCCCTAGAGGCAATAATAAAAGCATTATTATTATATTTCTTTGTTCATGATAATTGTCTTTATTCATGCTATAACTATATTATCCGGAAATCGTAATACACGTGTGAATACATAGACCATAATATGTCCCTAGTAAGCCTCTAGTTGACTAGCTCGTTGATCAACAGATAGTCATGATTTCCTGGATATGGACATTGGATGTCATTGATAACGGGATCACATCATTAGGAGAATGATGTGATGGACAAGACCCAATCCTAAGCATAGTACAAAGATCGTGTAGTTCGTTTGCTAGAGCTTTTCCAATGTCAAGTATCTTTTCCTTTGACCATGAGATCGTGTAACTCCCGGATACCGTAGGAGTGCTTTGGGTGTATCAAACGTCACAACGTAACTGGGTGAATATAAAGGTGCATTACAGGTATCTCCGAAAGTGTCTGTTGGGTTGACACGGATCGAGACTGGGATTTGTCACTCTGGATAATGGAGAGGTATCACTGGGCCCACTCGGTAATGCATCATCATTATGAGCTCAAGGTGACCAAATGGTTGATCACGGGACCATGCATTACGGTACGAGTAAAGTGACTTGCCGGTAACGAGATTGAACAAGGTATTGGGATACCGACGATCGAGTCTCGGGCAAGTAACATACCGATTGACAAAGGGAATTATATACGGGGTTGATTAATCCTCGACATCGTGGTTCATCCGATGAGATCATCGTGGAGCATGTGGGAGCCATCATGGGTATCCAGATCCCGCTGTTGGTTATTGACCAGAGAGTCGTCTCGGTCATGTCTGCTTGTCTCCCGAACCCGTAGGGTCTACACACTTAAGGTTCGGTGACGCTAGGGTTATGAAGATATGTGTATGCAGTAACCCGAATGTTGTTAGGAGTCCCGGATGAGATCCCGGACGTCACGAGGAGTTCCGGAATGGTCCGGAGGTAAAGAATTATATATAGGAAGTGCTGTTTCGGCCATCGGGACAAGTTTCGGGGTTATCGGTATTGTACCGAGACCACCGGAGGGGTCCCGGGGGCCCACCGGGTGGGGCCACCTATCCCGGAGGGCCCCATGGGCTGAAATAGGAGGGAACCCAGCCCATAGTGGGCTGGGGCGCCACCCCCTATAGGCCCATGCGCCTAGGGTTTCCACCAAGGAAGAGTCCAAGTGGTGGAAGGCACCCCTAGGTGCCTTGGGGGGGGAGGGAAACCTCCCCTTGGCAGCCGCACCTAGGAGATTGGATCTCCTAGGCTGCGCACCACCCCCCCTTGGCCCTCCTATATATAGTTGAGGATAGGGAGGACTTCATACCTCAGCCTTTGGTGCTTCCTCTCTCCCCGTTACGTCTCTCTCTCATAGTATAGGCGAAGCCCTGCTACTGTGACGCCCTGCATCCACCACCACGCCGTCGTGCTGCTGGATCTTCATCAACCTCCCTTCCCCCCTTGCTGGATCAAGAAAGGAGGAGACGTCATCCGTTCCGTACGTGTGTTGAACGCGGAGGCACCGTCCGTTCGGTGCTTGATCATCGGTGATTTGAATCACGTCGTGTTCGACTACATCATCCCCGTTCTTTGAACGCTTCCGCTCGCGATCTACAAGGTACGTAGATGCATCTAATCACTCGTTGCTAGATGAACTCCTAGATGGATCTTGGTGAAACGAGTAGGAAAATTTTTGTTTTCTGCAACGTTCCCCATCAGTGGCATCATGAGCTAGGTCTATGCGTAGTTCTCTTGCACGAGTAGAACACAAACTAGTTGTGGGCGTTGATTTTGTTCAATATGCTTGTCGTTACTAGTCTTATCTTGATTCGGCGGCATCGTGGGATGAAGCGGCCCGGACCGACCTTACACGTACTCTTACGTGAGACAGGTTCCACCGACTGACATGCACTAGTTGCATAAGGTGGCTAGCGGGTGTCTGTCTCTCCTACTTTAGTCGGATCGGATTCGATGAAAAGGGTCCTTATGAAGGGTAAATAGCAATTGGCATATCACGTTGTGGTCATTGCGTAGGTAAGAAACGTTCTTGCTAGAAACCCATAGCAGCCACGTAAAACATGCAAACAACAATTAGAGGACGTCTAACTTGTTTTTGTAGGGTATGCTATGTGATGTGATATGGCCAAAAGGATGTGATGAATGATATATGTGATGTATGAGATTGATCATGTTCTTGTACAAGGAATCACGACTTATATGTCGATGAGTATGACGATCTACAAGGATGATCATGGAGCCCCAAGATGGAGATCAAAGGAGCTATGTGATATTGGCCATATCATGTCACTATTATTTGATTACATGTGATGTTTATCATGTTTTGCATATTGTTTACTTAAAACGACGGTAGTAAATAAGATGATCCCTTACAACAATTTCAAGAAGTGTTCTCCCCTAACTGTGCACCGTTGCTACAGTTCGTCGCTTCGAAGCACCACGTGTTAATCGGGTGTGATAGATCCTTTCGTTCACATACAACGGGTGTAAGAAGTTTTACACATGCAAAAACACTTAGGGTTAACTTGACGAGCCTAAGCATGTGAAGACATGGCCTCGGAACACAGAGACCGAAAGGTCGAACACGAGTCGTATGGAAGATACGATCAACATGGAGATGTTCACCGACGATGACTAGTCCGTCTCACGTGTTAATCGGACACGGATTAGTTGACTTGGATCGTGTAACACTTAGATGACTAGAGGGATGTCTAATCTGAGTGGGAGTTCATTAATAATTTGATTAGATGAACTTGATTATCATGAACTTAGTCTAAAATCTTTACAATATGTCCTGTAGATCAAATGGCCAACGTTGTATTCAATTTCAACGCGTTCCTAGAGAAAACCAAGCTGAAAGACGATGGCAGCAACTATACGGACTGGGTCCGGAACCTGAGGATCATCCTCATAGCTGCCAAGAAAGATTATGTCCTACAAGCACCGCTAGGTGATCCACCTGTCCCACAGAACCAAGACGCTATGAACGCTTGGCAGACACGTACTGATGACTACTCCCTCGTTCAGTGCGGCATGCTTTATAGCTTAGAGCCGGGGCTCCAAAAGCGTTTTGAGAGACATGGAGCATATGAGATGTTCGAAGAGCTAAAAATGGTTTTTCAAGCTCATGCCCGGATCGAGAGATACGAAGTCTCCGATAAATTCTTCAGCTGTAAGATGGAGGGAAATAGTTCTGTCAGTGAGCACATACTCACTATGTCTGGGTTGCATAACCGCTTGACTCAGCTAGGAGTTAATCTCCCGGATGACGCGGTCATTGACAGAATCCTCCAGTCGCTTCCACCAAGCTACAAGAGCTTTGTGATGAACTTTAATATGCAGGGGATGGTAAAGACCATTCCTGAAGTATTTGTTATGCTGAAATCAGCAGAGGTAGAAGTCAAGAAGGAACGTCAAGTGTTGATGATGAATAAAACCACTAAGTTCAAGAAGGGCAAGGGTAAAAAGAACTTCAAGAAGGACGGCAAGGAAGTTGCTGCGCCCGGCAAGCAAGCTGTCGGGAAGAAGTCAAAGAATGGACCCAAGCCTGAGACAGAGTGCTTTTATTGCAAAGGGAAGGGTCACTGGAAGCGGAACTGCCCTAAATACTTAGCGGATAAGAAGGCCGGCAACACCAAAGGTATATTTGATATACATGTGATTGATGTGTACCTTACCAGTACTCGTAGTAACTCCTGGGTATTTGATACCGGTGCCGTTACTCATATTTGTAACTCACCACAGGAGCTGCGGAATAAACGGAAACTGGAGAAGGACGAGGTGATGATGCGCGTCGGGAATGGTTCCAAGGTCGATGTGATCACCGTCGGCACGCTACCTCTACATTTACCTACGGGATTAGTTATAAACCTCAATAATTGTTATTTAGTGCCATGTCTGAGCATGAACATTGTATTAGGATCTCGTTTAATACGAGATGGCTACTCATTTAAATCCGAGAATAATGGTTGTTCTATTTATATGAGAGATATGTTTTATGGTCATGCTCCGATAGTCAATGGTTTATTCTTAATGAATCTCGAGCGTATTACTACACATATTCATAGTGTGAATACCAAAAGATGTAAAGTTGATAATGATAGTCCCACATACTTGTGGCACTGCCGCCTTGGTCACATAGGTGTCAAACGCATGAAGAAGCTCCATGCAGATGGACTTTTAGAATCTCTTGATTATGAATCATTTGACACGTGCGAACCATGCCTCATGGGAAAAATGACCAAGACTCCGTTCTCAGGAACAATGGAGCGAGCAACCAACTTATTGGAAATCATACATACTGATGTGTGCGGTCCAATGAGTGTTGAGGCTCGCGGTGGCTATCGTTATGTTCTCACCCTCACTGATGACTTAAGTAGATATGGGTATGTCTACTTAATGAAACACAAGTCTGAAACCTTTGAAAAGTTCAAGGAATTTCAGAGTGAAGTTGAGAATCAACGTGACAGGAAAATCAAGTTTCTACGATCAGATCGTGGAGGAGAATACTTGAGTCACGAATTTGGCACACACTTAAGAAAATGTGGAATAGTTTCACAACTAACGCCGCCTGGAACACCTCAGCGTAATGGTGTGTCCGAACGTCGTAATCGCACTTTATTAGATATGGTGCGATCTATGATGTCTCTTGCCGATTTACCGTTATCTTTTTGGGGCTATGCTTTAGAGACTGCCGCATTCACTTTAAATAGGGCTCCGTCGAAATCCGTTGAGACGACACCGTATGAATTATGGTTTGGGAAGAAACCTAAGCTGTCGTTTCTAAAAGTTTGGGGATGCGATGCTTATGTCAAGAAACTTCAACCTGAAAAGCTCGAACCCAAGTCGGAAAAATGCGTCTTCATAGGATACCCTAAAGAAACTTATGGGTATACCTTCTACCTCAGATCCGAAGGCAAGATCTTTGTTGCCAGGAATGGATTCTTTCTAGAGAAAGAGTTTCTCTCGAAAGAAGTAAGTGGGAGGAAAGTAGAGCTTGATGAAGTATTACCTCTTGAACCGGTAAATGGCGCAACTCAAGAAAATGTTCCTGAGGTGCCTGCACCGACTAGAGAGGAAGTTATTCATGATGATCAAGATACTTCTAATCAAGCTCCTACTGAAATTCGAAGGTCCACAAGGACACGTTCCGCACCAGAGTGGTACGGCAACCCTGTCTTGGAAATCATGTTGTTAGACAATGGTGAACCTTCGAACTATGAAGAAGCGATGGCGGGACCGGATTCCAACAAATGGCTAGAAGCCATGAAATCCGAGATAGGATCCATGTATGAAAACGAAGTATGGACTTTGACTGACTTGCCCGTTGAACGGCGAGCCATAGAAAATAAATGGATCTTTAAGAAGAAGACAGACGCGGATGGTAATGTGACCATCTATAAAGCTCGACTTGTCGCTAAGGGTTATCGACAAGTTCAAGGGGTTGACTACGATGAGACTTTCTCACCGGTAGCGAAGCTGAAGTCCGTCCGAATCATGTTAGCAGTTGCCGCATTCTACGATTATGAAATATGGCAAATGGACGTCAAAACGGCATTCCTTAATGGTTTCCTTAAGGAAGAATTGTATTTGATGCAGCCGGAAGGTTTTGTCGATCCTAAGAATGCTAACAAGGTGTGCAAGCTCCAACGCTCAATTTATGGGCTGGTGCAAGCATCTCGGAGTTGGAACATTCGCTTTGATGAGATGATCAAAGCGTTTGGGTTTACGCAGACTTATGGAGAAGCCTGCATTTACAAGAAAGTGAGTGGGAGCTCTGTAGCATTTCTCATACTATATGTAGATGACATACTTTTGATGGGAAATGATATAGAACTCTTGGACAGCACCAAGGCCTACTTGAATAAAAGTTTTTCAATGAAGGACCTTGGAGAAGCTGCTTATATATTAGGCATCAAGATCCACAGAGATAGATCAAGACGCCTCATAGGTCTTTCACAAAGCACATACCTTGATAAGATTTTGAAGAAGTTCAAAATGGATCAGTCCAAGAAAGGGTTCTTGCCTGTTTTGCAAGGTATGAAATTGAGCTCAGCTCAATGTCCGACCACGGCAGAAGAGATAGAAGAGATGAGTGTCATCCCCTATGCCTCAGCCATAGGTTCTATTATGTATGCCATGCTGTGTACCAGACCTGATGTAAACCTTGCCGTAAGTTTGGTAGGAAGGTACCAAAGTAATCCCGGCAAGGAACACTGGACAGCGGTCAAGAATATCCTGAAGTACCTGAAAAGGACTAGGGAAATGTTTCTCGTTTATGGAGGTGACGAAGAGCTCGTTGTAAAGGGTTACGTCGACGCTAGCTTCGACACAGATCTGGATGACTCTAAGTCACAAACCGGATACGTGTATATGTTGAATGGTGGAGCAGTGAGCTGGTGCAGCTGCAAACAGAGCGTCGTGGCGGGATCTACATGTGAAGCGGAGTACATGGCAGCCTCGGAGGCAGCACATGAAGCTATATGGGTGAAGGAGTTCATCACCGACCTAGGAGTCATACCCAATGCGTCGGGGCCAATCAAACTCTTTTGTGACAACACTGGAGCTATTGCACTTGCCAAGGAGCCCAGGTTTCACAAGAAGACAAGGCACATCAAGCGTCGCTTCAACTCCATTCGTGAAAATGTTCAAAATGGAGACATAGAGATTTGTAAAGTACATACGGACCTAAATATAGCAGATCCGTTGACTAAACCTCTCCCTAGGGCAAAACATGATCAACACCAGAATTCCATGGGTGTTCGATTCATCACAATGTAACTAGATTATTGACTCTAGTGCAAGTGGGAGACTGTTGGAAATATGCCCTAGAGGCAATAATAAAAGCATTATTATTATATTTCTTTGTTCATGATAATTGTCTTTATTCATGCTATAACTGTATTATCCGGAAATCGTAATACACGTGTGAATACATAGACCATAATATGTCCCTAGTAAGCCTCTAGTTGACTAGCTCGTTGATCAACAGATAGTCATGATTTCCTGGCTATGGAAATTGGATGTCATTGATAACGGGATCACATCATTAGGAGAATGATGTGATGGACAAGACCCAATCCTAAGCATAGTACAAAGATCGTGTAGTTCGTTTGCTAGAGCTTTTCCAATGTCAAGTATCTTTTCCTTTGACCATGAGATCGGGTAACTCCCGGATACCGTAGGAGTGCTTTGGGTGTATCAAACGTCACAACGTAACTGGGTGACTATAAAGGTGCATTACAGGTATCTCCGAAAGTGTCTGTTGGGTTGACACGGATCAAGACTGGGATTTGTCACTCTGGATAACGGAGAGGTATCACCGGGCCCACTCGGTAATGCATCATCATTATGAGCTCAAGGTGACCAAATGGTTGATCACGGGATCATGCATTACGGTACGAGTAAAGTGACTTGCCGGTAACGAGATTGAACAAGGTATTGGGATACCGACGATCGAGTCTCGGGCAAGTAACATACCGATTGACAAAGGGAATTGTATACGGGGTTGATTAATCCTCGACATCGTGGTTCATCTGATGAGATCATCGTGGAGCATGTGGGAGCCATCACGGGTATCCAGATCCCGCTGTTGGTTATTGACCAGAGAGTCGTCTCGGTCATGTCTGCTTGTCTCCCGAACCCGTAGGGTCTACACACTTAAGGTTCGGTGACGCTAGGGTTATGAAGATATGTGTATGCAGTAACCCGAATGTTGTTCGGAGTCCCGGATGAGATCCCGGACGTCACGAGGAGTTCCGGAATGGTCCGGAGGTAAAGAATTATATATAGGAAGTGCTGTTTCGGCCATCGGGACAAGTTTCGGGGTTATCGGTATTGTACCGAGACCACCGGAGGGGTCCCGGGGGCCCACCGGGTGGGGCCACCTATCCCGGAGGGCCCCATGGGCTGAAATAGGAGGGAACCCAGCCCATAGTGGGCTGGGGCGCCACCCCCTATAGGCCCATGCGCCTAGGGTTTCCACCAAGGAAGAGTCCAAGTGGTGGAAGGCACCCCTAGGTGCCTTGGGGGGGAGGGAAACCTCCCCTTGGCAGCCGCACCTAGGAGATTGGATCTCCTAGGCTGCGCACCACCCCCCCTTGGCCCTCCTATATATAGTTGAGGAGAGGGAGGACTTCATACCTCAGCCTTTGGTGCTTCCTCTCTCCCCGTTACGTCTCTCTCTCGTAGTATAGGCGAAGCCCTGCTACTGTGACGCCCTGCATCCACCACCACACCGTCGTGCTGCTGGATCTTCATCAACCTCTCTTCCCCCCTTGCTGGATCGAGAAAGGAGGAGACGTCATCCGTTCCGTACGTGTGTTGAACGCGGAGGCACCGTCCGTTCGGTGCTTGATCATCGGTGATTTGAATCACGTCGTGTTCGACTACATCATCCCCGTTCTTTGAACGCTTCCGCTCGCGATCTACAAGGTACGTAGATGCATCTAATCACTCGTTGCTAGATGAACTCCTAGATGGATCTTGGTGAAATGAGTAGGAAATTTTTTGTTTTCTGCAACGTTCCCCATCACTGAAGTCAGTGTGCAGTTTGAAGATCTCTCACGCATCTCCAAGTCTGACAAGTTGAAAAAGCCCATGCAACCCACCGGTCAAGCACTGACTCCTGCTACTGTTTTGAGAAACGAGAATGATGCCATTGATCTGTCCAGCGACGACGATCTTGGCGATGACGCTCTAGAGCAATTGATAAAGAGCAAGCAAGAGGCGGAAATCTTCAATGATCTTCCTCTCTTTGATGTGGAGATCCTGTACAAGTTTATTGATGAGTGGTTTGACAGCCCAAATCTCAGTTTTGATGATCTTCAGCTTCCAATTGGCCTCAGCGTCTCTTTCCACGGAGCCATTGCTCCTGAGCTGGCTCTTGCACAGAAGATTGTTGAGCTGAAGCACAAAATTGACTATGAAAAGGCTCAGTTCAAGAAGCACATGGCCAAGCTCAATGTTGAAGACATTCAAAATTTCAAGGTCATGATGCATGAGCTCAAGGAGGCGTTCCACAAGAAACGAGAAGAAGCAAAAGGTTCTCGTGAGCGCATGAAGAATCTTGCTACCAAATGTATTCAAGGCTACAATGAAGCTGAAAAGCGCAATGCTTTGGGGCGACCAGGCATCGACCCTAGAATGGCTGCCAAGAAGAAGAAGAATCCAGCTGTGGCCAAACCAGAAGCATCAAGGCAGGAAGAACCTCGCATTGTCTTCCCAGCCAGTATGACAGGCTCGAAGCCTAAGGTCCCCACGGTGGCTTCAGAATTCAAGAAAACTAGAGCAGCTGAAGCCGAAGCCGGAAAGCGCAAGACCAAAGCCACCACTGATGATGCTCCCCCAACCAAGAAAACAAAAACAAAGAAGAGAGACCGGGCTGCTTCCACAGAGCCCCTTGTTGTCGAGCCAATTTCTGTTGCTCGTCCTTCCTCTGCACATCGAGACCGTCGTTTGGTAGTTCATGAGCCTGCTTCCACAGAGGCTCCTGAAGCTGAAGAGAATCCAGCTGTTGACCCCACCACAGCTGAAGACATTGGTCCTCATGACAATGTTGAAGATGATGAAGTCCTTCCTCAGATCAAGCACAATTTGGTATCATCGCCTATTCTCACGAACAACGAACTCATCAGCATTGGTCGTCCACTGACGCCAATTGCTCAGGATGACTCATGGGCTGATCACCCTCAAGAATTCCCTCGTGCTGAAGAAACACTAGTCACTCCCCCACCACAGGTCACCACTCCGGTGATTGACAGTGAAGACTTTGAGGCCCAACCAACTCCATCTCCACAGGCGTCGCCAGCATTTCACAGGCTTCGCAAAGGACCAAGGCCATAGGTCACATTGTCAAGTGTTCCAGAAGGAGAAGAGCGCCAATACGTTTCACGCAAGTCTTTCCTGAAGCCTCTCCTACTGCGAACATCCCTGAATCTGAGGCCAAAATGGCTGAAGATATTCCGGCTGCATCAGCCGATGACCATGAAGAAGAACCAAGAGAAGAAGAACGTTTTGGTACACCCCCGTCCAACCCTGAAGTTGTTCTCGAGGAGAACGTGTCCGACCCTCCAGCTCCTGAAGTGGAGGTTACCAATACTGAGGCGGCCACCAACATCAACACTGAAGCCAATGACGTTGTCATGGCTGAAGCTAATGTGGCGCCTGAAGATAATGTGGTGCCAGAAGTGAATGCACCTGAAGCCAATGCAGCACCCGAAGCAAATCCGCTGCCTGAAGCCAATGCCTCTGCTCCTGTACCTCCTCCAAGGCCACACGCCATCGAGCAAGCATATGATCGAGGACAGCTTGTTACCGTCCGCTGGCCAATCCTGGTTCCTCCGCCTGCTCCCGGACCTCAGTTTGCCTATCATGTGGAGCACAGGCCTCAGGTCCAGAAGCCAAAGCCAAGGCTACCATGGTTTCCAGGTACTGCAACTTCACCAAGATCATTTAATCTGAATGGATTCAAGGCACACAACACATTCTTCGACAGTGATAAGAACCCCTACACAAGGCCAAGAATCTCTTCAGACCGATTCTGGAGTTATCAGTAGTGAAGCTATTATTCATGCATCTTGTACAATCAGGGACGCATCTTCCCTCATATGCATCTTGATTGTGAAGCCATTGCTGGACTGCCATGCCTTGAAGAAGCCCTTGACTGCTTCCGTGATGCGGGTCTGCTCAACTTTGTGACTGCAAAGGAACACTGGAATGAAGAATTTCTGCTTCAATTCTATGCTACCCTCCACATTCATGGATACAACAGGGATCCGAAGACTTGGATCCTTGAGTGGATGACAGGCGATGTTCATTATGAAGCTAAAGCCCAAGACATCATTGAGCTCACAGCCCTGGCCACTCCTGGCGAATATTATGAACCAGGTTGTCAACAACACCAGAATGCTTTGGCGAGCATTTTGCAGAAGCCAGAACCCAACATGAGCCAAATGCTGAGCATGATGAAGCCTTTGCCTCACGACGCTAAATACCCAACCGAATTCTTTGTTGAAGACCTAGAGTATCTGCCCCGCACCATTTACCACATCATCAGAAAAACTCTATGGCCTGTCAAAGGACATTCATCTGTAGCGAAGCTTGAAGGAGCAATGAAGACTTTGGTTTTCTATATCTTCAATGGCATAAGCTCCAATGCTCAAGACTTCTTCATCAGGCAGTTGGCTGCATCTGGCTCCGACATTTTTGGTCTGAAGTTCTATGCTCCATGGGTCATGCATCTTATCAAGCTTCACTCTGCCTTCAACTATCAGCCGTCTGCGCGCAATCATCTTGTATTCTTGCCAGAGGTTGATCTGTCTGTTGAAGCTATTTACCTAGAGCCTGCTAAGGATCCAATCTATCTTCACAACGTTGATCGTCAAAGCTTCACCCAGCCCATTGAAGGAGTTCAGGCAGTCTCTCGTGTTTATCCCTTGGCTGGTAACACACGTGCCCCTCGCGCCCAAACTGACGCAACTGGAAGCACCATTGCCCAAAGGCCTCGAAAGCGATCTTGTGTTCTCAATGACCGAGAGTTTCTTGTCGCTCTACATCAGAAACAGGATAAGCATCATGACTAGCTTAAGCGTCAGATGCAAAGCCTCTTGGTGGACGTCAATCGCATTCGCAATCTTGCCACCAAGAATGCCTTTGTTACACATGAAACCTGTCGGAGGTCTTGGAAGAGTTTGACATTGCTTAGTGCTGAAGCTGATCTGCAAGACGATGCCTTCACAGAAAGATTCAAGTTTGACTCAACTCCAAGGAATGATCACTTGCGTCGGACTCCCTCACTTGAAGACTTTGACTATTCGTCCTCAGCTGCGACGGTGAATGCCAGAGTCATCGATGACCAAGATGATGCCACTTCACCACCTCCAACTTCAGCGTGTGTCGACATTGCACCGAGTTCTTCTGCACCACCAAACCTCAACGACGACCCTGCTGCTTCACCTACTCCTCATGGGAACGAGTAGAGGCTCTATGTCTTCAAACCTTTTTGGTCATCACTGACAAAAGGGGGAGAAGCATATGAGTTGATAGTCTTCAAGCGGATCCATATGGGTGGTTGCTTTACTTTTGCTACATTTGCCAAGTGCTTACAACTCTCGCTTTTGAAACATTTGGTTCGTTTGAGTTGTAACACTTAAACTTGATGGTCGTCTGCTACCTTTTTCGACACTATGTGATGCGATGATAAATTCCGCATGTGCGACGATAAATTCCGCATGAAGTCATTTTGCAGACGTCCATTTTTCATTATGCATGTCATTATCTTTGTTATATCCTTTCATGCATGATGAATTGTCTTCATAAGTAGAAGAGGAGCTCCGCAAGTACAACCTGCCATGTGCATTTGCATTCAAAAGCAAAATACTTATATGCACATCTTTAGGGGGAGCCTTCCTGCTACTTACGAAGACAATACTTAAATCCTTTACAATTTCACATACTTTTATCCCTATTGAAAACTTCAACTAGTTTGTCATCAATCACCAAAAAGGGGGAGATTGTAAGTGCATCTAGTGCCACCCCTAGTTGGTTTTGGAGTATTGACGACAAACCTGGTTGAGGGACTAATGTGTTTGTCACAATTGCAGGACAACACAGGTAGTAGTCCCTCACTGATTCGGTTTACCTACCGGAGATGACCCCTAAAAATGTATGAAGACGTTGAAGACAAAGGTGGTATGTGAAGGTATTCACATTGAAGACTATGACAAGAGAAGACATTGTGTGAAGACTATGGAGCGTGAAGACTTAGTTGTTTTGTTATTTCGTTTTCTTCTTTGTTGAGTCATAGGAATCACCGTACTGTTAAGTGGGGTCCAAGTGAACCAGTCAGAATGACTGAAGTGATGCTTAACCAAAATCCTATGTCTTTGAGCGAAGACAATGAGAGCAAATCTTATCGAGAGCTGGATAAGTCAGCTTTGCTTGTAGCTCAAGTAAAGTTGCCGTGTGTGTTTGAAATCTGATCATTGGAACACGTGTCAGTTCCTTAGTGACCCAGGGTCATTTCGGACAAATCAGGTCGGGTTGCCTAGTGGCTATAAATAGCCCACCCCTACACCATAAATTGGCTGGCTTCTCAGAGTTAGTGCACGGCTTTTGTCGTTTGAGAGCAACCCACCTCGAAGCCTTTGAGAGAGAAATCCTTGCGAGGACAAAACCCTAAACACCCGGAGCCAAAGAGTGTTAGGCATCACTGAAGTCTTCCTGTCTGTGTGATCTGAAGACTTATTACACTTGAGGACTGTGAATCCTCCAACTGGTTAGGCGTTCCGTTCTAAGCATCCAAGAGTCATTGTGGATCGCCGGTGAATGAAGTCTGTGAAGGTTTGGAAGTCTACCTTGAAGACTTACCAGAGTGATTGGGCGAGGACTGAGTGTCCTTAGCTCAAGGGGAATAAGGTGAAGACATGGTCTTCTGAGTTGAATATCAGCCTCCCTAACCAGACGTACAGTTGTCACAACAACTGGAACTGGTCCAACAAATCATTGTCTTCAATGAGCCACTGGTTCTATCCTTCCCATCTCTTTATTTGCAGTTGGTCCTTCTGAAGTGATTGCCTGTTTGCATTATCCTTTTGTCTTCACTGTGTGACTGCTTATTCTGATTGGCTTCATACTATCTTCCGTCCTGATCTATACTGCCTAGCTGCTATTAGTCTTTGTGCTTTCACTTCACTGAATACTTGACTATGGCTTGCCTAGTGTGGTCTACCTTCCGCTGCATGGTAATAGGATTGTTTCTGTCATTTTTCTTCAAAACTTCCATGTTTTGAAGACTTTCATAAAAATCGCCTATTCACCCCCCTCTAGTCGATCACTAGCACTTTCAAGATGAAGTAGCGGGTGGATTAGGTAAGAAAGGAGATGATGGGAGGGAAGCGGCAGCAGCTAGGAAGGAGGGGATGCAAGAAGCGGAGGGGAGAGAATACTGGGAGCAAAGGTCATGAAGAAGAAGAAGGTAGAAAGGACTATACTTGGGGTCCGGTGCCCACTTTGGAGGACAGATTCGAAGGTCTAAACTTATGCGGGGAAGAAGAGACTGATCTAGACTTCTCTGAAGAGCTTGAGGACCTAATCAAGGAGGTCAATTGGTTGGCAATTTTCAATCTTCACACCACTCGTTTGTTCAATCACTTGACACCTTTTAATTTGATGTGTACTGCATTCTCACTAGCCCAACAGATTCAACTCAAGCCGAAAGGGGCAAATCTTTTCATAGTGTAGTTCATGTGTCTGCGTGATTGGAAGAGGGTGATGGATCGGGGCTCGTGGCTCTTCTGCAATATAGTTGTTGTTATCAAAGAATACGATGGATTTAGTGATGTCAATGATTACAAGCTAGACAAAAACCCGGTGTGGGCAAGAATTGAGGGGGTTCCAAAGGGGTTGATGAAGAAGAAGGAATTGGCGGATAAGGTAGCAAAAAAAGTAGGGTGGTTGTTAGCGAGGGGTCCATGAACACCTCTAAATTTCTGAGAGCAAGAGTTTTCTAGATGTTCAAGTTCCTTTGGTCAGGATTGTTCCTATAACCCTAAATAAAGGAAAGCAAAAAGTATCATGTGTATTATGAGAAAATACCAGCCTTTTGTTATTTATGTGGCTGGATGGGGCATGTTGTGGAGGAGTGTGGAGACGGGGTGCATGACCCAACTAACTATGAATGGGGTGCATGTGGCTCTTGTGGAACTTTAGCCCCGCGGGTGGACAAAATAAAGGGAGGGGAGGTGGAAGAAGTGGTGCCGGAAGAGGAGGACGATCAGTGGGAGGTAGACGAGGATGGGGAAGAGGAAGTGATACGTCCATTTTGCATCATGCTTTTATATTGATATTTATTGCATTATGGGATGTTATTACACATTATACTACAATATGTATGCCTTTTCTATCTTATTTTACAAGGTTTACATGAAGAGGGAGAATGCCGACAGCTGTAGTTCTGGACTGGAAAAGGAGCAAATATTAGAAACCTATTCGGCACAACTCCAAAAGTCTTTGAAAGTGCTAGTTATCGACTAGAGGGGGGTGAATAGGCAATTTTTATGGAAGTCTTCAAAACACGGGGGCTTTGAAGACAAACAGTAGAAATGAACCTATTGATATGCAGCGGAAGGTAGACTACACTAGACAAGCCATAGTCAAGTAAGCAATGAAGTGAAAGCACGAAGACTATCAGCAGCTAGGTAGTATGGATCAGGATGGAAGATAGTATGAAGCCAAACAACTACAGTCTTCACACAATGAAGTCAATCAGATCATGCAAGCAGGCAATGACTTCATGAAGACAAACTATAAGTAAAGAGAGGTAAGGATAGAACCGGTTGCTTGGGGAGGACAAGGATTTGTTGGACCAGTTCCAATTGCTGTGACAACTGTACGTCTGCTTAGGGAGGCTGAGATTCAACTCAGAAGATCGCGTCTTCACCTTATTCCCCTTGAGGTAAGGACACATAGTCCTCGCCTAATCACTCTGGTAAGTCTTCAAGGTAGACTTCCAAACCATCACAAACTTCGTTCAACGGCGATCCACAATGACTCTTGGATGCTCAGAACGTGACGCCTAACCGGTTGGAGGATTCACAGTCCTCAAGTGTAACAAGTCTTCAGATCACGCAGACAAAAAGACTTCAGTGATGCCTAACACTCTTTGGCTCTGGGTGTTTAGGGCTTTGTCCTCGCAAGGATTTCTCTCTCAAAAGCTTCGGAGGTGGGTTGCTCTCAAACGACAAAAGCCGTGCACTAACTCTAAGCAGCTACCAATTTATGGTGTAGGGTGTGGGCTATTTATAGCCAGGAGGCAACCCGACCTGATTTGTCCAAAATGACCCTGGGTCACTAAGGAACTGACATGTGTCCAACGATCAGATTTCAAACACACGTGGCAGCTTGACTTGGGCTACAAGTAAAGCTGACTCATCCAGCTCCGGATAAGATTTGCTCTCATTGTCTTCACTCGAAGACATAGGATTTGGTTGAGCATCACTTCAGTCACACTGACTTTGTTTACTTGGACCCCACTGAACAGTACGGTGGTTCCTATGACTCAACAAAGAAGAAAAGGAAACTACGAAACAACTATGTCTTCGCAATCCATAGTCTTCATACGATGTCTTCTCATGTCATGGTCTTCAATGTGAAACTCTTCATAGACCACCATTGTCTTCAATGTCTTCACACATTTTTAGGGGTCATCTCTGGTAGGTAAACCGAATCAATGAGGGACTACTACCTATGTTATCCTGCAATTCTCACAAACACATTAGTCCCTCAACCAAGTTTGTCGTCAATACTCCAAAACCAACTAGGGGTGGCACTACACTTACAATCTCCCCCTTTTTGGTGATTGATGATAAACTGGTTGAAGTTTTCAACGAGGATAAAAGCATGTGAAAGTTTAGAGATTTAAGGCATTGTCTTCATAAGTAGCAAAAGTCTCCCCTTGAAGATATGCATATAAGTAGTTTGCTCTTGAATGCAAATGCACATAGCAGGTTTTACTTGTGGAGATCCTCTTCAACCTATGAAGACAATTCATTATGCATATAAAGATATAACAAAGATAATGTCATGCATAATGAAAAATGGACGTCTACAGAATGACTTCATGCGGAATTTATCATCGCATCACAGATTGGCACACAAAGTAGCAGATGATATGTCTCCAACGTATCTATAATTTTTGATTGCTCCATGCTATATTATCTACTATTTTGGACATTATTGGGCTTTATTATGCATTTTTATATTATTTTTGGGACTGACCTATTAACTGCAGGCCCAACCCAGAATTGCTGTTTTTTGCCTGCTTTAGGGTTTTGAAGAAAAGGAATATCAAACGGAGTCCAAACGGAATGAAACCTTCGGGAACGTGATTTTCTCAACGAACAAGACCCGGGAGACTTGGACCCTACGTCAAGAAAGAAAAGAGGAGGCCACGAGGTAGGGGGCGCGCCTACCCCCCCAGGCGCGCCCTCCACCCTCGTGGGCCCCCTGTTACTCCACCGACGTACTCCTTCCTCCTATATATATACCTACGTACCCCCAAACGATCAGATACGGAGCCAAAACCCTAATTCCCCCGCCGCAACTTTTTGTATCCACGAGATCCCATCTTAGGGCCTGTTCCAGAGCTCCGCCGGAGGGGGCATCGATCACGGAGGGCTTCTACATCAACACCATAGCCCTCCGATGAAGTGTGAGTAGTTTACCTCAGACCTACGGGTCCATAGTTAGTAGCTAGATGGATTCTTCTCTCTTTTTGGATCTCAATACAATGTTCCCCCCTCTCTTGTGGAGAACTATTCAATGTAATCTTCTTTTTGCGGTGTTTTTGTTGAGACCGATGAATTGTGGGTTTATGATCAAGTCTATCTATGAACAATATTTGAATCTTCTCTGAATTCTTTTATGTATGATTGGTTATCTTTGCAAATCTCTTTGAATTATCAGTTTGGTTTGGCCTACTAGATTGATCTTTCTTGCAATGGGAGAAGTGCTTAGCTTTGGGTTCAATCTTGCGGTGTCCTTTCCGAGTGACAGTAGGGGAAGCAAGGCACGTATTGTATTGTTGCCATTGAGGATAACAAGATGGGGTTTTCATCATATTGCATGAGTTTATCCCTCTACATCATGTCATCTTGCTTAAGACGTTACTCTGTTTTTAACTTAATACTCTAGATGCATGCTAGATAGCGGTCGATGAGTGGAGTAATAGTAGTAGATGAAGGCAGGAGTCGGTCTACTTGTTTCGGACGTGATGCCTATATACATGATCATACCTAGATATTCTCATAACTATGCTCAATTCTATCAATTGGTCAACAGTAATTTGTTCACCCACCGTAGAATACTTATGCTCTCGAGAGAAGCCACTAGTGAAACCTATGGCCCTCGGGTCTATCTTCATTTTATTAATCTCCTACTACTTAGTTATTTCCTTTGCTATTTACTTTGCCTTTATTTTACTTTGCATCTTTATCACAAAAATACCAATCTTATCATATCTATCAGATCTCACTCTCGTAAGTGGCCTTATAGGGATTGGAAACCCCTATTTGCGTTGGTTGCGATGATTTATTTGTTTTGTGCAGGTACAAGGGACTCGCACGTAGCCTCCTACTAGATTGATACCTTGGTTCTCAAAAACTGAGGGAAATACTTACGCTACTTTGCTGCATCATCCCTTCCTCTTCGGGGAAAACCAATGCAGTGCTCAAGAGGTAGCAAGAAGGATTTCTGGCGCCGTTGCCGGGGAGGTCTACGCAAACGTCAACATACCAAGTACCCATCACATACCCTTATCTCCTGCATTACATTATTTGCCATTTGCCTCTCGTTTTCCTCTCCCCCACTTCACCCTTGCCGTTTTATTCGCCCCCTCTCTCTATCCTACCTCTCTTTCTCTATTTGCCTCTTTTTGCCCGCTTGCTTTTTGTTTGCTTGTGTGTTAGTTTGTTTGCTTGTCGTTATGGCTAGTTCCTTATCTTCTCCGTTATCTCCCGAGAGTGAAATTCTAAATTTGAAGCAAAGGGAGGGAGAAAATCTAAAAGATGCTTGGTATAGAATTTGCAATGCTCAAAATAGATCTACTAGGAAGAAATCTACTTCCGTTCTTCTTCGCAATTTTTATGTAGGCATTACTCCTTGGCACAGATATGTTCTTGATACTATTACCAGAGGGAACTTCTTGGGTAGCCATACTTTTGATTCTTATAATGCTATGATAGATTTATTTGGCTCACCCCCTCTTTTGGTTAATGGAACTGTATTAACTTTGGAGCATGTAATGCAAAGGCTTGAAATTATTGAAAATAAGGTTGCTACCGTAGAGTTAATTGAAAATCTGGATAAAAAGATCCACAGCCAAATCTCTCAATATGGATCTAAAGTAGGAGTTACTTTGAAAAATATTAAAGAAAAGGAACCCATAGTTAATGAGAAAATAAATCATGATTCCATTAGGATCGATAAACTTGAGGATATTATTACCAACTTGGGAACCGCCTTTTCTTCCATAAAGAATACTCCAAGTCCTTCCACTAAAGTTGCCAAGCTTATGTACGTTCCTAAAAATAAGGGTGAATCCTCTAGTAAGGATGCGGATCTCAAATCTATAAGTATTCATCCCAATCTTTTTGCTATCATTAAGGAACCATTTGTTACAAATGAATTTTTAGATATTGTGCCTAAAAGTTTTACAATTAATAAAAGTAAAGAAATTCCTAAAGATGGTAGATGCCTAATTGAAGAATTTCCTACCAAAGATGGCAATACCTAGATCTATTCTTGCTTGTTATGCCCAGCTAGGGGCGTTAAACGATAGCGCTTGTTGGGAGGCAACCCAATTTTATTTTTATTCCTTGCTTTTTGCTCCTGTTTAGTAATAAATAATTTTTCTATCCTCTGTTTGGTTGTGTTTTTGTGTGTTTAATTAGTGCTTGTGCCAAGTAGAACCGTTGGGAAGACTTGAGGAAAGTCTTGTCGAACTTGCTGTAAAAAACAGAGACTTTAGCGCTCACGAGAACTGCTGTCATTTTTATTTGGAAAGTTCTATTTAGTTAATTATTTTTGCAGATGATTAATAGATAAATTCCTCACGTCCAGAAATTTATTTTAGAATTTTTGGGGTTCCAGATCTTGCGCTAGCTACAGATTACTACAGACTGTTCTGTTTTTGACAGATTCTGTTTTTCGTGTGTTGTTTGTTTATTTTGATGAATCTATGGCTAGTAAAATAGTTTATAAACCATAGATAAGTTGGAATAAAGTAGGTATAACAACAATATAAATAAAGAATGAGTTCATTACAGTACCTTGAAGTGGTCTTTTATTTTCTTTCGCTAACCGAGCTCACGAGATTTTCTACTTTAAGTTTTGTGTTGTGAAGTTTTCAAGTTGTGGGTAAAGATTTGATGGATTATGGGACAAGGAGTGGAAAGATCCTAAGCTTGGGGATGCCCATGGCACCCCCAAGATAACCTAAGGACACCTAAAATCCAAAGCTTGGGGATGCCCCGGAAGGCATCCCCTCTTTCGTCTACTTCTATCAGTAACTTTACTTGGAGCTATATTTTTATTCGCCACATGATATGTGTTTTGCTTGGAGCGTCTTGTATTATTTGATTCTTTGCTTTTTAGTTTACCACAATCATCCTTGATGTACACACCTTTTGAGAGATCCATACATGATTTGGAATTTGTTAGAGTACTCTATGTGCTTCGCTTATATCTTTTGAGTTATATAGTTTTGCTCTAGTACTTCACTTATATCTTTTAGAGCACGGTGGTGGATTTGTTTTATAGGAACTATTGATCTCTCATGCTTCACTTAGATTATTTTGAGAGTCTTAATAGCATGGTAATTTGCTTAAAATCCTAATATGCTAGGTATTCAAAGTTAGTAAAATTTTCTTAAGAGTGTTCTGAATACTAAGAGAAGTTTGATGCTTGATGATTGTTTTGAGATATGGAGGTAATAATATCAAAGTCGTGCTAGTTGAGTAGTTGTGAAATTGAGAAATACTTGTGTTGAAGTTTGCAAGTCCCGTAGCATGCATGTATGGTAAACGTTAGGCAACAAATTTGAAACATGAGGTGTTTTTTGATTGTCTTCCTTATGAGTGGCGGTCGGGGACGAGCGATGGTCTTTTCCTACCAATCTATCCTCCTAGGAGCATGCGCGTAGTACCGAGGTTTTTGATGACTTGTAGATTTTCGCAATAAGTATGTGAGTTCTTTATTACTAATGTTGAGTCCATGGATTATACACACTCTCACCCTTCCATCCTTGCTAGCCTCTTCGGTACCGTGCATTGCCCTTTCTCACATTGAGAGTTGGCGCAAACTTCGCCGGTGCATCCAAACCCTGTGATATGATACGCTCTTTCACACATAAACCTCCTTATATCTTCCTCAAAACAGCCACCATACCTACCTATTATGGCATTTCCATAGCCATTCCGAGATATATTGCCATGCAACTTTCCATCATTCCGTTCATCATGACACATTCATTATTGTCATATTGCTTAGCATGATAATGTAGTTGACATAGTATTTGTGGCAAAGCCACCGTTCATAATTCTTTCATACATGTCACTCTTGGTCCATTGCATATCCCGGTACACCGCCGGAGGCATTCATATAGAGTCATCTTTTGTTCTAGTATCGAGTTGTAATCATTGAGTTTTAAATAAATAGAAGTGTGATGATCATCATTTTCTAGAGCATTGTCCCAAGTGAGGAATTATATAAAAAAGATAAAGGCCATATAAAAAAAGAGAAGGCCCCCCAAAAAAGAGAAAGGCCATAAAAAAAGAGAAGGCCCAAAAAAATGAGAGAAAAAGAGATAAGGGACAATGTTACTATCCTTTGCCACACATGTGCTTCAAAGTAGCACCTTAACCTTCATGATAGAGAGTCTCTTGTTTTGTCACTTTCATATACTAGTGGGAATTTTTCATTATAGAACTTGGCTTGTATATTCCAACAATGGGCCTCCTCAAGTGCCTTAGCTCTTCGTGAGCAAGCAAGTTGGATGCACACCCACTAGTTTCTTTTGTTGAGCTTTCATACATTTATAGCTCTAGTGCATCCGTTGCATGGCAATCCCTACTCCTTGCATTAACATCAATCGGTGGGCATCTCCATAGCCCATTGATTAGCCTCGTTGATGTGAGACTTTCTCCTTTTTTGTCTTCTCCACATAACCCCCCCTCATTATATTCTATTCCACCCATAGTGCTATGTCCATGGCTCGCGCTCATATATTACGTGAAAGTTTATAGGTTTGAGATTTCTAAAGTATGAAACAATTGCTTGGCTTGTCATCGGGGTTATGCATGATGAGAGCATTCTTGTGTGACGAAAATGAAACATGACTAAACTATATGATTTTGTAGGGATGAACTTTCTTTGGCCATGTTATTTTGAGAAGACATAACTGCTTAGTTAGTATGCTTGAAGTATTATTATTTTTATGTCAATATGAACTTTTGTCTTGAATCTTTCGGGTCTGAATATTCATACCACAATTGAGAAGAATTACATTAAAATTATGCCAAGTAGCACTCCGCATCAAAAATTCTGTCTTTATCATTTACCTACTCGAGGACGAGCAGGAATTAAGCTTGGGGATGCTTGATACGTCTCCAACGTATCTATAATTTTTGATTGCTCCATGCTATATTATCTACTATTTTGGACATTATTGGGCTTTATTATCCACTTTTATATTATTTTTGGGACTGACCTATTAATCGGAGGCCCAGCCCAGAATTGTTGTTTTTTGCCTGTTTTAGGGTTTCGAAGAAAAGGAATATCAAACGGAGTCCAAACGGAATGAAACCTTCGGGAACATGATTTTCTCAACGAACAAGACCCGGGAGACTTGGACCCTACGTCAAGAAAGAAAAGAGGAGGCCACGAGGTAGGGGGGCGCCTACCCCCCAGGCGCGCCCTCCACCCTCGTGGGCCCCTTGTTGCTCCACCGACGTATTCCTTCCTCCGATATATACCTACATACCCCCAAGCGATCAGATACGGAGCCAAAACCCTAATTCCACCACTGCATATCCACGAGATCCCATCTTGGGGCCTGTTCCGGAGCTCTGCCGGAGTGGGCATCGATCACGGAGGGCTTCTACATCAACACCATAGCCCTCCGATGAAGTGTGAGTAGTTTACCTTAGGCCTACGGGTCCATAGTTAGTAGCTAGATGGCTTCTTCTCTCTTTTTGGATCTCAATACAATGTTCTCCCCCTCTCTTGTGGAGAACTATTCGATGTAATCTTCTTTTTGCGGTGTGTTTGTTGAGACCAATGAATTGTGGGTTTATGATCAAGTCTATCTATGAATAATATTTGAATCTTCTCTGAATTCTTTTATGTATGATTGGTTAACTTAATACTCTAGATGCATGCTGGATAGCGGTCGATGAGTGGAGTAATAGTAGTAGATGCAGGCAGGAGTCGGTCTACTTGTCTCGGACGTGATGCCTATATACATGATCATACCTAGATATTCTCATAACTATGCTCAATTCTGTCAATTGCTCAACAGTAATTTGTTCACTCACCGTAGAATACTTATGCTCTCGAGAGAAGCCACTAGTGAAACATATGGCCCCCGGGTCTATCTTCATCATATTAATTTCCTACTACTTAGTTATTTCCTTTGCTATTTACTTTGCCTTTATGTTACTTTGCATCTTTAGCACAAACATACCAAAAATATTATCTTATCATATCTATCAGATCTCACTCTCGTAAGTGGCCTTATAGGGATTGACAACCCCTATTTGTGTTGGTTGCGAGGATTTATTTGTTTTGTGTAGGTACGAGGGACTCACGCGTAGCCTCCTACTAGATTGGTACCTTGGTTCTCAAAAACTGAGGGAAATACTTACGCTACTTTGCTGCATCATCCCTTCCTCTTCGGGGAAAACCAACACAGTGCTCAAGAGGTAGCAGCAGACGACCATCAAAGTGTTACAACCCAAAGAACCAAATGTATCAAAAACGTGAGTTGTAACCACTTAGAAAAAAAGAATATAACAACCAGCCATATGGACCCACTTGAAGACTATCAACTCATATGCTTCTCCCCATTTTGTCAATAAGGACCAAAAAGGTTTGAATACATAGAGCCTCTACTCGTTCCCATCAGGAGTAGATGAAGGTGCGGGGTCAACGTTAGAGTGCGGTGGTGCAGAGGGGCCTGGTGCAGTGTCGAGACGCAGTGAAGCCATGGCTGGTGAAGTGGCATCGTCTTCTTCTTCGATGTCTCTCGCAATAACAATTGCAGCCGAAGATGAATACTCAGAATCTTCAATGGGCGGAGTTCGACGCCAGCTTGCATTGCAAGGAGGAGTGAAGTCAAATTTGAAGCCCTCCGTGAAGCCATCTTTGCTAAGATCTTCTTCAGGGCATAGAAGTGTGAGACTCTTCCAGGACCTCCTTCAGGCATCATGGACAACAAATGAGTTCTTGGTGGCCAAGTTTCTGATGTGATTGACATCCACCAAGATGCTCTGCATCTGATGCTTTAGCCATTCATGGTGCCTATCTTGTTTCTGATGCAAGGCCACAAGAAGCTCTCGGTCATTGAGCACACGAGATCGCTTCTGAGGCCTTTGAGCAATGGTGCTTTCAGTGGCTTTAGTAGTTGCACGATGAGGTCACTACAAAAAAAAGACACATCCGTGACATTTTGGGCCGAACGAAATTTTTTTCTGGCATACATATGACACTTCTATGACGATAATTGTGACAAAACCCGGTATCATCATAGATGTGGTGGGCTCCTACTTCTATGACAAAAAATCATGACAGAAAATGGGCTTTTCGTCCTGGGCGGGCCAGAGACGCAACTGCATGACATTCTTTGGGCCGTCCATGACGGAAAAAACCGTGGTAGAAGCAAGGGGGAGGAAAATTCCGGGGAGTTCCCGGTTACGGTGGGAGGTCGAGGGCCGAGCGATGCGCGTTTCTCTCGTAGACGTACGCGCGTGTGTGCGAGGCGTTGGCTCTAACTGAACCCGAGCGAGGCGTTGGGCTCTAACTAAACCCGAGCGATTGCACTGCAGGCTACGCATTACTGAACCCGAGCGATCGATCGATGGCTGTTAACTGAACCCGATCGAGCGATTCCTTGGCTACTGCTGCTAACTGAAGCCGATCGATGGGATGAGCAGTGAGCGTTGTGTGTGTGTGTGTGTGTGGGGGGGGGGTTTGGATGAACAGTGAGCGGTGGCGTTGCCTCTGGATGAACAGGACCCCGTGGTGTGGTGGAGGGCTGGATGAACAGTAGACGGTGGAGGGGTGCCCGTGGAGGGGTGGATGAACAGGACCCCGTGGTGTGGAGGGCTGGATGAACAGTAGACGGTGGAGGGGTGGTTGAACAGTAGCCGGTGGAGTAGCGCGCGGTGGAGGCTGGATGAACAGGAGCCCGTGGAGGCTGGAGGAGGTCGACGGTGGATGAATAGTAGCTCGTGGAGGCTAGAGGGGGTCGACGGTGGAGATGAACAGTATCCCGTGGAGTCCCGTTTTGCGGTACGCCACACCCCTCCCGATGAACAGGACCCCCGTTTCGACCGTAGCGCTCCAACACAAGTCCGTTTCCTCCGTTTTGCGGTACGCCACACCCCTCCCGATCAACAGGACCCCCGTTTCGACCGTAGGAGGTCCGTTTCCTCCGTTTTACGGTACGCCACACCCCTCCCGATCAACAGGACCCCCGTTTCGACCGTAGGAGGTCCGTTTCCTCCGTTTTGCAGTACGCCACACCCCTCCCGATCAACAGGACCCCCGTTTCGACCGTAGGAGGTCTGTTTCCTCCGTTGTGCGGTACGACAGGCCTCGTTTCCATCGCCTCTTCCGTCCAAGCCCTCCCGATGAACACGACCACGCATTCCATTCCGACCCATGAACACGACGACGACGTTGTTTCTCCGTTCCGACCCAGCCATGTACACGAGCCCTCGCCGTATGTATGCGCGAGTAGGCATTCGAGACCCTGCCCGTATGTACACATACGTGGCCGTATTTTCTTTCTTGCACCCTGGCCGCTGTACGTACGTGTACATGCTACGTGCGTGCCTCTACTACGACACGTGCACGCCTCTACCACGACACGTGCGCGCCTCTACATCCACCAGTATATATGTACGTACACATTCGCGACCAGAATGACAACGCTACGTACGCTTCGACCAGGTGGGTCCCGACTGTCAGGCACTTCCTTGCCTGCGAAGATGTAGCTGGTGGGTCCCAGCAGTCAGGGGGCGAATCATTTTTTTGCCCGGACGCACTTCCTTGCGTGCGAAGATGTAGCTGGTGGGTCCCAACAGTTGGGGGGCTGGTGGGTCCCAGCAGTCAGGGGGGAGAATCGTTTTGGGGTTTTTTTTGCCCGGACGCACTTCCTTGCGTGCGAAGATGTAGCTGGTGGGTCCCAGTAGTCAGGGGGCGAATCGTTTTTTTTGCCCGGACGCACTTCCTTGCATGCGAAGATGTAGCTGGTGGGTCCCAGTAGTCGGGGGGCTGGTGGGTCCCAGCAGTCAGGGGGGCGAATCATTTTGGTTTTTTTTGCCCGGACGCACTTCCTTGCATGCGAAGATGTAGCTGGCGGGTCCCAGCAGTCAGGGGAGCAAATCGTTTTTTTGCCCGGACGCACATCCTTGCGTGCGAAGTGTAGCTGGTGGGTCCCAGCAGTCAGGGGGAAACGTTTTTTTCGCGAAATACGGTGGCCCGTCCGGTGGGTCTCTGCTGTTAGGTGGAGGAAACATTATTTTCCGCGTAATAAGGAGGCACTTCCTTGCTGCGGCCGTGGACCCAGCTGTCAGCCTCTCCACGTACAATCCACGTCCGATGGAACTCGTTCCTTGACCACGTTGACCACGTCGCGCCGAGAGCACCAGGGCAGTGGACGACGACAAGGCCTAGGAAGGGGACGACGCGGAGCCGGGGAAGACGCAGCAGTGGAAGCCCGCACGGAGAGGAGTACGAGGGTTCACTGGTTCGGCTGCGGTGTGAGGCTCCCGTCATCGCAGAATAACAGGGGGTGTGGGTGAGTAGAGGGATGGCCTGGCCAGCGGTGGGAGTAGTACGGGGCGGTGAGGCCTCCGTGGCATCACAGCCGGCCACGGGAGGCGGGAGCACGCGACACGACCGGCGCTGCTTTGGGCGGCTGGAGCAAGAAGACCAGAGGTTGAAGAAGCACTACGGCCGTTGGATGGACATCGTACGATCACTGCAGCTAGAATCATTTATATTGACTAAGTTGACAAAGCCCTTGGTATGCGTCAACTTAGTAGGCCCACAGCTCGGATTTGGCAGAGAACATATAGCCCATTTTCGATTTGTAAGAATGTACAACCCATTTTTTAATTCTAATGGAATTTACTACAGCCCATTTACAGTTTGTTAAAAGTACAGTCGAACTTCTAGCTAGGACAATGATTAATAATTTCAAACAACCGCTCAAAACAGAATTCAAAAAAAATTCCCACATTTTGATGGGATCCGAAATATTTTTATCCAAAATTTCTAGTCAGGTTAAATATAATTTCAAAATAAAGTTGTATTACGTTAAAATCCAACAAAATATTGCGCGCGCAACAAGTAATGAAATTAAAATTTTCAAATTCCAAAAATAATATATTTTTCAAACTAATTACGTGTTTGGTGCATAGTAATTGTCCAGTTATTATAATTACATCCCATTTATTATTTCTTAAAGTCCATTTTCTTGTTAAGCCTAGTGCATACCTCCTAGGAAAGTTTGCAGCCCAGCGGGGCGGAGAATAGCAAGTTGACCCGGATATTGTGTACAACTGTCGGCCCAGTTGCATTGCTGATGTTGAAAAAAACCTATTTTTATACACACATTTAAAAAAAATTGTATAGATAAGGAACATTTTTTATACACACATTTAAAAATTTTTAAATACATAATTAACACTTCTTAAAACATATTTTTAGTCAATAGTGGGCCCACAGTGAGCGGAGGAGGTCACAATACACATATTTTTTAAATACATGATTAACACTTTTTAAAACATATTTTTTTAGTCAACAGTGGGCCCACAGCGAGCAGAGGAGGTCACAATACACATATTTTTTAAATACATGATTAACATTTTTGCTAAAACAATTAGCCCACAGCGAGCCAATTAGCTCTAGTCGGCCCACAGTGGGCCGACAGGACCCAATCAGCCCACAGTGGGCCGACAGGGGCCAGTCGGCCAGCTGTAGGCCGACTGGAATCCAATCGGCTGGCTGTGGGCCGACTAGGCCCAGTGGGCCTACAGCGGCCGACGGTGTATTATTTTTGAAAAAAATTACCCAGCGTAATATTTATGAAAATTAATAAAAAATGTATTATTAAAAAAAATAGCGAAAAAGGCCTGTGTAGTACAGTACAACCTAATATGGTTACTCAGCCCACATTCAGCGACGCCGGAAAGGCCCAAACAAGGCTTCTGTACAACTTTTTGAAGTCACTGAGCTCAATTAATAACTTAAGAAAAAAGTTAGATTACAGTGGAACCTAATTAAAAGCTGTCACGAGCAAATAAATAATTTAACGGGTCCCTCTTGTGCGTGTGCGTGTGTGCGTGTGTGAGAGAGAGAGAGAGAGATAGAGAGAGAGACCCATCGGCTGATGCTCGTAAATACATCATGCATTGCTGATGCTCAGTAAAAACTTATATAGTTGACACAATCATATAGAACATCATAGCACACTGAACTTGCATACAAAAATTTCACGCAGGTGGCACAATCAGGATGGAAGCAGTGGATCGCTACGGGAAGGGCTATGTTGAAACCAACGAAGTCGTACATAACGGTTCATCGTCTTTATCAATGACGGAGAAATATCTTAAATGTTGTGCAAAGAAAACAGACAGACAACACAATAAGTTCTGCTAGCACATTAAGTTGACGTACAGCCCTTTCTAAAAAAAGTTCAGGTACAAAATTAGAACAGGTCACAATCAAATGTACTGGCATATCAGTGCTTCACACCCATAGCTCGGATTTAACTAGTATCTGACAAGATTTAGTTGTTACCTCAAATTAGAGCACATCCAGGCAGCCAGCCCTGCCTCTTCTCCCAAAGAAGCAGTGGCCTCCGCCGCGCGATGGAGTAGGCCCTGTGCCATCCATCGTTCCGAGCAACACGGGAAAAGTCTGACGTTGACTCCTGTAATGGACGTTGTCGACGGACCCTGGCACCAGCGGCGGCGGCAGGACTTCGATTGATGGATTGACCACTTCTTCGACATGCACGAACACTCGATACAGGTAGATCCCTAACGTGGTCCGCGGCAGCCTTGGTGGCGACGAATAGTACAACCCCGGTTCCTGCACCGGTATCTCAACACCAATCACCTTCGGTATGGTGGACGGCTTCTTCATCCATGCCATAACCGTCAGAACCTAGTTGTCTGGAGGAACAAACATACTTACGAGCTCACCTCCAAGGTCGTTGATAAGCTCGTTCATGGACTCGCTGTTCCAAGCACGTCGAGGCGTGCCGTGGAAGGTAAGCTTTGTTAAAAACTCAAGCTCAGAGGGCACCGAGCCCCATCCTGGGTGCCACCGATCAAAGCTCACCAGTGTGCCATCGCAGAACAAACGCCGGGAAGATTCGAACACACGACTGCAGCCGAAAGTTGTCCGGAACCTGACGAAGAAATCAGCCGGTGGCGGACAGACTTCGACGAGAAAGTCACTTATTTGGATGCCGTGCGCAATGCCAAGAGCTTTGACAAGGTCATCCGGCGAGACGGGAGGCTGGTCGCCGTTGATGGTTACCATCAGCACTTTGCCGGCAAACTAGTTGTCAAGCGCCGCCATGCCACTGTTGAGCGACAGCACGCAGCGACCGAAGGCAGGACGGACCTCAGGATCTCCGGCTCGGAGATCCGCGTTGACCGGCGACATGATAGTGTGCTTGAGTACAGGGAGTATAGGAGGGGGATTTGGGGGAACTGGAGTAGGAATCGAGATTCCAGAGGTGGGGAAGGGGCGGGAGACTGGGGATGAAAAGGTAGCATGAAAACACCGATGGCGCCCACATGTCGGCCTAAGAGTCCTTGTTCTTTCTTTTTTGGAGAGCCCAGCCTTTTTTTTCAGGATCTTTTGAGAGCCCGGCCTGAGAGTCATAATTGACCTGTTTGGCATTGCATTACTACTCGGCCCATATTCAACGACACCTCACTGGCCCAAACAAGTGTACATCATCCAAAAGACACTGAGCTCAAATTATATAACTTGAAAAAAGGAGATATACTCTGAACACTGGAGAATGGTGATGCCCTCATTTAGCCCACCAGTAGTTCGAGACAATAAACAGTTCGAAACAATGATATATACAACATTCAAACACTGACTAGTGACTACTATTGACATAAACAGCAAGGCATGATAGTAAGAGTGATCCAGACGAGAATGACATTCTAAACAGAAGCAACTATTACATAGTAAGAGTGACATAGACGAGGATGACCAAATGACAAGGAATATGCATAACAAAAGAAAGAACCACCCATCCAGAACCAGCAGCAAAGACAACAAAGTCATTCGAAGAGATGATCCAACACCATCATAATTTGCAGCCCCGCTTCAGCGATCAGTGATCCGGAGACACCAGTACTCCACCCTTTCGATGCAACAGCCCAATTACCTATCAACCTGAAGGCTCGAACCACATCACTGCCTGTCGTAATTGAGACATCCAAGGATCAAAGTTAATCCGGATGCCTTTGTCATTCTCACCTTCTTTTGGCTGCAGGCTGTATCGTTGACAATCAGGGGAGTTTGCTCCCGAACTCCTAGGGCTCGCCGTGTAGACACAGTTTTCCATAGCAAACAGAGCCTCTCTGCCATCAAGGTCCTTGCCAACGGTGATCTCCTGGTTAATCGGATAATTGAGTCCGAGAAACAGAGAGTGTGAACCAAGGCTGTTTACCCGCCTCCAACTAAAAATCCTAAAGGCCCCAACAAGCTGGTATCCTGCTCATAGACGTAACAGCCACTGTCTGGATACTCACGTATTACACGGTGCTTGTATATAGTGGGGTTTTTGCAATATAACTTTTCCAGCTCATGTGTCCGAATGATCATCAGTCTTTTGCCGTCATCTGATCGAGCGAGGAACCAGTTGTGCTTCGCTGTTTTTGGCAAAGGTGGTGTGATTACAAAGGGCAGTAACTGTAGGTACACTGCATCATATCAAAAAGGACAGGCATTGTTAATGTAAGATCAGCATTGTTCAGAGTATGAGTAGGATAATGCAAGAAACAACATTGATATGTCCCTGTTGGAACTGGGAGGAAAATACAGAGAAATGTATACTGGGTTCGAAAATATAGAAGTGCCATGCATGGTTATACTCATGTTATCTCGCAATCGATTCTTCACAGGAAACTACCATGTCATGCATGTTATGTAATCATGTTCTGTCCTCACAAACAAATTCTTCAAGGTAACTAACAGACCATGCATTGTTATATACTCGTGTTCTGTGGGCAAAAATGTTGTGACGATATTATTCTAGCCATTGATTGCTGAAGGGCGAATATAGGTATGTACACATGGTAAGCATTGAAGGATTTCACTACTTCCAAATATAGAGTTCTCCATATGCACAATTACTTCCCTATTGTATGGTTAGATGAAACCAACAGTGTGGTGCATGTTTCTACATCATGAAAATGAGGAAACTAACATGGGAGGAAACAACTTACACGCGCCGTCCCAGCAATACGTGGTGCCATCTGCTTTGTCGATCGCGTAGATGATGCCATTGTGTTCAATAGCATCACAGAAGTGTGTATCAGCTTTGACGATGATCCACTGCGAGCCGAGTTGTCTCCAGCTAAAGAAGGCACCGGCGTAAAGATAGGCGAGTCCGTGGTCGAACAAGGCAATTAGCTTGAAGTCTGTGTAATTTGCATGTCGTGTGGGCACTTGGCAGATTACAATCTTCTGCAAAACAAGGTCCGTCCAACTGACGTAGTAATCTAGATGACTTGGACCGCGATGGTAATACTCTATATAATCCGATGGAGGAAGGATAATCTCATGGGAGGTCTGGAAGTTCACGAGCACCAACTTTTTACCGTCTTCTCTGAAGGCAGCCATCTAGTGGGAGTTCATGCCGACCCAGTACATACCTGCCAAGAAGTTTCGGGCAATGGTGATCGGATCGATGTCGAGGGAAATGATGTACGGTGACCCACTACATACCTGCAAAGAAGTTTCGGCTAATGGAGATCGGATTGAAGTCGAGGGGCATCATGCACGCCTCCGTATCATGGTGAGCGAATCTCGCAAGACCAGATAACAACAAGAAGGGTGTCTTGAAAAGCTTAGGCCTCGCTTCGACGATGGTCGTGTGCATGTCCCTCGAGCATGCAACCAGCTGCAGGGCGCTCAACATATCCATACACGAACAACAGAGGTCGAGGATGTCACTGGGGAGATTGCTCCAATCGCGGCTCATATGGATGCTGCGCGGTTCGCGTTCGGCCATGGTGGAGTTTGGAAGGGGGCTTGATTTACGGGGGAGAAGGATGTCGGTGCTGGAGCGGCTAGCGAGGGAATAGTGGTACTGGGGAGGCGAGTGAGGCGACGGTACACGGGGGCACAGTGAGATGGAGACGGAGAAGGAGATGGAGATCGAGTGGTGCTACGGGAGCGGAGAGGGAGACGAGGCGAGGCGCCAATGTGCTGTACAGCGGCGGTGATAGACTGCACTATGCACAGGGTGAGGCTGACTTTGGTAACCCGAACACGCCACCTAGACTAGTGTCAGGCGCAGGGTGTTGTCACTTCACTGTGAGGACCGGATGAATAATATTTTGACCATCAAGTGTACCATAGTTGTACTACTACTACTACTAGTAGGTACATGAGTACTCCAGTATTGTATAGCGTAAATAGGTCTCCCGTGCTAGCATGCCTGTTCACTTCATCGTTCAGGTATCATCCATATTGCGAGCAGAACCAAATTCTCGTGCATGCCAAATCAACGCTCTGCCATGATGCATGCAGTGGTCATTCTGGTGCATCAAGGATGGCATGTAGATCGTTCCACACTTGAGAAGAGGAAAAATGGAAAGGTAGAACGCGGCAGTAGAGGAAGAGAACGCTGGCTAACGAGGCTGGGAGGGGATCGAGCAGGAAGTTAATGCTCCACGCCTAAAGGTTTTGGGAAAACCTGATTTTCATGAGGTGACTTATACTCACCTAAACGGAGGGAGTATTCCTTAACCAGAGAATGTTGTGTCTCCCACTCACGCGCTCAAAAAAAACTACGACACATTTTTTTATCTGTTTGCATAGGTCCTACCTATCAGGAAGGATGGGCACGTACACGAACAGGTTCGACTCATCAGTCTACCCGCATAGCCTTTTCGTTTAGTCTACCTAGCCGTCTAATCAACTGCCTGCATGCCACTTCTCCCATTTACTCCTTCTCCATCGGGAACCGATTCTCCTAGGCTTCTTCACCTCCCCTTCGTGTTCATTTGCATCCAAACCCCACTGCGTTCACATTGTTTTAACCTCTTTAAATAATCATCTACTACTTCAGTTAGACTAGCCATCTAATCCTAATTCTCCAAACCATAGCGCTCCGTTCCAGCGGTTCCAAATGGCGAAAGAGATCGAGATGCAGGTTTTTAGTGTCCAACATGTCCTCGTCGAAGGCTCGATGCGCATAGTTGCCACCGTTACCGTCCACCCAAGGGTTGTTCCGCAGTGGATCAACAATGTATCCAACTCCCTCAAAAAGGTAGAGACGAGGGTCATCGGTCTCGACGCAGAGTACACGGAGCGTGCCCCTGGGAAGATCCAGCGCGCCGCCGTCCTTCAGCTGTGCCTCGAAGATGATGTTTTGGTGTACCACATCATACACTCGCCCTCCATACCAGGTGAGCTTCACGATTTCTTGTCTCAGGAGGACGTATACTTCTATGGGGCAGCCATCGAAGGGGACAAACAGAAGCTGGAGCCATACAACCTTGATTTGAAAAGCATCGCTGACCTACAAACCAGAATCAAAATTCCTGTAGAAGTTTGTGATAAACAGACACCATCCCTATTCGACGTAGCAAATTTTGTGCTCGGTACAAATCTTTAGAAGGGTGACGAGACGGTGGCATTAAGGTCGTCTGGATGGGAGAATTATCCCTTGACATACGAGCGGATAAAATATGCTGCCCTCGATGCCCGTGTGAGTTTCGAGATAGCTGCAAGGTCCAAAGAGCTTGTTGCGAAGCCGTCTCCCACAGAGAATGAGAACAAGAAGAAGAGGAATAAGAAGAAGAAGAAGAAGAAGAAAAGGCTGCACCAGCAGGAGGGCATTATGGATGGATGAACTATTTCCTCTCTTGTAAAAAAATTATTCCCTCTCGGTGTATATTGATATTGATGGACTATTTCGATGGTGTGCATGTCTTTGGAACAGAGTAGTAGCGTGGGTCCGCTTGAGTATAAGGAACTATTTATTCGCATATATAGCTTTCTCTGCTACTCCTTCCAGTGATCGGTATGCAGTGCATGTGTCCGTAGACATGACAGCTTGTCCATGGAAGTTCAACTACGGCGACCATCACGTTTCATCTCGCGATTCCCACGACGCCTCTCCAACCCACGACACCACGCCCCCAACGTGCGCCTCACCCCTCTCGGCCGCACCGCCCCTCTGCCTTTGTGTGCATGACATGTGGGCCACCTAAAATGCAGCGAGCATCAAGTTTCTACCAAAGCCACCCGCGATTCCCACAACGCCGCTCGAACCCATGAAACCACATGTCCCCCGACCTGCGGCTCACCCCTCTTGGCCCCACTGCCCCTCTGCCTACGGGAGCATTACATGTGGACCAGTCACCTATCGGGTCCACATGTTATTGACTCAAAGGTAGGTGTAGTAAGGCACTAAAGCTCAGTCCCGACGGCCCTGAGAGGGAAATGTAACTCCTGCGCCAGGGCTTGTGGTGCTCCCGCAGCACGAACTCGTGCCAAACTCAAGATTTGTTTCTTTACTATACATGCACGCAACGATTTAATGGACATTGTAATCTCAACATGTGATGGGGAGCTCTAAATTTGAATTTGAAACTTACAAAACGAAAAGATTCAAAACAAATAAACTGGTAGAGAGGGAGTATATCGTAGGATGTGTCCCATACAAAATAAGTCCCCTGGTTTGTCACCGCGAAGATGCTGTTAGAAAGGAGCACAGGGTCTTCCTACTCGTACGGCATCAAATCGGCCGCAGACAGCATGGTCCGCCTTTGACTGCCATGTGCAAGGTTCATGCTTTCTTATTCAATCTCAGCGTGGTTCCATCGTACCAATTCATGCGGTGGCCCATTGCATGGCTGATCCCAATGTTGGACAAAGGTTCTACGGGAACGGTGTCACCGTTGTAAATGTTGTGCAAATTGATGTTGGTACCCTCCCGTACATATGCAAGCCAATCTCCACTCGCACCGAGCCTAACCTGTGAAACAGTGGGCAGGGGGAGAATTAGGAAATGGACACGGAAGTAGTCTTTAGAATGCATTTACTACGTGATCAAACTCATCTTACCTGCTCATCGGAGGAAATCCGAGTGCCCTTCAATGTCGGCACCTCAAGGGGCGTCAACTTGCAACTACGGCCACGCCGCGCAGGAGAGACCCCCAAGGAAACATGCTCGTGCGTTCCATGGAACATCAAGATGCATTTGTATGAGTAGTTTATCTTGTGGGAGAAAAGGATGAACGAGGGAAGGCCTCTAGAGATAGAGATGGACACTATTACTACCGATGTGCTGGCCCGTGCGTTGCAATGGATCCAAAGTAGTAGAATAATACTTGTTCACGTGCTTGAAATATAAACACTCTAGTTTTGATATACATGTCTCAGCAGACATGACAGCCTGTCCATGGAAGTTGAACCACGGCGACCATCACGTTTCTTGTTTCTACCACTACCACACCCACATGCGATTCCCACGACGCCGCTCCAACCCACGGCACGACGTCCCCGGACGTGGACATGGATCCTCTGACGTGGCTATCACTGCCTTGCCCCGCCTTTCCTTCGCTGACAGGTGGGACCCACGCTTATGGGTCCCACATGTCAGTGACAGAATGGTAGGATTGTCGCGTCAGGGGATCCTCATCCCCCCGACGTGCCCCTCATCCCTCTCGGCTCCACCGCTCCTATGCCTTTGTGTGCATGATATACTCCTAATATATTACTCCCTCCGTACCTAAATATTTATCTTTTTTGAGATTTCAAATGGACTATCACATACGGATTATATAGACATATTCTAGTGTTTCTAGCAAGATGCCCGCGCGTTGCACAAAGTTGATGGAAAAGGTAAGCACAACTTATAAATTGACGGATCGAGTACTAGTTACAGTGATGCATATAATTAAGCAAAGGGATCGCACATGTCGGTATTGACTGGAACGAGAATGCAACAGCACAATAAGAATTAAGACCACGATGATGCGATCGCAGTGGTGGTTATAGAAGGCAAGAAGAAAGATGGATCCACGAACGTACGACCTCCTCCTCCTCAACTTAGTGCACCGGGCCACCGACCGGCGGCTAAGGAGCGGCGGCTTTTGTGGCGAGGTCGAGGTGCTTCTCAGCAAAGGCATCCAAGGCTTCCAGCCGGTTGAGGAAGGCCAACCTCGTAGCGTCCTCACTGGCATTGTAGATACCTATGTACACGATTTGCTCGTACACGTGGATGTGTAGGTCGACGAATTCTTGCAGGGCGAGGCGCCTCGCGGCGAGCACGACCTCCAGGTGGACATTCTTCGTGGCGTCGGCGGGCAGTCGCAGGGCCACCAGTGCTTGAAAGAGGTTCCGGCCATGGAGGCCGATTAGGGTGGCAGGCAATGAGGAGCCTGGGCGTGCGGGCTGGAGGAGTACGGCGATGTCGTCTGCGAGCTTCTTGATGATTGTGAACTTGTTGCTGGTGTCAACGATCATCTGGTCCAACTGAGAGTCGTAGTTGGCGTCGACGGCGACCATCCACCAGCCGGTCTCCAACACCGTCTGGAGACGATCCTCGGCGCCATGCCGTAGACCGGCGTCGTGGACCATCTGGCGCAGCCGCTGGCCGCTCACGCGCGTCGCCGCCATGGGTCTGGAGTGAGCTCTTTTGCACTTAGTGTAGGTGCTTAGGCAAATGCTTAGGTGCGTACGATGTGGTAGATGCATTGGAATGGAGGGGCGCCTTTATATGAGGGCAATGAGGGCAAACTGCGTTGCATTCACATCGTGCGGCCTCTTTTCCCGGACCTCCTCCCATTACTTCCCTCATGCATTAATTGAGGAGGATGCATTGGTCGTTCAACATATCGGGAACCGCTACTCCCTCCCTCATATGCATTAAAGCCGTATCGGGAACTGCGCCGCCCGCTTTCAAATCGAATACTCCTTCCGTCTAAGTGAGTATTAAGTCATCTTACGAAAACCAAATAGTAAACACATAGGCGTGGTGCATTAACTCTCACGTTGTTTCTTAGGCTAGCCATAGTGGGAGTAACTTAGGTAGTAACTTAACACATCCCAAGACAATTTTGCTTATGTGGCAACTATTTAATGAGGAAAGAGGTGCTTGTGGTAACATAATATGTTACTGTAACATAGCGCTTTAGTCGCTTCGAGAGAGACACGAGAAGACGAGGGAGTAGGCTGCTACAAACATAGGGCTATGTGATTTGACAGCGAGTTACTGCTGGACAGGTGGGGCCCCATGATTTGACTTGCCATTATCATTTTAACTGCGGCGCTACGAGCGGCGTGAGTCTCCCAGATTCCTGACCACCTCCATACAGGTGCCTCTCCCAATGCTCCACCATGTAGTAGAGGCTGGCTCTTGCATGAGATCCCACTTCTCTACTTTTTCCTTGCCTCTATTTCCTCCACATATGCAAAAATGCCATGTAAAGCGCACTATTGTACTTACTTTTACTTGCTCCAACAGGTGCTTAATCTTGCCACATAGGCATAAAGTCTGATGTGGCAAGTTATTCAAGAAGAGAGAGACTAGTTTGGTGACCCAAGGAAGAAACGGTGCTGAGCGCGTGTACCTAGGTGAAAAGACAATTTTGAGTCTAGGTAATTAAATGAAGCAAACTTAGCAACACTATTTCATTGGAAGAGGTCACTCCTTGGCAAATGCAATAAATACTAGTACTCCATGTGTCCCATAATATAAGAACGTTTTTGGCACTACACTAGTGTCAAAAACGTTCTTATATTATGGGATGGAGGGAGTACGAAGAAAGAGATAGAGAGGAGTAAAAAAATACACTTATAGCCTACCTTGTTGTAGTATGAGTGACTAAGTGATGACTATGTATAACATGCCAAACATCAAATAGCCTAACGCACTGTGTTAAATCTCCAAGGGCGCGACCGCACGAGCGACGCAACGGTCGTGGTAGGCACGACCACGATACGGGCTGCTGGCAGCCCTTGGATCTGAGATCAAACGGTCGCATGCTAAGTTGCTGATTTTTTTAGAATAACCCTCCAGGATAGGATATTCACCCATAGGTCTAGAATCACGCCATGCAACCGTTCGATCTTAGATCCAAGGGCTCTCGGAAGCCCGTATCATGGGAGAATGGAAAGCCACTACCCTGCCGTTCGCATGCTGGCAGTTCGCTCCTACTCGTCGCCGCACGTCCTTCAATACTACGGTGGTTCGCTCCTAGTCGTCCCGTCCATTCACATTACGGCAGTTCCATTAATCCTAACCCTCCTCCCAAATCCATGGCGTCCCAAATCTCCAGGATCAGCGGTGTGTACAAGGTTAGAACCATCACCGACGATGAGTTCGACGTCATCTACACCCGTTCTTCCGTGACGGTGAAAGGATGCCTTTCTCGCTTCAGACGCATGTTCGAAAACTCAGATGATGAGTGGGTCGCTGGGCTAGATGTTGAGTACACCACAGTCCTGGGACGAGAGAAGGATCTAAAGGACGAAGAGAGGAAGAAGCCCGCCGTGATCTAGGTTTGCGTGCATGACTTATGCTTGGTCTACCACATATCCCATGCCGACATTGAGTGCCAGGATTTTAAGGACTTCCTCGGGAGCAACCTAGTCAAATTCGTTACTGTAGACTTTGGTAACGACAAAGAAGTCCTGCGTCGGGTAGGCCTCGTTGTAGGCAACACCTTCGACCTCCAGAAGAATCGGCTGGTGTCCTCTCTTCAGCCTTCAATGCTGACCCTGGCAGGAGCCATGGTTCATCCTTCGTACGGTAAACTGGAGAAACCTCCATACACGTTTCATCGTCATGCATGGCAGCGGAATGTACTAGATATAGACCACATCCAGTACGCTGCAATGGATGGCTACCTTTGCTTCAATATCTACAAGGGTTGGGTGAAGAGCAACAACCAAGTGTGCGGTTCAAGCAAAGAAGTATCGGCCAAGAGGAAGAGGGACAAGGACGAAGTCGAGGACGTGAACGAGGACTTCGAGTAAGGTGGCAGTGTCATTGCTCATGGTGGTTCTAATGCAGTGTCTACCGGAATAGTTGCAAAGTTTAATTTCAGGTGTGCTTAATTTAATTTGAGGGGTGTGTTGTGCTGAGCCCCCAGCAGAACTATGTTATGTTTCTTCTTGTTACTTTAACTCTTCAGTACGTACATACAAGTATTTCTTACATTTCATCTTTTAGTTGGTACAGTACTACCACTCGTTTCTTCACATTATATACGTACAATATATATGGCCAACATCATATAGCCAGCAGTTTAGTTGTCAAAGAATTTCAGGGTGCTTAGTTTTGTCAAAGAATTCCAGGGTGCTTAGTTTTATTTGAGGGGTGGGTTGTGCACTTGTGCTGGACACCATTATTGTGACAAGCCTTTTTAATAGTACTATATGCATAATTTGGCGATGAGCGCTCTCTATATGTACCACCTTTTTTTTAATTTCAAGTTTTGCTCCATGGCGCAATCCATCGATACTACTACTGTACAAAAGTGGAGTATATACATTTTTTAAAAGGCTAGAGGGCGGGGCAGTCTAGCTCGGTCGGTTTCACGAGAGGCGAGGGCCTTTGTGATTTGACGGCTCATTACTGCTGTCAAATCGAATAGTACTGCGCCGCCCGCTGCACGCCCGGCGCCTCCATTAAACCCCTCCGTTAAACCCACATGCAAACCGAGAATCCTACTCCGGCCACACGTCCGTTCATGAGCGGGCCAGAATTAAACGCAACACCAGCCGAGCTCCTCCCGTCCGCCCTCAGTTTAAACGAGGCCAGACGCCGGCCAAGCTCCTACCGTCCGCCCTCTATTTACACGAGGCCAGACAGACAGCGGGCAAGAATCGCACCCCTCCGCCGCTCCCCCATCTCCCCGTTCACCATTTTCTCCACTCCTCCGATGGCTTCCGATAAGTCGTTCTCCGGCATATTACCCGGCTGGGTGGCCCGCCGAGCCCTCCGGATACGGGCGAGGCCGCTCCATGCTTCACCAACCTCGCTTGGCCCGACGGAGCCAGTTGCCGCCCCAAGCAGGCGCGTGGGTCAGCAACTCGCCGCTCCAGTTCAGCTCGATGAGGAGTGGCGAGTTGCTCCACGCCGGCATGACGGCGAGCACGCCGGTACGGGCGCCGTTGCTGCCCCGTCGTACCGCGCCACCAGTGTCTGCGGTGGCCGCGCCTCCCGTGCCCGTGGCAGCGCCATGCAGGCAGAGACAGAAGCTAGGTGCGTGGAGAGCGACGAGTCGGTGGCCAGCTTCTCCGTGTCCGCCGCCATCATCGAGGAGAAGTAGAACACGGGAGGCCGCCGCCACTTGGGACCCATGAAGGCCACCGCCGAGGCGATGACCGCGGATTCAGGTGGTTTCTTTGTTGCTTCGTCTCTTCCGAGGACCTTCGTTGACCCCGCAAGTGTCTGAAGGACATGAGGAAGACAAAGGGATCCGCGGGCGGCCATTTAGATTATGTACTCCCTCTCCAGCTTGTGGGGAATTTTTGTTCTAAGAATGGATAAATTGTATGTATCTACAACTAAAATAAGTCTAGATACATCCATTTCTAGGACAAGTATTTCCGGACGGAGGGAGTATTAATTATACAAGAGAGCCGGACTGGCACCTCTTAGTTCATGTAAATGTAATGAAATCCATGATGTTTATATGAAATCAGCCTGTGTTTGCACGAATTTCATCTGGTTGGTTAGAGTTGTAAAAATGTATGTCACTGGCGTTTGATGTCATCCTCTACTTAAGGAAGCGGGAGGAAATTTGCCGGCTGCCGTTGGAGATGCTCTTTATGCTGGAAATAATAGAGTGACATCCAATCCATTTGAGCTAATTTCCTGTATGATTGTCCCTCTATAAAAAGTTAATTGCATGCACAGTGTACACGTGACTTGCAGGATGGCTACAGCTTCGTACAGAAAGTTAAAAAGAAACAAGTCCATCCTTAATCTTGTATTCTAAGTACTCTGTGGGTTCCACTGTCAGTACAGTGGCGAAAGAAGTATATATCAAATAAGTAGAGTAATATATAATATAAAAATATAAAGTTAAAAGACAGAATACGAACTCATGTCATCGCGTTGCGAGCATCCGGCGCTAACCAGCCCAGCACATTTTTGTTGTAGACCATGCTGGAGATATATCTCCATGTCTACTCTTATATATACTCCATTCGTTCCTAAATATTTGTCTTTTTTAGATTTCAAATGGACTACCACATACGGATGTGTATGTAGACAAATTTTAGAGTGTAGATTCACTCATTTTGCTCCGTATGTCTTTCCAGGAAGGGCTCAGATTTGTCCTTGATTTATTTATGAGGTATCCAGATGGCACTGCACCGCCAAGAAAAGAGGGTAACATCAAAATTATGGACTACTTTTTTGAGTATGTTGGTAAGGTCCGGTCATAGTCACTTGTTGAAATCTCTAAAAAGACAAATACTCCCTCCGCCCGGAAATACTTGTCATCAAAATGGATAAAAGGAAATGTATCTAGACGTATTTTAGTTTTAGATACATCTCTTTTTATCCATTTTGATGACTAGTATTTTCGGACGGAGGGAGTAGAAAAAGAGTTGGTGATGATGGTGTGCGTGCCATCCTGCAATATAGGCCGTCGGATTTATATCTAATGGACAGGAAAGAAACTATGGCAATTTTACAAAAATAAACCCACACGTCTCTCCACATTCGCAAATAAGGCCTTCCGTTGTTCAACCTTTTCTCTCACAAGATAAACTACTCATACAAATGCATCTTGATGTTCCGTGCAACACACGGGCAGCTAGCTAATTTCTTTTAAAATAGTTGCTGCGATAATTGGGTTGAAGTGATATATTTTATGTCTGCCCCGAATGACTTCAGATTCACTAGTAGTAACAAAGAAAAGGTTGCCTTGTTAATTAATAGAAAACAGGGTGAAAACTATCACATGAGGCCGGTAAAAACAAGGCACACTGGGTTCAGCGTCATCGTCACTACAGCTGTGCGCGCGCGGGAAGTCTACATATCGACGGTGCTACCAAGCAAGGCACCGAGACACAATGTTTGAGAGACAAACCAATTGACAGATTATGATCAGATCGAGTTGTCACCCTTCTGCTGTCATTGTTGGGGGGGAGAGAAAGACGTATTGAGAGTGTGTGCGGTAGACACAGAGGCACAACTAGCGAGTGTGTGTGTGTTTGAAAGAGGAGTAGATAGATTATTATCAAGATCGATGTGCCACCCTACTCCTTCGGTGCCGGGTAGTGTGTGTGTGTGTATGTTTGAGAGAGAAGCCAGTCGATAGATTATTATCAAGATCGAGGTGTCACCCTACTCCTTCGGTGTTGGGAAGTGTGGGTGTGTGTGTGGGGGGGGGCAGTGACACTCACATATCTCTACTCTTATAAAAAACAGAGTTGGTGATGATGGTGTTCCTGCCATCCTGCAATATAGGCCATCCGATTTATATCCGACGGACAGGAAGGAAACTATGGCAATTTTGCAAAAAGATACCCACACCCCTCTCCGCATTTGCAAATAAGGCATTCCCTCGTTCATCCTTTTCTCCCACAAGATAAACTTCTCATACAAATGCATCTTGATGTTCCGTGCAACGCATGGGCATCTTGCTAGTAGGGAGAAGGAGTTTGTGTGACACATATCTAGCTATATTAAGGGATAGGTAGATAGCATATGTGTGAGAGACATTAGTGGCTGTGGGTGGGCGGAATTAAAGGGGTGGGCGTGTTATACATAGAGAGCGTGTGTGTTTCTGTGTGAGAGACTTGTAGGACGGGGTAGAAAGACGAATTTAACCCTGACGGAGGGAGAGAAATACACAAAGTGCACGTGTGTGATTCCGATGCCCACAGTGAAATGAGATATGTATGCATGTGAGAGAGATTGCACAATTCATTGACGTATCACTATCTAGCGATCATGGACGTGCATCGCTTGAACATAAGTCAATATCGACTTCGTATCGTGGCCAAAGGTACAATATCGATTCAACGCTATAATGATTGGACACTCACATATCACATTTTTTCTATTTAAATAAGCCTTTTTAGTTGTGCATGCCAAAGTTACAGTGATGTTTCTTCAAACAACCAATGTAGCTATCATGAACATGCACCATTGTTACTCTTGCATTCAAATTCATTAGTCTTGGATGATTTAAGTTTCTATTTTGAAGTAATATATGTAATATTCATATATGAATTCAACGGGAACACAATTTATGAAATGGAGGCTATGTAATCATATGAGGTAACACTTTTAAGTAGCTGACTACAATATCCATTTCTTTTTGTGCGCCTCTACACTAACACGTCAATGCATTATGTTTAAAGTAAATAACCAATGGCACTAAATTATCTATTTACACGAGAAATACATAGGCTGAGCGTTTGATCCCTTTTTTGTGAACGCGCCACTACACCCGTACGATTGGCCGCGCCCGTGTGACCGTCCAAGTTATCGGCGCATCATCCCGAGTTATTGTCTTTTTTCTGGGGTGGACTTCACACCAGTTATTAACTGCTGACGCGTGCCCCGTGTACACAGTCTAGCATGACCTTCCCGCTAGCACGGTCCAAAATTAGTTGAAACTGGATACGAACGATCCCACGGGCGGCAAAATCTCCCGCCTCCTTCTAAAATTTCCGCCACCTTAGTCTTTAGCATGCGAAATCCCCCTTTTGTCCTTGGTGCACGGAGACCAACAGTTACAATACCGCCCTCATCTACATGATAGGTCGGGGCTGCTTTTTTAACTTCCGGTTCCCCCACTACACGGCACCCCCATTTCCTCTCCCCCTCCCGCAAAAATGACTAACTACACGGCACGACGTCCGTACTTCATCCCCTTTCTCCCCTCCCCTCTCGAAACCCTAGACTGCTCATCCACCAGCGTACCATAGCCCATTCACTGCCAGCGGCGTCCACCTCGCCGGATCTGCTTCTGCGGCCGCATCTACCCCTCCCACCTCCCCTAGAAACAAGTAGACTGCTCATCCACCACTGTACCACAGCCCATTCAGTGTCGGCCTTGTCCAGGGCGCCGGATTTGCTTCGCAGGTACTCTCGTCAACCGCCGCGCATCTGCAGCGGCTCATTCGTACTCCCCACCGGAGACGCTTCGTCCACACCCCCCGGAGCCGCCCCACCGACGCCCCCATCGACGGCCTCTGATCCTCTTCGCCGACACCTTCCTCAACCCTACTGGAGCCGCTTCACCGACACCTTCCTCAACCCTACCGGAGTAGCTTCGCCTATACCATTCTCAACCCTACCGGGGCCGCTTTGCCAGCTCACAAGTCCACGACCTCAGATCTGCTTCCTCGCACCCTCATCCAACCTACCGGAGCAGCTTCTGACGCCCCATCCACGGCCGCAGATCCGCATCGTCGGCACCACCCTTAACCCAACCACCGGAGCAGCTTCTGACGCCCCGTCCACGGCCGCAGATCCGCATCGCCGACACCATCCTTAACCGAACCACCGGAGCAGCTTCACCTACGTCCTCGTCCACGGCCATAGATCCGCTTCGCCCACACCGTAGTCCACCCTACCGGAGCCGCTCCACAAACACCCTACTCGACGGTTCTAGATCTCCTTACCGGACCCCGACAGCCAGCGCAGCGTCATCACCCTCGACATTTCTAACCTGATTCCCACAGTCTGGAGAGATGCCAAGCACCATGGCCTAGGTACTTGTCACCTTTAAACCCGTCCAGCATCACTTGCCCGATGTACTTCAAATATACTAACCGGTCGCTGTTACCTGTTATGCAGCTGGCAAAAACTACAAGGACGATGTTTCTTCTGGATCTAACAGCTTGGCCAACCAAGATCCTGGACTGAGGCATTGCTATGATCTTGTAAGCGCGTCTCTCTCTCTCTTGTATTGTTCTGTGCCTGCCAGCGTGCTTTGCTAGGATTTTCGACTAGTAATCCCTTTGTGCAGACAATGATTTCTACCACTGGCTGCTAAATTAGATATGTAGATGTCATACATGATACTACCTCGTACCTCCGTTCCTAAATATAAGTCTTTCTAGAGATTCCACTATAGGCTACATACGGAGCAAAATGAGTGAATCTACACTCAAAAATGCATCTATATACATCTTTATGTGGTCCATACTAGAATCTCTACAAAGACATATATTTAGGAACATGGGCAGTACATTACACAAAATCGTAGGTGGCATGTAGGAATTCCAGTGCACTACATTAGGCTCCCTTAGAGTGCCTGCTAGTCCATCATACAGAGTCATGGCTAGTTTATGGTACGCACACAATTGTTAATTGGTAGTTTAAATATGCGCAAGGGATATGCAATGTAGTATCATGTAGAGATGTCTGAAATTAGCCGTGTCAACTTGCAAATAGGGTTACACAATGAAAAAGTACAAGATGTATGTGGCAATTTCACGGAACATCGCAAAAAAAGGCAAGGCAGCGGTGAGCCTATACAGTGTGCTATGGTACGTCACTCCATTGCAATCATCGTGACATGTTATTTGTATGCCAGTTCTATTAGCCAAGTTTCTTAGGGACAGTTATTATGAATTATCCTAAGAAAATAAGCACCTGTGAATATAAGTTCCATATAATAAGCCAACCAGTTCTTTTCATTGCGTTTTTAGCTTATCTTTGGTATGATCAGTGGAAAGTCTAGATTGCATTATATTTTTTTCATTTTGCTGCCCATATGGAAATTAATTTGACTTGCAAACATCACAAATTGAACCCAGTGCAGTAATTAATATGATAGGAAAACAGACCATCACTATTTGCTCAAAATGCAAATACAAAGATACCATCTACTTGGCACAATCTACTTTGGTCAATGTTTTCCATAGAGATCCCATTGCCTAATTTAAACGAAGAACGCATGACCCACATTTAAATGAAGAACAATTATTTATTGAAATTCGATGGTCCAAGTGGCTGGTTATTATCGTATAGCAGCACCACCTGAAAGCATCATATAGCAGCAGCAGCTCATAGCAACTCATCATACAGCAGCAACAGTCTGCAATTCATCATATACCAGTAGCAGCTCACATCAATTCATCATATAGCAGCAGCAGGAGCAGCTCATAGCAATTCATCATATAGCAGGAGCAGGAGCAGCTCATAGCAATTCATCATATAGCAGCAGCAGGAGCAACTTGTAGCAACTCATCATATAGCAGCAGCAGGAGCAGCTTGTAGCAACTCATCATATAGCAGCAGCAGCTCATAGCAATTCATCATATAGCAGCAACTGCATCTCATAGCAACTCATCATACAGCAGCAGCAACTCATAGCAATTCATCATATGGCAGCAGCAGGAGCAGCTCATAGCAATGCATCATATAGCAGCAGCAGAAGAAGCTCATAGCAATTCATCGTATATTGGATCAGAATGAAAATTTGGCAAAAAATCAGAGGAGATCCTCTCCTTGTTGGATGAGCTCATCCTTCAACAGCACCTCAAGGCCATGGCCTGGGAGGAGGGGAGGGGGAATAAGGTGCCTTCTGCCACAGTGTGGCATCAACCGTAGTTGTGCAGCGCCCGCTGGAGTAGTGCGTTGGACGAACCACAGTGGAGCAGCTGCTGGAGACCATGAGAATGAGGGGCGGCGCCAGAGGGAGGAGAAGCCAGGGAGATTTGCCCCTACCCGCCGGCCATGTAGCCTAGCTGGACATAGCATCGTCGAGGACAATGCCAGATGGGACCAGTGGCGACGGCTCGCTGGAGGAACCCTAGTGCTGCAGGCAGGGGATTGAGGTAGAGGGAAAGGGGAGAGGAGATGCAAGCGGGCAGGGCAATGAATGCTTGCGTGTTTGTTTTTACTTGAGGGTCAGGTGTGACACGGGCGTCAGCAGTTGCATTTTGAGTGTAATATAGGCAGACAACAGAGTCATTTCACTATTCCCCTTCCCTTCAATTTTTAGTGAGGTTCTACCCGAAACACCCCCCTCCAAAGCGAAATTAGTTAAGCCCAAGCCCATAACTCAAAAATGACTTCTTTACATCTTTTATGGCTTATTTTGACGATATGCCCTGAAAAGGCGGAATCGAACTGGCCCTTAACCTGCAATTCAATTGTGCGTGCAATGATGAATCACTCCTGCCTGCTATCTGTACATTTAGGCATCATCATACATGGCATAACCTAATACATGTGCATTCCATTGTAGAATCTGGAATATGCAATGTTTATGTTAGTTCATACGTTGCACATGATGTTTAAATGCCCCTTAAATCTGGTCAGTCAAGTGATGGTCTTTAAGCCTCCTTCTTTGCTTCTTTTGTTGATATGTAAGATTTGCTCACACTTCTGTTCAATTGCTTGTTTGCATCAGCCAGCCATACTAGGACTGTTTGCTTTGATTACTTGCTGTTCTTGACCTAACACTCTAACAGAGCTTGTCAATGATTTAAACACTAAGGGCTGCTGTAGTGGGGCCTTGTCTAACTCATAGGTGACATAAAGGTTTGGCTGTACACTACATTAGGCTCTCCAAGAGTACTTGGAGATCCAGTTCGAAGGTATGCCTAGTTTTTACATAGTGAAGACATAGTAAATGCTCATTTCATTGTGTGCAAGTGCAAGAGATGCGGCATGTTTCATTATGTGGTGTTGTTTTGTTATAATATCATCCTTTTGTGTTCACAGACTGGAAAGTATGCATATTTATCTTCCAAGGAGATGAGTAACTAGTTTGTGTCACCTTGCAGAGGGGGTGCAATGAAGATAAGATTGAGGATTTCCAAGTACAAGATGTTAGGAAGGAGCCTTGCAAGAGAAGTAGGAGCTGCGCTGAGCCTCTTCAACCTGCTAAGGTAAGTCACTATATGCAACTCAATAGTTCAATTCCTTGTTTGTTTCAAGCATAGTTAATTTTCTCTTTTCAATTGCTTTATTTGTCCTCAGTTAATGAGATGCCCAAATAATCATGCCTGATGTTCGGTACTTGTATCACTATTAGTTGACATAATTAAAGGCCTTACCATTTAATTACTCTGCCGAAGTGTGCCTGAAGCTTTGAAGTCTATTAACCAACTATTATTGCATGAGGCTCACAATCTAGTTTATACTACGCTAATGATTGCATAGTTTTGCCTGCTGTAGTATGTTTTTATGAAACCCTCTGCTGTTCATTATGCTCCCTAAGACTTTAATTGAGGCACAGAATGGCCAACTGCTTGCTTACTTATACGCAACGTGCTGTCTAAATTTGTAACTTGTCTGTGTTTTCGATCGGGCCCCAACATCATGCTCCTCTGGTGAGCTAAGATGGATTTCTGTACGCAGGCTGCACAGACTATCTTTTTTATAATTTTTAAAATATCACCTGCTTATGCTTCATGACGTGTAACATTTTTGTTAAAGTGACATGTAACATTATTGTTAGTCATGTTTTGCCATGTAGTACAAAATAGTGTCTTGTTCGCTTCACTGTTGTAACTATATTTTTGCCCTAGTCATATGTACTTATAGAAACATTTCAGGATGAAGTGACATCAACACAAAGATCTGCGAGCAGTGCGGCATGGCCGTTACCGAATGATTATGGATTGGAATTGGAATGTGCTGATGTTCTCGAGCATCAACTAGAGGTGGCAAGACAACGTGTACATGATTGTCAACGTATAATCAACAAGTTGAGACTGGACATGCAGGTATTAGATGTAGGAGTAAAAAAAATGAAACAAGACACTGAGGTAACCATGAAGGAATTGGAGATTTTGCAAACTGAAATTTGTGCTATGTGAATCCGGCCAATCCTATTTTCTGAAGAGATTATAGTTCAAATGGAGTTAAGTTGATGCGCGTCCATGATGTATGAGTTGTATTTGCCCAGTGTATGTAATTTGATGTTTGTGTATCTTTATTTTCACCTGTGCCGAACCATAATGCACAGTGGGTATAATCGGCTGTAATTTCTTTATTGTATAGTGTAGGATTATTATACCTTTCTATGCCTTGATCTCTTTGTTGTAATAGTGTAGTATTTTTAGAGGTGATAGTATTGAGTAGGATAATTCTTTGAATATGCTATATCGTTCAAACAGGGGCCAATTCGCCCGACCATGGCCCTTCATGGGCCGTCGGATCCATGGGCCTTCTACGTCTCGTAGGATCCATGGGCCTTCTACGTCGCATAGGTTCCATGGGCCTTCTATGTCTCGTAGGATCCATGGGCCTTGTACGTCTCGTAGGATCCATGGGTCGCCGGCACATTTATGGGTCTTATACGGGCCTTTAATGGGCCGTAGATGGGCCTTTAACAGAAATCGTACGTTTTATGGGCTGACCATAATGGGCCGTTAATAGGCCGTATTTGGTGATGCTATGAATATGGCCCAATAGACTAACGGTCCACAAATGGGCCAACTGTAATGACGGGCTGAATTTGGCCCACAAGCAGAAAATGATAGTAACGGGTCGTAAGTAACTGAATGCTGCAATGAGCCCAAGAATAAATGGGCCCTCAGAAGGCCGAAAGTTAACTTGGGCTGGAAACGGCCCAACGGAATAACGGGCCGTTAATGGGTATAAAGTGATACACTGCTCATTATGGGCCAGTTTCACCACATGCCGTTAATGGGTGTAAAGTAATACACTATTCATTACGGGCCAGTTTCAGCATAGGCTGCTAATGGGCCAAGAGTTACAAAGGGCCTCATATGGGCCGAAAGACGTCATGGGCTATACATGGGCCAGAAGTGAAAACGGGCTGGAATCATAGTGGACGGCCCAGATGACGCTACTGGGCCTAATTCGGATAGGGCGTAACGGGCCTTGGGTTAGCGGGTTGTAAATGGGCTATATGCGAACAAGCCGTTAACAGGCTTTCCATGGGCCGGCCCGCCAGCTTTTGACCAAGTCAAACGGGCCGACCCGCCAGCTTTTGACCAAGTCAAACGGGCCGGCCTTTTCACAGGAATGGGCCACTGTTGGGCCGTGCCACGTGTCGACGTATCATAGGCGCCTATCTGACCCGCTGACGAGCTGACACGTGTTTCGTCCGGCCAATAAGAATTTTACACGTGGAAATTTCCCATTGGTCGGGGCTGTTAACGGGTTATCGGATCCAAAACCCGACCCGATAGCTTAACGGCGTTCCGTTACGGTGGATGCCACGTGTCGGTCACCCTTGATGAAAGCACTTCTGTGACGCGTGATTTATCATCATGGAAGTGGACACTTCCGTGATGATAATTTTGGTAATGTCATGGAACACTTCTACGATAGCACAGGTATGACTATCTTGATTCTGTCAGAAATTTGTCATGGATGTACATGCATGACAAAAAAAACGACCTACTGTGACAAACAGGTATCATCACGGAAGTGTATTTTTTTGTAGTGGGTGCACGTGTATTGCCTGCCATATGATAGACATGAGTTGCAGCAAGAACTCCTTCAATTGGTTGCGAGAAGCTTTAGCGATCAACAATATGAAGATAAATTGGCTCCTTGGAAGGATCGGGGTAGATGGCTTCGACAGACATATCAACCTCAGGCAAGAAGATAAGATGGTTGCGTGCAAAGGGCTGATAGTTGACAGAAGAGTGAAGCTTGATTAAGCGCATCACCCATGGAACATAAAACTTCAGGCCAAATAGATCAATTCCAGATGCAGCAAGTTGCCTGATGAAGAAATCTTGAGCATTGAAACTGATGCCATTGAGAATATAGAACACCAATGTCTTCATCGTGCCTTCAAGCTTGGTTGCAGGAGAATGTCCTTTGACGGGCCATAGAGTTTGCCTTACAATGTGATAAATGGTTCGGGGCAGGTACTCGAGGTCTTCGACAAATAATTCCTTCGGATATTCAGCATCTTGTGGCAGTGGCTTCATCATGCTCAGCATCTGACTCATGTTGGGCTCAGGCTTCTGAAATATGCTCTCCAATGCATTCCTGTGTAGCTGACAACCAGGTTCATAGAACTCACCTGGAGTGGGCAGGGAAGTAAGCTCGATGATATCTTGAGCTTTGGCTTCATGGTGCACATCACCTGTCATCCACTCAAGGACCCAAGTCTTCGTATCCCTGTTGTAGCCATGAATGTGAAGAGTGGCATAGAACTGTAGCAAAAGCTCTTCGTTCCAATGCTCTTTGTCAGTGACAAACTGCAGAAGGCCAACATCTCTGAAACAGTCTAGAGCTTCTTCCAAGTAGGGCAGTCCAGCAATGGCTTCACAATCCAGACGCATGTGAGTAAAGATCTGCCCTTGATTGTATAAGATACATGAGTAATAACTGCACTGCTGAAAGCTCCAAAAGCGATCAGATGAGATCTTTGGCTTCGAGTATGGATTCTTGGCACTGTCAAAGAATGTGTTGTGTGCCCTGAAGCTGTTTACACTGAAAGATCATGGCGATGTTGCAGCACCGGGAAACCTCAATAGTCTGGGCTTTGGCTTCTGGACCTGAGGCCTGTGCTCCACATGGTATTCATATTGTGGTCTGGGAGCAGTGGGAGGAACCAGGACATGCCATCTGACAGTGACAGGTTGGCCGTGATCAAATGCCTACTCAATAGTGTGAGGCCTTGGGGTGGAACAGCAGCTGCGGCATTGACCGTGGCTTCAGGTTGCACACTAGCTTCAGGTGCAACATTAGCTTCAGGCGCCACAATATTTTCAGCCATGACAACGTCATTGGCTTCAGCAGTGTTGTTTGTGGCCGCCTCAATGTTTTCAACCTCCTCTTCAGTAATAGGAGGGTCAGGCACTGACACGTTCTCCTCGAGAAGAACTTCTTGAGTGACTGGGGGTGTGGCAACTCTTTCTTCTCTTCTTTCTTCTTCAGCTGATGCAGCCAGAATGTCTTCAGCAGCTTTGGCTTCAGACTCAGAGACATTCATAGTAGGAGTGGCTTTAGGAAACACTTCGTGTGCTACTGAGCTTTGTTGCACTTATCCCTCTGGAATGCTCGACATGGCGACCTGTGGCCTAGGGCCTTTGCGAAGCCTGCGGAATGCGGGCGATGCCTGTGGTGATGGAGTTGTCTGGACCATGTAGTCGTCGTCAAGTACCAGAGTGGTGACTTGAGGTGGTGGAGTACTGGGTGTGTCTTCATTACTTGGGGTCTCTTGTTGAGGGTGATCAGCCCACGAAGCATCCTGAACAATTGGTGTCATGGGACGACCAATGCTGATGAGTTCGCTGTTCATGAGAACAGGCGATGATACCAGTTGGTGCTCGATCTGAGGAAAGACTTCATCATCTTCTACATTGTCTTCAGCTGTGATGGGGTCAACAGCTAGTACTTCTTCATTTTCAAGAGCCTCTGTGGTAGTAGGCTCGTGAACTACAAGTTGACGCTCTTGGTTGGAGGAGGCAGGACGTGCAACTGAGATGGGCTCAACAATAAGTGGCTCTATGGCAGCAACACGCTCTTTCCGCGAAGACTTTGTCTTCGGCTTCTTCTTGGATGGAGCATCATCAGAAGCATCTTTGTGCTTGTGCTTCCTGGCATCAGCTTCAGCTGCCCTAGTCTTCTTCAGTTCTGAAGCTGCTGAGGGGACCTTAGGCTTCGAGCCTGTCATGCTGACAGGGAAGACAATGCTAGGTGCTTCCTGCCTTGGTGCTTCAGTGCGGGCCGCAGCAGACTTCTTCTTCTGTTTGGCAGCTATTCTGGGGTCGATACCAGGACGCCCCAGAGCCTTGTGCTTCTCATCCTCATTGTGTTCTTGAACACATTTCTCAGCGAAGTATTTCATCCGCTCTCTTGAACCTTCAGCTTCCTCGCGCTTCTTGTGAAACTGCTCCTTGAGCTCATTCATCATCACCTTGAAGCTTTGAACTTCTGCCACATAGAGCTTTGCTATGTTCTTGTTGAACTGCACCTTTTCATAATCAAGGCTAGTTCATTTGCAATGGCTCCATGAAATGTGACGCTAATGTCCACTGGCAGCTTAAGATCATCGATGCTTATGCTCTGGTCGTTGAACCATTCATCAATGAAGTTGTTCAAAATGTCAACGTCAAAGAGGGGCAGATCATTGAAGATCTCTGCCTCTTTCTTGCTCTTGGTCAGAAGATCAAGGCATCATCACCGAGCTTGTCATCGCTGGACAGATCAATGGTTTCATCTTCATTCGGCATAACGGCAACAGGTGTAAGTTCATGCCCAGAAATCTTCAGGGCCTTTTTCTTGGGCTTCTCCGTCTTCTTGGAGACACAAGAAAGATCTTCAGATTGCACACTGGGTTTAAGAGGTGGAGTGGCCAATGGCTTCATGCGTGAAGCTTTTGGTGCAGCAGAGGGCTTCGAAGCTTTTGACTTCTTTGGCTTCTACGACTTAGGTGGAGCTGGCGCTTCATCAGAATCTACTTAAGCTGTGTGATCCACAGTAGCCCCTGTATAGCAATATGAGTGATGAGGCCTTCGAGGTTGTAGAAGGGGCCGATTTCATTGGGATTGGCATCACGTGTGCCATCATCCCTTGGAGTAGATGGACCAGGGTTGAAATTGAGTCCCAGATCCTTCTTGTTCTTTGCAGCAGACTCCTTTGCAAACTGGAAATTGCGCTTGAAGAGATTGTCTTCACGACACCAGAACAAAGATGATGGGTCGGCATTTCCAGGCTGTGGCCCTTGGAGCATGCACGTATAGAAACCTTGATCAATGGCTTCGGGCTTGGACTTGGGCTGAAGACCTTTGTACACAATATCTCCCCAGGGGCCCTTGATGGCGTTCTTTTCAGCATATTCAAAAGTTACAAATCTGTATTTGTACCATTCCTCTGCCCAATATCTTTGAATCCATTGGATTCGGTTCTTGCATTCTCCATAGGTTTCCTCAGGATCTGTCTTGTACATTTCAAGGAGATATGGTGGCAGGTCCTTGGCTGTATTCCCACGGCGTTGTCTGCCGCCCTTCTTAGTTGATTTCTTAGTGGTCATTGTATTCAAGCTGAAAGGCTTCAAGACTGTGAATGGCTTCCGTCTGCTAGTCAAACAGGAACAGGCTTCAGGAGAATGGATGCGTCACTGTAAGAATCCTAAAAACGAATGCAGACTATGAGAACCAAGGGATTCTCCCATGGACATGTACATGTGACAGCATTAGAGGTGCGAGGGAAGGGGAAGAGGTCATATGCATTCTTAGAAGATTTTGAAGATAAATCAGTTTGAAGACATTGACCTCATAGTGCGAAGACATTCACTTATTTGATGAGAGTTGGGTCCAGATTTGTACGAATCCAAGAATAAGCACGTGTGAGGAATCTAACTAGTTGTGAAGCATAAGTGAATATACTTGGCATGATATGAGATGCAGAACAAGATAGATCCAGATTTGCAAGTTTAGAAACCACTTCTGGTTGAAGTGGATGGTTCTGACGGATCAAAAGGGTAGTAAAAGTAAGATTTAATTACCACACGAAGAACTGCTAGACGAAGTTGAGAGGGAGGCCGAGCAGTTCAATCTCCCGTGCTTTAACTTGGTGGTGGAAGACACCTACGGCGGCGGTGGAGAGGACGAGGTCCGCGGCTGGCGTGAGGACGGCGTCGAAGAAGTCGCAACAGCTAAGCGCTTCATCTCCGGCGTCGTCGCGAGCTAGTGGAGGCGCTAGGGTTTATGCGAGGTGGCGAGGTGGAAGAAGAGATAATGGCCGCGGTGAGTTGAGTATTTATAAGGAAAGGAACAACACGACATAATTACGCAGGTCCCCTTGGCGGTTCACATCTGAAGGACACATGGCATGCATGCAACACATTGGAAGTTGTCCATGTTCCCACACACGCCTGGATTGTCGGGTGGTTGTTCCGGCTTCTCCGGGTTTCAGGCAATAAGGATATAGCATCAAATCAGATTCAATTTTTGTCTCTGTGTCTTCTGCTGACAAGGACCCAGAGAAGACAATCGACAGTTTCAATAGAATGCATATTATTTGGATAGATAGAATCTGAGGTAGAAGCATAGAGGGGGTTAGGGTCCAATCACAGTCACTTAGATCAAAAGATTCAAGCAAGAAGACATGGCTATAATTGAATGTTGTAGAGGACAGAACACAAATATATGTATATACCAGTATGAGACCAAATCAACATTGTGAAGATAAACATGACATCAAGTCAGTGTTGAAGACAAATCAAATGCGAAGACTATGCAAATGTGACGCCAATAAAAATACTTCAAGCAAGATTTTGGTGGTGGCGTTACCCACCGTATAGGAAGTATTAGACCCAGACACGACGCACAATTATCGTGGCGCTCTGAACTCAAATTCCATGTTAATGTATTCACACTTAGAGTGTATGTCTTCATTGATTGAAGATATACATTACTTCGTGTGTTGCCCATCTAAGTCATCAACCTGCATAAGCGTTAGGATGTGTCTCCAATCACAGGACATTTGAGGATTCTAAGATATTTAGCTCACACCGCAACTTGCAAAACCTTTTCTCATCCAAGGGCTTTGTGAAGATATCTGCCAATTGCTCTTCAGTGTTGACATGAATGATATCAATATCTTCCTTCATGACATGGTCTCTGAGAAAGTGATGACGAATTCCAATGTGCTTTGTCTTTGAGTGCTAAACTAGGTTGTTGGCAATCTTGATGGCGCTTTCATTGTCTGTAACATCCCAAATTTTCAATTTGGAATGTTATACATTAGATCATCATTGCTGTAACGCCCTCGATGCGGCTATATCTCCCACGTGTCGAAGCACGACTTAGAGGCATAACCGCATTGAAAGCAATGTCGCAAGTGAGGTAATCTTCACACAACCCGGGTAATACATAAGGGAAAGAGATGCATACTTGGCTTACAATCGCCACTTCACACAATACATGAATAAAGCATTACAACATCCAAATACAATCAAGGTCCGACTACGGAAACCAAATTAAAGAAGAATCCCCAAATGCGACAAGGTCCCCGATCGACCCCAACTGGGCTCCACTACTGATCAACTAGAACGAAACAACACAAAGGACAAGATCTTCATCGAGCTCCCCCTTGAACTTGGTTGCGTCACCTGCTCGGGAACATCGGCACCTGCAAACTGGTTTTGGAAGTATCTGTGAGTCACGGGGACTCAGCAATCTCACACCCTCGTGATCAATACTATTTAAGCTTATGGGTAAGGTAAAGGTATGAGGTGGAGCTGCAGCAAGCGACTAGCATATATGGTGGCTACATATGCAAATGAAAGCGAGAAGAGAAAGCAAAGCACGATCGAGAAACTATGATCAAGAAGTGATCCTAGAACAACCTACGTCAAGCATAACTCCAACACCGTGTTCACTTCCCGGACTCCGCCGGAAAGAGACCATCACGGCTACACATGCGGTTGATGTATTTTAATTAAGGTCAACTTCAGGTTTTCTACAACCAGATGTTAACAAATTCCCATCTGCCCATAACCACGGGCACGGCTTTCGAAAGTTCAAATCCTTGCAGGGGTGTCCCAACTTAGCCCATGACAAGCTCTCACGGTCAACGAAGGATATACCTTCTAGCGGGAAGACCCGATCAGCCTCGGAATCCCGGTTACAAGACATTTTGACAAGGTAAAACTAAACCAGCAACACCGCCCGAATGTGCCGACAAATCCCGATAGGAGCTGCACATATCTTTTTCTCAGGGCACACTCAGATTGTCTTAGGTACGGGTAGGCCAGCCCAGAGTTGCCCCTGGTGGCCACCGGCAGCTGACAGGTTGCACCAACACTCAGAGGAGCACTGGCCCGGGGGGGTTAAAATAAAGATGACCCTTGAGTCTGCAGAACCCAAGGGAAAGAAAAGGGGTAGGTGGCGAATGGTAAAACCAATGTTGGGCATTGCTGGAGGAGTTTTACTCAAGGCGAACTGTCAAGGGGTTCCCATTATTACCCAACCGCGTAAGGAACGCAAAATCCGGGAACCTAACACCGATATGACGGAAACTAGGGCGGCAAGAGTGGAACAAAACACCAGGCATAAGGCCGAGCCTTCCACCCTTTACCAAGTATATAGATACATTAAATTAATAAAAGGTATTGTGATATCCCAACAAGTAAACATGTTCCAACAAGGAACAAACTTCAATCTTCACCTGCAACTAACAACGCTACAAGAGGGGCTGAGCAAAGCGGTAGCATAGCCAAGCAACGGTTTGCTAGGACAAGGTGGGTTAGAGGCTTGGTTTAACAACATGGGAGGCATGATAAGCAAGTGGTAGGCATCGTAGCATAGGCATAGCAAAAGAGCGAGCAACTAGCAAGCAAAGATAGAAGTGATTTCGAGGGTATGGTCATCTTGCCTGAAATCCCGCAAGGAAGAAGAACGAGTCCATGAAGAAGACAAACGGACGTAGACGAATAGATCCTCACAAACGCGACGTTACCGGAACCAACCCGAAGAAGCAACACCGGAAAAGAAGCACACACCATAGTAAACAACCACCACATAGACATGGCATGATGCGCAACCAAGTATGATGCATGTCCGGTTTAATGAAGCATGGCATGGCAGAAATGCACATACAATTCTACAAATTAAGTGGAGCACAATATGCAACGGAGTTGCATATTGAAGAAAACACCACATGACTTATTTAGTTCTCTCTCGTTTATGTACCCAACAAGATTAAATGTTGTTAGCATGGCAAGAGATGAACCATAAAGAAACTATCTAATCTAGGCAAGTTTAAATGAGGCCGGAACAACAAAACAACAAGTCCGGAAACTCCTCATATGCATATATTAGGTTTGGTACTGTTCTGCCCTAAACATAATTTTAGAGTTATTAAACATGAAAAACAAGTGCACCATGTTAAACTAGGCATTTTCCCACCCCATTTACATATAAAGTTTGTTACAAACCGAGTTACGGTTAAATAGTTATGAATTAAATCATTTTAGCATGGCATTTAACAAATTAATGCAAACAGCAAGTTAAACATTTTTAACATGGTTGAAAGTTGCATATTATGAAACTACACAAAATTCTAAGCATTTTTCATATATAATTTATTTAATTCTGATGCATGGTTAATTAGTTATTGAATGAATGAACATGAGGGGTTTTTCTGCAAATCTGTCACCCTCAGGATAAATAGACAAATCGTTCGTAGGAAAAAAATAGTGACTCGGGCCAAAACTGCGAGGGGCTGGGGAGCTGCTCACATCGGGCTTGACTGGGCCAGCTCGGATCTGGAAGGAAGCAGGCCGGCTTGGGGCAGTTGCTGGTGGCCCAGGAGGCGAAGGAGCTGGGCAGGCCACGGTCAACGCTCGAACGAGCGAGCCGCTGCTGCTCTCGTTTCGTTTCTGAAGAATAGAAACAACAGCAGGCCATGGCGATGCAGAAGACGAACGGCACGGCAACGGGGCTCCGGCTAGCTGAGGAGTCCGGCAACGAAGGGGATGGTCGGGACCCGATGGATCCGAGGAGACGAGGTGGCCGGAGTTGGAGCTCCATGGCGGCAGTTTCTTGAGACGGCGACGGTGGAGATGCCCGGGACCCTCCTGGTCCAGAACGAGCGAGGCAGGAGGACTCGGGCGCGCTTGGGGTCGAGCTCGTGCGCGAAGTCCTTGGCCACCGGAAGCTGTGTACGTTACAGGCTCGGGGAGGCATCGGGCGAGCTCCATCTCGTTGCAGGGGATGCAGGGGAGAGGTGGAGGCGTGGATTTGGTGAGGCGGCGAAGTTCCTTCGGCGGCCATGGCGCCTGGGTGCTCCCTGTTGCAGCAGTACGAGAGAAAGAGAGAGATGAGAGAGGGGAAAATGGGAGGAGCAAGGGAATAACTAAGCAGAGGGGAAGGGAGGTGCTCATCTCTTCCATGGAGCTCGGCTCGGGAACGAGGCCCTTGGCTGGCTCGGGCGATGGGTGATGCGGAGGCATTCGTCTGCGGGGTGGATCTGGTTGGTGGAGGTTTGGATCGAGAGAGATGCAGGGATTGGTTTGGCATGGAATCCGAGGAAGTGAGTGGCGGCGGTGGGATGGATCCCTAGGAATTAGGGATTTGGTCTTGGTTAGGCTAATATATATAGCAAGTGGGTTTGGTTAGGGGCTATATCGTCCCTCCGATCGCAATCGGACGATCACGAATGGAATAGCTAGGGGTTCCAAATAAGAAAATGGTGATGTTTTGTAGATGTTTGGGGATGATCCGGACACAACGATAACGACTGTCCGGTTCGGGTCCGGGGCAACTTCTCGGACGCGCGCGCGAGGAGGGTTGCGGGCTGATGAGAGAGGTTCGGTTGGGTCTGGCGGATTGTGAAGGGCGGGTTGGTCTGAGAGAAGAGGGGAGAGATGCAGCCCGGCACGGTTTTCGGAGACCGAAAACGTCCAACGATTGGCCGGCTATACTGCCACTATAGTTTAACGGTTGGGCTATCAGACGAACTCTGAATGTGATGAAACTTGACAGGCGGTCTATCTACACTATAATAAGACCGCACGCCAACTTTCAACCCAATCCGAGAATATCTTCCGGCCACTTATAAAATACTATTTCGGACATGCCGCGGGCGCGTGCAAGTGTGGTTGGGCTTAGAACGGACAACGGATGGCACTGGGGGAACCCGGACGGATGCAAGTTTTGAAAACATGATGATGCAATGCACATGATGGCATGACAAGATGCAACACGCAAGCAAAAGACAAGGCAACAACAGCAAATAAGCGGAGGACACCTGGCACATCGGTCTCGGGGCGTTACAACACTCCACCACTACGAGAGGATCTCGTCCCGAGATCTAGAATGGCAACGAAGGAACAAACGGAAGAGAAAAGAGGAGAGGTAAAACTAAGTTGCTTCATTGACAAACGAGTGAAACCAAAGAACCTTGAGAGGTTAAGCCACTTTGAGAGAATAATACAACTGAGATGAACGAAGTTGAAAGCACTCCGTTAAGCAAGAGGGATAAGAAGTGCAACTTTGAGCAGCACTCCGATTGAAAAGAGATGCAAGAAAAAGATAAGTAGAAAGAACTTTAAAAGGGGCACGACACTCTGGTTAAACGGATAAGGACGAAAAGAACACGATCCTGACAAAACAAGAAGATGGGATGCAGAGAGCAACATCACAATGCCTCCGGAACACAGGGAAACAAGATCTTGAGAGAGCACGGTTACAACAAATGCTAGAACGGAGTTGTTGGAAAACCAACAACGAAAAGAATAAATTTGATATGGTCTTATGGAATACATCTCAAATTATGAGGTGACAACCTGCCACTCACGGGAAAAAGAATTGGATTGATATGAACAAGGAGACGAGAAAATATTTCACCGGGAGGGTAAAAGAAGAACTTGGGTCCTTTATAAGCACCATGGATAGCAACAATCCTCAGGGAAGGCTTTTGGTGAAATATAACCCAAGATAATTCCAACGAAGAGGTTGATGGATTTAAAATATCTCATACTTGATAACTTGTGAAACATGAAATCATGAACTCAAATTGTCAAGAATGACATAATACCACCTCCGATGATACGCTAGAACGAATTGCACTCTGGATTGCAAAATGAAGAAACTTGAGCTCCTCTGAAAGGAAAGTTGATGAATGCTTCGAGAAGAAATTAAACCCTTGATGAACCATCATGTAGAACCTCCATGAAGAACTCCGGTAATAAAAGGATGATCAGAACGGAAAGAGAAGTTGAAAACACAAGCGAAGCCTTGCGACGATTTAGATGAATCTCCGTGGTGATATAATTGAAATAGCTTGGAGCTCCGGAAAAGAAAGATGAACAAAAGAAATCAAGAATTTTGATGAACCTCCAAAATAAGGAATTGAATTTACCCGATGGAACAAGAATAAGAATTACATTATGCTTAACCTTCACCAATTAAATTGATGACGAGCAAATGGATTTGGCATACTACTTATTCTCTTTGAAAATGATTAAGATAGATATAGCGTCAACTTGAGAAAGTCTTCAACGAACCACCGGTAGGATTGGAACATCGAATTAAATTGTTACGATAACAAAGGAAGAGAAAATCTTGAATGAACCACCGTAAGAATTGGAGATGAACGAAATAAATGGATGAATCACCGGGTAAGAATTGACAAATGAACGAAGATACATGAGAGAATTCAGATCCATGAGAACGGAGGGATCACGAACTGATTAGAGATCACTTGAATGAAGCACTGGTAAGATTAGGAGAACGATAACTAAAAGCTGGGAATGAATAATTATGAGATGATGGGCTCCGGAGAATCAAACTGAAAATACTCTGAATTACTCCGGATGGGTGAAAAGAATTATCACAAACGAAAACAATTATGAGAGGAAGGCAACAAGCTAGAATCACGAGTCTCTGAGAGTACGGACAAGATTTAGAGGTAAAACTCTTCTTCGGTCTTCAAATGTTGGGAATGACAACGAGAAACACCACCATGAAATGTTGAGACACTCCGGGATGAAAAATTAGAAATGTTGAAACAACGATGAAAAGAATTTGAGAGATTTTGGAGGAAAACACATTTGACCGATGATAAATCATACTTACGTCAAACTTTGACAAGAATTTAGGATAGCTCCGGGAAAATAAGAAGAGTCAGGTAAGATCCTGGAAAATGACCTGTGGGTTAGGGCCCACTCAAAAGGAACATCGTTGAAAAGATTTGAAGAGAGAAAGCACCGGTTGAATTAAATGACTTGAATGAGATAACAACCTCGAAAGATCTTGAATGAATGCAGAGTGGAAAACACAAATCTTCGAGATATCTTGAGCACTCCGGAACAAATGAATAGCGAGAAATGACTGAATATGAGGTGCACCGGCATGAGAAGGTATTTGCAATGAGGAAAGGATATAATTGGCAAAGCTTGAATTGAATTCATCAGATAAAAGAGAACGAAGAATGATGAACTAGAAGCTCCGTTAGCATCTTCCTGAGAATCACCGGATAAGAACATTGATGGAAAAGAATGGAGAGACTTCATATGAATAAAAGGATACTTGATTAAGAATTCCGAGTCCTTGAAGAAAAAGGGGTGGGTGGGCGGGAAAAACAAAGGCAGCTTGGGACGAATGAAACAAACAACGTCGAGAAGAAATGATAATTGATCTTGCTGATGGGGAGAAAGATGGGATCATCTCGAAGAGAAGCGCATCGGTTGGAAAAAAGGATTGACATGACAATCTTGATTATCAAGAAGGATTAGTATTCACATCGGGGTATGAGAACACCACTTAGGAACAGGTATGGAATCAACATTTGACTTCGAAACAACTCGAATACCACAACTCAAAACAAAATAAGGATTGGCTTGCGGAATAAGCCGGAACAAACATATGATAGAGATTTCGTCTGAAGTTTTCGTGGTGGGGCCTACACAGGCTCGATTGTACAACACCATCATGTATAAGGCAGTGCACATGACATACGAAGCGTCCCTGAGTCGGCATAGCCAAGGACTCTTTAAGACACAACGAGACCACTGTAAAACCAACCGTGAATAGGCGGACCACTAGACGTCGAACCCCAATTTCATATCATACATCTGCCGGAAAGATATCCTAAGAGCTACTTGAATTCCCACTTATAAACTCCCGAAATTTTCCGGTTATGCAATCAGGTGTTGGGGATACAGGGGAAGCATAATATCTCACCCAAAACTAGCAAATCCTACATCCAGCTGTATCCATCCTTCAACACATAACCAAGAAACCTTCAGAAATCGTCTACCTCAACCTTCGAAAAGCATCCGTTATACGAGTTATGGCAATACTCCCGAACTCCCGCCCCAGTACTGGGTGGCGTCGAGGTTATCTCACCAACAACTGCATAAAAGAGATTTTCGATGTCGGCAAAACTAAACTCAGGTATTCCAGAACTGCAACGATAAAATTGTGACGACAACACCTCGGAGCTCAACTCCCCGGGACACTGCCACAACCCCTAAATGTCAGGAGGCACCAAGAACAATGTTCTCGTCACAAAACCATCGGAACGATTCCAAGATACCCGCGTGATCCTAAATTTTTTTTGTGAAAATTTGAGAAGAGAAGAGTCAAAACTCTACGTCAGGATGCCTTACCAGAGCGATGAAGGGACTGGGGAGTAAAAAGAATTCCTAAACTCTCCGATATATAATTCCTAAATGACTCAAAACATTTTTCTAGACTCAACAACGGCTGCTAAAAACGATCAATCAGTGGGGGCTCCTAAGGTCGGGGAAGGCTCTGATTACCAACTTGTAACGCCCTCAATGCGGCTATATCTCCCACGTGTCGAAGCACGACTTAGAGGCATAACTGCATTGAAAGCAATGTCGCAAGTGAGGTAATCTTCACACAACCCATGTAATACATAAGGGAAAGAGATGCATAGTTGGCTTACAATCGCCACTTCACACAATACATGAATAAAGCATTACAACATCCAAATACAATCAAGGTCCGACTACGGAACCAAAATAAAAGAAGAACCCCCAAATGCGACAAGGTCCCCGATCGACCCCAACTGGGCTCCACTACTGATCAACTAGAACGAAACAACACAAAGGACAAGATCTTCATCGAGCTCCCCCTTGAACTTGGTTGCGTCACCTGCTCGGGAACATCGGCACCTGCAAACTGGTTTTGGAAGTATCTGTGAGTCACGGGGACTCAGCAATCTCACACCCTCGTGATCAATACTATTTAAGCTTATGGGTAAGGTAAAGGTATGAGGTGGAGCTGCAGCAAGCGACTAGCATATATGGTGGCTAACATACGCAAATGAAAGCGAGAAGAGAAAGCAAAGCACGATCGAGAAACTATGATCAAGAAGTGATCCTAGAACAACCTACGTCAAGCATAACTCCAACACCGTGTTCACTTCTCGGACTCCGTCGGAAAGAGACCATCACGGCTACACATGCGGTTGATGTATTTTAATGAAGGTCAACTTCAGGTTTTCTACAACCAAACGTTAACAAATTCCCATCTGCCCATAACCGTGGGCACGACTTTCGAAAGTTCAAATCCTTGCAGGGGTGTCCCAACTTAGCCCATGACAAGCTCTCACGGTCAACGAATGATATACCTTCTAGCAGGAAGACCCGATCAGCCTCGGAATCCTGGTTACAAGACATTTCGACAAGGTAAAACTAAACCAGCAACACCGCTCGAATGTGCCGACAAATCCCGATAGGAGCTGCACATATCTCTTTCTCAGGGCACACTCAGATTGTCTTAGGTACGGGTAGGCCAGCCCAGAGTTGCCCCTGGTGGCCACCGGCAGCTGACAGGTTGGACCAACACTCAAAGGAGCACTGGCCCGGGGGGGTTAAAATAAAGATGACCCTTGAGTCTGCAGAACCCAAGGGAAAGAAAAGGGGTAGGTGGCGAATGGTAAAACCAATGTTGGGCATTGCTGGAGGAGTTTTACTCAAGGCGAACTGTCAAGGGGTTCCCATTATTACCCAACCGCGTAAGGAACGCAAAATCCGGGAACCTAACACCGATATGATGGAAACTAGGGCGGCAAGAGTGGAACAAAACACCAGGCATAAGGCCGAGCCTTCCACCATTTACCAAGTATATAGATGCATTAAATTAATAAAAGGTATTGTGATATCCCAACAAGTAAACATGTTCCAACAAGGAACAACATCTCCATGTTCCAACAAGGAACAAACTTCAATCTTCACCTGCAACTAACAATGCTATAAGAGGGGCTGAGCAAAGCGGTAACATAGCCAAACAATGGTTTACTAGGACAAGGTGGGTTAGAGGCTTGGTTTAACAACATGGGAGGCATGATAAGCAAGTGGTAGGCATCGTAGCATAGGCATAGCAAAAGAGTGAGCAACTAGCAAGCAAAGATAGAAGTCATTTCGAGGGTATGGTCATCTTGCCCGAAATCCCACAAGGAAGAAGAACGAGTCCATGAAGAAGACAAACGGACGTAGACGAATAGATCCTCACAAACGTGACGTTACCGGAACCAACCCGAAGAAGCAACACCGAAAAAGAAGCACACAACATAGTAAACAACCACCACATAGACATGGCATGATGCGCAACCAAGTATGATGCATGTCCGGTTTAATGAAGCATGGCATGGCAGAAATGCACAAACAATTCTACAAATTAAGTGGAGCACAATATGCAACGGAGTTGCATATTGAAGAAAACACCACATGACTTATTTAGTTCTCTCTCGTTTATGTACCCAACAAGATTAAATGTTGTTAGCATGGTAAGAGATGAACCATAAAGAAACTATCTAATCTAGGCAAGTTTAAATGAGGCCGGAACAACAAAGCAACAAGTCCGGAAACTCCTCATATGCATATATTAGGTTTGGTACTGTTCTGTCCCAAACATAATTTTAGAGTTATTAAACATGAAAAACAAGTGCACCATGTTAAACTAGGCATTTTTCCACCCCATTTACATATAAAGTTTGTTACAAACCGAGTTACGGTTAAATAGTTATGAATTAAATCATTTTAGCATGGCATTTAACAAATTAATGCAAACAGCAAGTTAAACATTTTTAACATGGATGAAAGTTGCATATTATGAAACTACACAAAATTCTAAGCATTTTTCATATATAATTTATTTAATTCTGATGCATGGTTAATTAGTTATTGAATGAATGAACATGAGGGGTTTTTCTGCAAATCTGTCACCCTCAGGATAAATAGACAAATAGTTCGCAGGAAAAAAAATAGTGACTCGGGCCGAAACTGCGAGGGGCTGGGGAGCTGCTCACATCGGACTTGACTGGGCCAGCTCGGATCTGGAAGGAAGCAGGCCGGCTTGGGGCGGTTGCTGGTGGCCCAGGAGGCGAAGGAGCTGGGCAGGCCACGGTCAATGCTCGAACGAGCGAGCCGCTGCTGCTCTCGTTTCGTTTCTGAAGAACAGAAACAGCAGCAGGCCATGGCGATGCAGAAGACGGACGGCGCGGCAACGGGGCTCCGGCTAGCTGAGGAGTCCGGCAACGAAGGGGATGGTCGGGACCCGACGGATCTGAGGAGACGAGGTGGCCGGAGTTGGAGCTCCATGGCGGCAGTTTCTTGAGACGGCGACGGTGGAGATTCCTGGGACCCTCCTGGTCCAGAACGAGCAAGGCAGGAGGACTCGGGCGCGCTTGGGGTCGAGCTCGTGCGCGAAGTCCTTGGCCACCGGAAGCTGGGTACGTCACAGGCTCGGGGAGGCATCGGGCGAGCTCCATCTCGTTGCAGGGGATGCAGGGGAGAGGTGGAGGCGTGGATTTGGTGAGGCGGCGAAGTTCCTTCAGCGGCCATGGCGCCTGGGTGCTCCCTGTTGCAGTAGTACGAGAGAAAGAGAGAGATGAGAGAGGGGAAAATGGGAGGAGCAAGGGAATAACGAAGCTGAGGGGAAGGGAGGTGCTCATCTCTTCCATGGAGCTTGGCTCGGGAACGAGGCCCTCGGCTGGCTCGGGCGATGGGTGATGCGGAGGCATTCGTCTGCGGGGTGGATCTAGTTGGTGGAGGTTTGGATCGAGAGAGATGCAGGGATTGGTTTGGCATGGAATCCGAGGAAGTGAGTGGCGGCGGTGGGATGGATCCCTAGGAATTAGGGATTTGGTCTAGGTTAGGCTAATATATATAGCAAGTGGGTTTGGTTAGGGGCTATTTTGTCCCTCCAATCGCAATCGGACGATCGCGAATAAAATAGCTAGGGGGTTCCAAATAAGAAAATGGTGATGTTTTGTAGATGTTTGGGGATGATCCGGACACAACGATAACGACTGTCCGGTTCGGGTCCGGGGCAACTTTTCGGACGCGCGTGCGAGGAGGGTCGCGGGCTGATGAGAGAGGTTCGGTTGGGTCTGGCGGATTGTGAAGAGCGGGTTGGTCTGAGAGAAGAGGGAAGAGATGCAGCCCGGCACGGTTTTCGGAGACTGAAAACGTCCGACGATTGGCCGGCTATACTGCCACTATAGTTTAACGGTTGGGCTATCAGACGAACTCTGAATGCGATGAAACTTGACAGGCGGTCTATCTACACTATAATAAGACCGCACGCCAACTTTCAACCCAATCCGAGAACATCTTCCGGTCACTTATAAAATACTATTTCAGACATGCCGCGGGTGCGTGCAAGTGTGGTTGGGCTCAGAACGGACAACGTATGGCACTGGGGGAACCCGGACGGATGCAAGTTTTGAAAACATGATGATGCAATGCACATGATGGCATGACAAGATGCAACACGCAAGCAAAAGACAAGGTAAGAACAGCAAATAAGCGGAGGACACCTGGCACATCGGTCTCGGGGCGTTACAATTGCATATCATAATTTATTTGTTTTTGGTTTTGATCCTAGAAATTCTACGCAACTCAAGGACCCACGGAGAGAGTTGGGGATTTCGTTATTTTCATATTTGAGTTTTCTCAAATTTTGAGAATAAGATCATTTGATTTTAATTATTTTATCGTCAATTATTTCTATTACAAAAATATGAGAGAGGGAATAAAATAACTTTCCCAAAATAAAAAAATATTGAGGATTTATTAATAAAATCAAATAAGATTTTATTTCGGAGTTTTTCGTTATTTTATTTGAATTTAGGAAAAATATGCGTTTTTCAAAATTGCATTTAGGTCCCAAATAAATGTTCACCTGGTGCGGCTTGATTTTAGAAGCCCAGGAAAATTTATTTCGGGATTTTTGGAGTCCGCTTAGTATTTGTTTTTCTGCGCGGAATAATTTAAAAAAAACGAAACCGACCTACGGGCTGTGTTAGGCCCAGACTCCTCTGGGGCCGGCCTTTAAAAGCCGGGGTACCCGACCCCGCAGCCCACCGACCGCCGCCACCGCCCGAACCCTAGCGCCGCCCGCCGCCACGCCGCCGCCGCCGCTGCGTCGCCGTGCCGCCGACCGCCGCCGCCGCCGGAGTTCTCGCCGAAGTTGCCGGTAGATTTTTTTTAGACGCCGGTTTTTTTCCTGAAAAACCGTTCGGTTTTTCCGGCGGTTTTGTCGTTTTTTTAGTTTTGGTTTTTTTAAAATAGATCAGTTTTTCCGATTTATTTAATTAGCGAGCGTTCGTTCGTTCGTTCTAGCGAACGTTCGTTGTTTTTCTTTTTCTCGGATTAAATCCGCGATTTTTCTGATCGCGATTCCTGATCCGATTTTCATTTTAGTATAACTTTTCGCTCGTTTATCAGAATCAGGCGATTCAAGCGCCTGGAGTTTCGTCTCGAAACTCTCTATCCGTTTAACCAACTTACACAAGTTTTCTCCACTGTAAAATTTCCCTAGATCCAGAATAGTAAATGAAGCCTGTTTCTTTTGCCGTTTGACTTTCGTTGCTTCGTTTGATTTGATTCTTTTTGCAAACCGGAGTTCTTAAGTTGAACCTTCTGGTTAGATCTCTTCTTTGAGTTTTACCCGTCCATTAGATGAATACTTATTTTATGCTTGTTTGTTTGTCTGCGATAGAATACCCGGAGTGTGCCGCCTGTTACTTCGAATCTCTAGGTTTCGCGGATCATCAGCAAGGCAAGTAACACTTTGATCATACCTTCTACTACCCAGTTTTATTGCATTAGATCAATCCTCAAACATTGCATGATTAGGATCTAATTAAATTGTGGGATGGGAAGTAGTTGAGGTAGTACCTATTACCTGTTTATTATTAAACCTTTGGGAGTTACTTCTACGTTTGCCTATTGTGCCATGCTATGCTAGTAGGCGTGGATTGGGTGAGTGATATCCATGACAGATGTGAGTTTGTTAATTAATGGTTTATCTAAGGTGACAACTTAAACACACATCTGGGTGGATTGAGGTACCTGGGTATTCCAGGATTTCCTGTTTTTTATGGACCGCCACCCAGGCCCAAAGGGATCATGAGATTTTTCATACTAGAAACTTCCGTGTGCAGCCACAAGCTATTATGGGCTCTAGCATAGTTGATTAAGTCGTGCGAACTCTTACAGGGTAGACTAGCAGATGTAGGGGAAAGTAGGTGTAACGGTCTATCCATTGTAAGGTGTTAGCGCTTCTGAAAGACTGTGTCTCGGTCATCCGTCTTCTCAAACACCAAGTAGTGCGAGAAACCAAACGGAGGCGATCAAGTCTTGTGGGGAAAAGTGCGCAAACCTCTGCAGAGTGTATAAACTAATCATGGTTAGTCGTGTCCCCGGTTATGGACATCTTGAGTATCTAGTACTTGGATTATCATGTGAATCTCAACATGTTACTCTAAAATTTAAGTTGTTGGGTTTTGTTTAATGATGATGCTTAATTGGGATTGAGGATGTTGTCAACCATTCTCAATGTTTAACAACTACCATGATAGTTAAATAAAATTTATTCCTTTACAGTAGGGAAAAATTGGCTTTACGCAAAACTGTAACCATAGAGCTTTCCACCAGCCAAATATGCATATAGTATAGCTGTTTCATTCCATTACTCTCTATGTGTTACCTTGCCAACATATTCCATGTGCTGACCCGTTTCGGGCTGCAACGTTAATGTTGCAGACTTTTCAGACGACGATTAAGGAGTTTTTAGGTCGTGGTTCTATAGTCAGTGATGCCGTTGGAGTTGATGGACTCACTTATCTTCCAAGCCTTCCGCTGTTATCGTTATTAGATGGCCTTAAGCCATATTTATTGTAATAAGTTCTCTATTGAGACACTCGATGTAATAAGTGTGTGATTGCTACTCTATTATAAATCCTTCAAGTACTGTGTGGTGTCAGCATTACTGATCAAAGGATGACACCTGAGCACAGAGATCAGACTGTTTGAGGTCTGGTCGCTACATTGTCGCAGTAGAGTGGTACTTGCTTCAGATGGATGCCATAGTCCTTGAGAGTTTGCTTCATCCATAGAAGCTGAGCGCAGCAAGATCCAGAAGCAATGTATTCAGATTCAGCAGTGGAGAGAGACACACAGTTCCGCTTCTTTGAAGACCAACAGACAAGAGATCGTACGAGAAAGTGACATGTGCCTGATTTAGACTTGCGATCAACCTTGTCACCAGCATAATCAGCATCTGAGAATCCAACTAGATCAAACTCTGAGCCCTTTGGATACCATAATCCTAGTGTTGGGGTGTAAGCCAAATATCGAAGAATTCGCTTCACAGCTAAGTGATGCGACTCCTTTGGTGCCGCTTGGAATCGGGCACACATGCAAACGCTAAGCATGATATCTGGCCTAGATGCACATAAATAGAATAAAGAACCAATCATGGAGTGGTATACCTTTTGATCGAACTCTTTACCATTGTCGTCGGGGCCCAGATGACTTTTGGTTGGCATTGGCGTCGTGTACCCCTTGCAGTCTTGCATTTCAAACTTCTTCAGGCAATCCTTGAGGTATTTCTCTTGAGAAATGAAGATGTCGTTGCTCTGATAACGAATTTGAAGACCAAGGAAGAACTTCAGCTCACCCATCATGGACATCTGATATTGCTCTTGCATCATGTGTCCAAATTCATCATTGTATCTTTTGTCGGTGCAGCCGAAGATAATGTCATCGACATAGATCTGGCACACAAACAGTTCACCATCGTATGTCTTCGTGAAGAGAGTGGGATCCAAGGAACCAGGTTTGAAGCCTTTGCTCTTCGGGAAGTCTTTGAGTGTGTCATACCAAGCACGAGGGGCTTGTTTGAGGCCATACAGTGCCTTGTTGAGCTTGTATACCATATCAGGATGTTTTGGATCTTCAATCCTAGGTGGTTGTGCAACATACACTTCTTCTTCAATCTTGCCGTTGAGAAAGGCAGTCTTTACACCCATTTGATCCAGAAGGATGTTGTGATGGTTGGCATAGGCTAGTAGTATGCGAATGGCTTCAAGCCTAGCCACCGGAGCAAATGTTTCATCAAAGTCAATCCCTTCAACTTGAGTGTGTCCTTAAGCAACGAGACGAGCTTTGTTTCTGACAACTTGACCATGCTCATCTTGTTTGTTGTGATAGATCCATTTGGTGCCTATGATATTATGCTTCTGTGGGTCAGGACGCTTAACCAATTCCCACAAATTGTTCAGCTCGAAATGTTGAAGCTCTTATTGCATCGCTTGAATCCATTCAGGTTCCATGAAGGCTTCAGCAACTTTCTTGGGTTCAGATATAGAGACAAATGCAAAGTACCCATAGAAATTTGCTAACTGTGTTGCTCTTGAATGAGTGAGTGGACCAGGTGCATTGATGCTATCAACTATCTTCTCAATATGTACTTCATTTGCAATATGAGGATGAACTGGACGAAGATTTTGCCCTTGCTGATCATTGTCTTCATCTTCAGCATTGGCTTCAGGCTGAGCAGAGTCTTCTGGTTGATTTGGTGCAGAAATGATAAGTTCCTCTTCAGCCTGTGCCTCTGAAGGTATGATTTCTCCAGTACCCATAAGCTTGATGGATTCACTTGGTGATACTTCATCTAGCACATTTGGCAGGTGCTCTCTTTGCGAGCAGTTAGTTTCATCAAACCGCACATCCACAGTTTCAACCACTTTATAGTGAAAGAGGTTGAAGACTCTGTAGGAGTGCGAATCCTTTCCACAACCAAGCATAAAACCTTTATGTGCTTTTGGTGCAAATTTTGAAGTGTGATGTGGATCCTTGATCCAGCACCTGGCACCAAATACTCTGAAGTAACTGACATTTAGCTTCTTACCAGTTGGTAGCTCATATGATGTCTTCTTTAGAAGTTTGTGAAGATAAACACGGTTGATGACATGGCATGCAGTATCAATAGCTTCAGGACAGAACTTCCTTGGAGTCTTGTACTCATCAAGCATCGTCCAAGCCATCTCAATGAGTGTCCTGTTCTTGCGCTCCACGATGCCATTCTGCTGAGGTGTGTATGGAGAAGAGAACTCATGAGTGATGCCCAATGTATCAAGATAGGTGTCGAGGCCGATGTTCTTGAACTCTGTGCCATTGTCACTTCTGATGTGCTTGATCTTGATGCCATAGTTCGTCATGGCACGATTGGCAAATCGTCTGAAGACATCCTGCACTTCAGTCTTGTAGAGAATTATATGCACCCAGGTGTATCTTGAATAATAATCAACAATGACGAAGCCATAGAGACAAGCAGTGGTAGTAAGAGTGGAGTAATGAGTAGGGTCGAATAGGTCCATGTGAAGCAGCTCGAATGGACGTGATGTCATCATGATTGTCTTCGAGGGATGCTTGGACCTAGTCATCTTCCTAGCTTCGCAGGCACCGCACAGATGATCCTTTTTGAACTTGACGCCCTCGATGCCTATGACATGCTTCTTCTTCGCGAGAGTGTACAAGTTCCTCTTGCCAGCATGCCCTAGCCTCCGATGCCAGAGCCAGCACTCTGAAGCTTTTGCTAGAAGACATACGGCCAACTATGGTCCTGCTGAGAAATCTACCATGTACAACTCATCTTTTCGGTACCCTTAAAAGACTAGAGATTTGTCAGACTCCATAAGCACAAGGCAACGATATTTGCCAAAAATCACAATCATGTTCAAGTCACAAAGCATTGAGACAGACATTAAGTTGAAACCAAGGGATTCAACAAGCATCACTTTATCCATGTGCTGATCCTTTGAGATTGCAACTCTACCTAGACCCAATACCTTGCTTTTACTAGTGTCAGCAAATGTGATGTGACTCTTGTCATATGGATGTAAGGTTGAGTCCATGAGAAGACTTCGATCACCAGTCATGTGGTTAGTGCATCCACTGTCCATAATCCATTCTGAAGCCTATGGTGTCATACCCTACAGTGCAGTTAGGGGGATAGGCTTCACCAAGGGTATTGTGAAGCATAAACATTTGACAAATGAGTGGATTATGAAATCTAGATCCAGGTTAGGACTGATAGGATGATTGGCAAGCGATTCGGGAACAAAATACATAGTAAGACCATTTGGGCATTTTATCTTGCGCTCCACAAGATGCTTTAGGTCCCCAGCAATAACATCTGACGCCTTTGATTTCCGGCTTGAGACCCTTCCCTGCAAAAGAGAGTTAAGTTTTCTTAACCACCCACATTTTCAGGGGTGGCTTCGGAGCAATGAGTCTAAGTGCAGCATCTGAGAACTTTGGCTTTGGAGCCCTAGAAAATAGTCTTGCAGGAGGTGAATAATACTCATAAGAATAAGCAGAGTAGTTCTTGGTCTTATGAACATGGCGGTTTGATGAAACACGCTCATATTCATAGGCCTGAGTATGGTTTCCCTACAAAACATTTGTGTTAGGGTGACTCTGGTGAGTCCTCTGTCTGTATGAAGCCTTTGGACCATATGAAGCCTTTGGTCTGGGGTTTGTCTTCTTCCCAGGTGGTGTCATGATGACATTCACCTGAAGATTTTCAAGACAACTCTTGGGCACCCAGATCTTCTTCAAAGGTGGTCTATTCCTGCAGTTAGTACCAATATACCTGGCAAACACTTCACCATTCTGATTCTTAAACAGTTTATAGTTTGCATCAAAGAATTCATCAATGATAATCGGGTTAGCACAAGTGAAGCCAGATAAGGTAGATGGATCCACTAAAGGTCCCTTTGCAGCAACCCATGTGGTTTTGGGGTACTGCTCAGGCTTCCAGTAAGAACCATCAACATTCATTGTCCTCTCGAACCCAACTCCCTCTTTCCTAGGGTTTCGGTTCAGAATCTGTTTCTTGAGGACATCACATAGTGTCTGATGCCCTTTGAGACTTTTGTACATTCCTGTCTCAAGCAATGTCTTCAACCTGGCATTCTCATCATCAATAGTAGTGGTATCCTTAGCAGAGGGGTTAGTTACCACATCAGTAGTTGAAGATATTGCAACAGTAGCAGCAGTAGAACATTCAGCAACAGAAGTAGCGTTATCACGCTCAAGGCATTTTAGACATGGTGGTTCAAATCCTTCCTGAGCGGAACTGATCTATTGAGCGTGGAGTGAGTCATTCTCTTTTTGAAGATCTTCATGAGCCGTGCTCAAGTTCTCAAGCTCTTGCTTCCTTTGAACATAATCATAGGAGGGCTTTTCATGAGTAGTTGAGATCGTTTCATGACGACTTTCAAGTTCTTCGTACTTAACATGAAGATTTTTAATGTCTTCGATTAAGGACTAAGATCGGGTCATTTCCGTGTCCAGCAGGTCATCGCTTTTATCCAGCAATTTTTGAATATGTTCATAGCATTCTGTTGTTGTGTTGCAATTTTAGCAAGTGTTTTGTAGCTAGGTTTAGATTCACATTCATAGTCATCTTCACTTGATGTTTGCTACCTCTTGAGCACTGCGTTGGTTTCCCTTGAAGAGGAAAGGGTGATGCAGTAAAGCAGCGTAAGTATTTCCCTCAGTTTTTGAGAACCAAGGTATCAATCCAGTAGGAGACCACGCGCGAGTCGCCTCGTACCTACACAAACAAATAAGAACCTCGCAACCAATGCGATAAAGGGGTTGTCAATCCCTTCACGGCCACTTGCAAGAGTGAGATCTAATAGAGATAATAATAATAATAATAAGATAATATTTTTGGTATTTTTATGATATAGATTGAAAGTAAAGATTGCAAAATAAAATAGATTGGAAACTTATATGATGGAGAATAGACTCGGGGGCCATAGGTTTCACTAGTGGCTTCTCTCAAGATAGCATAAGTATTTTGGTGGGTGAACAAATTACTATCGAGCAATTGATAGAAAAGCGAATAATTATGAGAATATCTAGGTATGATCATGTATATAGGCATCACGTCCGTGACAAGTAGACGGACTCCTGCCTGCATCTACTACGATTACTCCACACATCGACCGCTATCCAGCATGCATCTAGAGTATTAAGTTCATAAGAATAGAGTAACGCCTTAAGCAAGATGACATGATGTAGAGGGATAAACTCATGCAATATGATATAAACCCCATCTTTTTATCCTCGATGGCAACAATACAATACGTGTCATTTCCCTTTCTGTCACTAGGATCGAGCACCGCAAGATTGAACCCAAAGCTAAGCACTTCTCCCATTGCAAGAAAGATTAATCTAGTAGGCCAAACCAAACTAATAATTCAAAGAGGCTTGCAAAGATAAACCAATCATACATAAAATAATTCAGAGAAGATTCAAATATTGTTCATGGATAAACTTGATCGTAAACCCACAATTCATTGGATCTCGACAAACACACCGCAAAAGAACATTACATCGAATAGATCTCTAAGAGAATCGAGGAGAACTTTGTATTGACATCCAAAGAGAGAGAAGAAGCCATCTAGCTACTAGCTATGGACCCGAAGGTCTGAAGTAAACTACTCACACATCATCGGAGGGGCCATGGAGTTGATGTAGAGGCCCTCCATGATCAATGCCTCCTCCGGCGGAGCTCCGGAAAAGGCCCCAAGATGGGATCGCTTGGGTACAGAAGGTTGCAGCGGTGGAAATAGGGTTTCGTGGTGCTCCTGGATGTTTGCGGGGTATATGGATATATATAGGAGGAAGAAGTACGTCGGTGGAGCAATGAGGGGCCCACGAGGGTGGAGGGCGCGCCCCCCTACCTCATGGCCTCCTCGATTGTTTCTTGATGTCCACTCCAAGTCTCCTGGATCATGTTTGTTCCAAAAATAATGCTCCCGAAGGTTTCATTCCGTTTGGACTCCATTTGATATTCCTTTTCTGTGAAACACTAAAATAGGCAAAAAATACCAATTTGGGCTGGGCCTCCGATTAATAGGTTAGTCCCAAAAATAATATAAAAGTGTAAAATAAAGCCCGTTATCATCCAAAACAGATAATGTAATAGCATGGAATAATAAAATATTATAGATACGTTGGAGATGTATCAATGTTTCATAGCAAGCATCGCGTGAGTTTACCTTGGCACCACGTGCCATGAAGCAGTAGGTGGGTGCAGAGTCATCCTCATCATTAGCATCAGCGTTGGTGACGAGGTCATTGTCTTGAGTGTTGAATATGGACTTGGCGACATATGCTGAAGCTAGAGCCAGGCTTGCCACGCCTAAATCAGATTCCTCTTCAGACTCCATCTCCACCTCCTCAGATGCATACTCCTCCTCTGAATCCATCTCCTTGCCAACAAACGCACGAGCCTTACTGGATGAGCTCTTCTTGTGTGTTGAAGACTTCGACGAAGACTTGGAAGAAGACTTTGACGATTTCTTCTTCTTCTTCTTGTCATCAGAATCATATTCCTTGATCTTCTTATTCTTGTTGTTCTCATTGTCCCATTGAGGACATTCAGAGATGTAGTGACCATGTTTCTTGCACTTGTGGCACGTTCTCTTCTTGTAGTCATAGGAGGAAGCTTCATCATTTCTTGAGCTGGATCTTGAAGACTATCTGGAGCCTTTCTTCTTGGTGAACCTCTGGAACTTCTTCACTAGCATGGCAAGTTCCTTTCCGATGTCTTCAGGATCCTCAGAACTGCAGTCAGATTCTTCTTCAAATGAGGAAACAACCTTTGCCTTCAAAGCACGAGTTCGGCCATAGTTGGGACCATAGATATCTCTTTTCTTAGATAACTAGAACTCATGTGTGTTCAGCCTCTCAAGTATGTCAGATGGATCGAGAGTCTTGAAGTCAGGGCATTCTTGAATCATCAGGGCCAGGGTGTCAAATGAGCTGCCGAGTGATCTCAAGAGTGTCTTGACGATTTCATGCTTGGTGATCTCAGTGGCGCCGAGTGCATGAAGCTCATTTGTGATGTTAGTGAGGCGATCAAATGTCAGCTGAACATTCTCATTGTCATTTATCTTGAAGCGGTTGAAGAGGTTGCGAAGAATACTGATCCTTGAGTCTCTCTGGGTTGAGACGCCTTCGTTGACCTTGGAGAGCCAGTCCCAGACTAGTTTTGCACTTTCCAGAGCACTCACACGACCATACTGTCCTTTGGTCAGATGACCACAGATGATGTTCTTGGCACTAGAATCTAGTTGAATGAACTTCTTGACATCAGCAGGGTGACACCTTCACCGGCCTTGGGAACACCGTTCTTGACGACATACCAGAGGTCGACATCAATGGCTTCAAGATGCATGCGCATCTTCTTCTTCCGGTAGGGGTAATCATTGCCATCGAAGACAGGGCACGCAACTGAGACTTTGATTATCCCTGTAGTCGACATAGCTAAAACTCCAGGTGGTTAAACCGAATCACACAGAACAAGGGAGCACCTCGCTCTGATACCAATTAAAAGTGCTAGTTATCGACTAGAGGGGGGTGAATAGGTGATTTTTATGAAAGTCTTCAAAACACAGGGGCTTTGAAGACAAACAGTAGAAATGAACCTATTGATATGCAGCGGAAGGTAGACTACACTAGACAAGCCATAGTCAGGTAAGCAATGAAGTGAAAGCACGAAGACTATCAACATCTAGGTAGTATGGATCAGGATGGAAGATGGTATGAAACCAAACAACTACAGTCTTCACACAATGAAGTCAATCTGATCATGCAAGCAGGCAGTGACTTCACGAAGACAAACTGTAAGTAAAGAGAGGTAAAGGATAGAGCCGATTGCTTGGCAAGGACAAGGATTTGTTGGACCAGTTCCAGTTGTTGCGACAACCGTACGTCTGGTTAGGGAGGCCGAGATTCAACTCAGAAGACCGCGTCTTCACCTTATTCCCCTTGAGCTAAGGACACACAGTCCTCGCCCAATCACTCTGGTAAGTCTTCAAGGTAGACTTCCAAACCTTCACAGACTTTGTTCACCGGCGATCCACAATGACTCTTGGATGCTCAGAACGTGATGCCTAACCAGCTGGAGGATTCATAGTCCTGAAGTGTAACAAGTCTTCAGATCACGCAGACAAAAAGACTTCAGTGATGCCTAACACTCTTTAGCTCTGGGTGTTTAGGGCTTTGTCCTTGCAAGGATTTCTCTCTCAAAAGCTTCGGAGGTGGGTTGCTCTCAAACGACAAAAGCTGTGCACTAACTCTGAGCAGCCACCAATTTATAGTCTAGTGGGTGGGCTATTTATAGCCAGGAGGAAACCCGACCTGATTTGTCCAAAATGAACCTGGGTCACTAAGGAACTGACACGTGTCCAACGGTCAGATTTCAAACACACACGTGATACGTCCATTTTGCATCATGCTTTTATATTGATATTTATTGCATTATGGGATGTTATTACACATTATACTACAATATGTATGCCTTTTCTATCTTATTTTACAAGGTTTACATGAAGAGGGAGAATGCCGACAGCTGTAGTTCTGGACTGGAAAAGGAGCAAATATTAGAAACCTATTCGGCACAACTCCAAAAGTCTTTGAAAGTGCTAGTTATCGACTAGAGGGGGGTGAATAGGCAATTTTTATGGAAGTCTTCAAAACACGGGGGCTTTGAAGACAAACAGTAGAAATGAACCTATTGATATGCAGCGGAAGGTAGACTACACTAGACAAGCCATAGTCAAGTAAGCAATGAAGTGAAAGCACGAAGACTATCAGCAGCTAGGTAGTATGGATCAGGATGGAAGATAGTATGAAGCCAAACAACTACAGTCTTCACACAATGAAGTCAATCAGATCATGCAAGCAGGCAATGACTTCATGAAGACAAACTGTAAGTAAAGAGAGGTAAAGGATAGAACCGGTTGCTTGGGGAGGACAAGGATTTGTTGGACCAGTTCCAATTGCTGTGACAACTGTACGTCTGCTTAGGGAGGCTGAGATTCAACTCAGAAGATCGCGTCTTCACCTTATTCCCCTTGAGGTAAGGACACATAGTCCTCGCCTAATCACTCTGGTATGTCTTCAAGGTAGACTTCCAAACCATCACAAACTTCGTTCAACGGCGATCCACAATGACTCTTGGATGCTCAGAACGTGACGCCTAACCGGTTGGAGGATTCACAGTCCTCAAGTGTAACAAGTCTTCAGATCACGCAGACAAAAAGACTTCAGTGATGCCTAACACTCTTTGGCTCTGGGTGTTTAGGGCTTTGTCCTCGCAAGGATTTCTCTCTCAAAAGCTTCGGAGGTGGGTTGCTCTCAAACGACAAAAGCCGTGCACTAACTCTGAGCAGCTACCAATTTATGGTGTAGGGTGTGGGCTATTTATAGCCAGGAGGCAACCCGACCTGATTTGTCCAAAATGACCCTGGGTCACTAAGGAACTGACATGTGTCCAACGATCAGATTTCAAACACACGTGGCAGCTTGACTTGGGCTACAAGTAAAGCTGACTCATCCAGCTCTGGATAAGATTTGCTCTCATTGTATTCACTCGAAGACATAGGATTTAGTTGAGCATCACTTCAGTCACACTGACTTTGTTTACTTGGACCCCACTTAACAGTACGGTGGTTCCTATGACTCAACAAAGAAGAAAATGAAACTATGAAACAACTATGTCTTCGCACTCCATAGTCTTCATATGAATGTCTTCTCATGTCATAATCTTCATCATGAAAGTCTTCACGAACCACCATTGTCTTCAATGTCTTCACACATTTTTAGGGGTCATCTCTGGTAGGTAAACCGAATCAATGAGGGACTACTACCTGTGTTATCCTGCAATTCTCACAAACACATTAGTCCCTCAACCAAGTTTGTCGTCAATACTCCAAAACAAACTAGGGGTGGCACTAGATGCACTTACAGTCTTGAAACATCACAGAGAATTTTTTTGGAATATACAAAATATATTGGGCGAAGAAAGCACCAGAGGGGGGCCACCTGCCATCCACAAGGGTGGGGGCGCGCCCTATCCCCCTGGCCGCTCCCCCTGCCTTGTGGGCCACTGTAGCGACCAGACCTCAAACGGTCCAATATCTGTGCTCAGGTGTCATCCCTGGATCAGTAATGTTGACACCACACAGTACTTGAAGGATTTATAACAGAGTAGCAATCACACACTTGTTACAACGAGTGTCTCAAAAGAGAACTTATTACAATAAGTATGGATTAAGGCCATCTAATAACGATAACAGCAGAAGGCTTGGAAGATAAGTGAGTCCATCAACTCCAACGACATCACTGAGTATAGAACCACGACCTAAAAGGCACCTTACTCGTCGTCTGAAAAGTTTGCAACATGAATGTTGCAGCCCGAAACGGGTCAGCACATGGAATATGCTGGCAATATAACACATAGAGAGCAATGAAAGGAATAAGACTATACTATATGCATATTTGGCTGGTGGAAAGCTCTATGGTTACAGTTTTGCGTAAAGCCAATTTTTCCCTACTGCAAAGGAAATAATTTTATTTAACTATCATGGTGGTTGTTAAACATTGAGAGTGTAGACACGCTCTCAATCCCAATTAAACATCATCATTAAAAACCCAACAAAATTGATTAGAGTAACATGATGAGATTCACATGATAATCCAAGTACTAGATACTCAAGATGTCCATAACCGGGGACACGGCTAACCATGATTAGTTTATACACTCTGCAGAGGTTCGCGCACTTTTCCCCACAAGACTCGGTCTCCTCCGTTGGGATTCTCGCACTACATGGTGTTTGAGAAACGGATGACCGAGACATAGTCTTTCATAAGCGCTAGCACCTTATGATCGGGTAGACCGTTACACCTACTTTCCCCTACATCTCCTAGTCTACCACTGTAAGAGTTCGCACGACTTACTCAACTATGCTAGAGCCCATAGTAGCTTGTGGCTGCACACGGAAGTTTCTAGCATGAATAATCTCATGATCCCTTTGAGCCTGGGTGGCGTTCCAAAAGAAAAACAGGCAATCGCTGGAATACCCAGGTGCCTCAATCCACCCAGATGTGTATTTAAGTTGCCACCTTAGATTATCCGCAAAACCTAGCGATTCAAAGTAGCAAGCGGCACACTCCGGGAACTCTATCGCAAACAAACAAGCATACAATAAGTACTCAACTAATGCAAAGGTAAAACTCAAATAAGAGATCTAACCAGAAAGTTCAACTTAAGAACTCCGGTTGGCAAAAAGAACCAAATCGAACGAAGCAATGAAAGACAAATGACAAAAGAAACAGGCTTCGATTACTATTCTAGATCTAGGTCAAAATTTACAGAAGCAAATACTTGTTTGAGTTGGTTAAACGGAAAGAGGGTTTCGAGATGAAACTCCAGGCGCTTGAATCGCCTGATTCCGATAAACGAGCGAAAAGTTATACTAGAACGAAAATCGGATCAGGAATCACGATCGGAAAAATCACGGATTTAATCTGAGAAAAAGAAAAACGACGAACAGATTAACGAATGAACGTTCGTTATCTGGATCTAAACGATGAACACTTTCATTAAAACGAACGAGCGAGCAAACGCTCGCTAATTAACTAAACCGAAAAAACGATCTAACGAAAAAAACAGATCTAAGTTTAAAAAAAACGATCGGTTTTCTTCATGAAAACCGAGGCAACGGCGGCTACCTCGGCGGCTCTGGCGAACGATGGCGGGGCGGCGCGACTCCAGCGAACGACGGCGGCGGCGGCGGGTGGCGGCGGGGGGTGGTGGCGTGGGGCGGCGGCGGCGCGACGCGGCTAGGGTTAGGGTTTGGGGTGGGGCGCGGTTGGGCTGTTCGGGCCTCGGGGCGGCGCTAGTTAAAGGCCTTGGCCAGGGAGTCCTGGCCGGATACGGCCCGTAGGTCGGTTTAGACTTTTTTTTTAATAATTACGCTCAGAAAAAAACAAAAGGAATACTAAACGGACTCCAAAAATCCCGAAATAAATTTTCCCCGGCTTCTAAAATCAAGCCGCACAGGATGAACATTTATTTGGGGCCTAAATGCAATTTTGAAAAATGCGTATTTTTCCTAAACTCAAATAAAATAGCAAATAAATCCAAATAAAATCTTATTTGATTTTTTATTAAATCCTCAATATTTCTTTATTTTTGGGAAAGTCATTTTATTCCCTCTCTCATATTTTGATGATAGAAATATTTGAAGATAAAATAAATAAAATCAGATGATCCTATTTTCAAAGTTTGAGAAAACTCAAATATGAAAATAATGAAATCCCCAACTCTCTCTGAGGGTCCTTGAGTTGCGTGAAATTTCTAGGATCAACCAAAATGCAATAAAATATGATATGCAATGATGCTCTATTGTATAACATTCCAAATTGAAAATTTGGGATGTTACAAACCTACCCCCCTTAAGATGAATCTCGCCCTCGAGATTCGGGTTGGCTAGAAAATAGGTGAGGGTAGTCCTTCAACAGATCTTCTTCTCGTTCCCAGGTGGCTTCATCCTCCGTGTGGTGGCTCCACTGAACTTTGCAAAACTTGATAACCTTGCTGTGGGTGTCTCGGCTGGCATACTCAAGTATCTTGACTGGTTTCTCCTCATAGGTCAAATCACTGTCCAACTGAATCGCTTCCAGCGACACTGTGTCTCTCAGTGGTATATCAGCCATCTCTGCGTGGCACTTCTTTAACTGGGAAACGTGGAACACGTCGTGAACTCCTGACAATCCTTCGGGCAGTTCCAACTTGTAGGCTACTTCTCCCATACGCTCCAAAACCTTGTATGGTCCTACAAAACGTGGCGCTAACTTTCCCTTAACTCCAAAGCGCTTCACACCTCGAAGTGGAGATACTCAAAGATAAACTCGGTCTCCGACTTCGTAAACTGCCTCCTTGCGTTTAGAATCTGCGTAGCTCTTCTGCCTGGACTGGGCTACCTTGAGCCTATCGCGAATCAATTTCACCTTCTGTTCAGACTCCTTAATCAGATCCGGTCCAAACAACTGTCGGTCTCCAACTTCATCCCACGACAATGGGGTCCTGCACCTCCTTCCGTACAAGGCTTCGAAAGGGGCCATCTTCAAACTAGATTGATAATTGTTGTTATAAGAGAACTCTGCGTATGGCAAATTCTCGTCCCAACTAGATCCGTAATCTAGCGCGCAAGCTCTCAGCATATCCTCCAAAATCTGATTGACTCTGTCGGTCTGTCCATCTGTCTGCGGATGGAAAGCTGTACTGAACTCTAGCCTGGTACCCAAAGTTTCATGCAACTGATTCCAGAACTTTGAGGTAAACTGGGTTCCTCTATCTAATACAATGCTCCTTGGAACTCCATGCAAACATACGATCTTGGTCATGTATATCTTTGCCAACTTGGCACTGGTATAGGTAGTCTTCACTGGGATGAAATGAGCTACCTTTGTCAAATGATCGACTACAACCCATATTGAGTCATAGCCTGGACGTGTTCTGGGCAATCCTGTGATAAAATCCATGCCTAGCTTATCCCACTTCCATTTGGGTATTGGCAATGGCTGTAGCAATCCCGCTGGCTTCTGATGCTCTGCCTTTATTCTCTGACAAACATCACAAACTGCTACATACTCCGCAATATCCTTCTTCATTCCGGTCCACCAGAATGTATCCTTCAAATCCAAATACATCTTGGTATTTCCTGGGTGAATCGAATATGGTGAATCATGGGCCTCTTGCAGAATCAACTTCCTGATCTCCGGGTCGTTGGGCACATAAATACGGTCTTCAAACCATAAGGTATTGTGCTCATCCTCACGAAATCCTTTAGCTTTTCCTTTGCTCATTTTCTCCTTAATAGAAGCAATCTCCTTGTCAGTCCTTTGAGCTTCTCTGATCTTATCCATCAGAGTAGACTGAATCTCCAATGTAAATCTCCCGTCATTAGGGTGTTGACATGGCTCTTACGGCTCAGCGCATCTGCTACTACGTTAGCCTTTCCAGGGTGATAATGCAATCTCATATCATAATCCTTGATGAGTTCCAACCATCTCCTTTGCCTGAGATTCAACTCCTTCTGCGTGAAAATATACTTCAGACTCTTGTGATCCGTGTACACCTCACAATGATTTCCAATGAGAAAGTGTCTCCAAGTCTTCAATGCATGCACTACGGCTGCTAACTCCAAATCATGCGTAGCATAATTCAACTCATGAGGCTTATGCTGTCGTGAGGCATATGAAACAACTCTTCCTTCCTGCATAAGCACTGCTCCAAGTCCTCAACGTGAAGCGTTGCAATACACCTCATAATCCTTGGTCTGATCTAGCAAAATCAACACTAGTGATGTAACCAAACGTTTCTTCAACTCCTGGAAACTGGCCTCGCATTCCTCGGTCCATATGAACTTAGTATCCTTCTTCAACAACTCCGTCATAGGCTTTGCAATCTTCGAGAAATTTTCAATGAATCTCCGGTAGTATCCTGCAAGTCCAAGAAAACTCCGGATCTCTCTAACTGTGGTTGGGGCTTCCCAATTTGTCATAGTGTCAACCTTGGTGGGATCTACCGCTATACCTTCTCTAGATATAACGTGTCCGAGAAATCCAACTTCCTTCAACCAAAACTCACATTTGCTAAACTTGGCATATAATTGATGTTCTCTGAGCTTACCCAGTACCAAACACAAATGCTCCTTATGCTCCTCTTCATTCTTCGAGTAAACTAGGATATCATCAATGAACACTACGACGAACTTATCCAAAAACTCCATAAACACTTTGTTCATCATGTTCATAAAATATGCGGGTGCGTTAGTCAGTCCAAACGACATGACCGTATACTCGTACAACCCATACCTGGTGGTAAAAGTTGTCTTAGGTATATCCTGTTCTCGAATCTTCAACTGATGGTATCCTGATCACAGATCCATCTTGGAAAATACCTTAGCTCCTTGCAATCGATCAAACAGATCATTGATCATCAGTAGTGGGTTCTTGTTCTTGATGGTTACTTCATTCAATCCTGGATAATCAACAACCATCCTTCTTCTCCACTAGAAGTACTGGCGATCCCCAAGGCGAAGAACTTGGGCGAATATAACCTTTATCCAGTAACTCCTTAATCTGCTTCTTAATCTCCACCAAATCCTTTGCAGGCATCCTATATGGTCTCTTAGATATTGGCCCTATGCCTGGCAAAAGCTCAATCAAAAACTCAATATCTCTATCCGGTGGCATGCCTAGCAACTCTTCTGGAAATACATCAGGGAAATCCTTCACTACTGGTACTTCCTCCACCACAACTCCTGTTAAGCAATTTACTTGAGTCCTTTTTGGCACATGCCGGGATACATACTTGATCCTTCTTGCTTCTGGGGTGGTAAGCAAAATCGACTTACTGGCGCAATCGATGTTTCCTCCATACATCGACAGCCAATCCATACCTAGAATTACATCCAAACCTTGTGATTCCAAAATGTTTAAATTCGAGGGAAACACATGCCTACCTATACTCATTGGCACTTGAAAACATCCCTTACTAGCCATATACTCCGCTCCTGGTGAGCTCACTAACATAGGTGTTATAAGAACTTTAGTGGGCAGGTTATACTTATCCACAAATCCCCTTGATATGTATGAATGCGATGCACCGGTATCGAAAAGAACGAGTGCAGTAAATGACTTAACCAAAAACTTACCGATGACTGCATCCAACTGCTCTTCAACCTCCTCCATGTTAACGTGGTTCACCTGTCCCCTATTGAAAGGGTTCGGCTTCTTCCCAGAGCTTCCATTTCCATTTCCATACTGTGATTCAGGACATTCATTGGCATAATGTCCGGTCTTCTGGCACTTAAAGCAAGTGACTTGGCTCGGGTCTCTCTTGGCTGGGGTTGATGGGTTGGTGCGGTTCTGGCCGTTGCTTCCTCCATTCCCATTACCATTCTTGGTGCCATTGTGGTTGTGCGAGCTACCTCCTCCATGGGTATGCTGAAAATGTCCTCCTGGTCTAGGGGTAAAACGTGGCTTCTGCTGAGCTCCTGAATTGTACTTCCCTTGTCCATACTTCCTCTTGCGATTCTCAATATGCTGCTGCTTCCCTTCAATCATGAGAGCACGATCTACCAACTCCTGGTAGTTGTTGAAGGTTGCTACCATCAACTGCATACTCAACTCATCATTCAGTCCTTCCAGAAACTTCTCCTGCTTAGCTGCATCCGTAGCAACGTCATCTGGGCATAACGTGCTAGCTTACTAAAGTCCTCCACATACTGGCCAATTGTCCGTCCTCCTTGGCGCAAGTTGCGAAACTCTCGCTTCTTCATGGCCATAGCTCCTGCTGAAACATGGGCAGTACGGAAAGCCTGCTGAAACTGGTCCCGTGTGACAATATCGATAGGGAAAGTGGCTGTGAAATTCTCCCACGATGATGCTGTTGGTCCTTCAAGCTGATGTGCGGCAAACTTCACCTTTTCCGCATCTGTGCATCATGCTGTGGTCAACTCCCTTGCTGTCTTGCGGAGCCAATCATCTGCTACTATCGGCTCGGTGCTACTAGAAAACACCGGCGGATTTAGCCTAAGAAAATGGGCTAAGTGATCAACAGGTGGTGGTGGTGGTGGGTTGTTGTTGTTACCCTGATTCTAATTCTGGACTAGCAACTGCATCAATGTGTTCTGCTGCTGGATCAACTGGGTGAGCTCCGGTGGGAAGGTAAATCCGGGGTCACGTCTCGGAGGCATCTGAGGTTTTAGAAAAGATGAGATTTAAGAATAGAGAGGGGTCTAGAGAGAAAACACTACCCATATGCACATGAGGCAAAAGCAAACAATTCACTTCATTCAATCAAACAAGGGCATACAATCAAGCTAACTATCGCAAAAAGTGCTTGGACTACTATATTTACATGGTGGACTACTACTACTAGTGGGGTGGTCTACTAGAAATATTCTTTGGTTGCAGACTCCATGATATTTGCTCCAGCTTCATCAACATAGTCATCATCACTATCATTTGGATCCGAGTCGGTGTCGTCGATGATGATGTAGTCTTCCGGGCGAATCTCCTTGGGTTCTTCGTCTTCATCTACTGGTGTAGGGCCTCCCATAAATATTCCAATCTTCTTGATTAGATTGTCATTCTTCTCCACTAATACTTCGATTTCCTCTTCATAATCCTCACGTGTAGCCTTGAGTTCTTCCTCCAGTTCCTTGATTCTTGTCCTTGCCTTCTTCAGGTCTATCATGTCGGCGCACATCTGGTTCTCCTGACATCGAATGTGTTGGTTTAACTCCTGGATAAAAGCTGCAATTGATCTATCCTTGCTGGTGTTGATCATCTCCCAGTGCTCATCTCGGCGCCCACAAATCTGGTAGATAGTATCCTTGAGATCATTGCGGTAAACTTCTCCAATGCATCCCATGGCGATGTGAGCTGCCATGCTCTTTCCTAGACTCCGGGTTGGTGCATCAAAGGAAAACTCTATGGGCTCAGTGACTGGCATGAATGTCCTTCCAGGAACTTGAGCTTGAATCATCCAGCGCTCCTCTTCAGGTAAAGTGGCGTTGTAGGTTTCGGTGAAGCTTGGTACTCCTATGTTCAGATATCTAGTGACTTCCTTCAAGTGACGTCCAAAGGGTGTATCTTCATCTGGTTGCATGAACTTGTTCCTTGCATCCGCCATCCTAAAAGAGTAGAAAAGATGAGGAGTCAGAATGAAAAGAGAGTGAGTAGTGATCTAGGGTTTTAGCTTAGTGGTCATGTCCTACAGTCAGCGTGTGCTCTGATACCATCTTGTAGCGACCAGACCTCAAACGGTCCAATCTCTGTGCTCAGGTGTCATCCCTGGATCAGTAATGCTGACACCACACAATACTTGAAGGATTTATAACAGAGTAGCAATCACACACTTATTACAATGAGTGTCTCAAAAGAGAACTTATTACAATAAGTATGGCTTAAGGCCATCTAATAACGATAACAGCGGAAGGCTTGGAAGATAAGTGAGTCCATCAACTCCAACGGCATCACTGAGTATAGAACCACGACCTAAAAGGCACCTTACTCGTCGTCTGAAAAGTCTGCAACATGAACGTTGCAGCCCAAAACGGGTCAGCACATGGAATATGCTGGCAATATAACACATAGAGAGCAATGAAAGGAATAAGACTATACTATATGCATATTTGGCTGGTGGAAAGCTCTATGGTTACAGTTTTGCGTAAAGCCAATTTTTCCCTACTACAAAGGAAATAATTTTATTTAAATATCATGGTGGTTGTCAAACATTGAGAGTGTAGACACGCTCTCAATCCCAATTAAACATCATCATTAAAAACCCAACAAAATTGATTAGAGTAACATGATGAGATTCACATGATAATCCAAGTACTAGATACTCAAGATGTCCATAACCGGGGACACGGCTAACCATGATTAGTTTATACACTCTGCAGAGGTTTGCGCACTTTTCCCCACAAGACTCGGTCTCCTCCGTTGGGATTACTACAAGACTCCCAAAGGTTTGATAATATCAGGTAATGGGTACTATCTCATCTACTTCCCAAACCCACAATTTAATTAGATCCTAATCATGCAATGTGTGAGGGTTGATCTAATGCAATAAAAACTGGGTAGTAGGAAGTATGATCGAAGTGTTACTTGCCTTGCTGATGATCCGCAAAACCTAGCGATTCGAAGTAGCAAGCGGCGCACTCCAGGTACTCTATCGCAAACAAACAAGCATACAATAAGTACTCAACTAATGCACATGTAAAACTCAAATAAGAGATCTAACCAGAAAGTTCAACTTAAGAACTCCGGTTGGCAAAAAGAACCAAATCGAACGAAGCAACGAAAGACAAACGACAAAAGAAACAGGCTTCGATTACTATTCTGGATCTAGATCAAATTTTACAGAAGCAAAAACTTGTTTGAGTTGGTTAAACGGAAAGAGGGTTTCGAGATGAAACTCCAGGCGCTTCAATCGCCTGATTCCGATGAATATGCGAAAAGTTATACTAGAACGAAAATCGGATCAGGAATCGCGATCGGAAAAATCGCGGATTTAATCCGAGAAAAAGAAAAATGATGAATAGATTAACGAACGAACGTTCGTTATCTGGATCTAAACGATGAACACGTTCGTTAAAACGAACGAACGAGTGAACTCTCGCTAATTAACTAAACCAAAAAAACCAATCTAACGAAAATAAAACAGATCTAAGTTTTTTTTTAAAAACCGATCGGTTTTCTTTGTGAAAACCGAGGCAACGGCGGCTACCTCGGTGGCTCCGACGAACGACGGCGGGGCAGTGCGACTCCGGCGAACGACGGCGGCGGCGGCGGCGGGTGGCGGCGCGGGGCGGCGACGGCGGGTGGCGCGGCGCGGCGGCGGCGGTGCGCCGCAGCTAGGGTTAGGGTTTGGGGCAGGGCGCGGTTGGGCTGTTTGGGCCTCGGGGTGGCGCTAGTTAAAGGCCTCGGCCAGGGAGTCCTGGCCGGATACGGCCCGTAGCTCGGTTCGGACTTTTTTTAAATAATTACGCTCAGAAAAAAAACAAAAGGAATACTAAACGGACTCCAAAAATTCTGAAATAAATTTTCCCCGGCTTCTAAAATCAAGCCGCAAAGGATGAACATTTAATTTGGGCCTAAATGCAATTTTTAAAAACGCGCATTTTTCCTAAACTCAAATAAAATAGCAAATAAATCGAAATAAAATCTTATTTGATTTTTTATTAAATCCTAAATATTTCTTTATTTTTGGGAAAGTCATTTTATTCCCTCTCTCATATTTTGATAATAGAAATATTTGAAGATAAAATAAATAAAATCAAATGATCCTATTTTCAAAGTTTGAGAAAACTCAAATATGAAAATAACGAAATCCCCAACTCTCTCCGAGGGTCCTTCTGTCGGATTTCGGGTCTCGGCAGACCCTTGAGATTCGAACACTGGGGTGCGCGCGGAGATTTCGCCTTCTACCTACCTGCACCCCTCCGCCTCGCTAGGATCTAAGCTATGGAAAGAACAGCATAAGAGACACAGGGTTTATACTGGTTCGGGCCACTGTTGTGGTGTAATACCCTATTCCAGTGTGTGGTGTGGTGGATTGCCTCTTGGGATGATGATGATGAGCAATACAAGGAAGAACAGCCTCACGAGGGTCTGTTCTTGGCTGGGGGGATGAACTGCTAGGAGGAGTTCAGTCGCCCTTCTCTCACTCTCTCTGTGTGATGCTACTCGATCCGATCCTAGCTAGTTTCTCTCTTGGCTTCTAGATTCTCCCTTCTTCATTGCCCCTCTACCCTGGGAGTGGCTAGTCCTATTTATAGGCAAAGGCCCTGGGCCTCTTCCCAAATATTGAGCGGGAAGGGCGCCAACAATTGGCCATTTTGAAGGGGAACATCTGGTACACTTATCCTGACTAAAGTTGGTCCTCGCCTGCCAAAGGCTCTGGTGGTGACGCTGGCTTGGGCTCCACAATGACTTCCTCCCTACCATTGGACTGGTCTTGGTCTTGTTGCACCGAAACGGGTGCCTTTGCTTGATGCTCTCGCCTGCGCTTGCTCCCTTTGCACCAAAGAGGAAAGGAGGACACTGCGTGGCTGGCGCCCGCCTGGCGCCTTTGGTCGTCATGGCTTGTGTCACGGGCACCTCGTGAGGTACCCCGCCTTGATCTCTCCGCCTCCTCGCGAGCCAGCCTGATGAGGCCGTGCCTGAGGAAGCTTTGTGTCGTCCGCCCCGCGAGGCTTGGCCCCTCGCGAGGGTCTTGGGTCTGTGTTGATGAAGATGGGCCGCGCTGGGCCCCCTTTTGAGCCACGCCGCAGGCCGCAGGCAGGCAAGTCTGGGGACCCCCGTTCCCAGAACGCCGACAGTAGCCCCCGGGCCCAAGGCGCGCCCGGACTTGGCCGTGCAGGGAGGCAAAAGGGCAAGAGTGAAGCACCGCGGGCCCTAACAGCCTGCGGCCTTGGGCGCCGCGTGGCGGTTGATTGGACGTGGGCGTATCCACTTCCCCACGGTGCCTCGGCAACTGCACGGATTGGACAAGTCCCTGCATGCAAAGCGGGTCATGATTACCTGCGATCGTGGAGGTCGGCAGTTGGCCTTCGCCGTCCATAAGTACGGAACGGCGCGCGCTCTTCCAGTCCATCCCTTCTTGCTTCTCCTTCTTCCCGGTCCTTGCTCCGTCTTGCTGCGATGGCTCCGATCCGCCGGTTCTCGGCGGTAGAGAAGGGAAAGGCTCCCCGAGAGGAACCAGACCCGCTCCCACCGAAGAAACGGCTCGCCCTCCGCGGCCGGGACGAGGGGGCCCATCAGGTGGTGTCGAGGCCCTGGTGCGAGCGGCCACCGCCAGGGTTCCCGCTTCCCTTGTATTCTCACATCGAGGGCTCTGAAGTGGTCGATGCCGATCACCACGGGCGGCGCCGCCGTCGGCGCCGACGGGTCACGAAGGTGTGGGTCGTCCCCCCTGGGGTCCACACCGAGGGCTCCTCCCGAGAGTTCGTGCTCCATGCCGCCATGCCTCCTCAGTCTTGGATTCACATTCCTCCCTTCTTCGCCTCCATCATCCCGCAGGGAGAACTCCTGGAGCTTTGGCTGTAGCACGCCGGCTGCAGCGCCCTCGCGACCGAGGCAGAGGTCGCGGTCGTTGCCCCGGGCGAGGTCTTCATGACTCGAGGCTGGGGCGAAATCGCCCGGGTTTGCAGGACAAGAGGCGCCTTCGCGATCCACTTGGAGTACGACGGTGCTTCAGTGATGTTCTTCAAGGTCTTCGATGCGAACGGGCGCCGGCTGGAGTGCTGCCCCGGGAGAGGTGGTCGGGACCCTGCTACGGCGAGGACTGGGCCCGCCGACCGCTCCGTTGGTGGCTGCTCAGGCGGCGGAGGTGTTGGAGGGTCCAGCGACTCCGGCGAGCTCTTCGCGACTCCGGAGACGAGCGACGACAGCTACGAGCCCCCGAGCCGGCGCCGCTCCTGGAGCAGGGCGGGCTCGTCAGGCCGTCACCGACTTTGATCTGGATGGGGTTGGTGCCGGTGCTTGATGGCCCGCTGTTGACGATGGCGTCTTTTGCAGGGGCGCGTGTAGTTAGCGTCCTTTTAGGATCTGTTCCCTGCAAGGAATCAAAGACGCGTCCCGTGGGGGCTTGTAAGGGGCCTGTGATCCTGTTTGTTAATATAACCCTTGTCATAGAATTGTGCGAGTTGCTAATTCCGTCTTAGCTTAGTTCTCCCTTTCGAACCTCACGAGGGCTTGGTGCTCTGCGCCGACAGGTCCCAGTCCCAAGGCGGCTTCAGCCGTCGCTGGTATGCCAGGTCGCGATGCCGTGGTCAAGGCCAGGAGGTGAGCGACCCGGGGTCCGGTAAGAGCCCCTGAGTCGCGATGCTCAGGAGGTCCCCTTTGGCGCTCAAGCAGCCGTCGTTCGGTGAGAAAGGAGAGCGGTGTCGCTAACACGGGATTGCATTAGGTGCGGGGATGGTGCCACGGTAGCTGGTGCTTCCAGGTGGTGACTTATTTCGAGAATCAGGGACCGCTCTCTGGTGTGTCACCGGGTCCGTGCATCGGCAGGCGTGAGGTTGCTCGATGAGGTCCTCGCGTGTCCCTCCCCTCTTGCCTTTGCTCCCCTTTCTGCTCTACGTCCTCGGGTCCCGGCCCTCGAGCGAGTCTCAGCCGTCGCTGGTATGCCAGGTCGCGATGCCGTGGACAAGGCCAGAAGTTGAGGGCTGGAGAGCCAGTAGGAGCCCTGAGTCGCGATGCTCAGGCACCCCCCCTTTAACGTGCAAGCAGTTCGCGCAGATGAGAGTGAAGGAGACACCGCAAGGGCCTCGCCTGACGCAGCTCCTTTAGGAGATCCTGTAGACCCATCATAGAAAGAACGAGGGGTTTCCATGACAATTGACAGTCAGCCATTGGTTGCTTCCGAGGGGCGATGAGGCACTGAAGGCTTGACGAGGTGGCGCCATGCGGGGCTGCCGCAGCTAGAGCTCAGCCATTCAGGTTTGTCGGCGTTGCAGGGACGGACCCATGCGCAAGCGTCGTGCCATTTGGGAGCAGCTCCGTCAGTTGGCGTCAGTTGAGCGGGCAACTAGGTCAAACACATTAGCCGCGAAGGAGTGGATTCATTCAAATAGATGCTGGGAAGGCGGACGTCACTAGGTCAGGCCCGAGCGACTTGGGGATGATGCAGCCCGTGGGGCGCCCCCAACAAAGTAAGCTAACAACATGAAATAAAAGGGATACATGCCGCAGGGACGGACCCACGCAGCCTGGGAATAATGCAGCCCTGGGGGGCGCTCCCAGCTGGAAATGAAACTTGAAAGATGTCACCTGATGATGTTGAGGACGAAGGAGTGTTGGTGTAGCAGACTCGGTGGGCTGCGGAAGCCGATCCTCACGAGCCCCCAGGCCCAGGGGCTTCGGGAGGCTCCGGAGGTGCTGGTGGCTCCTCGCGGACCATCTCCATCTCCGCCAGGGCTGCGGAACGCCTGGCCTCTTGAGCCTCCATGATGCCCCTCATGAGGCGCTGGTACGTGGCAGCCGCGTTCGGCAAGCCGTAAGGCATGCGAACATAGCTGTGGGATGGACCTTCGCAGCGCCCCACTCGCGAGGGCCAGAGGCGCTCCAGAGAGGCGACTCGATTGAGCCCTGGTATGTCGATGCAGACGCGCAGCCCACCATCCTCGCCTGGATGGGGAGCCACAGCTGGTAGGCGGCGGCCGCCTTTCATGACTCTTGACTCCTGTAGCTCCTGAATGGCCTTGCTGACACGAACTCCTGAGGGTCTGGCCCTCCTTGCCTTACTCCTTCTTGAGGGAAACGTGCTTCGAAACACGCCTCCATGTGGTGCCCAAGCGCCTCCCTCGTGACCTTAGCTAGGTCGGTGGCCCTCCAGGGGAGAGCCCCCGAGCCCTGCCTGAGGAGAGCGCCGGGCACGCTTTCCTATGCGATGGAAGGAGGTTCCCCCTGGGCAGGCACGGGCCCTGAGGGGCCTGCCTCCTGAGGGGCCGGGCCGGACAATGTCTTCTTCTTCTTGGGGGCGCTCTCGGGAAGCCTCCTGCTTCCGCGATCCGGGTCTTCCAGTGATGCGGCCTGAAAGGCTCGTTCCAGGGAACACACCGCGTCCTTCTCTTCACAGGGCACCGTGATGACTCCGCCACTTCCTGGCATCTTGAGGACGTTGAAGCCGTGGTGAGTTACGGCCATGAACTTGGCCAGCGCTGGGTACCCAAGGATGGCGTTGTACGGCAGGCGAATGTGAGCGACCTCGAAGTCGATGAGCTCGGTGCGGTAGTTGTCGCGTGCCCTGAAGATGACAGGGAGGCGGACCTGCCCAATTGGGACCGTGGAACCGTCGGTGACTCCGGAGAAAGGCTTGGTTGGCTGAAGCTGGTTGTAGGGCACTTGGAGATTGTTGAATGTTTCCACGGACAGGACGTTGAGCCCTGCCCCGCCATCGATGAGGGTCCTGATAACCACCACATTGCTGATGATTGTGGCACAAAGCATCGGGAGGACTCCGGCTATGGCCGCACACTTGAGCTGAGCTGAATGTGATGGCGCACGCCGACCACCTGAAAGGGCGCGTGGCTTCGAGCTTGGGGAGGACTGCATTCACTTCACAGGCGAACTGCTTGAAGATGCGTTGAGAGGCTGGGCCTTGAGCCCCGCCCAGGATGCAGGCGATCGCGCGCGGCTCCTGGAAGCCCCCAGCCCCCTCGTCCTGATGGCGGTCCTCGTTTCTCCTTGGCTGCGGCGGCAGCGGAGGGAGGCCTGCGTTGCCTTGCGGGCGATCCTCGCGAGGCTGATCCCTCTAGTCTCCCTCGCGAGGCGGGTCTTGCCAGCGATCCTCGCGAGGTCGATCGCGCCACCCTTGGCGCGGGCAACGGTCTTCCCAGCGTCCTGCGTTCCTTCCTCCTCCTCGACCGTAGCCCCGGTCACCGTGGTCGAGGCCACGGCCGATCCTTCCTTCTCGCACGGCTCGGAGCTCTGGACATTCGTTGGTGTTGTGGGTGTGGAGGTCGTGGTACACACAGTACTGACTGCCCTTGGAAGATTCGGGCTGATCTCTGCCCCGCTTGGTGTCTGGTTCTGCCGCGAGCACGGCAGCCCCCTTGCGCTTCACATCCTTGGCCTTGGGCTTCTTCTCTTCTGGGTCCGCGATAGGCAGCTCGAGGAGGGAGAGACGCCCTTCCTCAGCCCTGGCGCACTTGGTTGCCAAGTTGAACAACTCCAAGGAAGTGCACAGGTCTTCATGCATCGCCAGCTCCTCCTTCATCTTGACATCGCGCACGCCGTCGGAGAAGGCTGGGATGATGGCCTCCTCGGTCACCTTGGGAATCTTGAGGCATGCGTTGTTGAAGCGCTGGATGTACTTCTGCAGGGTCTCTCCGGGTTGTTGCTTGATGCGGCGCATGTCGCTCACGGCGGGTGGCCGGTCGCGAGTACCTTGGAAGTTGGCGATGAAGCGGGTGCGCATCTTGTCCCAGGAGGAGATCGTGCCTGGAGCCAGGTTCAGGAGCCAGGTGCGGGCCCCGTCCTTGAGCGCCATGGGAAACCAGTTCGCCATGACCTTCTCGTCTCCGTTGGTAGCTTCGATGCCCAGCTCATAGAGCTGGAGGAACTCCGCAGGGTCGGCCGTGCCGTCGTAACGAGGAGGCAGGTCTGGCTTGAACTTGCCGGGCCACGCGACGCTGCGTAGCTCGGTGGTGAAGGCACGGCAGCCTGCTGTGGCCACGGGAGGCCTTGGGTGATGGAGAGCTTGGTCTTGCATGTCCCCACGCGCTGCAGCTGGGAGCAGCGCGGGGTCTTGACGTGCGGGAGCAGGAGCATGGTCGCGACGTGCTGGAGCAGGGAGTGCCCGGGCAACTTCTTCCGGGCGAGGGACTTCTTGGCAGCTCTGATCTTGCCGCGCTAGCACCTGACGGAGTGGGTTCCGCCCAGGGCCACGCGCCTTGGAGCCATGGCGCCTTCTTATGGAGGAGGTGGTTGGGGCGCCCCCGGAGCTTCGTCGCCCGCGCGGGGCGGGGTGCGGTGCAGCGGAATGGACGGCGCAGGAGAGCCCCCTGCGGCGCGGACGAGCTCGGCGACGCGGTCGAGCCATTCTTCATAGACGTCGTCGACGAGACGGTAGCGCAGGAGCTCGTTTGCCGCGATGAGCGCAGCTTGAGCCTCCATGGGTGCGCGGAGTGTGCGGGACAAAGAACCAGCTGGGGTGAGCGAGGGAGTAGCGGTGCGGCCGTCTTGCCGCACTGACGGATGCTGATACGACACTTGCTACTCGTTCCCCGCCGGGCCGGTGGCGGCGTTGACGGCAGGTGATGGGGAACGGCGAGGACGCCCGCCGACAGGAGCCGTCTGGGCGACGTGGAAAGCGAGAGCGGCCCGGCGCTCGGCGCGGGCCCAACGAGCGTCAGACATGGACGCGATGGTCGGAGGAGAACGGGGTGGTGGAAGACGAATTCTGGCGCACCCCTACCTGGCGCGCCAAATGTCGGATTTCGGGTTCCGGCAGACCCTTGAGGTTCGAACACTGGGGTGCGCGCGGAGATTTCGCCTTCTACCTACCTGCACCCCTCCGCCTCGCTAAGATCTAAGCTATGGAAAGAACAGCACAAGAGACACAGGGTTTATACTGGTTCGGGCCACCATTGTGGTGTAATACCCTACTCCAGTGTGTGGTGTGGTGGATTGCCTCTTGGGCTGATGATGATGTGCAATACAAGGAAGAACAGCCTCGCGAGGGTCTGTTCTTGGCTGGGGGGATGAACTGCTAGGAGGAGTTCAGTCGCCCTTCTCTCACTCTCTCTGTTTGACGCTACTCGATCCGATCCTAGCTAGTTTCTCTCTTGGCTTCTAGATTCTCCCTTCTTCATTGCCCCTCTACCCTGTGAGTGGCTAGTCCTATTTATAGGCAAAGGCCCTGGGCCTCTTCCCAAATATTGAGCGGTAAGGGCGCCAACAATTGGCCATTTTGAAGGGGAACATCTGGTACACTTATCCTGACTAAAGTTGGTCCTCGCCTGCCAAAGGCTCTGGTGGTGACGCTGGCTTGGGCTCCACAATGACTTCCTCCCTGCCGTTGGACTGGTCTTGGTCTCGTTGCACTGAAACGGGTGCCTTTGCTTAATGCTCTCGCCTGCGCTTGCTCCCTTTGCACCAAAGAGGAAAGGAGGACACTGCGCGGCTGGCGCCCGCCTGGCGCCTTTGGTCGTCATGGCTTGCATCACGGGCACCTCGTGAGGTACCCTTCCTTGATCTCTCCGCCTCCTCGCGAGCCAGCCTGATGAGGCCCTGCCTGAGGAAGCTCCGTGTCGTCCACCCCGCGAGGCTTGGCCCCTCGCGAGGGTCTTGGGTCTGTGTTGATGAAGATGGGCCGCGCTGGGCCCCCTTTTGAGCCACGCCGCAGGCCGCAGGTAGGCAAGTCTGGGGACCCCCGTTCCCAGAACGCCGACACCTTGAGTTGCATGAAATTTCTAGGATCAACCAAAATGCAATAAAATATGATATGCAATGATGCTCTATGGTATAACATTCCAAATTGAAAATTTTGGATGTTACAGCCACCTGGCAGGCTGTCGATGCCCATCTTCAGCTATATGGTGTGTTTTGGCCTGGAAAAAAATCAGAAGGAAGCTTTCGGGGCGAAGCACCACCGTCTCGAGGTGGAACTTGGGCAGAACCAATCTAGGGCTCCGGCGGAGCTGTTTTGCCGGGGAAACTTCCCTCCGGGAGGGGGAAATCGAAGCCATCGTCATCACCAACTATCCTCTCATTGAGAGGGGGTCAATCTCCATCAACACCTTCACTAGCACTGTCAGTGTCAAAACTGGCGGATCTCGGGTAGGGGGTCCCGAACTGTGCGTCTAGGCGGATGGTAACATGAGACGAGGGACACGATGTTTTTACCCAGGTTCAGGCCCTCTTGATGGAGGTAAAACCCTACGTCCTACTTGATTGATATAGATGATATGGGTATTACAAGAGTAGATCTACCATGAGATCAAGGAGGCTAAACCCTAGAAGCTAGCCTATGGTATGATTGTTGTTCCTACGGACTAAAACCCTCCGGTTTAAATAGACACCGGAGAGGGCTAGGGTTACACAGAGTCGGTTACAATGGTAGGAGATCTACATATCCATATCGCCAAGCTTGCCTTCCACGCCAAGGAAAGTCCCTTCCGGACACGGGACGAAGTCTTCAATCTTGTATCTTCATAGTCCAGGAGTCCGGCCGAAGGTATAGTCCAGCTATTCGGACACCCCCTAACCCAGGACTCCCTCAGTAGCCCCCGAACCAGGCTTCAATGACGACGAGTCCGGCGCGCAGATTGTCTTTGGCATTGCAAGGCGTGTTCGCCTCCAAATTTCGTGTACCTGTTGAATAATGTCCGGTTTCTTGTAAATGTAGCGCTCCTTGGCTTCTACGCCCAATAATGGCCATCTTCCATGTGTCAAACGAATACGAAAAGTCAGGGTATTTTTACATTTACACCCCTAGCCGCGTGAATGAGCTGCCTATTTAAGGGGACGAGGATTTAGATCCAAACCACACCTTCTCCCCTCCGCGAGTATTCATCAGAGCGTATCCGACAGAGGTCCATTCTATCATGGCCGGCCGCCGCAGCTCCTCCTCTCGCCCTTCCAGCCCTCAGCCTGGAGATTGGGACAGATGCTCCATCCCGCACAGCGAGCTAGTGACGCTCCAGACCAAGGGATTTCTCCCCCTGGCCTATATGGTCCCGGTTCGAGCTGGACTTGCCACCTATAATGGCGGAAAGCAAGCGGAGAGCGCCCCCAATCCCTCCAAAGGAGAGCGGGTATGCCTTGTCCCTTACTTAATAAGAGGGCTCGGATTTCCAATTCATCCGTTTCTCCCTGGGCTCCTAGAGTTCTATGGCCTCCAGCTGCACAACCTCACGCCTGCCTCCATATTGCATATTGCGGGCTTCGTAGCCCTTTGCGAGCTGTTTTTGGGCTGCGAGGCTCATTATGCGCTGTGGAAAAGGCTATTCTGCCTTGTGCCCCGTTCTCAGAAGGGGTCAATATATCAAGTGGGCAGAGCCGAAGTGTGGCGCATCGCCGGGACCGGATATCTATCCGGAACCCCAAAGAAGGCGTCCGAGGACTGGCCTTCAGAATGGTTTTATATAGAGGATGTCCCACTGCTGGATCCTGTCCGGATCGGCATCCCTGAGTTCGACAGTGCTCCCCTAAAGAAGCGCCTAAGCTGGTGTCCACGGATCCCTCAGAGGGAAAGTGACAAGGACGTTCTTTACCTGATGGGCCGGATAAGATTGTTAGCTCATTCCGGACTGACCATGATCTGGGTCATGGCCGCATGCATCATGCAAGGCGTGCAGCCGCTTCAGTATAGAGGCCACCCCATGTGGGACTTCAACAGGGAGGACGACGCCACCCGCCATGGCCGTAAGGGGCCGGATTCGGCTCCCGCTCTAATAAAGATCTTGTCCGCTTTGTACAAGGGAGAAGAGGAGGAATTTCTCCGCGTCAACCCATAGGGTGGATTTTGTATGTACAATCCCCCAAGTTGGGTAAGTGGACACTTTTACTTGCCCATCCATTTTATCTTCCCATCATTAAATATTCAGTCTAACGACTTCAACATAGGAACTGTGCCAGGCTGTTAAAGAAATAAACAGCCCTCCTCCACAACCCGAGGATCCGGGACGGTCCCTCGACCCGGCCTCTCAAGAGGATCCGGACTTATCTGTGGAGCTGATTGATGGGGTGTTTCATCAATTGAGCAAGGATAACACCTTGGTGGCCATTACAGCCGATTACCCCGGGCTACTCCCAGCCTCACACGTAACTGAGACCGAAGTCCCGGCACTTTGAAAAGGGATCTATCCTCGCGTGTTTTCGATTGCCGTGTGACAACCGTGTTTTGCACGGGAGGCCGAGCCTACAGCGACTAGCCAACGAGGGGCGGCAAGGCCCCGCGGCTGAAAAGAAGTGTGGTCTGGACTAAGACGCCAGCGCAAAGGTATAGTGCGCCATCTTATTCCCAAGTGTTATTCCTTCAAGGCGTATTAACGCTTGTGCTCTCTTCAGGACGAAGAGGCCTCGCCGGACTATATCTGGAGAGGTTGCCAATCGCGCCTCCACCAGCAGGCTCCAAAGCCTGGTCCGGAAGCGGAGGCGAGCACAAGGCGCGCACCGGACGCTCCTCCGACAGAGGATGCGGATAGGCTGTCTGCCACCAATTCCGAGGTGGAGAGTGCCATGAACCACAGGCGTCGCCGGACAGTTCTTCGCGACCCTTGTTTCTCCCAAGAGGCATTGGATGCCTTCAATTCGGGAGATGCATACCTCCGTGCCGCTCAAAATGGTCTAGCCAGAGCCATGGAGCAATATGTAAAAGACATACGGGTAAGAAAATTTTGGTAATTAAATATATACCAATAGCCCCCGAGACTTGAAAAAGTTAGAATAACTGATTTAAGGATCATTTGTTATGCAGGTTCTTACACAAAAGAATACCCTACTGTCCCAGGAGCTGGAAGAGTGCAAAGCCCAACTTGAGGCCGCACTAGTCGCGGCAGGGGAGCCCACGGAGACCCCCTCTGGTAATATATGCTTCGAAAGATAAGTATTTTGCGAAGTGCGGCGTGGGTGCAAATCTGACAAATGAAATTGCAGATGGTTCCGGATTAAATCCGGAAAAGCAACAACTCCTACGCCAGCTGAAGGCTGGTGAGAGTGTGCTGACAAAGGTGAGGCGGGAGAAGAACGATCTCCAAGATGCCAACACCAAGCTGGGCGTTGAACTGAAGGATGTTCGTGCCCAGCTGTTGGACTCCGTTAAGGAGAATCAGCGGCTTCGACGCGGCATATTTAGTAAGTGCTTAAACAAACTTTGAAAAAAAGAGTTCGGCGAGGAAATCGACTAGCAGAGTAATGTCTGTAGGTATGCTAACAGGTCGTCCTGGAGAGGAAATGCCCGGTTCTACGGGTGACCTTCTTCCCGAGCTCTCACAACTGCACGAGCGAGTTCGCCAGGTGATGCAAGGCGTCGCCCATGCCTTGTGGCCATCCGTCTCCATGCCCGGAGGCCTTGGAGAGCTTGTAGAGAAGCTGAAGGGAGCGCGGTGGCGCTTCTCATTGTGGAAGATGTCGGCCTGCCGTCAAGGCGCCAGGGAGGCCTGGGCCATGGTGAAGACGCGGTACACGAATGCTGACCCAAACCGCATGGCCGAGGTCGGACCCGTGGGGCCGATGGGAAGGAGATCCCTGTGAGCTTAGTATACGGCCAAGTAGAATTGGCCGCAAAGTATTCCCAATAGGACTGTAAGCTAGACAGCCTGTTAGATGGTATTGAAGAGGAATCCAATCAGTGAGATTGACTATGTAATTTTAATTGACATGTGTAATGCCTTCTAGCCGGATTGTAGATCGTTTGTCATGGCCGACCTTTTCGCTTCAACCTCGGGACCTGACGGTCCGGAGTGTGTCCGAATACCCTCGCGGTTATATAAGAACCGGGGTATGCATGGAGACCAGGCGTAGGGGTCATTAGTGCTTGAACAGACAAGTGCCCAACTAGTTATGTTATATTACATGGTTAGTAAGAAACATCTTCCAGGGAGAATAGTTCCGTTAGGGGTTCCTTTCCCTGGGAGGCATGCCCTAAAGTGCATGTCCATTCTGCGAAAAGAGACGTAGGAAAAACATCTGGGGGCGTATAGATAAATAAGTGAAAAAAAGATCATCTTTAGTTCACCGACCAAATATTCCCTTAAGAACGCTAGCTTTCGGCTTCAGTCTGAGGTACACATCCGGCTGACCCGGCAGTAACAATCGCAGAGGTGCTCCCTTTACCACCTAGCCGAACAATCGGGAACGTAGGGGTAAGCACAGGAGCCAGGCAACCCAGCTTGGCCAAAACTTAAGTCATATCGATGCATATAATGGTGAATAAAAGGTACATGTGGAAGTGTGACACATGTGTTGGGCATGAAGCCCGTATAAATAAGCTTCTGTTTAAAGAACCCCCAGGTTTAATGAGCGCGGATAGCGCGTCACTTTATGAGCCTTTAAAGGCTATAAGAGAGAGAGGGAGGAGAAGGAGAGAAATGTAAGACAGAAAGTATATAAAAAATGGACAGAGGAAGGAGACGAACACAGAGTCCGGCGCCAGGCATAGAATCTTCGGAGATGGGCTGCATTCCATGGGTTCGGCTCGAGTCGGTTATCCGATGCATCTCGCAGGCGGTACGCTCCACCAGTCAGGACTTGGTCAATTATGAAGGGACCTTCCCACTTGGGCTTGAGTTTGTCCTTTTTCTTGTCCGGCAGGCGTAGAACTAATTCGCCAACGTTGTAATTTTTGGCCCGTACTTCTCTGCTTTGGTATCTTTGAGCCTGCTGTTGATAGAATGCGGAACGGGCTTTTGCCACGTCACGCTCTTCCTCCAAGGCGTCCAAATTGTCCTGCCGATCGAGCTCGGCTTCTCTTTCTTCGTACATGTGCACTCGAGGTGAGTCATGAATTATGTCGCAGGGCAAAACTGCCTCTGCGCCGTACACCATGAAGAATGGTGTGTATCCGGTGGTACGATTCGGTGTGGTCCGCAGCCCCCAGAGTACGGAGTCGAGCTCCTCTACCCAGTGCATATTAGATTCCTTAAGGGACCGCACTAATCTGGGTTTGATGCCGCTCATGATAAGACCATTTGCACGTTCGACCTAGCCGTTAGTTTGTGGGTGATAGACGGAAGCATAATCGAGCTTGATGCCCATGTTTTTGCACCAGAGTTTTACCTCGTCGGCCGTAAAGTTCATGCCATTATCAGTGATGATGCTATGGGGGATGCCGTAACGGTGTACAACCCCGGATATAAAGTCTATCACCGGTCTGGATTCGGCCATCTTAACAGGATTGGCTTCTATCCATTTGGTGAACTTATCCACCATGACCAGTAAGTATTTTTTCTTGTGGGTTCCGCCTTTAAGGGGTCCAACCATGTCAAGCCCCTAGACCACGAAGGGCCAAGTGATGGGGATAGTTTGGAGGGCGGTGGGTGGCATATGGCTTTGGTTTGCAAAAAGCTGGCAACCGACGCATCGTTGGACTAAGTCCTGGGCGTCTGCCTAGGCCGTCGGCCAATAAAATCCTGTACGGAAGGCCTTGCTTACAAGGGACCGAGCTGCAGCGTGATGACCGCTGAGTCTGGCATGAATTTCAGCTAGGAGGTTCGCCCTTCCTCTTCAGAGATGCACCTTTGAAGGACTCCGGTAGTGCTTTTCTTATAAAGGTCTCCCTCATGGACTTTATAGGCTTTAGATCGCCGCACTATGCAGCGTGCCTCATTTTGGTCCTCGGGGAGTTCCTGCCTAGTGAGGTAGGCGAGGAATGGTTCTGTCCATGGGGCAATGACGGCCATTATTACGTGGGCTGAAGGTGTTATTTCATTGGCAGAGCCTCCAATTAGTTCAGAGTGTTCGGTGTCGGGCAGTGCGGTTGGCTCCGGGCTGTTATTGCCGGGTTCCCCTTCCCATACTACGGATGGCTTGAACAACCTTTCCAAGAAGATGTTGGGGGGGGGGGACTACATCGCGTTTTGCGCCGATGCGTGCCAGGACATCTGCCGCCTGATTATTTTCCCAGGCTATATGGTGAAATTCGAGCCCTTCGAACCGAGCTGACATTTTTAGGACGGCGTTGCGATAAGCTGCCATTTTTTGATCCTTGGCATCAAAGTCTCCATTTATTTGGGATATTGCGAGGTTCGAGTCCCCGCGCACCTCTAGGTGTTGAATGCCCATGGATACTGCCATCCGGAGACCATGTAAAAGGGCCTCATATTCGGCTGCATTGTTGGAGTCTGTGTACATTATCTGGAGTACGTATTGAACTGTGTCTCCTGTGGGGGACGTCAAAACGATGCCAGCCCCTAGACCGGCCAACATTTTGGAGCCGTCGAAGTGCATGACCCAATTTGAATATGTGCCGTACTCTTTAGGGAGTTCGGCCTCCGTCCATTCTGCGACGAAGTCGGCCAAAACTTGCGACTTGATAGCTCGCCGTGGCTTGTAAGTTATGTCGAACGGGAGGAGCTCAATGGCCCATTTTGCAATCCGGCCCGTCGCGTCACGGTTGTTTATAATATTGTTAAGTGGCACTTCCGAGGCTACTGTTATTGAACACTCTTGAAAGTAGTGTCGCAGCTTCTGGGGTGCCATAAATACCGCGTACGCAATCTTTTGATAATGCGGGTACCGTGACTTGCACGGAGTAAGGACAGTGGACACATAGTAGACCGGCTTTTGAAGGGGGAATTTGTGTCCGACAGTTTCTCATTCGACGACGAGCACTGCGCTTACGACCTGATGGGTTGCTGCAATGTATAATAGCATTGGTTCGCCAATGTTTGGCCCGGCCAGGACTGGGTTTGTTGCCAAGATGGCTTTTATTTCGTCGAGTCCGGCCGTGGCTGCATCCATCCACTCGAAGTGGTCGGTGCGCCGAAGGAGGCGGTAAAGGGGTAGGGCCTTTTCTCCCAAGCAGGAGATAAAGCGGCTTAGAGCCGCCACGCATCCGGTTAATCTTGGCTGGATTTGCTTCAATTCCTCTACCGGATACAATGAAGCCCAAGAGCTTTCCAGCTGGAACACCGAAAACGCATTTTTCCGGGTTGAGCTTGATGTCGTATGTTCGGAGGTTATCGAATGTTAGCCTCAAGTCGTCTACTAGAGATTCGACATGTCTTGTTTTTAACGACCACATGATCTACGTATGCCTCCACTGTTTTGCCGATCTGGTTTGCCAGACATGTCTGAATCATGCGCTGATATGTTGCGCCGGCGTTTTTGAGCCCGAAGGGCATTGTGTTGAAGCAGAATGGGCCGTATGGTGTGATGAATGCCGTTGCGGCTTGGTCTGACTCTGCCATCTTTATTTGATGGTAGCCGGAGTATGCGTCGAGGAAACACAACGAATCATGTCCTGCGGTAGCGTCGATAATTTGATCGATGCGGGGGAGAGGGAAGGGATCCTTTGGGCAAGCCTTGTTAAGGTCTTTAAAATCAACGCACAGGCGCCAGGATTTGTCCTTCTTTGGTACCATCACCAGGTTTGCTAGCCAGTCCGGGTGTTTTATATCTTTGATGAATCCGGCCTCCAATAGCTTGGCTAGTTCCTCTCCCATGGCCTGTCTCTTAGGTTCAGAAAAACGCCGAAGAGCCTGTTTGACTGGCTTGAACCCTTTTAGGATATTTAAGCTGTGTTCGGCCAGGCTGCGTGGGATTCCTGGCATGTCTGAAGGGTGCCAGGAGAAAATGTCCCAGTTCTCTCGTAGGAACTCTCGCAGTGCGGCATCTACATCAGGGTTTAACTGTGCCCCGATGGAAGCTGTTTTATTGGGGTCCGTTGGATGGACCTGGAATTTGACTATTTCGTCCACCGGTTTAAAGGAGGTGGACTTGGATCTTTTGTCGAGTATCACATCGTCCGTATTCACCATGGAGCGCAGCGCAGTCAGTTCCTCAGCCGCTAGGGCTTCGGATAGCGCCTCGAGGGCCAGTCCGGCTGTCTTGTTTTTGGCGCGGAGTGCTATGTCCGGATCACTAGCGAGAGTGATGATTCCGTTAGGCCCGAGCATCTTGAGCTTCATGTACCCGTAATGGGGTATTTCTTGGAAGATTGTAAACACTTCCCGCCCTAGCAGAGCGTGATATCCGCTACTGAACGGGGCCACTTGGAACGTGACCTCTTCGGACCTATAATTATCCGGCGTGCCGAACACCACATCTAGTGTAATTTTTCCTGTATAGCGCGCTTCCCAACTGGGGATTATTCCTCTAAAGGTTGTGCTGCTTCGCTCAATGCGGTTCCAGTCTATTTCCATTTTGTGAAGGGTTTCCTCATAAATGAGGTTCAATCCGCTGCCGCCATCCATGAGTACCTTGGTAAGACGAAAGTCGTCCACTATTGGACTGAGGACCAATGCGGCTGGTGCTCGGGCTGTTCGGAATTTAGGTTCATCACTGGCGTTAAAAGTAATAGCCGTGTCACTCCATGGGTTTATTGTTGCTACTTGGTAGACTTCGGCAAAGCTGCGGAGTGTTCTTTTTCGCATATTATTTGATGCGAAAGTCTCGAAGACTGTTAATACCGTACTGGTGTCTCTAGGGTGGCTTTCTGTGGCTTCTGGAATTAGAAGATCTTCGCCAATTTTTGCCACCTGCCGGAGTATCCAACATGCTCTAAGGCTGTGAGTTGGTGTGGCGCCCTCTGCACTGTGAATTTTACAGGGTCCATTAAGCCATCCTTCCAGTACAGTTCCGTGCCCTATAGAGGGCTTTTTCTTTTTGGTATTGAACCCGGGTGTCTGGCGATGATGCACCCTTTTATTTTGGACTGGGTTTGTATTCAGGGCCAGATTGTCCCAAAATTTTATTTCGGTTTTCCAGGCGCTTTCCATCGCACAGTACTTTCGTACTATGGACGCCAAGTCAGCGAAGCGTGTAATATCACGGCGACTTATGGCATTAAGGATTCCCTTGTCCATGCAATTATTGCAGAAGAATCAAATTGCGTCTTCCTCGCGGCAGTCCTTTATCCTGTTCATAACCAGGAGGAATCTGGCCCAGTAATGATGTACTATTTCTTTGGGCTCTTGCCTAATTTGGGATAGATCGCTTATGTATGAGTGGGTGGGTGGAATCAAATCCGAAACCTCACCCAATCTGAGACCCAGGGGCCAAGGAGTTTCTGAACTCGGAAGTTTGGATTCTTGGATGCTGTCCAATGAATCTAGCCCGTCGCCTGACTTTAAGTTCAGGTCTTGAGTGATGTCCTCCATGTAAGTGCATCTAGTGCCACCCCTAGTTGGTTTTGGAGTATTGACGACAAACCTAGTTGAGGGACTAATGTGTTTGTGAGAATTGCGGGATAACACAGGTAGAAGTTCCTCAATGATTCGGTTTCACTACCAGAGATGACCCCTAAAAATGTACGAAGACATTGAATACAATGGTGGTTTATGAAGATATTCATATTGAAGACAATGACATGAGAAGACTCCCTATGAAGCTTATGGAACTCGAAGACTTAGTTCCTTCGTAGTTTTATTTCATTCATGTTGTGTCATAGGAACCACCGTACTGTTAAGTGGGGTCCAAGAGAACCAGTCAGAATGACTGAAGTGATGCCTAATTCAAATCCTATGTCTTCGAGCGAAGACTATGAGAGCAAAACTCGTCCAGAGTCGGACAAGTCAGCTTTACTTGCAGCTCAAGTAAAGTTGCCATGAGAGTTCGAAATCTGACCGTTGGAACACGTGTCAGTTCCTTAGTGACCCAGGGTCATTTCGGACAAATCAGGTCGGGTTGCCAAGTGGCTATAAATAGCCCGCCCCCACAACCATAAACGGTTGGCTGCTCAGATTTCAGTGCACGGATTTTGTCGTTTGAGAGCAACCCACCTCGAAGCCTTTGAGAGAAAATTCCTAGTGAGGAGAAAAGCCCTAACCACCCAGAGCCAGAGTAAATTGGGCATCACTTAAGTCTTCTTGTCTGTGTGATCTGAAGACTTATTACACTTGAGGACTGTGAATCCTCTAGACGGTTAGGCGTCGCGTTCAGAGCATCCAAGAGAAATTGTGGACTGCCAGTGAACGAAGTCTGTGAAGGTTTGGGAGTCTACCTTGAAGACTTACCAGAGTGATTGGGCGAGGACTAAGTGACCTTAGCTCAAGGAGAAAACGGTGAGGACTGGGTGTCCTGAGCTGCGTGTTCAGGACTGGGTGTCCTTTGGTTTAAATACCTAGCCGCTCCAACCAGACGTACAGTTGTCACAGCAACTGGAACTGGTCCAACAAATCATTGTCTTCAACGTGTCACTGGTTTCATCTTCACTTCCTTTGACTTACTGTTATTCATTGTGAAGCCATTGCATGCTTGCTCTATCTTTTGTCTTCACAACGTAACTGTATGAGTTGTTTGGCTTCATAACTTCTTCCTACCTGATCCTTATTACACTGAAGCTGTTTGTCACTGTGCTTTCACTCTATTGAATGCATGACCATGGCTGGCATAGTGTAATCTAACTTCCGCTGCATAGTAATAGGCATAATCTTCACTGTTTGTCTTCATAACTCCCAAGTTTTGAAGACTTTCATAAAAATCGCCTATTCACCCCCCCTCTAGTCGATATAACGCACTTTCAATTGGTATCAGAGCAAGGTGCTCCCTTGTTCTGTGTGATTCGGTTTAACCACCTGGAGTTTTAGCTATGTCGACTGCAGGGATAATCAAAGTCTCCGCTGCGTGCCCCGTCTTTGATGGAACTGAATATCCCTACTGGAAGAATAAGATGCGCATGCATCTTGAAGCCATTGACGTCGACCTATGGTATGTCGTCGAGAACGGCGTTCCCAAGGCTGGAGAAGGTGTCACTGCTGCTGATGTCAAGAAATTCGTTCAACTGGACTCTACTGCCAAGAACATCATCTGTGGACATCTGACCAAATGGCAGTATGGCCGTGTGAGTGCTTTGAAGACATCCAAGCTGGTTTGGGACTGGCTCTCCAAGGTCAATGAAGGCATCTCAACTCATAGAGATCAAAGAATCAGTGTCCTTCGCAATCTCTTCAACCGCTTCAAGCGAAATGACAATGAGAATGTCCAGCACACATTTGACCAGCTCACTGACATCACAAATGAGCTTCAAGCCCTCGGTGCCACTGAGATCACCAAACATGAAATCGTCAAGACGCTGCTGAGATCACTTGATAGTTCGTTTGACATCCTGGCCCTGATGATTCAAGAATGTCCTGATTTCAAAACACTCGATCCATCTGACATACTTGAGAGGCTCAACACACATGAGTTTCAGCTTTCTGAGAAAAGAGATATCTACGGTCCAAACTATGGGCGAACTCGTGCCTTGAAGGCAAAAGCTGTTTCCTCATCTGAAGAAGAATCTGACAGCAATTCTGATGATCCTGAAGACATTGGAAGGGAACTTGCAATGCTAGTGAAGAAGTTCCAAAAATTCACCAAGAAGAAAGGCTTCAGAAAATCTTCACGATCAAGCTCAAGGAATGATGAAGCTTTTGCTCATGACTACAAGAAGAAAACATGTCACAAGTGCAAGAAAACTGGACACTTCATCTCTGAATGTCCACAGTGGGACAATGAGAACAGAAGGAAGAAGAAGAGCAAGGAATATGATTCTGACGACAAGAAAAAGAAGAAATACTCAAAGTCTTCTTCCAAGTCTTCATCAAAGTCTTCATCACACAAGAAGAGCTCATCTGGCAAGGCACGTGCGTTTGTTGGAAAGGAGATGGATTCAGAGGAGGAGTCCGCATCTGAGGAGGCAGAGGTGGAGTCTGAGGAGGAGTCTGATTCTGGCATTGCGAGTCTGGCTACATCATACGTCGCCAAGTCCATCTTCAACACTGAAGACAATGACTGCATCACCGACACCGACGCAAATGACAAGAACGACTCCACTCCTACCTACTGCTTCATGGCACGCGGTGCCAAGGTAAACATACGCACTACTCGCTATGAAACATCTAGTGACGATGACTCTGAATGTGATTCAAAACCTAGCTACAAAACACTTGCTAAAATTGCAACTGAACAACAGAAAGCTATGGAACATATTCAAAAACTGTTAGAAAGAAGAGATGATCTGTTGGGTGCTGAAATGACTCGATCTGAATGCTTAATTGAAGACATAAAAAACCTTCATGTTAAGTATCAAGAACTTGAAGATCGTCATGATACTCTCTCAACAACTCATGAAAAGCTTTCCTATGATTATCTTCAAAGGAAGCAAGAACTTGAGAAATTGAGGGTGGCTCATGAAGATCTTCAAAAGGAAAACGAGTCACTTCGCTCCGAACAGATCAGTCCCGCTCAGGAAGGATTTGAACCACCATGTCTCAAATGCATTGAGCGTGATAATGCTAATTCTGTTGCTGAATGTTCCACTTCTACTGCTGTTGCAATATCTTCAACTGTTGATGTGGTAGCTAACCCCTCTGCTGAGGATACCACCGCTATTGCTGATGAGAATGCTAGGTTGAAGACATTGCTTGAAACAGGGATGTACAAAAGTCTTCAAGGGCATCAGACACTATGTGATGTCCTCAAAAAGCAGATCCTGAATCGAAACCCTAGGAAAGAGGGTGTTGGATTTGTGAGGAAAATCAATGCAGATGGCTCTTACTGGAAACCTGAGCAGTACCCCAAAACCACATGGGTCGCTACAAAGGAACTTTCAGCAGATCCATCGAACTTATCTGGCTTCACTTGTGCTAACCCCATTATCATTGATGAATCCTTTGATGCAAACTATAAACTGTTTAAGAATCAGAATGGTGAAGTGTTTGCTAGGTATATTGGTACTAACTGCAGGAATGGACCGCCTATGAAGAAGATCTGGGTTTCCAAAAGGTGTCTGGAAAATCTTCCTGTGAATGTCTTCATGACACCTCACTTGAAGAAGACAAATCTCAGACCAAAGGCTTCATATGGTCCAAAGGCTTCATACAAACAGAGGACTCGCCTGAGTCACACTAACGCAAATGTTTTGCAGGGAAACCATACTCAGACATATGAATATGAGAGCGGTTCATCAAACCATCATGTTCATATGACCAAAAATTATTCTGCTTATTCCTATGAGTATTATTGTCCACCTGCTAGACTGTTTGCTAAGGCTTCAAAGCCAAAATTCTCAGATGCTGCACTTAGACTTATTGCTTCTAAGCCACCCTTGAAGATGTGGGTGGTTAAGAAAGCTTAACTCTCTTTTGCAGGGAAAGGTCTCCAGCAGAAAAACAAAATCTTCTGATGCTATTGCTGGGGACCTTAAAAATCTTGTAGGGCGCAAGATAAAATGCCCAAATGGCATCATTATGTACTTCGTACCTGAATCGCATGCTACTCTCCCTATTAGTCCTAATCTGGATCTAAGTTCTCATAACCCACTGGTTCGTCAAATGTTTATGCTTCACAATACCCTTCGTGAAGCCTATCCCCCTAACTGCACTGTAGGGTACGACACCAGTGACTTCAAAGTCTTCAGAATGGATTATTGACAGTGGGTGTACAAATCACATGACTGGCAAAAGAAGCCTTCTTATGGACTCAACATTACGTCCATCCGACAAGAGCTACATCACATTTGCTGACACTGGTAAAAGTAAGGTATTGGGTCTAGGTAGAGTTGCAATCTCAAAGGATCAACACATGGATAAAGTCATGCTTGTTGAATCCCTTGGCTTCAACTTAATGTCTGTCTCAATGCTTTGCGATCTGAATATGATTGTAACGTTTGGAAAATATCGCTGCCTGGTGCTAATGGAATCTGACAAATCTCTAGTGTTTGAAGGGTATCGCAAAGGTGATTTGTACGTGGTAGATTTCTCAGCAGGACCACAATTTGCCGTATGTCTTCTTGCAAAAGCTTCAGAATGCTGGCTTTGGCATCGGAGGCTCGGGCATGCTGGCATGAGGAACCTCATCACCCTTGCGAAGAAGAAGCATGTCATAGGCATCGAAGGCGTCAAGTTCAAGAAAGATCACTTATGCGGTGCCTGTGAAGCAGGGAAGATGACAAGGGCAAAACATCCTTCGAAGACAATCATGACTACTACACAACCCTTCGAACTGCTCCACATGGATCTTTTCGGTCCCACTCACTACTCAACTTTTACTACTACTGCTTGCCTCTATGGCTTCGTCATTGTTGATGATTACTCTAGATATACTTGGGTACACATAATCCTTTATAAGACTGAAGTGCAGGATGTCTTCAGACGCTTCGCCAATCGAGTTATGAACAATTTTGGTGCCAAGATAAAGCACATTAGAAGTGACCATGGCACTGAATTCAAGAACACTGACCTTGATACATATCTGGATACCTTGGGCATCACACATGAATTCTCAGCTCCATACACGCCACAGCAGAATGGCGTCGTCGAACGCAAGAACAGAACACTCATTGAAATGGCCAGAACAATGCTAGATGAATACAAGACTCCAAGAAAATTCCGTACTGAAGCCATTGATACTACATGCCATACAATCAATCGTGTTTATCTTCACAAGCTTCTGAACAAGACATCTTATGAACTCCTAACTGGCAAGAAGCCAAATGTCAGTTACTTCAGAGTATTTGGCACAAAGTGCTGGATCAAGGACCCACATCACACCTCAAAGTTTGCACCAAAAGCACATGAGGGCTTTATGCTTGGATATGGAAAGGATTCACACTCCTACAGAGTCTTCAATCTCTTCCATTACAAAGTGGTTGAAACAGTGGATGTGCGGTTTGATGAAACAAATGGTTCACAAAGAGAGCAACTGCCAAATGTGCTAGATGAAGTCCCAGCTAGTGAATCAATCAAGCTTATGGGAACTGGAGAGATTATGCCTTCTGAAGCTCATCCTGAAGAAGAACTCATCATCTCAGCACCTGATCAACATGAAGACAATGCTCAGCATGAAGACATTCCTCCAAACAACAACGCAGATCAGCAAGAGCAAAGTCTTCGCCCTATACATCCTCGTGTTGCAAATGAAGTGCAGATTGACAGAATACTTGACAGCATCAATGCACCTGGTCCACTCACTCGTTCAAGGGCAACTCAGCTAGCAAACTTCTGTGGGCATTTTGCATTCGTCTCAATATCAGAACCCAAGAAAGTTGAAGAAGCCTTCATGGAACCTAAATGGATTCAAGCTATGCAAGAAGAGCTTCAACAGTTTGAGCTGAATAATGTATGGGAACTGGTTAAGCGTCCTGATCCACGGAAGCACAACATAATAGGCACCAAATGGATATACCGCAACAAGCAAGATGAGCATGGTCAAGTTGTCAGAAACAAAGCTCGTCTCGTTGCTCAAGGATATACTCAAGTGGAGGGCATTGACTTCGAGGAAACATTTTCTCCTGTGGCTAGGCTTGAAGCCATACGCATACTGCTGGCCTATGCAAATCATCATAACATACTTCTATATCAAATGGATGTGAAAAGTGCCTTTCTCAATGGCAAGATTGAAGAAGAAGTGTATGTTGCACAACCACCTGGTTTTGATTATCCAAAACATCCTGATATGGTATACAAGCTCAACAAGGCACTGTATGGCCTCAAACAAGCCCCTAGGGCCTGGTATGACACACTCAAATACTTCCTGAAGAGCAGAGGCTTCATACCTGGTTCCCTGGATCCCACTCTTTTCACGAAGACATATGATGGTGAACTGTTTGTATGCCAAATATATGTGGATGACATTATCTTCGGTTGCACCAATCAGAAGTACAGTGAAGAGTTTGGATATATGATGCAAGAGCAATAGCAGATGTCCATGATGGGGGAGCTGAAGTTCTTCCTCGGTCTTCAAATACGGCAACAACGCAACGGCATCTTCATATCTCAAGAGAAATATCTTAAAGAGTGCCTGAAGAAGTTCGGTATGCAAGACTGCAAAGGCTTCACAACACCAATGCCAGCCAAACATCATCTAGGTCCTGACGACAATGGTAAAGAGTTCGATCAAAAGGTATACCGCTCCATGATTGGGTCTTTGCTTTATTTATGTGCATCTAGGCCAGATATCATGCTTAGTGTTTGCATGCGTGCTCGATTTCAAGCGGCACCAAAGGAGTCGCATCACTTAGCTGTGAAGCGAATTCTTCGATATTTGGCTCACACCCCAACTCTAGGATTATGGTATCCAAAGGGCTCAAAGTTCGATTTGGTTGGATTTTCGGATGCTGATTATGCTGGTGACAAGGTTGATCGCAAGTCTACATCAGGCACATGTCACTTTCTAGGACGATCACTTGTATGTTGGTCTTCAAAGAAGCAGAATTGTGTATCTCTCTCCACTGCTGAATCTGAATGCATTGCTGCTGGATCTTGCTGCGCTCAGCTTCTGTGGATGAAGCAAGCACTCAAGGATTATGGCATTCATCTGAAGCAAGTGCCACTTTACTGCGACAACGAAAGCGCCATCAAGATTGCCAACAACCCAGTTCAGCACTCGAAGACAAAGCACATTGAAATTCGCCATCACTTCCTCAGAGATCATGTTGTGAAGGAAGACATTGATATCATACACGTCAACACTGAAGAGCAATTGGCAGATATCTTCACCAAGCCCTTGGATGAGAAGAGGTTTTGCAAGTTACGGTGTGAGCTAAATGTCTTGGAATCCTCAAATGTCCTGTGATCAGGCACACATCCTAACACTTATGCATATTGATGACTTAGATGTGCAACACACAAAGTAAAGTATATCTTCAATCAATGAAGACATACATTCTAAGTGTGAATACATTAATGTGGAATTTGACTTCGGAGCGCCACGATAATTGTGCGCCGTGTCTGGGTCTAATACTTCCTATACGGTGGGTAACGCCACCACCAAACGTTCCATTTTGAAGTGTTTAACTCATGGCGTTACCTTGCAATATCTTCACATTGGTTTGGCTTTGAACTTAACATGTCTTCATGATTATCTTCACTATGATGATTTTATATATATATATATATGCTCTAAGTGTTCTGTCCTCTACAGCATTCACTTATAGCTATGTCTTCTTGGTTGAATCTTTTGAACTAAGTGAATGTGATCGGACCCTAACCTCTCTATGCTTTCTATCTAAAACTCTATCTCTCCAAGTCGTATGCATTCTATTGAAACTGTCGAATGTCTTCTCTGCATCCTTGTCAGCAGAAGACACAGAGACAAACTTTAAAACCGTTTTCAATGCTCATTCATCCACAAGAAATCCGGAGAAGCAGGAACGACCGCCCGACAATTTAGGCGTGCGTGGGTCGTGGAACAAACCCCAAACCTCCTCTGACTGGCCATGCGTGCCTCAAATGCGAACCGCCAGGGGCACCTGCGTAATAGCGCAGTGCCGCCTCTATCCCTATAAATACACGATTCACTACGGTCATTATCTCTTCTTCCACCCTCGCACGAACCCTAGCGCCACCGCTAGCTCTAGACGACGCCGGCGACGAAGCGCTTCACTGCCGCAACCTCTCCGACGCTGTTTTCACGCCGACAGCGGACATCGCTCTCTCCGCCGTCGCCATAGGTGTCTTCCGTTGCCAAGTTAGGGCACGAAGGATCGAACTGCTCGGCCTCAACTCCCACTTCGTCTAGCAGTTCCAAGTGTGGTAAATAAAACCTCTTTTTACAGCCTCTCTTGATCCTATAGTTCAGTCACTTTCTGCCATAAGAAGTTTCTGCTCTCACAAGTTACATCTCTCTCAGTCTGCATCTCATAACCTGCCTAGAATATTCACTTGTGCATTACGAAGTAGTTAGATTCCTCACTTGTACTGATCTATGGGTTCGTACAAATCTGGAACCAACTTCTTATCTATAAGTGAATGTCTTCGCACAATGAGGTCAATGTCTTCTATACCAATTTATCTTCAAAATCTTCTGAGAATGCATATGACCTCTTCCCCTTCCCTCGCACCTTAATGCTGTCACAGGTACATGTCCGTGGGAGAATCCTTTGGTTCTCATAGTCTGCATTCATTTGCAGAGTACTTGCAGCATCACATCAACTCTCCTGAAGCCAGTTCTTGTTGGTCAAGCAAAAGGAAGCCTTTGAAGCCTTTGAACATCTTGAAGCCTTCCAAGTTAAGATTCATGGCTTCAGAAACAGCAGCAAGGAAGGGAGGCAGACAGCGACGTGGTGGAACGTCCAAAGATCTGCCTGATGAATTGGCAGAGATGTACAAAACTGATCCTGAAGAAAGCTATGGTCAGCGCAAGACACGAATCCAATGGATTCGAAGATATTGGGCAGAGCAATGGTTTCAATACCGCTTCGTCACTCAGGAGTATGCCGAAAAGTGCGCCATCAAGAGACCGTGGGGAGACGTATTATACAAAAATCTTGTACCCAGGTCCAGAGACGAAGCCATTGCTCAAGGCTTCTATCCATGCATGGTCAGAGGACCATAGCCAGCTGAAGCACATCCGTCATCACTTCTCTGGTGTCGCAATGACAATCTGTTCAAGCGCAACTTTCAGTTTGCTCAGAACTCTGCGAAGCAAAACAAGAAGAAGCTGGGGTTAGACTTCAATCCTGGTCCCTCTGAACCAAGGGCAGATGGCACACGCGATGCGGAACCCAATATCATCGGTCCGTATGCCAATCTTGCAGGCCTCATCACCCGCATCCTAGTCCAAGGGACTGCCGTGAATGACCCTCCAGCAGATACTGAGTCTGATGATGCCCCTGCTCCGCCAAAGCCAAAGCAGAAGAAGCCAAAAGCTTCAAAGCCAGCCGCTTCTGCCAAAATCTCAAGAGCGAAGCCATTGGCAACTGCACCTCCTGAAGCCAGTGTGCAGTCTGAAGACTATTCACGAGTCTCCAAGCCCCAAGAAGCCAAGAAGCCTCAGCCACACACACAGGCAAAGAGCTCACAGCTGCTGCCATTCTGCGCTGCGAAACCATTGATCTATCAAGCGATGAAGATCTTGGAGATGACGCTCTTGAGCAGCTCATCAAGAGCAAGGAGGAGGCGGAAATCTTCAACAATCTGCCTCTGTTTGATGTCGCCATCATCCACAATTTCATCGATGAATGGTTTGCCTCACCGGACATCAACTTCGACGATCTGCAGCTGCCCATAGGCCTCAGCGTTGCCTTTCAAGGCGCAATTGCTTCAGAACTGGCAATAGCCCAACGCATTGTAGAACTGAAGCAGAAAATTGATTATGAAAAGGCTCAGTTCAAGAAGCACGTGGCCAAGCTCAGTGTGCAAGAAGTGAAAGATTTCAAGATCATGTTGCACGAGCTGAAAGAGAACTTTCTGAAGACGCGTGCCGAAGCTCAAGGCTCGCGAGAGCGCATGAAGACTTTGGATGATCGCTGCGTGCAGGCCTACAATGAGGCCGAGAAGCGCAAGGCACTTGGGCGTCCAGGCATTGACCCTAGGATGGCCGCGAAGAAGAAAAAGCCTGCTGTGCCTGAACCAGAGGCGCCAAGGTCAGAAAATGCTCCGATTGTCTTCCCCACTGCAACGACTAGCTCGAAGCCAAAGAGTCGATCAACCGCCTCAGAGCTCAAGAAGACACGGACTGCAGAGGCTGAAGCTAGGAAGAGGAAACACTCTGAAGCCTCTCCTTCTGACCCCACCATCAAGAAGCGCAAGACCAAGAAATCTCGGGCTGCTCCCACAGAGCCCTTGATAGTTGAACCCCTCTCCGTCCGCTATCCTGACGCAGATCGTCAGTTAACAGTGCATGAGCCTGCTTTCATAGAGGCTCCGCACGCTGAAGACATTCCAGCAGTCGACCCCAACGTTGCTGAAGACATTGGTCTCCAAGACAATGTCCATGGTGATGCAGCCCTTCCTCAGCTTGAGACAAGCGAACTGATCAGCATTGGTCGTCCATTGACACCAATCACACAAGATGCATCGTGGGCAGATCGCCCACAGGAGGAAGATAATGAGCCCCAACCCACTGCAACTCCACCGGCACCTACATTCCGTAGGCTTCGCAAAGGTCCAAGGGCTCAGGCTGCTGACGACATTCCGGCTGCATCAGCCGAAGAGCATGCAGAAATACCACAAGCTCCAACTCCACCGCACCAACAAGAAGCAGTTCTCCAGGAGAACGTGCCTGAGTTCGTCCCTCCCACTACACGTGTGGAGGCTGCAAATGTTGAGGCTGCCACAAACAATGCCGAAGCAAATGTGGAGCCCTCCCCAACAATAGCTTCAGAAGACAATGAAGCTACTGCTCCTGAACCTTCTGTGCCTGAGTCTGCTGCGGGTCCCCAATTCAACTATCATGTTGCGCACAGGCCCCAGGTCCAGAAGCCGATCCCACGACTGCCAAGGTTCCCAGGTCCTGCATCAGCTCCTGGCTCCTTCAACATCAACGGCTTCAGGACAGACAACACGTTTTTCAATAGCTCCAAGAACCCCTATTCAAGGGAACGGATTGTATCAGATAGGTTCTGGAGCTATCAACAGCGCAGCTATTATTCATGCATCCTATACAACCAAGGCCGCATCTTTCCTCACAAGCGCCTTGAGGTTGAAGCTATTGCTGGTCTGCCTGGTCTGGAAGAAGCACTGGATTGCTTCAAGCAAGTGGGTCTGCTGCCGTTTATCACCGATGAAGAGCACTGGAACGAAGAGCTTCTGCTCCGGTTCTATGCCACCCTGCATATCAAAGGCTATAACAGAGATCCGAAGACATGGGTCCTGGAGTGGATGACCAGCAATGTCCATCATGAAGCCAATGCTTTCGACATAATTGAGCTTACCGGCCTTCCCACTCCTGGCGAATTCTTTGAAGAAGGCTGCAAACTCCATGCTGAAGCAATTGAGAGCATATTTCAGCGTCCTGAGCCAGATATGAGTCAGATGCTCTCAATGATGAAGCCATTGCCTCCTAATGCACCCTATCCAACTAGGTTCTTCGTTGAGGACTTAGAGTACCTGCCCAGAACAATATATCACATCATTAGACGGACTCTCTGGCCCGTTAAGGGACACTCCCGATATGCAACGATTGAAGGTGCAATGAAGACTCTCATCTTCTGCATTCTTCATGGCAAATGCTTCAACGCACAGGATCTCTTCATCCGTCAACTTGCAGCGTCTGCCTCAGAATTGTTTGGATTGAAGTTCTATGCTCCTTGGGTTATGAGGCTGATCAAGCTTCACTCTGCAATCTCCTATCAACCCTCAGCTCGCAACCATCGGATATTTTTGCCAGATGTGGACACATCTGCTGAAGCAATATATCCAGAGCCTGCCAAGCAACCATTAAGTCTTCAGAATGCAGAACACCAGAGCTTCACTCAAAATATTGAAGGTGTTGAAGCTCTCTCCCGAGTGTATCCAATGGCTGGCACCACACGTGCCCCTGCATCAACTGAAGCCACTGACAGCACAGCTGCAAAGAGACCCAAGAAGCGCGCTCGTGCACTCAATGACCGAGAGCTTCTTGTGGCTCTTCACCAAAAGCAAGATAGGCATCACGACTGGCTCAAGAGGCAGATGAGAAGCATCATGCAAGACGTCAATCGCATCAGAAATCTGGCAACCAAGAATGCATTTGTCGCACACGAGACCTGTCGCCGCACTTGGAAAGGCCTCACCATGATGTGCACTGAAGCTGAACTTCAAGAGGATGGCTTCAAAGATCGATTCAAGTTTGACTCCACACCTCCAAGAAGAGCTGTGATGCGAAGCACACCACCGCTTGAAGAGTCAGAGTTCTCTTCTTCTGCTGCCACCGTGTCTGCCCGGATTATTGAAGAAGACGACGACGCGACATCATCTCCACCTGCTTCAACGCGCGTCGAATCTGCACCAAGCTCGTCTGCACCGCCACCAAACTCCACCGACCCTGCTACGCCTGGGAACGCGTAGAAAACTCTATGTCTTCAAACCTTTTTGGTCATTCCTGACAAAAGGGGGAGAAGCATATGATGTTTATAGTCTTCAAGCGGGTCACTATGGGCGGGTGCCTTCATATTTTGCTACATTTTGCTTCGTGCTTACAACTCCCGTTTTTGCTACATTTGCTTCATTGAGTTGTAACACTTAGCCTTGATGGTCGTCTGCTACCTGTTTGTCACTCCGTTTTGCGAAGATAAATTCCACACTCATCTCATTCTGCAGACGTCCATTTTCAATTATGCATGTCATTATCTTCATATAATTTCACATGCATAGTGGATTGTCATCATAAGTTGAAGTGGATCTCCACAAGTACAACCTGCCATGTGCATTTGCATTCAAGAAGCAAATTACTTACATGCACATCTTCAGGGGGAGCCCTTGCAACTTATGAAGAAAATCCCTTTACAATTTCACAAATTATATTCCCCGTTGAAAACTTCAACTAGTTTGTCATCAATCACCAAAAAGGGGGAGATTGTAAGTGCATCTAGTGCCACCCCTAGTTGGTTTTGGAGTATTGACGACAAACCTAGTTGAGGGACTAATGTGTTTGTGAGAATTGCAGGATAACACAGGTAGAAGTTCCTCAATGATTCGGTTTCACTACCAGAGATGACCCCTAAAAATGTACGAAGACATTGAAGACAATGGTGGTTTATGAAGATATTCATATTGAAGACAATGACATGAGAAGACTCCCTATGAAGCTTATGGAACTCAAAGACTTAGATCCTTCGTAGTTTTATTTCATTCATGTTGTGTCATAGGAACCACCGTACTATTAAGTGGGGTCCAAGAGAACCAGTCAGAATGACTGAAGTGATGCCTAATTCAAATCCTATGTCTTCGAGCAAAGACTATGAGAGCAAAACTTGTCCAGAGTCGGACAAGTCAGCTTTACTTGCAGCTCAAGTAAAGTTGCCATGAGAGTTCGAAATCTGACCGTTGGAACACGTGTCAGTTCCTTAGTGACCCAGGGTCATTTCGGACAAATCAGGTCGGGTTGCCAAGTGGCTATAAATAGCCCACCCCCACAACCATAAACGGTTGGCTGCTCAGATTTCAGTGCACGGCTTTTGTCGTTTGAGAGCAACCCACCTCGAAGCCTTTGAGAGAAAATTCCTAGTGAGGAGAAAAGCCCTAACCACCCAGAGCCAGAGTAAATTGGGCATCACTTAAGTCTTCTTGTCTGTGTGATCTGAAGACTTATTACACTTGAGGACTGTGAATCCTCCAGACGGTTAGGCGTCGCGTTCAGAGCATCCAAGAGAAATTGTGGACTGCCAGTGAATGAAGTCTGTGAAGGTTTGGGAGTCTACCTTGAAGACTTACCAGAGTGATTGGGCGAGGACTAAGTGACCTTAGCTCAAGGAGAAAACGGTGAGGACTGGGTGTCCTGAGCTGCGTGTTCAGGACTGGGTGTCCTTTGGTTTAAATACCTAGCCGCTCCAACCAGACGTACAGTTGTCACAGCAACTGGAACTGGTCCAACAAATCATTGTCTTCAACGTGTCACTGGTTTCATCTTCACTTCCTTTGACTTACTGTTATTCATTGTGAAGCCATTGCATGCTTGCTCTATCTTTTGTCTTCACAACGTAACTGTATGAGTTGTTTGGCTTCATAACTTCTTCCTACCTGATCCTTATTACACTGAAGCTGTTTGTCACTGTGCTTTCACTCTATTGAATGCATGACCATGGCTGGCATAGTGTAATCTAACTTCCGCTGCATAGTAATAGGCATAATCTTCACTGTTTGTCTTCATAACTCCCAAGTTTTGAAGACTTTCATAAAAATCGCCTATTCACCCCCCCTCTAGTCGATATAACACACTTTCTCTCCCCTCCGCGGGTATCCGGCTTGGAGGGATCGGGAATCCGGACATAGCTAGTCCATAAGATAGATGAAGGGTCGCTGCACTGTCCTTCTACCACGGCAACGTGATGGGTGAACTGGGGAGAGTTAATCTCTCTCAGATCGGGTTTAGGCCCAATCTGGTCATAATCCGTAGCGACTCCCAGGGCGGCGAAGCGATCCAAGAGCTCGTTTAGGGAAGAGAGCTCCATTGGATCTAGCTGCTCGGCGAATTCCGAGCTGACGTGAAGATTGCTTTCGATGACCCGAGAGGTCATCGTCGGCGCAGCAGCCGAATGGGCGGTCATAAGGAAACCACCTAGCCTGAGAGTTTGGCCGGCAGCCAACGCTCCCTTAGCAACGGTGCCGTCTTTAAAGGCGGGATGAGGCATCCTTCCTGATGGCGACGGCACAGAGGAACTCACAATGAAAGCACCAATGTCGGTGTCAAAACTGGTGGATCTCAGGTAGGGGGTCCCGAACTGTGCGTCTAGGCGGATGGTAATAGGAGACGAGGGACACAATATTTTTACCCAGGTTCGGGCCCTCTTGATGGAGGTAAAACCCTACGTCTTGCTTGATTGATATTGATGATATGGGTATTACAAGAGTAGATCTACCACGAGATCAAGGAGGCTAAACCCTAGAAGCTAGCCTATGGTATGATTGTTGTTCCTACGGACTAAAACCCTCCGGTTTATATAGACACCGGAGAGGGCTAGGGTTACATAGAGTCGGTTACAATGGTAGGAGATCTACATATCTGTATCGCCAAGCTTGCCTTCCACGCCAAGGAAAGACCCTTCCGGACACGGGACGAAGTCTTCAATCTTGTATCTTCATAGTCCAGGAGTCCGGCCGAAGGTATAGTCCGGCTATTCGGACACCCCCTAACCCAGGACTCCCTCAAGCACCATCTCCTCTCAAACCCTAGTTCATCTCTTGTATCCGATCTTTGTCTCAAAACCTCAGATTGGTACCTGTGGGTTGCTAGTACTGTTGATTACTCCTTGTAGTTGATGCTAGTTGGTTTATTCGATGGATCCTCTCGGTGTTACGGTATCCATCATCGTCTGACCAGACATATTGTGATTTGATCACAGCGATGCCGGAACACGGGAACGAGAAAAGAGAACAAAACTGGTAACAGGAAAATTGGCACAATGAACAAGTTGTTGATTCATGGGGATGCCACTAAATCTCACCGCAGGTTTTTATACCATATCACGAAGCAACAGGAAAACATTCAATAACCACAAGTTCATTTGAATATTTATTCGTGTGGGTATAGTGATCAAAATGGATGACCATGGTTCTGTTATTGATCATTGATTGGAAAGAGTTTCGGTCATAAATATATTTCACCGAACCTACAGGGTCACTCACTTAAGGTTCATCTATCTGTTGATTACTATACAGGGAGTCAAAGAGAAAGTCAAAGCTTCGGAAAAAACGAAAAAGTTTCAAAGAGAAAGCATGAAATGTTTCGGAGTAATCAGAAATGTTTCGGAGAGAAAAAAATCATCCTACCAGAAATGTTTTGGAACGGCTCCAAAATTAGTTTAGGGGGTGCTGGAAATATTGTGGACCTTCGAGATTTTTTTGGATAAAACGGTAAGGGAAAAATATTTCATGAAAATATCTCATGAACAACAGGATGAATAGTGGCAACACTATTAGGGGAAAATATCTGGTGAATAGTGGGATGAACAGTGGAAACACTAATAAAGGAAAATATCTCATGAATAGTGGGAAAATATCTGAGGGCTTTTTGGTATTTTCCACCAAGCCTCTACCCCTTGCTTACCTTATAAATAAAGGTGGAGAGGGCTCTTCATTTCATCCAAGTTTCTCTTAACACAAGCCATGCAATGATCTGGCTTTATTTCTCTCACTCCACAAAATAGTTTCGTAGTGTCGGAAGGTTGTCTAGTCTCCGGTAGGACCTAGTCCTGGACGACAAAGCCCTATTGAATAGTTGACACCGGATGTGTGCAACCTGGTTGAGAAGTCGTAGTTTCAATCTTAGTTCAAGGAACACATCGAGGTTTTGTCTGAGAACCTCCCAAAGGGCTGTCCGAGGAAGAACATCCTCGGGGTTGGGAGGGTGTAAAATCCTAGCTGCCGGGATCTGTCCCTTTCTGCATCTCATATCATTCCAAAGGTATTCACTTATGCTTCATAACTAGTTAGATTCCTCACTTGTACCTATTCATGGATTCGTACAAATCTGGAACCAACTCTCTTCAAATAAGTGAATGTCTTCGCACTATGAGGTCAATGTCTTCAAACTGATTTATCTTCAAAATCTTCTAAGGATGCAGATGACCTCTTCCCTTCCCTCGCATCTCTAATGTTGTCACAGGTACATGTCCGTGGGAGAATCCCTAAGTTCTCATAGTTTGCATTCATTTGCAGAGTTCTTGCAGCATCATATTCACTCTCCCGAAGCCGGTTCTTGTCTAACCAGTAGACAGAAGCCTTTCACAGTTCTGAAGCCTATCTGCTTGAATATCATGGCCACTGAGAAGTCGGCCAGGAAAGGTGGCAGGCAGCACCGTGGCAATACAGCTCTAGATCTGCCTCCAGATCTGTATGAACTATACAAGACAGATCCTGAGGAGAACTGCAACCAGCGCAAGACCCGGATCCAATGGATCAGAAGATATTGGGCAGAACTGTGGTTCAAGTACAACTTCGTCACTGCGGAATATGCAGAGAAGAATGCCATCAAGCGCCCGTGGGGCGATATTCTCTACAGGAATTTGCAGCCAAAGTCGAAGCCGGAAGCTATTGCTCAAGGTTTCTATCCTTGCATGGTCAGAGGACCGCAACCTGAAAAAGCCGACCCATCATCTTTGGTATGGTGTCGTGACGAGAATTTCTTCAAGTGCAACTATCATTTTGCCAAGGAGTGAGCTACGAAGAACAGGAACGAACTCGGACTTAACTTCAACCCTGGTCCGTCTGCTCCAAGGCCGAATGGCACACATGACGCAAGTCCCAATGTCATCGGCCCCTTCACAAGCCTCGATGGGCTCCTCTCCCACATTGCTGCTTAGAGGGCCATCATGGATCAATCTGCTGATGACGCTGACTCTAAAGAAGTGCCAGCACCACCAAAGCAAAAGAGGAAACCAAAGGCTTCAAAGCCCTCTGCTGCACCAACCGCTTCAACTATGAAGCCATTGGCCACTGCACCTCCTGAACCCAGTGTGCAGTCTGAATACCTGTCTCGCATGTCCAAGAGGACCAAGAAGCCCAAGAAAGTTTCTGGGAATGACTTGACTCCTGCTGCCATTCTGCGCAACGAGGAAGACACCATTGATCTGTCCAGCGATGAAGATCTTGGTGATGAAGCTCTAGAAATGTTGATCAAGAGCAAGCAAGAGGCGGAGATCTTTAATGATCTGCCTTCTTTGATGTTGATATCTTGAACAACTTCATCGATGAATGGTTTGATGACCTGAGCATCAGTATTGATGACCTTCAGCTGCCCGTGGACATCAACGTCACATTCCATGGAGCCATTGCCAATGAATTGGCCTTGGCTCGGAAAAGAGTCGAGCTCAAGACCAAGATTGATCATGAGAAGGCGCATTTCAAGAAGCGCATGGCCAAGCTCAGCGTGGCTGATGGGTGAAGATTGATCGTGAGAAGGCGCATTTCAAGAAGCACATTTGAATGTTGAGGTTCATAGCCTCTCAAGACAACAACTACTTTACCTTTTTGTAAGTGCATCTAGTGCCACCTCTAGTTGGTTATGGAGTATTGACGACAAACTTTGTTAAGGGACTAATGTGTTTGTGAGAATTGCAGGATAACACAGGTAGTAGTCCCATATTGATTCGATTTACCTACTAGAGATGACCCCTAAAAATGTGTGAAGACAATGGTGGTTCGTGAAGACTTTCACGATTAAGATTATGACATGTGAAGACATTCATATGAAGACTATGGAGTGCGAAGACATAGCTGTTTTGTAGTTTCCTTTTCTTCTTTGTTGAGTCATTGGAACCACCATACTGTTAAGTGGGGTCCAAGTGAACAAAGTCAGAGTGACAGAAGTGATGCTCAACAAAATCCTATGTCTTCGAGCGAAGACAATGAGAGCAAATCTTATCCAGAGCTGAATGAGTCAGCTTTACTTGTAGCCCAAGTCAAGCTGCCGCGTGTGTTTGAAATCCGACTGTTGGGCACGTGTCAGTTCCTTAGTGACCCAGGGTCATTTCGGACAAATCAAGTCGGGTTGCCTCCTGGCTATAAATAGCCCACCCCCTACACCATAAATTGGTGGCTGCTCAGAATTAGTGCACGGCTTTTGTCGGTTGAGAGTAACCCACCTCCGAAGCATTTGGGAGAGAGAGAGATCCTTGCGAGGACAAAGCCCTAAACACCCAGAGCCAAAAAGTGTTAGTCATCACTGAAGTCTTTCTGTCTGCATGACCTGAAGACTTGTTACACTTGAGGACTGTGAATCCTCCAGCCGGTTAGGCATTGCGTTCTGAGGATCCAAGAGTCATTGTGGATCATCGGTGGACGAAGTCTGTGAAGGTTTGGAAGTCTACCTTGAAGACTTACCAGAGTGATTGGGCAAGGACTGGGTGTCCTTAGCTCAAGGGGAATAAGGTGAAGACGCGGTCTTCTAAGTTAAATCTCAGCCTCCCTAACCAGACGTACAATTGTCATAGCAACTGGAACTGGTCTACCAAATCGTTGTCTTCACCAAGCAACTGGTTCTATCCTTCACTTCCCTTTACTTTACAGTTTGTCTTCGTGAAGTCATTTCTTGCTTGTATGATCTAATTGACTTCACTGAGTGAAGATTATTTACTGTTTGGTTTCATACTATCCTCCATCCTGATCTATACTACCTAGCTGCTGATAGTCTTCGTGCTTTCACTTCATTGCATACTTGACTATGGCTTGTATAGTGTAGTCTACCTTTCGCTGCATATCAATAGTTTCATTTCTATTGTTTGTCTTCAAAGACCTCATGGTTTGAATACTTGCATAAAAATCGCCTATTCACCCCCTCCCTCTAGTCGATAACTAGCACTTTCAACTGGTATCAGAGCAAGGTGCTCCCTTGTTCTATGTGATTTGGTTTAACCACCTGGAGTTTTAGCTATGTCGACTGCAGGGATAATCAAGGTCTCCGCTGCGTGCCCTGTCTTTGTTGGCACTGATTACCCCTACTGGAAGAACAAGATGTGCATGCATCTCGAAGCCTTTGACGTCGACCTCTGGTATGTCGTCAAGAATGGCGTTCCCAGTGTTGGTGAAGGTGTCACCACTGCTGATGTCAAGACGTTCATTCAACTGGATTCGACTGCCAAGAACATCATCTGTGGTCATCTGACCAAAGGACAGTACGGCCGTTTGAGTGCACTGGAAACTGCAAAGCTAGTCTTGGACTGGCCTTCCAAGGTCAACTAGCTGGTGTCTCAACTCAGAGAGATTCAAGGATTGATGTTCTTCGCAACCTCTTCAACCGCTTCAAAAGAAACAACAATGAGAATGTCCAGATCACATTCGATCGCCTCACTAATATCACAAATGAGCTTCGAGCACTTGGCGCCACTGAGATCACCAAGCACGAAATCGTCAAGAAGCTCCTGAGATCACTTGACAGCTCATTCGACACTTTGGCCTTGTTGATTCAAGAATGTCCTGACTTCAAGACTCTCGATCCGTCTGGCATGCTTGAGAGGCTCAACACACATGAGTTTCAATTATCCGAGAAGAGAGATATCTATGGCCCCAACTATGGCCGAACCTGAGCTTTGAAGGCAAAGGTTGTGTCCTCATCTGAAGAAGAATTTGACTGCAGTTCTAGGGATCCTGAATACATTGGGAGGGAGCTAGCTATGCTCGTGAAGAAGTTCCAGGAGTTCTCCAAGAAGAAAGATTTCAGAAAGTCTTCAAGATCCAGCTCAAGAAATGATGAAGCTTCTTCTCGTGACTACAAGAAGAGAACATGCTACAAATGCAAGAAACCCGGTCACTACATATCTGAGTGTCCTCAATGGGACAATGAGACCAAGAAGAACAAGAAGAAGAAGAAGAAGAGCAAATAATATGATTCTGATGACAAGAAGAAGAAAAAATCCTCAAAGTCTTCATCAAAGCCTTCATCATACAAGAAGAGCTCATCAAGCAAGGCTCGTGCGTTTGTTGGCAAGGAGATGGATCCAGAGGAGGGGTCTTCTTTTGAGGAGGCGGAGGTGGAGTCAGAGGAGGAGTCAGATTCAGGCGTGGCGAGCCTGGATCTAGCTTCAGCCTATGTCGCCAAGTCCATCTTCAACACTGAAGACAATGACATCATCGCCAATGCTGATGTTGATGATGAGGATGACTCTGCTCCTACCTACTGCTTCATGGCACGTGGTGCTAGGGTAAACTCACGCGATGCTTACTTTCAAACATATAGTGAAGATGACTCTAAATGTGAATCTAAACCTAGCTACAAAACTGAAGGAAATATGCCCTGAAGGCAATAATAAAGTTGTTATTTATATTTCCTTATATCATGATAAATGTTTATTATTCATGCTAGAATTGTATTAACCGGAAACTAAGTACATGTGTGAAAATACATAGACAAACAGAGTGTCCCTTGTATGCCTCTACTTAACTAGCTTGTTAATCAAAGATGGTTAAGTTTCCTAGCCATGGACATGTGTTGTCATTTGATGAATGGGATCACATCATTAGAGAATGATGTGATGGACTAGACCCATCCGTTAGCTTAGCACTATGATCGTTTAGTTTATTGCTATTGCTTTCTTCATGACTTATACATGTTCCTATGACTATGAGATTATGCAACTCCCGAATACCGGAGGAACACCTTGTGTGCTATCAAACGTCACAACGTAACTGGGTGATTATAAAGATGCTCTACAGGTGTCTCCGATGGTGTTTGTTTAGTTGGCATAGATCGAGATTAGGATTTTTCACTTCGTGTATCGGAGAGGTATCTCTGGGCCCTCCCGGTAATGCACAATGCTACCTCTTGAGCATGCGTTGGTTTTCCCTTGAAGAGGAAAGGGTGATGCAGCAAAGTAGCATAAGTATTTCCCTCAGTTTTTTAGCACCAAGGTATCAATCTAGTAGGAGATAACATGCAAGTCACCTAGTACCTGCACAAACAATCAAGAACTTTGCAACCAACGCGATAAAAGGGGTTGTCAATCCCTTCACGGGCACTTGCAAAAGTGAGATCTGATAATGATAATAAGATAAATATTTTTGGTATTTTTGTTGTATATATTGAAAAGTAAAGATTACAAAATAAAATAAATAGTAAACTAGAATTGTAGATCAGAAACTTATATGATATAAAATAGACCCGGGGGCCATAGGTTTCACTAGTGGCTTCTCTCATGATAGCATGTATTATGGTGGGTCACTACTAGGGAAAAGCTTATAGGCAGACGCTCACTCGTAGCGAGGGTTTATATCCCTCGCTACTGCTACTTACTAGTAGCGCGTGTTTTTACACCTCGCTACTACTAAGTTGATAGTAGTAGTGCGGTTTTATACCCCCCACTACTACTAAGTATGAGGTAGGTGAAGTCCCCATCTCCTCGGCCAAATCACTCCTCTCTCCCTCACTCTCCCCCTCTCTCCCACCCCCTTCTCCTCCCAACCATGATTCCCATCCTCACCCACCGCCGCTGCCGATCTCACACCTCGGCACCTTCCCCAAATTCAGTGACCTCCTCTCCCTGTCGGGGCCGCCGGTTCCGACACGGAGGGTGGCGGCGGCATCCAGAGGGACGGCAACGAGGGTTCCGTGGAGATGGCCAAGGACGATGGCGGTGAGAGCTCTGCTTCCAGCGATGCGCGCCGCTGACTCATCTCCCACCATGCGATGCGCACATCGCGTCCTCTGTTTCGGCCTCGGGGTCGCTGACTGGCTTGCGTGTTTGACGGGCCCTGCAGATTCTGATGCGGGGGAGGACGACGAGGAGGAGGAGCGGCAGCAGAAGTAGCAGGACGAGCACGAGCAGCTTCATCTAGGTTTCGAGCATAGGCTCCAACTTCGGCGGCCACCAGTGAGTTCCTCCTCCTACTCCTCTATATCTCTCTCTTCCTCATTCAAATAATTTTCTCTTCTTTTGTAGCAGCAGGAGATGAGAGGTGCGGGAACGAGTTGGGTAGGGAGCCACCATCACGAAGGAAAATTTCATCCCCTCCAGGACGAGCAGTAGCCATGGTTGGAGAGGATGATGAAGATCGGCAGCAGCAACCATCGATGGAATTTTTTTAATTCCCAATTAGTTAGTAGTAGTGCGGGGCCTTGACCCGCGCTACAACTAAGTAGTAGTAGCGCGGGCGTCAACCACGCTACTACTATCAGAAGTAGCAGTAGCGAGGGTTATACACGCGCTACGGCTACAAGTTAGCTGCGGCGCCGTATTAGTAGCGCAGGCACCCACGCTACTGATACACCCAAAACACGCGCTACTGCTAGGCTTTTCCCTAGTGGTGGGTGAACAAATTACTGCCGAGCAATTGATAGAAAAGTGCATAGTTATGAGAATATCTAGGCATGATCATGAACATAGGCATCACGTCCGTGTTAAGTAGACCAAAACGATTCTGCATCTACTACTATTACTCCACACATCTACCGCTATCCAGCATGCATCTAGAGTATTAAGTTCATAAGAACAGAGTAATGCTTTAGGCAAGATGACATGATGTAGAGGGATAAACTCAAGCAATATGATATAAACCCCATCTTTTTATCCTCGATGGCAACAATACAATACGTGACTTGCTGCCCCTACTATCACTGGGAAAGGACACCGCAAGATTGAACCCAAAGCTAACCACTTCTCCCATTGCAAGAAAGATCAATCTAGTAGGCCAAACTAAACCGATAATTCGAAGAGACTTGCAAAGATATCAAATCATGCATATAAGAATTCAGAGAATAACCAAATATTATTCATAGATAAACTTGATCATAAACCCACAATTCATTGGATCTTGGAAAACACACCGCAAAAGAATATTACATCGAATAGATCTCCAAGAATAACGAGGAGAACTTTGTATCGAGAACCAAAGAGAGAGAAGAAGCCATCTAGCTAATAACTATGGACCCGAAGGTCTGTGGTAAACTATGCACGCATCATCAGAGAGGCTATGGTGTTGATGTAGAAGCCCTCCATGATCGATTCCCCCTCCGACAGATCGCCGGAAAAGGTCCCCAGATGGGATCTCACGGGCACAGAAGGTTGCGGTGGTGGAAAAGTGGTTTTGTGGATCCCTGGATGTTTTTAGGGTATAAGAGTATATATAGGCGAAAGAAGTACGTCGGTGGTGCTACGAGGGGCCCACGAGGGTGGGGGCGCGCCTACCCCCTGGGCGCGCCCTCCTACCTCTTGGCCGCCTCGTTGCATCTCTGACTTCCACTCCAAGTATCCTGGATGATGTTTGTTCCAAGAAAGATCCTTGCAAAGGTTTCGTTCTGTTTGGATTCCATTTGATATTCCTTTTCTGCCAAACACTGAAATTGGCAAAAAAACAGAAACCGACACTGGGCCTCCGGTTAATAGGTTAGTCCCAAAATAATATAAAAGTGCATATTAAAGCCCATTAAACATCCAAAACAGATAATATAATAGCATGGAACAATAAAAAATTATAGATATGTTGGAGACGTATCAGCATCCCCAAGCTTAATTCCTGCTCGTCCTCGAGTAGGTAAATGATAAAAATAGAATTTTTGATGTGGAATGCTTCCTAACATAATTTTCAATGTAATTTTCTTTATTGTGGCATGAATATTCAGATCTGAAAGATTCAAGACAAAAGTTTAATATTGACATAAAAATAATAATAATTCAAGCATACTAACCAAGCAATTATGTCTTCTCAAAATAACATAGCCAAAGAAAGCTCATCCCTACAAAATCATATAGTTTGGCCATGCTTCATTTTCGTCACACAAAATGCTCCCATCATGCACAACCCCGATGACAAGCCAAGCAATTGTTTCATACGCAATACATGAGCGCGAGCCATGGACATAGCACTATAGGTGGAATAGAATATGATGATGGAGGTTGTGTGGAGAAGACAAAAAAGGAGAAGGTCTCACATCGATGCAGCTATTCATCGGGCTATGGATATTCCCATCAATTGATGTCAATGCGAGGAGCAGGGATTGCTATGCAACGGATGCACTAGAGCTATAAATGTATGAAAACTCAACAAAAGAAACTAAGTGGGTGTGCATCCAACTTGCTTGCTCACGAAGACCTAGGGCATTTTGAGGAAGCCCATTGTTGGAATATACAAGCCAAGTTCTATAATGAAAATTCCCACTAGTATAAGAAAGTGACAAAATAAGAGACTCTCTATCATGAAGATCATGGTGCTACTTTGAAGCACAAGTGTGGAAAAAGGATAGTAACATTGCCCCTTCTATCTTTTTCTCTCATTTTTTGGGCCTTCTCTTTTTTTATTTGGCCTTTATCTATTTTTTTCCTCGCATGGGACAATGCTCTAATAATGATGATCATCACACTTCTATTTATTTACAATTCAAAATTTACAACTCGATACTAGAACAAAATATGACTCTATATGAATGCCTCTGGCAGTGTACCAGGATGTGCAATGATTCAAGAGTGACATATATATATAAATTATGAGCGGTGGCTTTGCCACAAATACGATGTCAACTACATGATCATGCAAGGCGATATGATAATGATGAAGCGTGTCATAATAAATGGAACGGTGGAAAGTTGCATGGCAATATATCTCAGAATGGCTATGGAAATGCTATAATAGGTAGGTATGGTGGCTGTTTTGAGGAAGATATAAGGAGGCTTATGTGTTATAGAGCGTATCATATCACGGGGTTTGGATGCACCGGCGAAGTTTGCACCAACTCTCGAGGTGGGAAAGGGCAATGCACGGTACCGAAGAGGCTAGCAATGATGGAAGGATGAGAGTGCGTATTATCCATGGACTCAACATTAGTCATAAAGAACTCACATACTTATTGCAAAAATCTACAAGTCATCAAAAACCAAGCACTACGCGCATACTCCTAGGGGGTAGATTGGTAGGAAAAGACCATCGCTCGTGCCCAACCGCCACTCATAAGGAGGGCAATCAAAGAAACACCTCATGCTTCAAATTTGTTACACAATGGTTACCATATGTGTATGCTACGGGACTTGCAAACCTCAACACAAGTATTTCTCAAATTTACAAATACTCAACTAGCATGACTCTAATATCACCATCTTCATATCTCAAAACAATCATCAAGTATCAAACTTCTCATAGTGTTCAATGCACACTATATGAAAGTTTTTATTATACCCATCTTGGATGCCTATCATATTATGACTAATTTCATAACCAAAGCAAATTACCATGCTGTTCTAAAATACTATCAAAGTAATATAAGTGAAGCATGAGAGATCAATAATTTCTATAAAATAAAACCACCATCGTGCTCTAAAAAGATATAAGTGAAGCACTAGAGCAAAATTATCTAGCTCAAAAGATATAAGTAAAGCACATAGAGTATTCTAATAAATTCCGATTCATGTGTGTCTCTCCCAAATGGTGTGTACAGCAAGGATGATTGTGGTAAACTAAAAATCAAAGACTCAAATCATACAAGATGCTCCAAGCAAAACACATATCATGTGGTGAATAAAAATATAGCGTCAAGTAAAGTTAATGATAGATGAAGACGAAAGAGGGGATGCCTTCCGGGGCATCCCCAAGCTTAGGCTTTTGTTTGTCCTTGAATTTTACCTTGGGGTGCCTTGTTCATCCCCAAGCTTAGGCTCTTGCCACTCCTTGTTCCAAAATCCATCAAATCTTTACCCAAAACTTGAAAACTTCACAACACAAAACTCATCAGAAAATCATGAACCCTGTTAGTATAAGAAAACAAATCACCACTTTAAGGTATTGTAATGAACTCATTATTTATTTATATTGGTGTTAAACCTACTGTATTCCAACTTCTCTATGGTTCATACCCCCCAATACTAGCCATAGATTCATCAAAATAAGCAAACAACACGCGAAAAACAGAATCTGTCAAAAACAGAACTGTCTGTAGCAATCTAGAGGTTTCGAATACTTCTGTAACTCCAAAAATTCTGAAAAATTAGCACGACCTAAATAATTTGTATATTGATATACTGCAGTTGGAATTAATTTTTTATCGCTCTCTGGTAAAAAATAAAAATTATTATAGTGAGCGCATACTTTATGTTTTTTATCAACAAGATCAAACAACAATCACCCAAGAAGATCCTAAAGGCTTTACTTGGCACAAACACTAATTAAAACATAAAAAACACAATCATAAAAGAGAATAGATGATTTATTTATTACTAAACAGGAACAAAAGTAAAGAACAAAAATAAAATTGGGTTGCCTCCCAACAAGCGCTATCGTTTAACGCCCCTAGCTAGGCATAAAAGCAAGAATATATCTAAGTATTGTCATCTTTGGTATTTATCTTTTTAATAGGGTTATGCTCGGATCCGGGAGGTTCCTTACGTTTCCCTTCATACTCGGAGATCTTTAGATCTAGAGCATCCAACCGCTTATTGCAAAGAGTGATCAACATATTTATGCGGTGAAGGTTCCCACTAACATTTTTAAGAGGCTCAAGAGATTTTTGCAAAATTTTAGTTACTTCGCATATTTTCTCAAAAAATTGGGTTCCTTCTTGAGTATGATGGAGTCCCTTTTGTGGGGGTAGTACTCCTATTATTCCCTCTATAATCTCATACACAATACTGGGACCAACATCAATAAAACTCCCTTTAGTGGCAAATCCAAGAGTTGTCTATGAGACATGGTTAGACCAACATAAAAATTGCGAAGTAAAATCTTGAAATCTCCCCCTATAGTGCAATTACGATAGGACTCTATCATCCTGTACCAAGCATCTTTTAAGTTTTCTCCTTGTCTTTGTTTGAAGTGAAGAACTTCAAAATCGGGAGACAAAGGAACAGATGGAGGGTTCGCCATGAAGACGAAACAAACGATCTAACACATGGACACACAAGAGGCAAGCGAAAAGAGGGGAACGGAAAAAGGGGCGAATAAAACAGCAAAGGTGAAGTGGGGGAGAGGAAAATGAGAGGCAAATGGCAAATAATGTAATGTGAGGGAGACGAGTTTGTGATGGGTACTTGGTATGTCTTGACTTGAGCGTAGATCTCCCCGGCAACGACGCCAGAAATCCTTCTTGCTACCTCTTGAGCATGCGTTGGTTTTCCTTTGAAGAGGAAAGGGTGATGCAGCAACGTAGCGTAAGTATTTCCCTCAGTTTTTGAGAACCAAGGTATCAATCCAGTAGGAGATAACACGCAAGTCACCTAGTCCCTGCACAAACAATCAAGAACCTTGCAACCAACGCGATAAAGGGGTTGTCAATCCCTTCACGGCCACTTGCAAAAGTGAGATCTAATAATGATAATAAGATAAATATTTTTGGTATTTTTGTTTTATAGATTGAAAAGTAAAGATTGCAAAATAAAATAAATAGTAAACTAGAATTGTAGATCGGAAACTTATATGATATAAAATAGACTCAGGGGCCATAGGTTTCACTAGTGGCTTCTCTCATGATAGCATGTATTACAGTGGGTGAACAAATTATTGTCGAGCAATTGATACAAAAGCGCATAGTTATGAGAATATCTAGGCATGATCATGAACATAGGCATCACGTCCGTGTTAAGTAGACCAAAACGATTCTGCATCTACTACTATTACTCCACACATAGACCGCTATCCAACAAGCATCTACAGTATTAAGTTCATAAGAACAAAGTAATGCTTTAGGCAAGATGACATGATGTAGAGGGATAAACTCAAGCAATATGATATAAACCCCATATTTTTATCCTCGATGGCAACAATACAATATGTGCCTCGCTGCCCCTACTGTCACTGGGAAAGGACACCGCAAGATTGAACTCAAAGCTAACCACTTCTCCCATTGCAAGAAAGATCAATCTAGTAGGCCAAACTAAACCGATAATTCGAAGAGACTTGCAAAGATATCAAATCATGCATATAAGAATTCAGAGAAGAACCAAATATTGTGCACAGATAAACTTGATCATAAACCCACAATTCATCGGATCTCGGCAAACACACCGCAAAAGAATATTACATCGAATAGATCTCCAAGAACATCGAGGGGAACTTTGTATTGAGAACCAAAGAGAGAGAAGAAGCCATCTAGCTAATAACTATGGACCCGAAGGTCTGTGGTAAACTACTCACACATCATCGGAGAGGCTATGGTGTTGATGTAGAAGCCCTCCGTGATCGATTCCCCCTCCGTCAGATCACCGAAAAAGGTACCCAAATGGGATCTCACGGGTACAGAAGGTTGCAGCGGTGGAAAAGTGGTTGTGTGGCTCCCCTGGATGTTTTTAGGGTATAAGAGTATATATATAAGTGAAAGAAGTACGTGGGTGGAGCTACGAAGGGCCCACGATGGTGGGGGCGCTACTACCCCCCTGGGCGCGCCCTCCTACCTCGTGGCTGCCTCGTTGTGTCTCTGACTTCCACTCCAAGTCTCCTGGATGCCATTTGTTCCAAGAAAGATCCTTGCAAAGGTTTCGTTCCGTTTGGATTCCATTTGATATTCCTTTTCTGCGAAACACTGAAATAGGCAAAAACAGAAACTGGCACTGGGCCTCCGGTTAATAGGTTAGTCCCAAAAATAATATAAAAGTGCATATTAAAGCCCTTAAACATCCAAAACAGATAATATAATAGCATGGAACAATAAAAAATTATAGATACGTTGGAGACGTATCACACATCACTATGAGCCTTGCAAGAAATGTGACTAATGAGTTAGTCACGGGATGAAGCATTACAGAACGAGTAAAGAGACTTGCCAGTGACGAGATTGAACTAGGTATAATGATACTGACGATCGAATCCCAGGCAAGTAACATACGAAGGACAAAGAGAACAAAGTATGTTGTTATGCGGCTTGACCGATAAAGATCTTCGTAGAATATGTAGGAACCAATATGAGCATCCAGGTTCCACTATTGGTTATTGACCGGAGATGAGTCTCGATCATGTCTACATAGTTCTCGAACCCGTAGGGTCCGCACGCTTAACGTTCGATGACGATATGTATTATGAGTTATGTGATTTGATGTACCAAAGATTGTTCGGAGTCCCGAATGAGATATATGTATTATGATGAGGAGTCTCAAAATGGTCGAGACATAAAGATTGATATATTGGAAGGTTATGTTTGGACTCCAGAAAGGTTTCACATAAGTTCGGGCATTTTCCGGAGTACCCGTGGGGTTACCGGAACCCCCCGGGGGGTTAATGGGCCTTCATGGGCCCTAGTGGAAGAGAGGAGGCGCGCACCCCCCAAGCCCAATCCAAATTGGGTTAGGGTTTGGGGGGCCCTTTCCTTCTCTCTCTCTTCCTCTTCCTTCTTCTCCTACTTGGACTACGAAAGGGGGAAAACCTACTCCTACTAGGAGTAGGAATCGCCCCCCCTTGGGCGCGCCCCTTGAGGCCGGCCATACTCCCCCCCTCCTTTATATACGGGGGAGGGGGCACCCCATAGACACACAAGTTGATCTTTAGCCGTGTGCGGTGCCCCCCTCCACAGTTTCCCACCTCGGTCATATTGTCGTAGTGCTTAGGCGAAGCCCTGCGTCGGTAACTTCATCATCACCGTCAACACGCCGTTGTGCTGACGGAACTCACCCTCGGCCTCAGCTAGATCAAGAGTACGAGGGATGTCACCGAGACGAACATGTGCAGATCGCAGAGGTGTTGTGCGTTCGGTACTTGATCGGTTGAATCGCGAAGACGCTCGACTACATCAACCGCGTTACTTAACGCTTCCGCTTTCGGTTTACGAGGGTACGTAGACACACTCTCCCCTCTCATTGATATGCATCTCCTAGATAGATCTTGCGTGATCGTAGGAAGTTTTTTGAAATACCGCGTTCTCCAACAGTGGCATCCAAGTCGGGTCTATGCGTAGATGTTATATGCACGAGTAGAACACAAAGAGTTGTGGGCGATAATAGTCATACGTCTTACCAGCATGTCATACTTTGATTCGGCGGTATTGTTAGATGAAGTGGCCTAGACCGACATTACATGAACGCGTTCATGAGACTGGTTCTACCGACGTGCTTTGCACACAGGGGGCAAGTGGGTGTCTATTTCTCCGGCTTTAGTTGAATCAAGTGTGACTATGGCCGGTCCTTGTTGAAGGTTAAACCATCACACTTGACAAAAAATCATTTTGGTTTTGATGCGTAGGTAAGAACGGTTCTTGCTAAGCCCGTAGTAGCCACGTAAAACTTGCAACAACAAAGTAGAGGACGTCTAACTTGTTTTTGCAGGGTATGTTGTGATGTGATATGGTCAAGACGTGATTATATAAATTGTTGTATGAGATGATCATGTTTTGTAACACAGTTATCGGCAACTGGCAGGAGCCATATAGTTGTCGCTTTATTGTATGAAATGCAATCGCCATGTAATTGCTTTACTTTATCACTAAGCGGTAGCAATAGTCGTAGAAACAATAGTTGGCGAGACGACAACGATGCTACTATGGAGATCAAGGTGTCAAGTCGGTGACGATGGTGATCATGACGGTGCTTCGGAGATGGAGATCAAAGGCACAAGATGATGATGGCCATATCATATCACTTATATTGATTGCATGTGATGTTTATCCTTTATGCATCTTATTTTGCTTAGTACGACGGTAGCATTATAAGATGATCTCTCACTAAATTTCAAGGTATAAGTGTTCTCCTTGAGTATGCACCATTGCTACAGTTCGTCATGCCGAGACACCACGTGATGATCGGGTGTGATAAGCTCTACGTTCACATACAACGGGTGCAAGCCAGTTTTGCACAAGTAGAATATTCAGATTAAACTTGACGAGCCTAGCAAATGCAGATATGGCCTCAGAACACTGAGACCGAAAGGTCGAGCATGGATCATATAGTAGATATGATCAACATAGTGATGTTCACCATTGAAAACTACTCCATCTCACGTGATGATCAGACATGGTTTAGTTGATATGGATCACGTGATCACTTAGATGATTAGAGGGATGTCTATCTAAGTGGGAGTTCTTAAGTAATATGATTAATTGAACTTTAATTTATCATGAACTTAGTACCTGATAGTATTTTTCATATCTATGTTGTTGTAGATAAATGGCTCGTGCTACTGTTCCTTTGAATTTTAATGCGTTCCTAGAGAAAGCTAAGTTGAAAGATGATGCTAGAAACTACACGGATTGGGTCCGTAACTTGAGGATTGTCCTCATTGTTGCCCAGAAGAATTACGTCCTGGAAGCACCGCTAGGTGCAAGGCCCGCTGCAGGAGCAACACCAGATGTTATGAACGTCTGGCAGAGCAAAGCTGATGACTACTCGATAGTTCAGTGTGCCATGCTTTATGGCTTAGAATCGGGACTTCAAAGACGTTTTGAACGTCATGGAGCATATGAGATGTTCCAGGAGTTGAAGTTAATATTTCAAGCAAATGCCCGAATTGAGAGATATGAAATCTCCAACAGGTTCTATAGCTGCAAGATGGAGGAGAATAGTTCTGTCAGTGAACATATAATCAGAATGTCTGGGTACCACAACCACTTGACTCAACTGGGAGTTAATCTTCCTGATGATAGTGTCATTGACAGAGTTCTTCAATCACTTCCATGAAGCTAAAAAAGCTTCATGATGAACTATAATATGCAAGGGATGGATAAGACAATTCCCGAGCTCTTTGCAATGCTAAAGGTTGCGGAGGTAGAAATCAAGAAGGAGCATCAAGTGTTGATGGTCAACAAGACCACTAGTTTCAAGAAGAAGGGCAAAGGGAAGAAGGGGAACTTCAAGAAGAACGGCAAGCAAGTTGCTGCTCAAGTGAAGAAGCCCAAGTCTGGACCTAAGCCTGAGACTGAGTGCTTCTACTGCGAAGGGACTGGTCACTGGAAGCAGAACTGCCCCAAGTATTTGGCGGATAAGAAGGATGGCAAAGTGAAAGGTATATTTGATATACATGTTATTGATGTGTACCTTACTAACACTCGCAGTAGCTCTTGGGTATTCAATACTGGTTCTGTTGCTAATATTTGCAACTCGAAACAAGGGCTACAGATTAAGCGAAGATTGGCTAAGGATGAGGTGACAATGCATGTGGGAAATGGTTCCAAAGTCGATGTGATCGCGGTCGGCACACTACCTCTACATCTACCTTCGGGATTAGTTTTAGACCTGAATAATTGTTGTTTGGTACTAGCGTTAAGCATGAACATTATATACGGATCTTGTTTGATGCGAGACGGTTATTTATTTAAATCAAAGAATAATGGTTGTTCTATTTATATGAGTAATATCTTTTATGGTCATGCACCCTTGATGAGTGGTCTATTTTTATTGAATATCGATAGTAGTGATACACATATTCATAGTATTGAAGCCAAAAGATATAAGTTTAATAATGATAGTGCAACTTATTTGTGGCACTGCCGTTTAGGTCATATTGGTGTAAAGCGCATGAAGAAACTCCATGTTTTTGGGCTTTTAGAATCACTTGATTATGAATCACTTGATGCTTGTGAACCATGCCTCGTGGGCAAGATGACTAAAACTCCGTTCTCTGGAACAATGGAACGAGCAACAGACTTATTGGAAATAATACATACTGATGTATGCGGTCAGATGAGTGTTGATGCTCGTGGCGGGTATAGTTATTTTCTGACCTTCATAGATGATTTGAGCAAATATGGGTATATCTACTTGATGAAACATAAGTCTGAAACATTTGAAATGTTCAAAGAATTTCAGAGTGAAGTGGAAAATCATCGTAACAAGAAAATTAAGTTTCTATGATCTGATCGTGGATGTGAATATTTGAGTTATGAGTTTGTTCTTCATTTGAAACAATGCGGAATAGTTTCGCAAATCACGCCACCTGGAACACCACAGCGTAATGGTGTGTCCGAACATCGTAACCGCACTTTATTAGATATGGTGCGATCTATGATGTCTCTTACTGATTTACCACTATCATTTTAGGGTTATGCTTTAGAGACGTCTGAATTCATGTTCAATAGGGCACCATCAAAATCCGTTGAGATGACACCATATGAACTGTGGTTTGGCAAGAAACCCAAGTTGTCGTTTCTTAAAGTTTGGGGTTGTGATGCTTATGTAAAAAAGCTTCAACCTAATAAGCTCGAACCCAAATAGGAGAAATGTGTCTTCATAGGATACCCAAAGGAGACTGTTGGGTACACCTTTTGTCACAGATCTGAAGGCAAGATATTTGTTGCTAAGAATGGATCCTTTCTAGAGAACACTAACACAACAAGCTCCTAAACAAACGGTTTAAAACCCCTTTCCGCGACGGTGTCTGGAATCGTCGCCAAGTGAGTGTGGGCGATAGGGGGTCCTTCCCACACGACCCATAAACCATCGAGGATATGCCCTCCTGGCACACACGTTCGGCAAAATGAGGTCGTGTGCGACCGACGAGCGCTCAAATACGAAAATATGTACAGTAGAGCTAAAAAATACAATTATATGACGAAATTGTTTCTGGTCGTAAGTGCATCTCAAACAGTCAGTCCCCGCTAAGCATTTCCGTTCGTATGTACATCCCACATAGTCACTCGAAGGAAAACATTTCCGTTCGCAGGTACATCACACACAATTTTTCCCGTTATATCGCTTGCGTTATTGAATATATCACACATGGTCCATGGAAGAAACTGTGTGGTAAAGGCTGTCCATCACACACAGTTTTCATGTGGTAAACGTTTGCGCAAGGTGGCCTAACGCAAATAGTTTTCAAGAGAAAGTCGTGTGTGATTGTTCATTGATCCAACACGGTTTATTCCTAGAAACTGCGTGCGTTGCCTGAGGTCATCGCCCACTGTATATTTTAACAACGGTTTGCAATAGCAAAACCCAATTAGCAAGCTAATTATTCGATTATTCATAATCCATTTATTAATCTAATTGACAGTTCATATTACCCACACAATATATTTCATTTTCATAGTTGAAATACATCAGAGTACAACATCATATAGCTTCAGAACTCAGCCACCCCATTACACAACTACACCAGGACCAAGTTTCACATGCAACATCTATAATCTTTCGAAATTAGCATCATAGACGGTACATAGACATATGTATCTCATCTGGGAAACTACCGAAGCAGAAGGCGAATATTGAGCCTTCATTGATGTTGAAGGTCTTTGTAACTCTAGGCCAATGCCTGTGGATGATAGACCGTCCATCCTTCGTCCTCTTCAGGAACACTTCAATATTGAACCATGGGTGTTGTATGAATACCTTCCTCGCCTCCTGACCATACAGGTGGTTTGAGAAGTAATCATCAGTGAACTGCTTTAGAAAGGCCTGAAAACAAGGATGTGCATAAATATCTTCTCTATATAGGAAATGGGGTAAAGGAATAAAAAAAGGCAAGGTATAATAGTTAGTACCATCCTGTAGTGAACGGATGTCTTCTTCATTGTGCAAACAAAGATCTTGTTGTTTTTTGTCGCTAATTTCTTTATCCTAACAATCTTTCAGAGTTTCTTGACTTGACTGATATTCATGGACAACTCATTTCCCCATATGCAAAAAGGGTCGAACAGTGGGTTAAAACCTCTGACAGCAGGACCTACATGTGCAAGACCAAATTGTTAAAAACCTAAATATTAGAATGGTTCATGCAATTGCACAATAATGTGCTATTAGACAACGGACCATGCACGTGCTAACCTCGATTGTAAACCTCAGTGCTTCCCATTGTTTCCCTGCAACACATATAAGGTAGTTAGTCATCAGGTTAAGTAAGGGTCCGCATGCTATCAGTAAAATATGTTGATGAAAAATAATCACATTGCAGATTCATCAGATTAATTCAAGCCACAGGGGAAGCCCATTTATACAAACAAAGCATGATTAAGAACTAGGAAATATAGCACTTGTATATGTTTCTCATGCATTAAGTGCAGCTAAATTCGATTTATTCCTCACATGCACAACAATACAAAATTCTACCCACGATAATTGGACATCGCATTGCAGAATTGAACCAAGCAGTTAACTAAACACCACAACAAATGAACCAAACATTAACTGAGCACCACATTGCACAATATAACATTGAACCAAGCAGTTAACTAAACACCACAACAAATGAACCAAACATTAACTGAGCACCATATTGCACAATATAACATACTCCTAATAGAAGATCAGATAGTTAACCAAACAGTTAACTACAGCCAATTGTAACAACTGTATTTGTTTCTCATGTATTTACTATAGCGAAATTCAATTTATTCCTCACATGGTATACAATAACAGAATGCACCCACAATTTTGTGAAGATAAATTCGATTTATTTCTCACATGGAAGACAATACAAAATTGCAGCCTGAAGAATTGAACATCACATTTGCAGAATTGAACCAAATAGTTAACTGAAGACGACAACTAATTAACAAAATAGTTAATAAGTGAGCACCACACTGCACAACATATAGAACATACACACTAGAGCAATATATTGCATGGTAAAATTAGATAGCATAATTTACTAGAATTTGTGAAGGAAAGGCAGGAGCAGCACACGCAACGGGTAAACCGAGCATGCATAACCGTCGTAGCTAGCAAATAGCAAGGTGCTCCTTCAAGATCTGGGGTCGGCACGAATGGCAGCCATCGCGACCTCATCCGTGCGTGCGGCCGCGATCTGCTTCTCCGCTGCCAAATGCTCCTTGAGGTCCGGGCTATACTGCGTGCACCATGGCTTAGGCCAGCGCTTATTTGGTGGAGGGGTCGGTGATTTGCATGGAAGGTGTCGCGCTGGCACCAGTGGTAGGGGCATGTGGGATGTGGAAGGAGGAGGAGGATGGGGGTCGGGTGTGGATTACCTGCCTGGATGGGCGAGGCCGAGGAGCGTGAAGGAGGGTCGCCGGCGAGGAGGCGGCGGCGCTGCAAGCAAGGAGTGAAGGTTTCAACTTGGAAAGGAAGGCGGAAAGAGGGGAAATGTGGCTTTTGGTAAGGGGGACGGGCGGGGAGGTAGATATTCCGCGAAAGCTGAAAATTTGGAATCGCTTCTGCCAAAAAACGGGCGCGCAAAGTGTCATCGGACACGGTCCCTTATTCAAAACAGGCGCGCTGTGGACTGTAGCCGATGCAACTTCTCTCGTAAGCCATGGGCATACTATACACCGACGGTGCTCCAAGATATTTTGTGCTGCATCTCACACGGTTGGTGATAATAAACTGTGTGCGATCTACTTGATTTATCATCTTGATCATTTGAATTACGTAATGGGGTCACAACTACAAAGGATGGTGTTTGAATTGTTAGAACTTATATCTGCAGTGAACATGCAACTATAGGTGGGTCGTCAAAAAAATTGGAATGATTCAGGGTTTGTTTGTACATTTTTATACATTAACTAGGTTTTCCAGGCATTTTATGCGCATAATTCAAATTTGAACTACATGCACATGCTCCAGTGCATATAAACTTATTGAAAAATCAAATATGTGTCCTTGGTTGCATGCTTAGGTCCCATGCAAGAAATGGGAATGAATTTCAAACACCCTGCCACCGTCACTCGACTGCAAACATTGACATGCCTGGTTTTTAAATTCTAGTAAATCCAAAACTCGTCTGAAATTCATGAAACTTGGCATGCTATCATGTAGCGGCATCAACATGTCATGGTATAAATTTTGTCCCATTTGGGGCAGGTTTGGGTATAAGCTTCTCACAAACCAGAGCTTCTCACAACAAGCATGATGGTTTCGGTAGGGAACATGCCACCTTTGGGGACGAAATGATATCCGTTGCCTCTTATTACTTTCAAAAAATTCGAGTGTCAACATAGAACAATAGGAGTGTTGTGTGAATTTTTGTGATTTTTCGGGGTTCATTTGGACATTTTTATGCATTAACTGAGTTTTCAATGCATTTATGTGCATAATTCAAATTTGAACTACATGCACATGCTCCAGTGCATATAAATTGGTTGAAATATCAAATCTGTGTCCTTGGGTGCATGCTTAGGTCCCATGCAAGAAATGGGAATGAATTTCAAACACCGGGGCAACATTGATTGCCGGCAAAACATTAAGATGCTTGGTTTTTAAATTCTTGTAAATCCAAAACTCGTCTGAAATTCATAAAACTTGGCATGCTATCATGGAGCGGCATCAACATGCCGTGGTGCAAATTTTGTCCCATTTGGGGCAGGTTTGGGTATATGCTTCTCACAAACCGGAGCTTCTCACAACAAGCATGATGGTTTTCGGTAGGGAACGTCCCACCTTTGGGGACGAAACGATATCCATTGCCTCTTATTGCTTTCAAATTTTTTTCTCGTGTCAACATAGAACAACAGGAGTGTTGTGTGAATTTTTGTGATTTTTTGGGGTTCGTTTGGACATTTTATGCATTAGCTGAGTTTTCGATGCATTTTATGTGCATAATTCAAATTTGAATTACACGCACATGCTTCAGTGCATATAAATTGGTTGAAAAAAATCAAATATGTGTCCTTGGGTGCATGCTTAGATCCCATGCAAGAAATGGGAATGAATTTCAAACACTGGGGCACCGTTGATTGCCGGCAAAACATTTAGATGCCTGGTTTTTAAATTCTAGTAAATCTAAAACTCGTCTGAAATTCATGAAACTTGGCATGCTATCATGGAGCGGCATCAACATGTCATGGTACAAATTTTGTCCCATTTGGGGCAGGTTTGGGTATATGCTTCTCACAAACCGGAGCTTCTCACAACAAGCATGATGGTTTTCGGTAGGGAACGTCCCACCTTTGGGGACAAAACGATATCCATTGCCTCTTACTGCTTTCAAATTTTTTTCTCGTGTCAACATAGAACAACAGGAGTGTTGTGTGAATTTTTGTGATTTTCGGGGTTCGTTTGGACATTTTTATGCATTAACTGAGTTTTCAATGCATTTTATGTGCATAATTCAAATTTAAACTACATGCACATGCTCCAGTGCATATAAATTGGTTGAAAAATCAAATCTTGTCCTTGGGTGCATGCTTAGGTCCCATGCAAGAAATGGGCATGAATTTTAAACACCGGGGCACCGTCAATTGCCGGCAAAACATTGAGATGCCTGGTTTTTAAATTCTAGTGAATTCAAAATTATGTTAACCATTCATGTGACGCCACGTGTCTTAGTTTTAATGGCTGTAGGAGGTGTCGTGTGGACAGCTGCTTAACCTTGACTGAATGGGAGGCGTGCGAGCGTCGTCCGGTGCGCAGGCTGGCCGAGAGGCGTGCAAGCTGTCCTCGAGTGCGCAGGCTCACTGGGAAGCGAGCCCTTTGATTTCCATGGTCGCCCGCCTTGCTCGTGTCCTCTCCATTAATGGCGCCCAAGCCGCAGTTTAATTCGCTTTTTAAATATAAAACACTCATCGCAAACGTTTTAGTTAGAACACCCGTATGCAAACCGACAGCTTCCGAGGAAGCCAAGAGAAAATGTGCCGAGCAGGATTTCTGCAGCTCTTGATCGCAAAGGATTTAGATAGAACACCCGTATGCAAAGTGAGAGCAGCGTAGGATTTGTGCATCCCTTCAACGCAAATGGTTGTTCTGGATGACCCGTGTGCAACCACGTACAAACAATATGGTAAGATTTGCATCTATCATATTGGGTATGTTGCCATTTCTCAAACTGGAAAGATTTACATTTGTTGATCTAGTAACGTTGCCATTTGTTAATCCTTGTTACACTGTGATTTGTAAAAATATGCAGCAAGAAATCATTAGCACTGTGTAATTTTTGCAACTAAAATTCAGTAATTAAGCATAGATTTCATTCATGCATTAAGCAGTCGTTCTTAATTTATACAAACAGTTCAACTCGACAGATGAACCGACCAAACTTCTCCCCAATTGTTGCCAACCACGTAGTGAAATAGCTAGTTCAACTATATATACTAGCTAATTTTAAGTACATTGTACAGTTCAACCACACATCTATAGTCAGATGAACTGAACAAAATAGCCCCTAAATACTACTACTACCACGGAGGGGCTTTGTGGTACTTCCGGCAGCCTCACCTCTGCCGAGCGCACTCAGTAAGAGGCAGAGGAGGAGGAGGAGCCTACCGACGAGCTGGACAAATGCAATATGGTGCCTGCCGCTGCTGCACATTCAGCGACGCTCGCCAGCTTGAACGCACACTGCCGCTCCAGACGATCCCTCTCGAAGCGGCCAGACTGCTCATAGATCTCCTGATTCCTCGCCTATGCGTCGGCGTGTGCTGCGGCCATGGCTGCGGTAAGGCTCTTTGCGTGCTCGACGAGGCGCTCCTCCTTTTGCCGCATGAACTCGATGTAGTGCGCAAGGTCACTGATGCACGTGCGGGCCTCCACCTCCGCCCCTCCTTCGGGTGGCGGTGACGGAGCGGGTGATGATCCCGGCGGCCGACGATGGGGTGGCGGCCATGACCACCACCTCCTGCCTTCGGGCCGTGGTGGCAGAGCGGGTGATAGCCACGGTGGCCGGCAGTGGGGTGGCGTCCACGACGGCCACCTCCCGCCTTCGGGCCACGGCGGCGCAGCGGGAGATGGCCCTGGCTTTCAACGGTGGTGTGGCGGCAACGGCGGCCAGCAACAGCTACCGGCGGGCAGTGGCGGCGGAGCGTGTTGTGTGTGTTCCACCCACACCCAACAGGGACGCCACACGCACTACACTACATCGAGGACTGCGCCGCCGCCGCGGTGTAGCCTCCCAGCTGGAGCTGTCCTCTGATGATGGCGGAGTGGCTGAGCGATGACGACGGACCAGTGCCATTGGTGATTGTGGAAGAAGCAGACGAGATAAGCTACAGGGAGGGAGGGGAAAATGCGACGTAGGACTCGCCGGCCATGAGGGTTTTTATAGCAGGCCGGTAAGCATTTGGATTTTGTGGGATTTCACCAAGCCAGGCGGGAAGCTTGCGCGGGAACCCGGGAGGTTACATGGGAACGGGCTCACCGATGATTCATTGACGCCACCGTTTGGCCAAAAGAACGCCACTGCGCGCTGCGCAAGCTTGTGCTGTAAGCCATCTGCGGAAACGGGGTGACAAGACGTGCGTGAGGAGGACGAGAGGACACGTACACATACAGTTAATAAAAAAATTGTGATTTAATTACCTACTATACCCCCGTCCTGGTTTATAAGTAGGATTATTAACTAATAAAATACAAATGCATGTCGCCATAGATTATATCGTTGGAGTCGTATTTGAACATAGTTTCCAACTATACAATTTTTGTAACACGCATTAATACTTTTTTGGTTAAATTTAAGATTATACACCAGCAAGTGTTTGCCCGCAACACACATGGCTTATTCCATCACAAACAGCTCTAATGGATCAACTGTCTGTCACGTATCGCACACGCAACTCTAATCTGATTCGTGCTTGATGTTGATAACCCACAAGTATAGGGGATCGCAACAGTTTTTGAGAAGTAAGAGTGTCGAACCCAACAAGGAGCTAAAGGTAGAACAAATATTCCCTCAAGTTCTATCGACCATCGATACAACTCTACGCACGCTTGACGTTCGCTTTACCTAAAACAAGTATGAAACTAGAAGACTTTGTAGGTGTTTTTGGATAGGTTTGAAAGATAATAAAGAGAACTTAAATAAAAACTAGGGGCTGTTTAGATAAAGAAACAATAAATTTAGTATAATGAGTGTGGAAAAGTGGTGGTAGGAGTTGTGGAATTGTCCCTAAGTAATTGACTACTTTACTAGACCTATAGCAAGTTTTATGTGGGAGAGGCCACTACTAGCATGTCATCCCTGACTTGGAATTCTATGCACTTATGATTGGAACTATTAGCAAGCATCCGCAACTACTAACGTTCATTAAGATAAACCCAACCATAGCATTAAGATATATTGGTCCCCCTTCAATCCCGAATGCATCAATTTCTATGCTAGGTTGAAGCTTCTGTCACTCTTGCCCTCCAATACATAGTCCTATCAACATACAACTAACCCTGTGGTGTGATCCACACGCGCACTCATATGATGGGCACCAAAGGACAGCAACATAACCACAAGCAAATTAAATCAATCAAAGCAATTCATCAACCACCGATAGGACAACGAAAATCTACTCAGACATCATAGGATGGCAACACATCATTGGATAATAATATGAAGCATAAAGCACCATGTTCAAGTAGAAAATGCTTAGTGATATGATGAGATAGAACAATGTCAACGATGGCTCCTCTCCCACCCCTCCCACCTCACCCCTCTCCCTCCAACAATGGCGAACTATAATCTAGATCAATGGAGGGTCTTCTACATTGGGATTTCTCCCCCGGCCAAGCGGTGGAGACTCAGGTGCACAAAGGATTTGGTACTATTGTTCATTTCTCCCCCATTGGAGATGCAACGGAGTTTTTCCTAGTGGTGGCTTTCTCCTCTGCCTCCTTCCCCCTTTCGGTTGATTCGGCGGGTCTTGCTCTACAATGTTGCATTGGTGGATTCTCTCTAGGTTTCAAGGTCAAACATCTTGCTGGTAGACATTACCATTTCTCTGTGGCCTCAAATAAAGTTGGTCATTTCATCTATGGTCTTAAGGACCGTGTTTGGCCTGATTTTGTTTGTCATTTCAACCTCTATCGACACAATGCTTGGTTCAACGCTCAACATGATCAAAAGTGGCATTCGCATCAAGAACTTACTGAGGTGGTTTTACGTTCTCCTTTGGCTATCAAAACAAAGTTTCACTTTACACCTAGTGATGATCTTCAACATAATAATTCTACCAAGGAGTTTGCAAAATTTGGTCTCTCTATTCCTCATTCGAGTGCTGTGATTGAACATGATTCAAACATTCAAATGGATAATACTATGGTTCATACCTACAAGGTTATTTTTGGTAGTTTCCAATCGGACATTTCCATACACAACAAAGACAACAATTTTATCCGTTTTGGCAACTTCCATTCAGCATTTACTGTTGATAATCAAGAGCATCAATCAACATTTATTGGCAATAATTATCGGTCCTCTTATTGGGATTCCATTCCAACTTTAATCCTCTTACACATTATGGATTTCCGACAGGCAGGATATGATGACCCGCAAATAGCAAAAATTTGGGCCCTGGACTCGGTCCCGTCTGCAGAATTCATTTGTAAAAAGGCCAACATTTGCTCGTGGTGCAAACAATTAGGCCACCTTGGCCATAACTGTACAAGACAAGCTATGGAAAATCAGACGGCCCAGGTAATTCCCACTATTCCTAATAGGGCCCGTTTTCCTTCTGAGACCAGCACAACTAGTTTAAAGAAAAGATTTTCTTGCATTATTTGCTCCTCTGCAGATCATTTCTCGGATTTCTACCCTTCCAAATTATTTTTCCATTATTGCCACCTATTAGGTCACTTACCTAATGATTGTGGAAATATGGATTGTACCTATCTGTGGTGGAAACCCAAAGAGCTTTCCAAGGGGCGTCCCTCTACAGTTGATGCAATTTTAGAAAAAAATAAAGGTCAGGATTGTATTCCTAAGCGAGGGCATATAGCAAAACAGTCTAACGCCTCCTGTGTTATCAACTCGACGTCACATTAAAATCAGATATCCACTTGCCATAGCTCATTGATTACCTACCTTGATCGCAATAAAAAAGAAGAGGAATTTACAACCGTCCCATGCAGTATATGCGGCCGGTATGGACACATGGTGCATTCTTGTTGGAAGGGAAGAGAAGCGCAGAGACTAATATGGAGGCCTAAAACAATTACCGATGCCGCTACGCATTCCACTCCCCTCCCTCTGCCTTCCTTCAGAGCTCCTCCTCTTGCAACAATGGCAAACTACCCTGTCAACGTCGTCCCATACATCCCTACGGGGATGACCATCGAGCTCGGGCCGGCTGATCGGATTGTTCGCAGCGACATGGCGGTGCACCCGGTCCCTCCCCTCAACCACGACTTCCTGGTCATTGCCGAAGTGAACCACCATGTCCCACTCCACCATAAGGCTGCTCTGAGGCAGGTAATCACTGGTTTGCTGCATGAATCCAACTTTGCTCCGACTGAAATAGATGATCACCCACTAGGCATTGCTATATATGGATTTCCCAGCCCGCTGATGCGGGACAATGTGGTGGGTACTACCTTTGAGATTGATGCTGAGGAAGAAGGGGTGTAAACACTATAGTTTCTTTTGTTCCGCATGATGAGGCACTCAATATGAGGCTCACTACTTTTGGGCTTGATGTTTGGATTCTATACATTGGATTTCCGCAAGATTACCAAACATATCATTACCTGCATAGATCTATAGATGGTTTGGTAGTCTGACACACTGGCACAACCCGAGGGGTGACAGAAAGCTTGTTCTCATCCGTGCCAAAGTCATTCACCTAAGGCTGGTGCCAAAAAGTTTAGTGATCCGCCAGCTAGGTGGAAATCGCAGGTGCTGGACAGTCTGTGTCACAATGCTGAGAAGTTCAGATTGGAATGCCCATCTGCCTGAAGTTCCTCCTGCTGGAGAAGATCCACCACCTGTAGATGGCATCCCTCACCCTCTCTATGGGGAAGGACTCAATGCTGAATAGCTTTACCAAATGCAACTTAATAATTGGATGGAGCAACAAGGTGATGGCAACAATGTTGCAGAAGATGTGGGAGAAAATGTTGCAGACCAGGCTGACATCAAAATCCATCCTCAACGGGGTGAATGGCCAGCTTCCCCCCCCCCACCTGCACCACCTGCACTATACAATTTCCAAGAGTGGTTGGCCAATGAGGGTCTGCAAGTTCAGGATGGTATCCTACCAAGGAACAATCTGCAAGACAGCCCTTATGTAGCTTGGAATGATTCCATCTCCTATAGTAGTTTCACCACAAACTCTGACTCTGATGCTTTAGTGCTTGTACCAGCTAGTATCCTGCAGGCCCTGCAAAGGAATGGCTCTCTCACCTTGCCTAACACTGCTGCTCCCTCAGAACAGCATAATGAACTATTAATTCCCAGAGAGGAGGTACAGACCCCACAGATTCAGTTCAATATTTCTGTCACTAATGCTGGTATGAACATTAGTTTTTTTGATGGCAATGAGTTCATGACTGGGATGTTAATCGCTGAACCTCTGTCATATGTGCCCATCACCAATTTTCTCTCAAGAACCATTATGCCAGCTCTTGCCACTATTGGCCCTTGGGCACATGGATATGGCATGAGGCCAACTAGTCTGGATATTCATTTGTCCCTCTCTGATTTTGAAGGTGCAGTTCAGGTCACTTCTTACAGGGTGAAGCTGATGGTACAGTCACTTCGACTGTCCAGCTTTGGGCTATTGACAGAGAGGAAATGCAGGCTCTTCCTGAGGATAACCAGACAGTTACACTCCCTGTAGATAATCAGGCTGTGGCTTTCTCTGAAATTTCTGAAGACACTGTTGCAGGTGACACAACTGAAGTTCAGACTGGAGTTTCTGAAGATATTGTTGCAGGAGATATAATTGAGGTTCGGTCTGTGGCTTTCTCTGAAGCTTCTGCAGATTCTGCTACAGGGGACATAACTGAAGTACAGGCTGGTTTTCAAGGGTGGGGGCCCAAGGAAAACGTGGTAAGAATAAAGCTCAAGTATCTGTTGCTAGTGTGCGTAGAAGCTCTCGCTCCAATAAGTATGATGGTTTTAAGGTGCCTGCACTTACTGACAGCAGGGCAAAATCTTCCAAGGTGAAACCCAGAGTCATCCCAAATGCAGTATCTGTGGTGGTCATTACCGAGATCACTGAAGATCAGTTTGAAGAGGGTGAAATACCACCTCCCATGACAGTTGATCAAATCCAGAACATTGCTATGCAGAAATGTGTTGTGCCATCGGAGGAAGTAACTGAAGAACTGCTCTTGGCAGAGAAGGGGGCTGGCCCTTCTTCCTCTTCCACTTAATTTAAGTTTTATTTCCTTGATTTTATGGCCTCGCTTTCGAACTGGAATGTTTTGTGTTGGAATATTCGGGGCATGAACTCAGACCCTAAACTTTTGGCTTTATTAAATGCTATTGCTACCAGTGGCTGCGCAGTCGTGTGTTTGCAGGAATCTAAAAAGTCTGCCTTTGATAATTCTTATATTAACTCATGTTGCCCCAAACGCTTTGACAAGTTTGCTTTCATCCCTTGAAGGTGTGCATCAGGTGGTATTGTAACTATCTGGAATAGTGCTATCTTTACTGGCACAGTGTTGATTGAAGAAGAATTTGCCCTAGTAATTCACTTTAAATCCACCCACTCTGCCCAAATGTGGACCTTGGTTAACATATATGGTCCTTGCTAAGGTGATGCCCGAATTGACTACACAAACTGGTTACTTAACCTTAATATACCCAACAATGAAGGCTGGCTTCTAGTGGGAGATTTTAGTTACATCCGTAGCCCCACTAATAGAAATAAACCTGGTGGAAACATTAATGATATGATTACTTTCAATGATTTCATCCGTACACAGGGCCTGATTGAACTTCCTCTAAAAGGAAGAACTTTTACTTGGAGTAACATGCAGGATGATCCCTTACTTGAACAGTTAGATTGGTTTTTCACTTCAACTCACTGGACCACATCATACCCCAACACCATTGTAAAACCACTCTCTAAACCAGTCTCAGACCACATACCTTGTGTATCCATTGAAATAGATATCCCTAGAAGTAATCTTTTTAGGTTTGAGTCCTATTGGATCCAACACCCTGGTTTCATGGATTTGGTAGCTTCTTCTTGGAACAAAACTGTACACTCAGACAACTATGCCACTATTGTCTCCAAGAAATTCAAAACACTCACATATGAGCTCAAAAGATGGAGCAAGTACATTTCCAAACTTACTACTGCCATAGCTAACTCTAATATCACACTCGCTGAATTGGACTCATTGGAAAATAAAAGACTTCTTACAATCCCAGAGAGGAACTTCAGAAGAATTCTCAAAAATCATCTACTCCATGTATTAGATTACCAAAAACAATACTGGAGGAAGAGATGTACCATAAGATGGGCTAAGTTTGGTGATGAGGACCCAAATTTTTTCAAAGCAATGGCATCCGAGAGGTATCGAAGGAATACTATTACCTCTCTTAAGTTGGATAATGACACTATTGTTGAAGACCACATTGGAAAAGAAGCTTTACTCTACCAAAGATTCAAACAAAGATTGGGAACTTCAGGAGCTTTTCAAATGAAATTCAACCTCGCAAATATTATCAAAAAAAGGAATGACCTTGACCAATTAACACTTCCATTCTCTAGAGAGGAAATTAACAATGTCATCAAAGAAATGCCTGCAGACCGAGCTCTAGGACCTAATGGTTTCACAGGCATATTTCTCAAAACCTACTAGCATATTATCAAGGAGGACTTCTACAAACTATGTGATCAATTCCATGCTGGTACCTTAAACCTGGAAAGTGTCAATGAAGGATATATTACCCTGATCCCTAAAATTCCCTCTCCGGCTTCAGTAAATGACTACAGACCTATTACACTCCTAAACTGCTATCTCAAAGTGATTACAAAGCTACTTGCCAATCGTCTACAAAAGATTATTCTGAAGATTATACACAGGAATTAGTACGGTTTCATTAAGGGCAGAGCAATCCAAGACTGCCTCGCTTGGGCCTTCGAATACATACACCAATGCCAGAACTCCAAGAATAAGATTGTGCTCCTCAAATTAGACTTTGCCAAGGCATTTGACACCATTGAACATGATGCAATGTTAGAAATAATGAAACATATGGGATTCAATGATAAATGGCTTCAATGGATTAAATCTTTATTTTCTACTGGCAAATCCTCTGTTCTCCTCAATGGTGTACCGGGTAGACAATTCATCTGTAAAAGTGGTGTTTGATAGGGTGATCCACTCTCTCCTCTTATTTTTTTGCTGGCTGCTGATCTCTTGCAAGCAACCATTAATGATGCCTTCAGACATGGATTGCTCCAGTTACCCTTCCCTAGACAAAACCAAATTGATTACCCGGCCATCCAATATGCTGACGACACTATTATCATTATGCCAGCATGCCCTGATCAAGCACAAACAATGAAAAATATTCTCACTGACTATGCCACTTCAATTGGTCTCAAAATAAACTTCCATAAATCAACATTGGTACCAATTAATTGTGATGAGGTATTAAGTACAGAAATAGCCCAACTCTTTGGATGTACTATCGGAAAGATGCCATTCACATACCTTGGATTACCCCTTGGGACGACCAAACCTTCGGTCCAGGATCTAATGCCTATTGTCTGTAACATGGAAAGAAGGCTCACATCTACTTTATCCCTGATGTCTTATGGCTCCAAATTGTCCTTACTAAACACGGTCATCACCTCACTCACAATATTTGCCCTATGCACTCTGAGATTCCCACCTAAAATCTTAGAACTGTTGGATAAACTAAGAAGGAGATGCCTCTGGACAAAGAAGACAGAACAAGGTGAAAAATGCAACTCACTGGCTGCATGGGATAGAGTGTGCAGACCAAAGAAGAGTGGGGGGCTGGGAATCATAAATCTCAAGATACAAAGTGATTCTCTCCTACTTAAATATTTACACAAGTTCTACAATTGCCATGACCTTCCCTGGGTGGAACTGATTTGGACCACCTACTATACCAATAAAATCCCACATGCATCTGACTCATGTGGGTCATTCTGGTGGAGGGACATCCTCAAGCTAACTCCCATTTTTAGAGGGATTTCAAAGGTGGACATGAGATGTGGGGACAATGTACTAATGTGGAAAGACCTGTGGTTGGAAGAAGTACTAGCTGACACACGTCCTAGGGCATTTTCTTATATCAGAAATGAAGACTGCTCAGTCAAAGATTTCTTGACCATAAACTCCTTGGAAGAAGCATTCTTTCTGCCACTCTCTACACAAGCCCTGGGAGAACTTCAAGATATACAAAACTTGGTGACACACATTACATTAGACAATAGCCAAAATGCAAAAGATATCTAGACTTATCCTTGGAGAGGAAGAGAATTTTCAGCCAGCAAATACTACAAATTCTACTTTAGGGATATGAAGGCACATAAGTCCTATCAATGGCTATGGAAATCAAAAGTCAATGCTAAGATCAAGGTCTTTGGGTGGCTCATGATGTCTGATAGATTGAACACAAGAAACATGTTGAAAAGAAGGCATTATAACGTTGGTACCAACCTCAACTGCCTGCTTTGTGGCCAAAAAGAAGAAGACATTGATCACATGATCCTCACTTGCCCATTTAGCAGGAATTGCTGGGTAACCTTTGGTCTAGACCCTTGAGACCAAGCCACTCGATTGTCCTGGTTAGAACAAGCTAAAATCATTTGGGGTAGACCTTTGTTCATGGAGATCATCCTTCAAGCATCCTGGAGTATTTGGAAAGAAAGGAACAATAAACTTTTCAGAGACATAAATCCATCCTACCACTCTTGGCTGAGCAGATTCAAGGAAGATTTTAGTCTCCTTCAATATAGGGTTAAAGATAATAAGAAAGAGTTTATCTTCTTACTTTTTGATTCCCTACCCTCTGATTAGATACACCCTTTAAGTCAGTTTAAATCCCACTACAAAGTAGATGGGATGAAACTTGTACATGATGTAACTACAGCTTTGTAAATTGTGTGCAATTTATAATATATATGACAGTGGGAGCATCTCCCACTGTCCCAGTTCCTCAAAAAACCATGTTGAAGTAGAGGGTACAGTGGGTTGCGGGAGAGAGGACCGCTGTAGATAGAGGGGGGAAGGTGATGGAGATGTTGGTGAAGATGGCGGAGGTGTTGGTGAAGATCACGGTGATGATGATGGCCACGTCAGCGTTCCCGCGCCACCAGAAGAGAAGGGGAGAGGGGGCCCCTTCTTCCTCTTCTTCTTCCTTGACCTCCTCCCTAGATGGGAGAAGGGTTTCCCCTCTGGTCCTTGGCCTCCATGGAATGGGAGGGGCAAGAGCCCCTCTGAGATTGGATCTGTCTCTCTCTGTTTCTGCGTTCTCAGATTCTGCCCTTTCACCGTTTCTTATATATCCAGAGATCCGTAACTCCGATTGGATTGAAACCTTCGCTCCAATTTTTTTTTCTGAAAATTAGCTTTCTTGCGGCCAAAGAAGAGCATTAACCACCTTACGATGGGCCCACGAGGGTCAGGGGCGCGCCCAGGGGGGGTGGGGCGCGCCCCCTGCCTCGTGGCTCCCTCGGGCACCGTCTCATGTTGATTTTCTCCCCATATTTCACATATATTCCAAAAATAATCTCTATCCGTTTTTATCCCGTTTGTACTCCGTTTGATATGGATTTTCTGCGAAACAAAAACATGCAACAAACAGGAACTGGCACTGGGCACTAGATCAATATGTTAGTCCCCAAAAATAGTATAAAAAGTTGCCAAAAGTATATATGAAAGTTGAATAATATTGGCATGGAACAATCAAAAATTATAGATACGACGGAGACGTGTCAGCATCCCCAAGCTTAATTCCTGCTCGTCCTAGAGTAGGTAAATGATAAAAAAGATAATTTTCGATGTGGAATGCTACCTAGCATAATCTTGATCACATATCTAATCATGGCATGAATATTAAGATACGAGTGATTCAAAGCAATAGTCTATCATTTGACATAAAAACAATAATACTTCAAGCCTACCAATAAAGCAATCATGTCTTTTCAAAATAACATGGCCAAAGAAAGTTACCGCTACAAAATCATATAGTCTGGCTATGCTCCATCTTCACCACACAAAATATTCACATCATGCACAACCCCAATGACGAGCCGAGCAATTGGTTCATACTTTTTAACACGCTTCAGCTTTTTCAACCCTCACGCAGTACATGAGCGCAAGCCATGGTTATAGCACTATAGGTGGAATAGAATATGATGATGGGGGTTATGTGGAGAAGACAAAAAAGGGAGAAAGTCTCACATCGACGCGGCTAATCAATGGGCTATGGAGATGCCCATCAATTAATATCAATGCGAGGAGTAGGGATTGCCATGCAACGGATGCGCTAGATCTATAAGTGTATGAAAGCTCAAACTGAAACTAAGTGGGTGTGCATCCAACTTGCTTGCTCATGAAGACCTCGGGCATTTGAGGAAGCCCATCATCGGAATATACAAGCCAAGTTCTATAATGAAAATTCCCACTAGTATATCAAAAGTGATAACTCAAGAGACACTCTATATGAAGAACATGGTGCTACTTTGAAGCACAAGTGTGGTAAAAGGATAGTAATATTGCCCCTTTTTCTTTTTCTTTTTTTTTGAATGGGCTTCTTTGGCCCCCTTTTTTATTTAGGCTTCTTTGGCCTCTCTCCTTTTTTTCTTGGGGCAATGCTCTAATAATGATGATCATCACACTTTTATTTACTTACAACTCGATTGTCGGTGTCAAAACCGGCGGATCTCGGGTAGGGGGTCCCGAACTGTGTGTCTAAGGCGGATGGTAACAGGAGGCAGGGGACACGATGTTTTACCCAGGTTCGGGCCCTCTTGATGGAGGTAAAACCCTACGTCCTGCTTGATTTATTCTTGATAATATGAGTAGTACAAAAGTTGATCTACCACGAGATCAGAGAGGCTAAACCCTAGAAGCTAGCCTATGGTATGATTGTATGTTGTCCTACGGACTAAAACCCTCCGATTTATATAGACATCGGAGGGGGCTAGGGTTACACAAGGTCGGTTACAAAGGAGGAGATATACATATCCGTATTGCCTAGCTTGCCTTCCATGCCAAGTAGAGTCCCATCCGGACACGGGACGAAGTCTTCAATCTCGTATCTTCATAGTCCAACAGTCTGGCTAAAGGATATAGTCTAGCTGTCCGGAGACCCCCTAATCCAGGACTCCCTCAGTAGCCCCTAAACCAGGCTTCAATGATGACGATTCCGGCGCGCAGTTTGTCTTCGGCATTGCAAGGCGGGTTCCTCCTTCGAATACACCACAGAAGAATTTGAATACAAGGATAGTGTCTGACCCTGCAAAATAAGTTCCACATACCACCGTAGAGAGAATAATATTTCCACCAATCTAATCTGCTGACATGTTTTGGCAGCATGATATCACACCACGGCCCGGTAATTATTTGAACCGTTTTTCTTTAACCAGCCCCCACACATAACGCGAGGCAGTTTCTTGACACGTCTCGTCAAAGCAGAGATCGTGTTCCCCTTATTACGGGATTCTCATCAATACGGATGCGGGTAACCCAACTGCGCCATCAATTATGGCGCTTGGGGGATAAGCGAGTTTTACCAGGCAAGTGGGGGCGCATAGTTTAGTCCGCCCTTATAAAGGGATAAGATCTCATGTTTTTCTACCCACGCCTTCTTCCTCCTTGCTCATCCACTCTCGTGCACTCAAGCTCCAGCGCCCAAGTCCGCATCCTCCTCCTCAAGTTTCTCCAAACATGTCCAGAGCGGGAGGCAAGTGGATGGCCTCCTCCGTCACAGAGGGGCACATCAAAAAGTTACGTGGAGCTGGATACTAAGCCGCGGATATCGCGCACCGGCTGCTAGACGCGGGGCAGATCGTCCCTACCCTGGAACCTCATGAAAGGGTGGTTTTCCTCCCCCATTTCATCCGTGGATTGGGGTTTCCCCTCCATCCATTCGTCCACGGCCTCATGTTCTACTACGGGCTGGACTTTCATGATCTGGCCCTGAATTTCATCCTCAACATCTCGGCGTTCATCGTCGTGTGCGAGGCTTTCCTCCGCATCCGGCCCCACTTTGGCATGTGGCTGAAGACCTTCAATATCAAGCCGAAGGTGGTGGGCGGCCAACAAGCGGAATGCAGTAGAGCCATGGTGGGCAAAATGCCCAATGTTATATGGCTCGAGGGCTCCTTCGTGGAGACCATAAAGGGGTGGCAATCGGGGTGGTTCTACATCACCGAGCTGCGCGACACCAACTGGGTGGCGACCCCCCGAGTTTTGATCCAGAATCCCCACGGGACTCACTTCCTGGAAGGAGAAGGGCCTGTCCTGGGGTTCATCGATGGAGCTGGACGGACTCCAGAAGTGTATCTGAAACATGACAAGCAAGAAACTTAAGCTTGTCAACATAGTCCAGGTCATGCTCTTCCGCCGGATCCTCCCGTGTCAACAACGGGATTTCAACTTATGGGAGTTCGACCCGGCCCGGCACCATACTCTAAGCGAGCTCTTCGATACAACGCACAAAGACGTCTGGAGGGTGCTGTTCAAGGGCGCCGAGGTCCCTCCCTCTCTCACCGAGGACTGCGGGGTAAGCGGGAAGCGCCCTGCGAATCCGGTAAGTTCTATACATCTGGTAGGATATTTATTTCCCATAGCTTAACCATGTGCGGGGTCTGGGCTCCCAGGCCTTTGACAGGACTGTGGAGGCATCGGAGCAAATTGACTGTCCGGCCCCTCTGCCCGAAGACACTGTGGGCGCTCTCCTGATGGAGATGCGGACTCTGGCTTCTTATGAGGTGCCGGAGAAGACCAAGAAGAAGGCCAAGGGAACCCGAAAGAGTTCCCGGGACCAGGTGGTATCTGACTCATCGTCCGATAACACCGACACACCCTCCTCCCGTGAAAACGAGGAGAAGGAAGATGAAGATTCTCCCCCTCCAGCCGGGGGAGACAAGAAAAGGAAGGCCGCCCCAACCGGGGAGGCCGAAGGGTCCAAGAAGGGAAGAACTCTCCTTCCGGACTGTTCCACCACCGCCACCGACGGTGAAGACGAGTGGCTGCTCAGGGCCAAGCCCCAGGCGAAGTCGTAAGTATTCGGATACCAGAGTAACTCATAGCATACCTTTGTCGCACTGCTGCTCGTAACGTCGAATATGATTATGCAGTCCGCCCCAAGCCCGTATCGATGTATCATTGTCGGACGGTTCCTTGCACTCGTCGGACAGGGATAGTGATACACTTCCCACCACCACCTCTCCTTGCCCTACAGACAATGCTGAGGTACTGTCTCAGGGGGCACTAAGCCGGGGGGAGACAGTCCCGGAGGCGCCTCAAGGCGACCTTCCAGACTCCAGGAGCAAAGGGAGCAAGGCTCCCGGGGGCTCCAAGTTCGGCTTTCAGCCGAACACCGCGCCGGAACCTCCAGTGGTTCCGGACTTGGGCAGGCAGCCCCTTCCAAAAGGGGCAAGACGCCCGTGCCGGTGACCTCTGTCCATCTAGAGGCACCGGACAACCTGCTGGGCGGCGCTTCCATCAACGAAGAGCACCGCACTATTATGAGTGCGGTGATCAAGAAGGTTTAGTCCGCCAAGAGCGGACTGACTGAAGCGTGTGCCGGCCTTCTAACAGGCTTTGAGGTAAGTATTTAAAATATAGGAAAAATATTACCGCATAGACAGTAGCCCCTGATGCTCTGTTTGGTGTTCACAAAGAAAAGCCGAATAGAGGATCAAATAATATATGCAGGAGTCTAATATAAGTATGTCTCTATGCGTATGCAGGCTTCGCTGCTGACCTCTGCTGCACTGACTGCGGAGGTCGCCGCACTAAAGCAGGACCTCGAGGGGTCCAAGAAAGAGCACAGCCTTGCCAAGAGGCAGCTCGAGGAGAACAAAGGTAACTAATACCTTGTCTATATATATAAAAGCAAATGTGGTTGCGAAATGACAGGATCATCATGAATGTGCCAGGGGCCACGACCGAAGTGGCGACCCTGAAGCAAGCGCTGTCCGAGGCTGAAGACAAAGCGGCCAAGGAGTGCACCGAGCGGGAGAAACAAGAGGCACGGGTGGGCGAGGTGCAGCAAGAGCTCCAGGCTCTCGTGAAGAAGCACGGGGCTTTGGAGCTTGACTCGAAGACGCGAGGGTCCGAGCTTGCCGCGGCCCTCGAGAGCACAAAGCATGCCAAGGCCAAAGCCCAAAAGGCCCTCCAGGAGATTGAGGCGATGAGGAGGATAGCGGCGGGTAAGGCATTCAATATGCAAAGCAAGCATGTGAAAGTAAATTACTTGTTACTTACCCGAGTCTGAAGCTCTCCAGGAGCATTCGCAGATTTGCCCCGCAGCGTGTCGGATGCCGCAAAATTTTACCAGGCCGAGGAGGGAAGCTCGACGGAGAAGCTGTTCTGGTCTCAGTATATTGGGACCGAACAGCCGATGCCTATGAGCAACCAGCTGAAACAACTGGTCGAGCTGCACAAGGCGGCCGAACAGGCCATGAAGGGCTTTATAGTCCGGATGTGGCCTGGCGACTCCCTTCCCAACAGCTACTTCGGCCTGGTGAGGCGGCTTGTGGATGCCTGCCCACGGCTGGAAGTCATCAAGCGGTTCGTCTATATAGAAGGTGCCCGCCGGGCTTTTGCCCGTGCAAAGGTGCACTGGGCCAAGATGGACGCTGAGAAGCTGGTGAAGGAGGGGCCGCCGCAGGGCAAGGAGCATCGCCACCAGGAAATGTATTATGAGGGTGTCTTGAAGGGTGCCCGTCTTGTGGCGGACGAGTGTGCAAAATATGTAATTTTTAAATGAACTTGCTGGTGTGATCCTGTATTATGAAAACTTGTTCATATGCGCTATGCAACGCTTGTTTGAATTTGAAATATTACCTTCTATGCGGCTGTTTATCAGATCTGAGAGATGGCCAGTCATCAGCTTCTGCCCCCATGCCACGAGTGCTGGGGTGTTCGGGATAAACCGAAGCACTCTTTTTCCCATTGTTGGGTCCTTCGAGGGAGGTGCTCAGCACAACGAACAAGGCAACCAGACTATAATGCTTTATCACTCTCACTTAGCCATAGAAGTCTACAATTTTAAATTTTGGCGAAGCCCCTAGTATTCGGAAGGCCGAATTCGGGGTGCTATCCACGCCTTAAGCCGGACAAAGCCAACTCCTCGCTCTAAGCGGCATAAGTATTTAGGGACTCGAAACCTCTTGAACAGCGACCAGCTCTCGCCTTATCATGACAGTCAGTTTTAGCTTTCTCTACTGAGGTGCTTAGCCCAGCTGAACCGGGGCACAATCGCAGTAGTTCTCCCAGTGCTACCTTAGCCGATATAGCGGAACGTAAGGTACCAAAACATGGGAGCCGAGCAAACCCAACTATTGACCCAAGACATGATTTGGAGCTGATGCATATAATGCTATAAGTTCGGGGTGTCGCACTGTCAAAAGTGTTCGGACTTGTCACGTCGTATTATGGGGTATGCTTAATCCCCTAGCGTATTGGCCATACCAGAGTGTACGGGTGCTGGATGTCATGAATGAACATACATATATATATGAAAAAGAAGAATAGAGAATGCGATAATAGTCTAGCGCTATGCATTGTTTATTCAAAAAGGTGCGTTAAAGCAGAATGATACAAGTAGTGCGATAAGGAAAAGGTAGTACTATTTGACATGTCCCCTCCAAGGGCAAGCTGAGGAATGGTATTTAAAGCAAGTATTTCATTCGTTGTCAAAGACCACCTGGGAGTTCCGTGGTGTGATGTAGCTTTCTGCCTCCTTGGTTGTTGCATCGTGTGTCCGGCAACTGTACTGCCGGACGGGGTTTCCAGAGATTAAAGTCTTCAAAAAGAGAAAAATAACAAAGCGGGAAGCCCCTAGTGCGGTTGAGCCGTGTCTTGGGGCGTGCCATAGTCGTGCCCCCTCCCCACCTGTGCCCATGGTATTTTTAATGCATAATTATGTACGCATGGCACGGATTTCACCGTCTGGGTGGTACTGGGGTGGGGGCCGCATTGCTATGCGAGCTCGGAACGTGCCAGACGGTCTTGTTGCCGACTACTCCGGGCGCGCCTGATGGTGTCTGGGTCTTGAATTGTTGAACTGGTGGAGTGCCTTAAGAGGCTGCTTTGCGCTTCTTCTGTGAGGGCCGCAGTGTGCTCCTCCGTACGGAGAGAGTGCTCTGTGTTTCCATTGACTGTGATGACCCCCCGAGGTCCTGGCATCTTGATCTTGACATATGCATAGTGTGGTACTGCGTTGAATCTCACGAATGCGGTTCGCCCGAGTAGTGCATGATAGCCACTGCGGAACGGGACTATATCGAAGATTAACTCCTCGCTTCGGAAGTTATCCGGGGATCCGAAGACCACTTCTAGTGTGACTGAGCCTGTGCAATGGGCCTCTACACCTGGTATGACGCCTTTGAAGGCCGTTTTTGTGGGTTTGATCCTTGAGGGGTCTATACCCATTTTGCGCACTGTGTCCTGATAAAGCAGGTTCAGGCTACTGCCACCGTCCATAAGGACTCGAGTGAGGTGAAATCCGCCGATGATTGGGTCTAGGACCAGTGCGGCAAATCCGCCATGACGGATACTAGTGGGGTGGTCCCGGCGATCGAAGGTGATCGGACAGGAGGACCATGGGTTGAACTTTGGGGCGACTGGCTCCAACACATATACGTCCCTTAACGCACGCTTCCGCTCCCTCTTGGGGATGTGGGTTGCGTATATCATGTTCACCGACCGCACTTGTGGGGGAAACCTCTTCTGTCCTCCGGTGTTCAGCGGCTGGGGCTCCTCCTCGTCATCGTTGTGTGACCCCTTATCTTTTTTCGGCATTTAACTTGCCGGCCTGCTTGAACACCCAACAATCCCCGTTGGTGTGGTTGGCCGGCTTGTCGGGGGTGCCATGTATTTGACATGAGCGATCGAGTATACGGTCCAAACTGGACGGGCCCGTAGTGCTTCTTTTGAATGGCTTTTTCCGCTGACCGGGTTTAGAGCCTCTGAATCCGGCATTGACTAACGTATCCTCGGTATTGTCACTGTTAATGCGGCGCTTGTGTTTGTTGCGACGTGACCTGCCATTGCCATCCTTGGTATCCAAAGTACCATGGTTCTTTGATATATTATTGCTGCGAGCCAGCCAGCTGTCTTCTCCCACACAAAAGTGGGTCATAAGTGTCGTGAGGGCTGCCATAGATTTCGGCTTTTCCTAGCCAAGGTGCCGGGCAAGCCACTCGTCGCGGATGTCGTGCTTAAAAGCTGCTAGGGCCTCTGCATCCGGACAGTCGACGATTTGATTTTTCTTTGTTAGGAACCATGTCCAGAATTGCCTGGCCGATTCCTCTGGCTGCTGAATTATGTGGCTCAAGTCATCAGCATCTGGTGGTCGCACATAAGTGCCCTAGAAGTTGTCAAGGAACGCGGCTTCCAGATCTTCCCAACAGCCAATGGATTCTGCTGGCAGGCTGTTGAGCTAATGCCGAACTGGTCCTTTGAGTTTAAGTGGGAGGTATTTGATGGCGTGTAGTGAAGGAAATATGCCATAGAGGCAATAATAAAGTTATTATTTATTTCCTTATAATCATGATAAATGTTAATTATTCATGCTAGAATTGTATTAACTGGAAACATAATACATGTGTGAATACATAGACAAACAAAGTGTCACTAGTATGCCTCTACTTGACTAGCTCGTTAATCAAAGATGGTTATGTTTCCTAACCATGAACAATGAGTTGTTATTTGATTAACAAGGTCACATCATTAATTGAATCATGTGATTGACATGACCCATTCCATTAGCTTAGCACCCGATCATTTAGTATGTTGCTATTGCTTTCTTCATGACTTATACATGTTCCTATGACTATGAGATTATGCAACTCCCGTTTTCCGGAGGAACACTTTGGGTGCTACCAAACGTCACAACATAACTGGGTGATTATAAAGGAGCATTACAGGTGTCTCCAAAGGTAGATGTTGGGTTGGCGTATTTCGAGATTAGGATTTGTCACTCCGATTGTCGGAGAGGTATCTCTGGGCCCTCTCGGTAATGCACATCACATAAGCCTTGCAAGCACTGCAACTAATATGTTAGTTGTGAGATGATGTATTATGGAACGAGTAAAGAGACTTGCCGGTAACGAGATTGAACTAGGTATTGGATACCGACGATCGAATCTCGGGCAAGTAACATACCGATGACAAAGGGAACAATGTATGTTGTTATGCGGTCTGACCGATAAAGATCTTCGTAGAATATGTAGGAGCCAATATGGGCATCCAGGTCCCGCTATTGGTTATTGACCGGAGACATGTCTCGGTCATGTCTACATTGTTCTCGAACCCGTAGGGTCCGCACGCTTAAGGTTACGATGACAGTTATATTATGAGTTTATGCATATTGATGTACTGAAAGTTGTTCGGAGTCCCGGATGTGATCACGGACATGACGAGGAGTCTCGAAATGGTCGAGACGTAAAGATTGATATATTGGAAGCCTATGTTTGGACATCGGAAGTGTTCCGGGTGAAATCGAGATTTTACCGGAGTACCGGGAGGGTTACCGGAACCCCCCGGGAGCCATATGGGCCTTCATGGGCCTTAGTGGAAAGGACAAAGGGGCAGCCCAAGGTGGCTGCGCCACTTCCCCCTCCCCTAGTCCTATTAGGACTAGGAGAAGGTGGCCGGACCCCCTCTCTCCCTTCCCCTCCGAGGAATCCTAGTTGGACTAGGATTGGGGGGAGGAATCCTACTCCCAGAGGGAGTAGGACTCTCCTGCGCCTCCCCTCCTTGGCCGGCCAGCCCTCCCCCTTGGCTCCTTTATATACGGAGGCAGGGGGCACCTCTAGACACACAAGTTGATCCACATGATCTATTCCTTAGCCGTGTGCGGTGCCCACCATATACCTCGATAATACTGTAGCGGAGTTTAGGCGAAGCCCTGCTGCTGTAGTTCATCAAGATCGTCACCACACCGCCGTGTTGACGGAACTCTTCCCCGACACTTTGCTGGATCGGAGTCCGGGGATCGTCATCGAGCTGAACGTGTGCTCGAACTCGGAGGTGCCGTAGTTTCGGTGCTTGATCGGTTGGATCGTGAAGACGTACGACTACTTCCTCTACGTTGTGTGATCGCTTCCGCAGTCGGTCTGCGTTGGTACGTAGAAAACACTCTCCCCTCTCGTTGCTATGCATCACATGATCTTGAGTGTGCGTAGGAAATTTTTTGAAATTACTACGTTCCCCAACAGTGGCATCCGAGCCTAGGTTATTTATGTTGATGTTATATGCACGAGTAGAACACAAGTGAGTTGTGGACGATACAAGTCATACTGCCTACCAGCATGTCATACTTTGGTTCGGCGGTATTGTTGGACGAGACGACCCGGACCAACATTACGCGTACGCTTACGCGAGACCGGTTCTCCCGACGTGCTTTGCACACAGGTGGCTAGCGGGCGACTGTCTCTCCAACTTTAGTTGAACCAAGTATGGCTACGCCCGGTCCTTGCGAAGGTTAAAACGGAGTCTATTTGACAAACTATCGTTGTGGTTTTGATGCGTAGGTGAGATTGGCTCTTACTTAAGCCCATAGCAGCCACGTAAAACATGCAACAACAAAGTAGAGGACGTCTAACTTGTTTTTGCAGGGCATGTTGTGATGTGATATGGTCAAGGCATGATGCTGAATTTTATTGTATGAGATGATCATGTTTTGTAACCAAGTTATCGGCAACTGGCAGGAGCCATATGGTTGTCGCTTTATTGTATGCAATGCAATCGCGATGTAATGCTTTACTTCATTACTAAACGGTAGTGATAGTCGTGGAAGCATAAGATTGGCGAGACGACAACGATGATACGATGGAGATCAAGGTGTCGCGCCAGTGAGGATGGTGATCATGACGGTGCTTCGGAGATGGAGATCACAAGCACAAGATGATGATGGCCATATCATATCACTTATATTGATTGCATGTGATGTTTATCCTTTTATGCATCTTATCTTGCTTTGATTGACGGTAGCATTATAAGATGATCTCTCACTAAATTATCAAGAAGTGTTCTCCCTGAGTATGCACCGTTGCGAAAGTTCTTCGTGCTGAGACACCACGTGATGATCGGGTGTGATAGGCTCTACGTTCAAATACAACGGGTGCAAAACAGTTGCACACGCGGAATACTCAGGTTATACTTGACGAGCCAAGCATATACAGATATGGCCTCGGAACACGGAGACCGAAAGGTCGAGCGTGAATCATATAGTAGATATGATCAACATAATGATGTTCACTGATGAAACTACTCCATCTCACATGATGATCAAACATGGTTTAGTTGATTTGGATCACGTGATCACTTAGAGGATTAGAGGGATGTCTATCTAAGTGGGAGTTCTTAAGTAATATGATTAATTGAACTTAAATTTATCATGAACTTAGTACCTGATAGTATCTTGCTTGTTTATGTTGATTGTAGACGTGTTGTTGTTCCGTTGAATTTTAATGCGTTCCTTGAGAAAGCAAAGTTGAAAGATGATGGTAGCAATTACACGGACTGGGTCCGTAACTTGAGGATTATCCTCATTGCTGCACAGAAGAATTACGTCCTGGAAGCACCGCTGGGTGCCAGGCCTGCTGCTGGAGCAACACCAGATGTTATGAACGTCTGGCAGAGCAAAGCTGATGACTACTCGATAGTTCAGTGTGCCATGCTTTACGGCTTAGAATCGGGACTTCAACGACGTTTTGAACGTCATGGAGCATATGAGATGTTCCAGGAGTTGAAGTTAATATTTCAAGCAAATGCCCGAATTGAGAGATATGAAGTCTCCAATAAGTTCTATAGCTGCAAGATGGAGGAGAACAGTTCTGTCAGTGAGCATATACTAAAAATGTCTGGGTATAATAATCACTTGATTCAATTGGGAGTTAATCTTCCAGACGATTGCGTCATTGACAGAATTCTCCAATCACTGCCACCAAGCTACAAGAGCTTCATGATGAACTATAATATGCAAGGGATGAACAAGACTATTCCCGAGCTCTTCGCGATGCTGAAAGCTGCGGAGGTAGAAATCAAAAAGGAGCATCAAGTGTTGATGGTTAACAAAACCACTAGTTTCAAGAAAAAGGGCAAAGGGAAGAAGAAGGGGAACTTCAAGAAGAACGGCAAACAAGTTGCTGCTCAAGAGAAGAAACCCAAGTCTGGACCTAAGCCTGAAACTGAGTGCTTCTACTGTAAGCAGACTGGTCACTGGAAGCGGAACTGCCCAAAGTATTTGGCGGATAAGAAGGATGGCAAGGTGAACAAAGGTATATGTGATATACATGTTATTGATGTGTACCTTACTAATGCTCGCAGTAGCACCTGGGTATTTGATACTGGTTCTGTTGCTAATATTTGCAACTCGAAACAGGGGCTACGGATTAAGCGAAGATTGGCTAAGGACGAGGTGACGATGCGCGTGGGAAACGGTTCCAAAGTCGATGTGATCGCGGTCGGCACGCTACCTCTACATCTACCTTCGGGATTAATATTAGACCTAAATAATTGTTATTTGGTGCCAGCTTTGAGCATGAACATTATATCTGGATCTTGTTTAATGCGAGACGGTTATTCATTTAAATCAGAGAATAATGGTTGTTCTATTTATATGAGTAATATCTTTTATGGTCATGCACCCTTGAAGAGTGGTCTATTTTTATTAAATCTCGATAGTAGTAATACACATATTCATAATGTTGAAGCCAAAAGATGCAGAGTTGATAGTGAAAGTGCAACTTATTTGTGGCACTGTCGTTTAGGTCATATCGGTGTAAAGCGCATGAAGAAACTCCATACTGATGGACTTTTGGAACCACTTGATTATGAATCACTTGGTACTTGCGAACCGTGCCTCATGGGCAAGATGACTAAAACACCGTTCTCCGGTACTATGGAGAGAGCAACAGATTTGTTGGAAATCATACATACCGATGTATGTGGTCCGATGAATATTGAGGCTCGAGGCGGATATCGTTATTTTCTCACCTTCACAGATGATTTGAGCAGATATGGATATATCTACTTAATGAAACATAAGTCTGAAACATTTGAAAAGTTCAAAGAATTTCAGAGTGAAGTTGAAAATCATCGTAACAAGAAAATAAAGTTTCTACGATCTGATCGTGGAGGAGAATATTTGAGTTACGAGTTTGGTGTACATTTGAAAAACTGTGGAATAGTTTCGCAACTCACGCCACCCGGAACACCACAGCGTAATGGTGTGTCCGAACGTTGTAATCGTACTTTACTAGATATGGTGCGATCTATGATGTCTCTTACTGATTTACCGCTATCATTTTGGGGATACGCTCTAGAGACGGCCGCATTCACGTTAAATAGGGCACCATCAAAATCCGTTGAGACGACGCCTTATGAACTGTGGTTTGGCAAGAAACCAAAGTTGTCGTTTCTTAAAGTTTGGGGCTGCGATGCTTATGTGAAAAAGCTTCAACCTGATAAGCTCGAACCCAAATCGGAGAAATGTGTCTTCATAGGATATCCAAAGGAAACTATTGGATACACCTTCTATCACAGATCCGAAGGCAAGACTTTTGTTGCAAAATTCGGAAACTTTCTTGAGAAGGAGTTTCTCTCGAAAGAAGTGAGTGGGAGGAAAGTAGAACTTGACGAGGTAACTGTACCTGCTCCCTTATTGGAAAGTAGTACATCACAGAAAACTGTTTCTGCGACACTTACACTAATAAGTGAGGAAGTTAATGATAATGATCATGAAACTTCAGAACAAGATACTACTGAACCTCGTAGATCAACCAGAGTAAGATCCGCACCAGAGTGGTACGGTAATCCTGTTCTGGAAGTCATGCTACTAGATCATGATGAACCTACGAACTATGAAGAAGCGATGGTGAGCCCAGATTCCGCAAAGTGGCTTGAAGCCATGAAATCTGAGATGGGATCCATGTATGAGAACAAAGTATGGACTTTGGTTGACTTGCCCGATGATTGGCAAGAAATTGAGAATAAATGGATCTTTAAGAAGAAGACTGACGCTGATGGTAATGTTACTGTCTACAAAGCTCGACTTGTTGCAAAAGGTTTTCGACAAGTTCAAGGGATTGACTACGATGAGACCTTCTCACCCGTAGCGATGCTTAAGTCCGTCTGAATCATGTTAGCGATTGCCGCATTTTATGATTATGAAATTTGGCAGATGGATGTCAAAACTGCATTTCTGAATGGATTTCTAGAAGAAGAGTTGTATATGATGCAACCAGAAGGTTTTGTCGATCCAAAGGGAGCTAACAAAGTGTGCAAGCTCTAGCGATCCATTTATGGACTGGTGCAAGCCTCTCGGAGTTGGAATAAACGCTTTGATAGTGTGATCAAAGCATTTGGTTTTATACAGACTTTCGGAGAAGCCTGTATTTACAAGAAAGTGAGTGGGAGCTCTGTAGCATTTCTAATATTATATGTGGATGACATATTGCTGATTGGAAATGATATAGAATTTCTAGATAGCATAAAGGGATACTTGAATAAAAGTTTTTCAATGAAAGACCTCGGTGAAGCTGCTTACATATTAGGCATTAAGATCTATAGAGATAGATCAAGATGCTTGATTGGACTTTCACAAAGCACATACCTTGACAAGATTTTGAAGAAATTCAAAATGGATCAAGCAAAGAAAGGATTCTTGCCTGTGTTACAAGGTGTGAAGTTGAGTAAGACTCAATGCCCGACCACTACAGAAGATAGAGAGAATATGAAAGATGTTCCCTATGCATCAGCCATAGGCTCTATCATGTATGCAATGCTGTGTACCAGACCTGATGTGTGCCTTGTTATAAGTTTAGCAGGGAGGTACCAAAGTAATCCAGGAGTGGATCACTGGACAGCGGTCAAGAACATCCTGAAATACCTGAAAAGGACTAAGGATATGTTTCTCGTATATGGAGGTGACAAAGAGCTCACCGTAAAAGGTTACGTTGATGCAAGCTTTGACACTGATCCGGATGATTCTAAATCGCAAACCGGATACGTATTTACATTAAACGGTGGAGCTGTCAGTTGGTGCAGTTCTAAACAAAGCGTCGTAGCGGGATCTACATGTGAAGCGGAGTACATAGCTGCTTCGGAAGCAGCGAACGAAGGAGTCTGGATGAAGGAGTTCATATCCGATCTAGGTGTCATACCTAGTGCATCGGGTCCAATGAAAATCTTTTGTGACAATACTGGTGCAATTGCCTTGGCAAAGGAATCCAGATTTCACAAAAGGACCAAACACATCAAGAGACGCTTCAATTCCATCCGGGATCTAGTCCAGGTGGGAGACATAGAGATTTGCAAGATACATACGGATCTGAATATTGCAGACCCGTTGACTAAGCCTCTTCCACGAGCAAAACATGATCAGCACCAAGGCTCCATGGGTGTTAGAATCATTACAGTGTAATCTAGATTATTGACTCTAGTGCAAGTGGGAGACTGAAGGAAATATGCCCTAGAGGCAATAATAAAGTTATTATTTATTTCCTTATAATCATGATAAATGTTTATTATTCATGCTAGAATTGTATTAACCGGAAACATAATACATGTGTGAATACATAGACAAACAAAGTGTCACTAGTATGCCTCTACTTGACTAGCTCGTTAATCAAAGATGGTTATGTTTCCTAACCATGAACAATGAGTTGTTATTTGATTAACAAGGTCACATCATTAATTGAATGATGTGATTGACATGACCCATTCCATTAGCTTAGCACCCGATCGTTTAGTATGTTGCTATTGCTTTCTTCATGACTTATACATGTTCCTATGACTATGAGATTATGCAACTCCCGTTTGCCGGAGGAACACTTTGGGTGCTGCCAAACGTCACAACGTAACTGGGTGATTATAAAGGAGCATTACAGGTGTCTCCAAAGGTAGATGTTGGGTTGGCGTATTTCGAGATTAGGATTTGTCACTCCGATTGTCGGAGAGGTATCTCTGGGCCCTCTCGGTAATGCACATCACATAAGCCTTGCAAGCACTGCAACTAATATGTTAGTTGTGAGATGATGTATTACGGAACGAGTAAAGAGACTTGCCGGTAACGAGATTGAACTAGGTATTGGATACCGACGATCGAATCTCGGGCAAGTAACATACCGATGACAAAGGGAACAACGTATGTTGTTATGCGGTCTGACCGATAAAGATCTTCGTAGAATATGTAGGAGCCAATATGGGCATCCAGGTCCCGCTATTGGTTATTGACCGGAGACATGTCTCGGTCATGTCTACATTGTTCTCGAACCCGTAGGGTCCGCACGCTTAAGGTTACGATGACAGTTATATTATGAGTTTATGCATTTTGATGTACCGAAAGTTGTTCGGAGTCCGGGATGTGATCACGGACATGACGAGGAGTCTCGAAATGGTCGAGACGTAAAGATTGATATATTGGAAGCCTATGTTTGGACATCGGAAGTGTTCCGGGTGAAATCGGGATTTTACCGGAGTACCGGGAGGGTTACCGGAACCCCCCGGGAGCCATATGGGCCTTCATGGGCCTTAGTGGAAAGGAGAAAGGGGCAGCCCAAGGTGGCTGCGCCACTTCCCCCTCCCCTAGTCCTAATAGGACTAGGAGAAGGTGGCCGGCCCCCCTCTCTCCCTTCCCCTCCGAGGAATCCTAGTTGGACTAGGATTGGGGGGAGGAATCCTACTCCCAGAGGGAGTAGGACTCTCCTGCGCCTCCCCTCCTTGGCCAGCCAGCCCTCCCCCTTGGCTCCTTTATATACGGAGGCAGGGGGCACCTCTAGACACACAAGTTGATCCACGTGATCTATTCCTTAGCCGTGTGCGGTGCCCCCTGCCACCATATACCTCGATAATACTGTAGCGGAGTTTAGGCGAAGCCCTGCTGCTTAGTTCATCAAGATCGTCACCACGCCGTCGTGTTGACAGAACTCTTCCCCGACACTTTGCTGGATCGGAGTCCGGGGATCGTCATCGAGCTGAACGTGTGCTCGAAATCGGAGGTGCCGTAGTTTCGGTGCTTGATCGGTTGGATCGTGAAGACGTACGACTACTTCCTCTACGTTGTGTGATCGCTTCCGCAGTCGGTCTGCGTTGGTACGTAGACAACATTGTCCCCTCTCGTTGCTATGCATCACATGATCTTGAGTGTGCGTAGGAAATTTTTTGAAATTACTACGTTCCCCAACATGTAGATCATCACCCTGGGCCATGTGGGTGTGCAGGAGGAAGTCCTCGATCCATACCGCAGGATCTGTTGTGCCGTCGTATGATTCTATATTTACAAGTTTGAAACCCTCTGGGATTTGATGATCCATTACTTCATCTATGAAGCATAGGGGGTGTGCGACGCCTCTATACTGGGCTATATCGCGACGCACCTCAAATGAGTCTTGTCCGCTGTGTTCGGCCCGGCCGGACTTACTTTTACTGTATCCGGCGTGACGGTTATCGTCTCGCATAGTGGCGCGCCCTCGCGATCCGTAGATCGATCTTGCGTGTTTTGCTTTGTCCTCCAATATGTCTCGCAGGTCTGGCGTATTTCCCCATGTCTTGACATTTTTATTTGAATGGCATCGGGGTGCGGGCTGAACTTTTGGTTGGAATGCCTCTTTGTCGCGGCCATGAGGTGGCCGATCAGCCGTGTCATACGCTGGAGATGTAGGTTTTGGTGCTTCCTCCTCCAGTCGGGGTAGCAACCTGTGCTTTGGGTAACTCTTGGAGGGGCGTTCGAGTTTATATTCCTCGGCCACAAGGACATCAGTCCATCTGTCAGCTAGCAAATCTTCATCAGCTTGAAGCTGTTGTTGCTTTTTCTTAAGGCTATTTGCCGTGGCTATAAGCCGGCGTTTGAAGCGCTCTTGTTCGACAGGATCCTCAGGCACGACGAATTCGTCATCGTCGAGGCTTGCCTCGTCTTCGGAGGGAGGCATGTAATTATCATCCTCCGCCTCTCCATTTGCCGCTCTCTCGGGAGGGCTAGCTTCTCCATCCTCCTGCCCTAAATCTTGCTGGAGGGGATTGTTGTCGTCTTCGGCACTGTCTGGAGTGCTATTATCTCATGTGCCGGTATCACCGCTTTTGCTTTGGTGAGACTTAGAGCGGCGCCGCTGACGTCGGCGCTTGGGTTGCTTCTTGGAGGGGTCATCCTCCGATGTCCCGGCGCCATTGCCTTCTTTGGGTGTGTCCACCATATATATGTCATATGAAGAGGTGGCTGTCCAGTGCCCTGTGGGCAGTGGTTCTTGTTCGCCTCCTACATCGTCGTCCATGCCGTCGATGTCTTCGAAGTCAAAGTCGAGCATGTCAGTCAAATCGTCGACAATGGCTACTAAGTGGGTGGTGGGTGGGCGGCGAATTTCTTCATCATCCGCATCCCAATACTGCCGGACATAGTTCGGCCAGGACTCTCCTGACAAGAAGAGAGACCTTAATGAGTTCACTATGTCGCCGAAGTGCGAGTGCTGAAAAATATCTGCGGAGGTAAACTCCATGATCGGCGCCCAGTCGGATTCGATAGGCATGGGCGCAGGCGGTCCGGAGTCCATGGCCGGGGAAGAATCCGGTAGTTCGGCGTCACAGCTCCCGTGAAGGGTAAGGTCGATACTCGGCTCGATCGCCGATGAGAGTGCGGCCTCCGTGGCAGGGTCTATCCACCCGTCCATGGATGGCGCAACTAGCTCTGAATTGAGGGTCGGAGCGGTTGCCGGCGTGATCTCCTGAACACTGTCCGATGGCAGAGCTAAATCATGCTCATCGTGACCGTGTGGCGCACTAGGCAGGGGTTCGAATCCGTCGAAGATCAAGTCTCCGCGGATATCGGCCATGTAGTTTAGGCTTCCAAACCTGACCTGGTGGCCAGGGGCGTAACTCTCGATCTGCTCCAGATGGCCAAGCAAGTTGGCCCACAGTGCGAAGCCGCCGAACACAAAGATCTGTCCGGGGAGAAAAGTCTCACCCTAGACCGCATCGCTATCGATGATCGAAGGAGCCATCAAGCCTAATGATGATGACACAGAGGAACTCTCAATGAAAGCACCAATGTCGGTGTCAAAACCAGCGGATCTCGGGTAGGGGGTCCCGAACTGTGCGTCTAAGGCAGATGGTAACAGGAGGCAGGGGACATGATGTATTACCCAGGTTCGAGCCCTCTTGATGGAGGTAAAACCCTACGTCCTGCTTGATTTATTCTTGATAATATGACTAGTACAAGAGTTGATCTACCATGAGATCGGAGAGGCTAAACCCTAGAAGCTAGCCTATGGTATGATTGTATGTTGTCCTACGGACTAAAACCCTCTGGTTTATATAGACACTGGAGGGTGCTAGGATTACACAAGGTCGGTTACAAAGGAGGAGATATACATATCTGTATTGCCTAGCTTGCCTTCCACGCCAAGTAGAGTCCCATCCGAACACGGGACGAAGTCTTCAATCTCGTATCTTCACAGTCCAACAGTCCGGCCAAAGGATATAGTCCGGCTGTCCGGAGACCCCCTAATCTAGGACTCCCTCATCGATATTGCAACTCGGTACTAGAACAAAGATATGGCTCTATATGAATGCCTCCGGCGGTGTACCAAGATGTGCAATAATCTAGCGTAGCAACGACATCAAAAAATGGACAAGCCATGAAACTATCATGCTAGCTATCTTACGATCGTGCAAACCAATATGACAGTAAATGCTCAAGTCATGTATATGATGATGATGGAAGTTGCATGGCAATATATCTCGGAATGGCTATGGAAATGCCATGATAGGTAGGTATGGTGGCTGTTTTGAGGAAGATATAAGGAGGTTTATGTGTGACGGAGCGTATCATATCACGGGGTTTGGATGCACCGACGAAGTTTGCACCAACTCTCGAGGTGAGAAAGGGCAATGCACGGTACCAAAGAGGCTAGCAATGATGGAAGGGTGAGAGTGCGTATAATCCATGGACTCACATTAGTCATAAAGAACTCATATACTTATTGCAAAAGTTTATTAGCCCTCGAAGCAAAGTACTACTACGCATGCCCCTAGGGGGATAGATTGGTAGGAAAAGACCATCGCTCGTCCCCGACCGCCACTCATAAGGAAGACAATCAATAAATAAATCATGCTCCGACTTCATTACATAACGGTTCACCATACGTGCATGCTACAGGATTCACAAACCTCAACACAAGTATTTCTACTAATCCACAACTACCCACTAGCATGACTCTAATATCACCATCTTTATATCACAAAACTATTGCAAGGAATCAAACATATCATATTCAGTGATCTATAAGTTTTATGTGGGATTTTATGACTAACCATGTGAATGACCAGTTCCTGTCATCTCTCTAAATAGATATAAGTGAAGCAAGAGAGTTTAATTCTTTCTACAAAAGATATGCCCACGCTCTAACAAATATAATTGAAGCAAAAGAGGATTCTACAAATGGCGGTTTTCGATGTAAAGAGAAACAAGCAATCCAAACTTCAAATGATATAAGTGAAGCACATGAAGCATTCTATAAAGCCATACTCAAAATATATAAGTGAAGTGCATAGAGAGTTCTATATATCAACCAAGGCTACCTCATACCAGCATGGTTCATAAAAGAAAAATGAAAACTAAATGCAAAAGACGCTCCAAGATCTGCACATATCACATGAATGAAACGGATCCGAAAACATACTGATACTTGTTGAAGAAAGAGGGGATGCCTTCCGGGGCATCCCCAAGCTTAGACACTTGAGTATCCTTGAATATTTACTTGGGGTGCCTAAGGCATCCCCAAGCTTGAGCTCTTGCCTCTCTTCCTTCTTCTCATATCGAGACCTTCTCGATCATCGAACACTTCATCCACACAAAACTTCAACAGAAAACTCGGTAAGATCCGTTAGTATAATAAAGCAAATCAATACTCTAAGTACTGTTGCAAACCAATTCATATTTTGTTTTTTAATTATAGCTACTGTAGTATAACTTTTCCATGGCTTAATCCACTGATATAAATTGATAGTTTCATCAAAACAAGCAAACTATGCATCAAAAACAGAATCTGTCTAGAACAGAACAGTCTGTAATAATCTGAATATTCACCATACCTATGGTACTCCAAAAATTCTACAAAAATTAGGAAAAATAAAAAATTTGTACAGAAAGACAGTGCAAAAATTTTCAGAACCGTTTGACGTTCCAGTAAAATATGTAAAATCGCGCACTACAGCCAAAGTTTCTGTCCTGCACCACACAAACCAACAAGCAATGTAAACATCCTAAAGGAAAACCTTGGCACATTATTTTTATTCTAAACTTTATAAAATCACACAACAGAAATAAATGACTCTCTAAAACTTCCGGGTTGTCTCCCTGGCAGCGCTTTCTTTGAAGCCATTAAGCTAGGCATATAATGCTCAAGTAATGGATCCACCCGGATCCCAAGGTATATCAAAGCCAATTTTAATTAACAATTATTTGTGATTTAGTAGTGAGCACAAGGTAACATATATCAAGTAATGACGAAGTTTAACTCTCTTCCTATGCATCGGCATGTCATACAAGAACAATTCATGCACATCAAGTAAAGGCCAATACATAGCATAAGCAGTATCTTGCAATATTATCGTGTGGGAAACATAGAGAGGTGGAGATATAGTTCCTATCTCATAATAATTGCAAGTAGGAGCAGCAAGCACATGCATATTATATCTATTCAAATCATCATGTGTAATAGTAAAATGCAACCCATCAGTATAATCCTTAATAAGGGTAAACTTCTTCGATATAGTGTAGTTGGGAGAATTCAAAAAGATAATAGGACTATCATGCGTGGGTGCAATAGCAACGATTTCATGTTTAACATAAGGAACTATAGCAAGTTCATCTCCATAAGCATAATTCATATTGGCATCTTGGCCACAAGCATATCAAGCATCATCAAAAAGGGATATTTCAAGAGAATCAACGGGATCATGACAATCATCAAAGCATTCATCCTTCGGTAAGCACGAAGGGAATTTAAACAATGTATGAGTTGAAGAGTTACTCTCATTAGAAGGTGGGCACGGGTAGCTAATCCACTCTTCCTCATTTTGTTCTTCGCTCTCCTCGTCATCTTTTTCATCCAATGAGCTCACAGTTTCATCAATTTCTTCTTCCATAGACTCCTGCAAAATATTAGTCTCTTCTTGGACAGCGGAGACTTTCTCAATAAACGCATCAGTATCAGCATTGAATTCATAATTCTCATAGCAATATTTAAGGATAGCTAAATTTTCAGGTCTATAAACTGAATCATCAAAATTTTCACACTCTTTAAACAAAGATTCAATTTCATAAGTACCCATAAAAGCAACAAATTCTTCTAGTTGTTCCACATCATAGTAATCATATATACCATTAGCATAAGAAGCCAAGGTTTTATCATCATTAAATTTGCATGAAAAGGGAAGGTGTGGAGCCTCCATCCTAGAGCAACAAGTATAGTCATATCTCAAGCAAAGTTGCTGAGCATAGCAATGCAATATATGAATTTGATCCCATAATAGTTTCCCTTTTTGTATCAAGTGATAACCCCTAAAGTATTCACGTTGATCCAACGTGTCTCCCATTATACAATTGAATGGGGTTTTCTCAGGATTATCAAAGTAGTACATGATATCTTTCACATAATGAGCATCGAGGGTTTTAGGAGGTTCCCCATCTCCATGAGTAGTAAGTAAACCTAATTTTTTTGGTATTTCGTGTTCCATATCCATAACTAAAGATAGAGAACAACATAGAATAGCAAATAAAAATTACTTAGTGATAAAGCAAACAAGCACACACACACGAGAATATTCACCCCACGCTATTGCTCCCCGGCAACGGCGCCAGAAAAAGGTCTTGATAGCCCACAAGTATAGGGAATCACAGCAGTTTTCGATAAGTAAGAGTGTCGAACCCAACGAGGAGCTAAAGGTAGAACAAATATTCCCTCAACTTCTATCGACCACCGAACAACTCTACGCACGCTTGACGTTCGCTTTACCTAAAACAAGTATGAAACTAGAAGTACTTTGTAGGTGTTTTTGGATAGGTTTGCAAGATAATAAAGAGAACTTAAAGAAAAACTAGGGGCTGTTTAGATAAAGAAACAATTAAGTTAGTATAGCGAGTGTGGAAAATTGGTGGTAGGAGTTGTGGAATTGTCCCTAAGTAATTGACTACTTTACTAGACCGATAGCAAGTTTTATGTGGGAGAGGCCACTACTAGCATGTCGTCCCTGACTTGGAATTCTATGCACTTATGATTGGAACTATTAGCAAGCATCCGTAACTACTAACGTTCATTAAGGTAAAACCCAACCATAACATTAAGATATATTGGTCCCCCTTCAATCTCGTATGCATCAATTTCTATGCTAGGTTGAAGCTTCTGTCACTCTTGCCCTCCAATACATAGTCCTATCAACATACAACTAACCCTATGGTGTGATCCACGTGCGCGCTCATATGATGGGCACCAAAGGACAGCAACATAACCACAAGCAAATTAAATCAATCAAAGCAATTCATCAACCACCGATAGGACAACGAAAATCTACTCAGACATCATAGGATGGCAACACACCATTGGACATCTTTTCCTTGAGGTGACCGCGGAGCGCTCTGCTCGCGTCCCTCCGCACGCGCTCTGCCAGCAGTTGGGCGTGCACATGATCACGTCGGAGGGCCCATATGCATGCGGTTGCGCCGCGCGTGTTGCCACGCGATGCAGTTACGTGCAGCATGATGGATTTACGCGCTGCAAATTAGAACTGCCATCAGGGCCTGCGGATATTCCTAGCCGTCCGGCTCCCCCTTTAATTCCCACGGCCATTATAACGTTAGTCTCTTCAACCTTTCGATTGCGTCCCACAACACAACAAGCACACCCACGACGACACATAGAGAGGGGATGTCCGGCGGCGCTCTAATGGAGTTCGGCGAGCATAGAGTGGAGACACAGGCGAGGGAGACGGATCTCTCGGTTGTGTACACCATCGACCTGGCCGTGGTGGACGACTACATCAACAGCGTTGAGCAGTTGCTTGCTGGAGACAAGTACAAGGTGGTCGGCATCGACTGCCAGTACACCGCCGGTTGTCGTCGCCCAGTTGTGCGTGCACCATCATGTCCTCATCTACCACTACTGCATGGCCACAGGGCCTTGCGGCCGTTTCAACAGGTTTGTCAACAGCACCGACTACAAGTTTGCCACGGTGGATACCAAGGACGATGTAAAAGCGCTCAGTGTTACGGGCTTGTCCTACAAGAATCTTGTCGAAATTCGTCACCACTATAGGGTCTGGGGCAGCACGAAGCAGGACTCCCTGGTCGAACTCGCCTCGGCCATCATCGACCCTTACTATGAAAAGATGAAGTAGGATGCCCAAAGAACAAGTCCTGTATCCTGGCACAAGGCCTGAATGAGGCAACTGGATGAACATCACCTTAGGTTCGTGGCCAAGAGCATGTACACATGCTACGAGATGCATAGGCGGACCGTTGACATGAGGAAGTGCCTCGTTACCCAAATCGACGAGCCCGGATCGAGCCACAAGAAGAGCAAGCGTCACAAGAAGTAGATGATGATCAGATGATCGTTTATTCTAGTTAATCATGCATGTAATATATAGTTTACTTTATTTGTGTGTGTGGAAATATCATGTGTGTAGTAGCCACCTATGTAATTATGCATGTAACAATTTACTTTGGTGTGTGCAAATGCCATGGTTGTAGTAGCCACCTATGTAAGTGGATGTTTAATTTGGTTATGCAAGCATGTCCTTATAAGTGTGTGTGTGTGTGTGTGTTGTTGTTCTGTATGCAATCCCATCGCACAACACACACACACACATCTTATTAGCAGCAACCGTATGTGTTCTTATCGGTCTTCAGACACATTTCTGATTACAGACCTGTTTGCCACGTATCACACACATCTTGTTAAGTTGAACCATTTCTGTTCTCATGTCTCAATGCAAACAGTTCATCCGAGTGAACCACATGCCGTATATCGCACACACCTTTGATCTGGCTGACCGTTTATTTTGTGTTGCCTAATCACAAACAGTTCATCTGAGTGAACCGTATGTTGTGTATGGCACACACCTCCATCTGGCTGCTCGTTCTTTTGTTCCTCCTCATCGCAAACAGTTCACTGAACTGAACCATATGCCCTTCATCGCACACGCAACTAAAACCTGAACCATGTTTGATGCATCCGTCATCGCAAACATTTTACACATTTCTGATGGTCTTCATACAACACCGTTTGCGATTATGGCATCGCACATAGTTTGTCAAAGGGTCTCTGATCGTAGTGTCGCGTTAGCAGCATCCTGCAGTAGTGGAAGGAGTTTCTCTCGAAACAAGCAAGTGGGAGGAAAGTAGAACTTGATGAGGTAACTATACCTTCTCCCTTATTGGAAAGTAGTTCATCACAGAAATCTGTTCCAGTGATTCCTACACCAATTAGTGAGGAAGCTAATGATGATGATCATGAAACTTCTGATCAAGTTACTACCAAACCTCGTAGGTCAACCAGAGTAAGATCTGCACTAGAGTGGTACAGTAATCCTGTTTTGGAGGTCATGTTGCTTGACCATGACGAACCTACGAACTGTGAGGAAGCGATGATGAGCCCACATTCCGCGAAATGGCTTGAGGCCATAAAATCTGAGATGGGATCCATGTATGAGAACAAAGTGTGGACTTTGGTTGACTTGCCCGATGATCGGCAAGCCATAGAAAATAAATGGATCTTCAAGAAGAAGACTGACCCTGACGGTAATGTTACTGGCTACAAAGCTCGACTTGTTGCGAAAGGTTTTCAACAAGTTCAAGGAGTTGACTACAATGAGACCTTCTCAGCCATAGCAATACTTAAGTCCGTCCGAATCATGTTAGCAATTGCCGCATTTTATGATTATGAAATTTGGCAAATGGATGTCAAAACTGCATTCCTTAATGGTTATCTTAAAGAAGACTTGTGTATGATGCAACCAGAAGGTTTTGTCGATCCAAAAGGTGCTAACAAAGTGTGCAAGCTCCACTGATCCATTTATGGACTGGTGCAAGCATCTCGGAGTTGGAATATACGCTTTGATAGTGTGATCAAAGCATATGGTTTTATACAGACTTTTGGAGAAGCCTGTATTTAAAAGAAAGTGAGTGGGAGCTCTGTAGCATTTCTGATATTATATGTGGATGACATATTGTTGATCGGAAATGATACTGAATTTCTGAATAGCATAAAAGGATACTTGAATAAGAATTTTTCAATGAAAGGCCTCGGTGAAGCTGCTTATATATTGGGCATCAAGATCTATAGAGATAGATCAAGACGCTTAATTGGACTATCACAAAGCACATACCTTGATAACGTTTTGAAGAAGTTCAAAATGGATCAAGCAAAGAAAGGGTTCTGGCTTGTGTTACAAGGTGTGAAGTTGAGTCAGACTCAATGCCCGACCACTTCAGAAGATAGAGAGAAAATGTAAGTCATTCCCTATGCCTCAGCCATAGGTTCTATCATGTATGCAATGTTGTGTACCAGACCTGATGTGTGCCTTGCTATTAGTTTAGCAGGGAGGTACCAAAGTAATCCAGGAGTGGATCACTGGACAGCGGTTAAGAACATCCTGAAATACCTGAAAAGGACTAAGGACATGTTTCTCATTTATGAAGGTGACAAAGAGCTTTTCGTAAATGGTTACGTCGATGCAAGCTTTGACACTGATCCAGATGACTCTAAGTCACAAACCGGATAAGTATTTTTATTGAATGGTGGAGCTGTCAGTTGGTGCAGTTCTAAGCAGAGCGTCGTGGCGGGATCTACGTGTGAAGCGGAATACATAGCTGCTTCGGAGGCAGCAAATGAAGGATTCTGGATGAAGGAGTTCATATCCGATCTAGGTGTAATACCTAGTGCATCATGTCCAATGAAAATCTTTTGTGACAATACTGGTGCAATTGCCTTGGCAAAGGAATCCAGATTTCACAAGAGAACCAAGCACATCAAGAGTCACTTCATTTCCATCCACGGTCAAGTCAAGGAGGGGGACATAGATATTTGCAAGATACATACGAATCTGAATGTTGCAAACCCATTGACTAAGCCTCTCTCACGAGCAAAACATGATCAGCAACAAGACTCCATGGGTATTAGAATCATTACTGTGTAATCTAGATTATTGACTTTAGTGCAAGTGGGAGACTGAAGGAAATATGCCCTAGAGGCAATAATAAATTTGTTATTTATATTTCCTTATATCATGATAAATGTTTATTATTCATGCTAGAATTGTATTAACCGGAAACTTAGTACATGTGTGAATACATAGACAAACAGAGTGTCCCTAGTATGCCTCTACTTGACTAGCTTGTTAATCAAAGATGGTTAAGTTTCCTAGCCATGGACATGTGTGATGTCTACTACACAACCTTCTTCTTGTAGACGTTGTTGGGCCTCCAAGTGCAGAGGTTTGTAGGACAGTAGCAAATTTCCCTCAAGTGGATGACCTAAGGTTTATCAATCCGTAGGAGGCGTAGGATGAAGATGGTCTCTCTCAAGCAACCCTGCAACCAAATAACAAATAGTCTCTTGTGTCCCCAACACACCCAATACAATGGTAAATTGTATAGGTGCACTAGTTCGGCGAAGAGATGGTGATACAAGTGGTATATGGATGGTAGATAAAGGTTTTTGTAATCTGAAAATATAAAAACAGCAAGGTAACTAATGGTAAAAGTTAGCACAAACGGTATTGCTATGTGTTGAAACAAGGCCTAGGGTTCATAATTTCACTAGTGCAAGTTCTCTCAACAATAATAACATAATTGGATCACATAACTATCCCTCAACATGAAACAAAGAGTCACTCCAAAGACACTAATAGTGGAGAACAAACGAAGAGATTATGGTAGGGTACGAAACCACCTCAAAGTTATCCTTTCTGATCGATCTATTCAAGAGTCTGTAGTAAAATAACATGAAGCTATTCTTTTCGTTCAATCTATCATAGAGTTCGTACTAGAATAGCACCTTAACACACAAATCAACCAAAACCCTAATGTCACCTAGATACTCCAATGTCACCTCAAGTATCCGTGGGTATGATTATATGATATGTTGGGTTACGTAGTAATTTCAAAAAATTTCCTACGCACACGCAAGATCATGTGATGCATAGCAACGAGAGGGGAGAGTGTTGTCTACATACCCAACGCAGACCGACTGCGGAAGCGCTGACACGACATAGAGGAAGTAGTCGTACGTCTTCACGATCCAACCAATCAAGCACCGAAACTACGGCACCTCCGAGTTCGAGCACACGTTCAGCTCGATGACGATCCCCGGACTCCGATCCAGCAAAGTGTTGGGGAAGAGTTCCGTCAGCACGACGGCGTGGTGACGATCTTGATATACCACAGCAGCAGGGCTTCGCCTAAACTCCGCTACAGTATTATCGAGGAATATGGTGGCAGGGGGCACCGCACACGGCTAAGGAATAGATCACGTGGATCAACTTGTGTGTCTAGATGTGCCCCCTGCCTCCATATATAAAGGAGTAAAGGGGGGAGGCTGGCCAACCAAGGAGGAGGGCGCATGAGAGTCCTACTCCCTCTGGGAGTAGGATTCCCCCCCCCCCCAATCCTAGTTGGAATAGGATTCGCGGAGGGGGAAAAGAGGAGGAGGGGGTCGGCCACCTCTCCTAGTCCTAATAGGACTAGGGGAAGGGGGAGGCGCACAGCCCATCTAGGGCAGCCCCTTCTCTTTTCCACTAAGGCCCACTATGGCCCATATAGCTCCCGGGGGGTTCCGGTAACCCTCCCGGTACTCCGGTAAAATCCAGATTTCACCCGGAACACTTCCGATATCCAAACATAGGCTTCCAATATATCAATCTTTATGTCTCGACCATTTCGAGACTCCTCCTCATGTCCATGATCACATCCGGGACTCCGAACAAGCTTCGGTACATCAAAATACATAAACTCATAATATAACTGTCATCGTAACCTTAAGCATGCGGACCCTACGGGTTCGAGAACAATGTAGACATGATCGAGACACATCTCCGGTCAATAACCAATAGCGGGACCTGGATGCCCATATTGGCTCCTACATATTCTACGAAGATTTTTATCGGTCAGACCGCATAACAACATACGTTGTTCCCTTTGTCATCGGTATGTTACTTGCTCGAGATTCGATCGTCGGTATCCAATACCTAGTTCAATCTCGTTACCGGCAAGTCTCTTTACTCGTTCCGTAATACATCATCTCACAACTAACATATTAGTTGTAATGCTTGCAAGGCTTATGTGATGTGTATTACCGAGAGGGCCCAGAGATACCTCTCCGACAATCGGAGTGACAAATCCTAATCTCGAAATATGCCAACCCAACATCTACCTTTGGAGACACCTGTAATGCTCCTTTATAATCACCCAGTTACGTTGTGACGTTTGGTAGCACCCAAAGTGTTCCTCCGGTAAACGGGAGTTGCATAATCTCATAGTCATAGGAACATATAAGTCATGAAGAAAAGCATTAGCAACATACTAAACGATCGGGTGCTAAGCTAATGGAATGGGCCATGTCAATCAGATCATTCAACTAATGATGTGACCTCGTTAATCAAATAACAACTCATTGTTCATGGTTAGGAAACATAACCATCTTTGATTAACGAGCTAGTCAAGTAGAGGCATACTAGTGACACTTTGTTTGTCTATGTATTCACACATGCATTATGTTTCCGGTTAATACAATTCTAGCATGAATAATAAACATTTATCATGATTATAAGGAAATAAATAATAACTTTATTATTGCCTCTAGGGCATATTTCCTTCAGTCTCCCACTTGCACTAGAGTCAATAATCTAGATTACACTGTAATGATTCTAACACCCATGGAGCTTTGGTGCTGATCATGTTTTGCTCGTGGAAGAGGCTTAGTCAATGGGTCTGCAACATTCAGATACGTATGTATCTTGCAAATCTCTATGTCTCCCACCTGGACTAGATCCCGGATGGAATTGAAGCGTCTCTTGATGTGTTTGGTCCTTTTGTGAAATCTAGATTCCTTTGCCAAGGCAATTGCACCAGTATTGTCACAAAAGATTTTCATTGGACCCGATGCACTAGGTATGACACCTAGATCGGATATGAACTCCTTCATCCAGACTCCTTCATTTGCTGCTTCCGAAGCAGCTATGTACTCTGCTTCACATGTAGATCCCGCTAAGACGCTTTGTTTAGAACTACACCAACTGACAGCTCCACCGTTTAATGTAAACACGTATCCGGTTTGTGATTTAGAATCGTCCGGATCAGTGTCAAAGCTTGCATCAACGTAACCTTTTACGGTGAGCTCTTTGTCACCTCCATATACGAGAAACATATCCCTAGTCCTTTTCAGGTATTTCAGGATGTTCTTGACCGCTGTCCAGTGATCCACACCTGGATTACTTTGGTACCTCCCTGCTAGACTTATAGCAAGGCACAGGGAACATCTTTCGTATTCTATGGCTGATGCATAGGGAACATCTTTCGTATTCTCTCTATCTTCTGCAGTGGTCGGGCATTGAGTCTTACTCAACTTCACACCTTGTAACACAGGCAAGAATCCTTTCTTTGCTTGATCCATTTTGAACTTCTTCAAAATCTTGTCAAGGTATGTGCTTTGTGAAAGTCCAATTAAGCGTCTTGATCTATCTCTATAGATCTTTATGCCTAATATGTAAGCAGCTTCACCGAGGTCTTTCATTGAAAAACTTTTGTTCAAGTATCCCTTTATGCTATCCAGAAATTCTATATCATTTCCAATCAGCAATATGTCATCCACATATAATATTAGAAATGCTACAGAGCTCCCACTCACTTTCTTGTAAATACAGGCTTCTCCGAAAGTCTGTATAAAACCAAATGCTTTGATCACACTATCAAAAAGTTTATTCCAACTCCGAGAGGCTTGCACCAGTCCATAAATGGATCGCTGGAGCTTGCACATTTTGTTAGCTCCCTTTGGATCGACAAAACCTTCCGGTTGCATCATATACAACTCTTCTTCCAGAAATCCATTCAGGAATGCAGTTTTGACATCCATCTGCCAAATTTCATAATTATAAAATGCGGCAATTGCTAACATGATTCGGACAGACTTAAGCATCGCTACGGGTGAGAAGGTCTCATCATAGTCAACCCCTTGAACTTGTTGAAAACCTTTTGCGACAAGTCGAGCTTTATAGATAGTAATATTACTGTCAGCGTCAGTCTTTTTCTTGAAGATCCATTTATTCTCTATTGCTTGCCGATCATCGGGCAAGTCAACCAAAGTCCATACTTTGTTCTCATACATGGATCCCATCTCAGATTTCATGGCTTTAAGCCACTTTGCGGAATCTGGGCTCACCATCGCTTCTTCATAGTTCGTAGGTTCATCATGATCTAGTAGCATGACTTCCAGAACTGGATTACCGTACCACTCTGGTGCGGATCTTACTCTGGTTGATCTACGAGGTTCAGTAGTATCTTGTTCTGAAGTTTCATGATCATTATCATTAACTTCCTCACTTATTGGTGTAGGTGTCGAAGAAACAGTTTTCTGTGATGTACTACTTTCCAACAAGGGAGCAGGTACAGTTACCTCGTCAACTTCTACTTTCCTCCCACTCACTTCTTTCGAGAGAAACTCCTTCTCAAGAAAGTTTCCGAATTTAGCAACAAAAGTCTTGCCTTCGGATCTGTGATAGAAGGTGTATCCAATAGTTTCCTTTGGATATCCTATGAAGACACATTTCTCCGATTTGGGTTCGAGCTTATCAGGTTGAAGCTTTTTCACATAAGCATCACAGCCCCAAACTTTCAGAAACGACAACTTTGGTTTCTTGCCAAACCATAGTTCATAAGGCGTCGTCCCAACGGATTTTGATGGTGCCTTGTTTAACGTGAATGCGGCCGTCTCTAGAGCATAACCCCAAAATGATAGCGGTAAATCAGTAAGAGACATCATAGATCGCACCATATCTAGTAAAGTACGATTACGACGTTCGGACACACCATTACGCTGTGGTGTTCCGGGTGGCGTGAGTTGCGAAACTATTCCACAGTTTTTCAAATGTACACCAAACTCGTAACTCAAATATTCTCCTCCACGATCAGATCGTAGAAACTTTATTTTCTTGTTACGATGATTTTCAACTTCACTCTGAAATTCTTTGAACTTTTCAAATGTTTCAGATTTATGTTTCATTAAGTAGATATACCCATATCTGCTTAAATCATCTGTGAAGGTGAGAAAATAACGATATCCGCCACGAGCCTCAATATTCATCGGACCACATACATCGGTATGTATGATTTCCAACAAATCTGTTGCTCTCTCCATAGTACCGGAGAACGGTGTTTTAGTCATCTTTCCCATGAGGCACGGTTCGCAAGTACCAAGTGATTCATAATCAAGTGGTTCCAAAAGTCCATCAGTATGGAGTTTCTTCATGCGCTTTACACCGATATGACCTAAATGACAGTGCCATAAATAAGTTGCACTTTCATTATCAACTCTGCATCTTTTGGTTTCAACATTATGAATATGTTTATTACTACTATCGAGATTTAATAAGAATAGACCACTCTTCAAGGGTGCATGACCATAAAAGATATTACTCATATAAATAAAACAACCATTATTCTCTGATTTAAATGAATAACCGTCTCGCATTAAACAAGATCCAGATATAATGTTCATGCTCAACGCTGGCACCAAATAACAATTATTTAGGTCTAATATTAATCCCGAAGGTAGATGTAGAGGTAGCGTGCCGACCGCGATCACATCGACTTTGGAACCGTTTCCCACGCGCATCGTCACCTCGTCCTTAGCCAATCTTCGCTTAATCCGTAGCCCCTGTTTCGAGTTGCAAATATTAGCAACAGAACCAGTATCAAATACCCAGGTGCTACTGCGAGCATTAGTAAGGTACACATCAATAACATGTATATCATATATACCTTTGTTCACCTTGCCATCCTTCTTATCCGCCAAATATTTGGGGCAGTTCCGCTTCCAGTGACCAGTCTGCTTGCAGTAGAAGCACTCAGTTTCAGGCTTAGGTCCAGACTTGGGTTTCTTCTCCTGAGCAGCAACTTGCTTGCTGTTCTTCTTGAAGTTCCCTTTCTTCTTCCCTTTGCCCTTTTTCTTGAAACTAGTGGTCTTGTTAACCATCAACACTTGATGCTCCTTCTTGATTTCTACCTCCGCAGCTTTCAGCATTGCGAAGAGCTCGGGAATAGTCTTGTTCATCCCTTGCATATTATAGTTCATCACGAAGCTCTTGTAGCTTGGTGGCAGTGATTGGAGAATTCTGTCAATGACGCAATCATCTGGAAGATTAACTCCCAATTGAATCAAGTGATTATTATACCCAGACATTTTGAGTATATGCTCACTGACAGAACTGTTCTCTTCCATCTTGCAGCTATAGAACTTATTGGAGACTTCATATCTCTCAATCCGGGCATTTGCTTGAAATATTAACTTCAACTCCTGAAACATCTCATATGCTCCATGACGTTCAAAAACGTCGTTGAAGTCCCGATTCTAAGCCGTAAAGCATGGCACACTGAACTATTGAGTAGTCATCAGCTTTGCTCTGCCAGACGTTCATAACATCTGGTGTTGCTCTAGCAGCAGGCCTGGCACCCAGCGGTGCTTCCAGGACGTAATTCTTCTGTGCAGCAATGAGGATAATCCTCAAGTTACGGACCCAGTCCGTGTAATTGCTACCATCATCTTTCAACTTTGCTTTCTCAAGGAACGCATTAAAATTCAACGGAACAACAGCACGAGCCATCTATCTACAATCAACATAAACAAGCAAGATACTATCAGGTACTAAGTTCATGATAAATTTAAGTTCAATTAATCATATTACTTAAGAACTCCCACTTAGATAGACATCCCTCTAATCCTCTAAGTGATCACGTGATCCAAATCAACTAAACCATGTCCGATCATCACGTGAGATGGAGTAGTTTCATTGGTGAACATCATTATGTTGATCATATCTACTATATGATTCACGCTCGACCTTTCGGTCTCCGTGTCCGAGGCCATATCTGTATATGCTTGGCTCGTCAAGTATAACCTGAGTATTCCGCGTGTGCAACTGTTTTGCACCCGTTGTATTTGAACGTAGAGCCTATCACACCCGATCATCACGTGGTGTCTCAGCACGAAGAACTTTCGCAACGGTGCATACTCAGGGAGAACACTTCTTGATAATTTAGTGAGAGATCATCTTATAATGCTACCGTCAATCAAAGCAAGATAAGATGCATAAAAAGATAAACATCACATGCAATCAATATAAGTGATATGATATGGCCATCATCATCTTGTGCTTGTGATCTCCATCTCCGAAGCACCGTCATGATCACCATCGTCACCGGCGCGACACCTTGATCTCCATCGTAGCATCGTTGTCGTCTCGCCAATCTTATGCTTCCACGACTATCGCTACCGTTTAGTGATAAAGTAAAGCATTACATCGCGATTGCATTGCATACAATAAAGCGACAACCATATGGCTCCTGCCAGTTGCCGATAACTCGATTACAAAACATGATCATCTCATACAATAAAAATCATGCCTTGACCATATCACATCACAACATGCCCTGCAAAAACAAGTTAGACGTCCTCTACTTTGTTGTTGCAAGTTTTACGTGGCTGCTACGGGCTTTAAGCAAGAACCAGTCTCACCTACGCATCAAAAACCACAACGATAGTTTGTCAAATAGACTCCGTTTTAACCTTCGCAAGGACCGGGCGTAGCCATACTTGGTTCAACTAAAGTTGGAGAGACAGTCGCCCGCAAGCCATCTATGTGCAAAGCACGTCGAGGGAACCGGTCTCGCGTAAGCGTACGCGTAATGTTGGTCCGGGTCGTCTCGTCCAACAATACCGCCGAACCAAAGTATGACATGCTGGTAGGCAGTATGACTTGTATCGTCCACAACTCACTTGTGTTCTACTCGTGCATATAACATCAACATAAATAACCTAGGCTCGGATGCCACTGTTGGGTTATGTAGTAATTTCAAAAAAATTCCTACGCACACGCAAGATCATGTGATGCATAGCAATGAGAGGGGAGAGTGTTGTCTACGTACCCAACGCAGACCGACTGCGGAAGCGCTGACACGACATAGAGGAAGTAGTCGTACGTCTTCACGATCCAACCGATCAAGCACCGAAACTACGGCACCTCCGAGTTCGAGCACACGTTCAGCTCGATGACGATCCCCGGACTCCGATCCAGCAAAGTGTCGGGGAAGAGTTCCGTCAGCACGACAGCGTGGTGACGATCTTGATATACCACAGCAGCAGGGCTTCGCCTAAACTCCGCTACAGTATTATCGAGGAATATGGTGGCAGGGGGCACCGCACACGGCTAAGGAATGGATCACGTGGATCAACTTGTGTGTCTAGAGGTGCCCCTGCCTCCGTATATAAAGGAGTAAAGGGGGGAGGCTGGCCGGCCAAGGAGGAGGGCGCAGGAGAGTCCTACTCCCTCTGGGAGTAGGACTCCCCCCCCAATCCTAGTTGGAATAGGATTCGCGGAGGGGGAAAAGAGGAGGAGGGGGCCGGCCACCTCTCCTAGTCCTAATAGGACTAGGGGAAGGGGGAGGCGCGCAGCCCATCTAGGACAGCCCCTTCTCTTTTCCACTAAGGCCCACTATGGCCCATATAGCTCCCGGGGGGTTCCGGTAACCCTCCCGGTACTCCGGTAAAATCCCGATTTCACCCGGAACACTTCCGATATCCAAACATAGGCTTCCAATATATCAATCTTTACGTCTCGGCCATTTCGAGACTCCTCGTCATGTCCATGATCACATCCGGGACTTCGAACAACCTTCGGTACATCAAAATACATAAACTCATAATATAACTATCATCGTAACCTTAAGCGTGCGGACCCTACGGGTTCGAGAACAATGTAGACATGACCGAGACACGTCTCCGATCAATAACCAATAGCGGGACCTGGATGCCCATATTGGCTCCTACATATTCTACGAAGATTTTTATCGGTCAGACCGCATAACAACATACGTTGTTCCCTTTGTCATCGGTATGTTACTTGCTCGAGATTCGATCGTCGGTATCCAATACCTAGTTCAATCTCGTTACCGGCAAGTCTCTTTACTCGTTCCGTAATACATCATCTCACAACTAACATATTAGTTGTAATGCTTGCAAGGCTTATGTGATGTGTATTACCGAGAGGGCCCAGAGATACCTCTCCGACAATCGGAGTGACAAATCCTAATCTCGAAATATGCCAACCCAACATCTACCTTTGGAGACACCTATAATGCTCCTTTATAATCACCCAGTTACGTTGTGACGTTTGGTAGCACCCAAAGTGTTCCTCCGGTAAACGGGAGTTGCATAATCTCATAGTCATAGGAACATGTATAAGTCATGAAGAAAAGCATTAGCAACATACTAAAAGATCGGGTGCTAAGCTAATGGAATGGGTCATGTCAATCAGATCATTCAACTAATGATGTGACCTCGTTAATCAAATAACAACTCATTGTTCATGGTTAGAAAACATAACAATCTTTGATTAACGAGCTAGTCAAGTAGAGGCATACTAGTGACACTTTGTTTGTCTATGTATTCACACATGCATTATGTTTCCGGTTAATACAATTCTAGCATGAATAATAAACATTTATCATGATTATAAGGAAATAAATAATAACTTTATTATTGCCTCTAGGGTATATTTCCTTCATGATATGCATCACACAATCTCAGATTCATCTATTCAAACCAACACAAAGTACTTCAAAGAGTGCCCCAAAGATTCTACCGGAGAGTCAAGACAAAAACGTGTGCCAACCCCTATGCATAGGTTCATGGGCGGAACCCGCAAGTTCATCACCAAAACATACATCAAGTGGATCAATAGAATACCCCATTGTCACCACAGGTATCCCACGCAAGTCATACATCAAGTGTTCTCAAATCCTTAACGACTCAATCCGATAAGATGTAACACCCCAGATATGTTTTACCTAATATGTAATCCAACTCTTGCCGTTTCCGGCGCTAATTTTTTTTATTTTCTCGGGTTTGGGTTTTTGTCTCCGTGTGTTGTTGTCGTTGTCATGCATCTCATATCATGTCATCATGTGCATTGCATTTGTATACGTGTTCATCTCATGCATTCGAGCATTTTCCCCGTGTCCGTTTTGCATTCCGGCGCTCCGTTCTCCTCCGGTGGTCATTTCTACCTTTATTTCGTGTGTGGGGGTTAAACATTTCCGGATTGGACCGAAACTTGCCAAGCGGCCTTGGTTTACTACCGGTAGACCGCCTGTCAAGTTTCGTACCATTTGGACTTCGTTTGATGCTCCAACGGTTAACCGAGGGACCGAGAAGGCCTCGTGTGTGTTGCATCCCAACACCCCTCCATTTTGGCCCAAAACCCACCAAAACGCTCTCCATCATCTAGAGCGTTCGATCACGATCGCGTGGCCAAAAACCGCACCTCATTTGGACTCTCCTAGCTCCCCCTATGTCTATAAATAGGTCTCTCCCCGAAAATCCGGATCTCCTTCGTCCCCAAACCCTAGCCCCGCTCCTCTCCGCGCGCCGGACGTGTCCGCCGGCGCCGGACAACGTCCGATTTGCACCACCGCCGCCACGTGGCGCGCCCCCACTGGCCCGGCCGCATCTCCCCGCCGCCAGCCCGCAAACCCGCCGCGGGCCCTCCCCGGCCCGAAGGCGCGCCGTCGCCCGTGCCTGTTCGCCGCCCTCCGCGCCGCCTCTCCCCGAGCTGCGCCGCCGTGCCGGAGCACGCGCCACCCGAGACCGGCGTCCGGAGACCTCGCCGACCACGCCGCTTGCCGCCCTGGTGCCTGCCTCTTCTTCCCCGACGCCGTGCGCCTCCGCCCGCGCCGCCCAAGTCCGGCCACCGCCTCCTCCCGCGCGCCGGCGAGCAACCTCTCCAAGTCCAACGACAAGCTGCTGTTCCGGCGAAGTTTTCCGGCGATCCTCGTAATCCGCGCCCGGCTGGATCTAGATCTGGGAATAGTTCTCGGTTGACTTTTTTCTCAGAAACCCTAATTATTTTGCTATGTTCGTCGCATCGTAACTCCACATCCGTAGCTCCGTTTTGGGCATATAGCATATCAAAATGTTCGTCTCAGAGAGTACATCATTTCAGTTCATTGCATAATTTTCATTTGAGTTCATCTTGATGCCCGAAATGCTGTTGGAAGAATCTCATTTGAGATATTTGTCAGATCTGCTGCTCCATTTAGATATTTGTCATTTTTGCCATGATTATTGTGTGCATGATATGCCCCTGAGCTCTACATGTGTTTTGTTATATGCTTTGCCATCTTTCCATAGGTGCAATCCATGTATTTTTGTGATGTGTGTGGTGACTAGCACAAGCTTGCAAAGTGGTGCAATCGTTAATGCTGATTTCAGGGACTTAGCAATTCCACTAAGTCCTTGATCTGTTTTACTTCAATATGCCTTATGTTCATGTTGTTTCCTAGTGATCCGTGCCTCTTTTGAGGATGATCAGTAAGGATGTTTTGTTAATCTTGTAGTGCTCTATCCATCCATGTCTTTGTTTATAATTATGGAGCACCCTAGCTTGATTCAATCGAGCTCTACTTTTGCTATTTCATGAATCTGGGCAGATTGTCTACTTGTTAGCGATTTTGCCAAGGATGTTGTAGTTGATCCGTGCATGCTATGTTATTGTTCTTGCCATGTATAGCTTGTATAATGTGTATTCTTAATGGGTGTATGCTTAGTTTGTCATGACTTGATCTGTAGTGAGTGCATCGAGCTCGTTAACATGCCTACTCGATATCTGATTTGCATGCTCCAGTTTTTCACTAAGTCTGTGATCTGATTATGCTTTTGCCATGTTCACATGCTTGTAATTGTATTTTCTGATCCCTTTTGGCTAAAGGTCTCTAAGGGACTTTTGTTAAGCTCTTCGAGTCGCTCCATGCCATTCTTTACTTTGCCATGTTTAGTACCTGTATCATACAGTTTTCATGCTCCAAAGTGTGCTATCTGATCTGAAATTCCAGACAAGTGTTAATTTCACTAAGTCTGAGATCTATTTATCAATTGCATTTTTGCCATGCTTGTTTGAACCTGTTAATGGATGAATTTGCCGTAGCTCAGTGTTCATCTTTTATTAAGCATCATGAATGGATCCCTGCCATGTATTTTGTTGCCATGTTTGAGTGTTGTAGCATGTTCATCTTGTTGCATTTAGATGGCTACTTGCTGTATATCGCAGACCGGTGCCATATTTGAATTGCTTGCCATTTCCAAACCGTGACTCCGATTCCGGCGTTCTTTATATCGTTTTCAAGCGAAATCATCTCACCTTTCCAGTGGCACACTTGGATTTCCAAGTTGAGGCCAGGTTCATTCATCCTTTGTCAAATCTTGCATATACATCACATATCACATCCCGCATAGCATACCATGTTTGCATCTTGTTGTTTGAGCCTTGCACGTCGTTGATTGTGTCCTTGTTGCTTGTTTGTCTTGTTTTGGGTAGAGCCAGGAGACGAGTTCGCTAACGAGGAGCCTGTTGAGTTTGCTTTCGAGTATCCGGTCAACTCTGACAACTTTGCAGGCAAGATGATCATACCCTCGAAATCACTTCTATCTTTGCTTTGCTAGATGCTCGCTCTTTTGCTATGCCTATGCTACGATGCCTAATACTTGCTTATCATGCCTCCCAAATTGCCATGTCAAACCTCTAACCCACCATGTCCTAGCAAACCGTTGATTGGCTATGTTACCGCTTTGCTCAGCCCCTCTTATAGCGTTGCTAGTTGCAGGTGAAGATTGGAGACCGTTCCTTGGTGGAACATTATTTACCTGTTGGGATATCATTATATTATCTTGTTATCTTAATGCATCTATATACTTGGTAAAGGGTGGAAGGCTCGGCCTCTCGCCTAGTGTTTTGTTCCACTCTTGTCGCCCTAGTTTCCGTCATATCGGTGTTATGTTCCCGGATTTTGCGTTCCTTATGCGGTTGGATGATAATGGGAACCCCTTGATACTTCGCCTTGATTAAAGCTTCTCCAGCAATGCCCAACCTTGGTTTTACCATTTGCCACCTAGCCTCTTTTTTCCTTGGGTTTCCGGAGCTCGAGGGTCATCTTATTTAACCCCCCCCCCCCCCCCCCCCCCGGGGCCAGTGCTCCTCTGAGTGTTGGTCCGACCGAGTAGACTGCGGGGCCACCTCGGGGCAACTTGAGGTTTGGTTTTACTCGTAGGATGTCTCATCTGAGTGTGCCCTGAGAACGAGATATGTGCAGCTCCTATCGGGATTTGTCGGCACATTCGGGTGGTGTTGCTGGATTTATTTTAACTTGTCGAAGTGTCTTGTAGAACCGGGATCGGAATGTCTCGGGAGAAGGTATATTCCTTCGTTGACCATGAGAGCTTGTCATGGGCTAAGTTGGGACTCCCCTACAGGGATTTGAACTTTCGAAAGTCGCGCCCGTGGTTATGGGCAGATGGGAATTTGTTAATGCCCGGTTGTAGATAACTCGAACCTTAACTTAATTAAAATGAATCAACTGTGTGAGTTACCGTGATGGTCTCTTCTCGGCGGAGTCCGGGAAGTGAACACGGTGTTGGAGTAATGCTTGCTGCAGGTTGCTCTCTGGTTTCTCGTTCGCGCCTTGCCTTTCTCTTCTCGCTCTCTTTTGCGAACAGGTTAGCCACCATATATGCTAGTCACTTGCTGCAGCTCCACATATTTTACCTTGCCTTACCTATAAGCTTAAATAGTTTTGATCGTGAGGGTGTGAGATTGCTGAGTCCCCGTGGCTCACAGATTACTTCCAAACCAGATGCAGGGCCTGATGACTCCGTTCCAGATGACGCGCTTGAGCTCAAGTGGGAGTTTGGCGAGGACTCACGCCGTTACTATGTGTCTTTCCCTGATGATCAGTAGTGGTGCCCAGTTGGGGCGATCTGGACCGTGTCGCATGTTGGGTTGATCTTTTATTTTGGCGCCGTAGTCGGGCCATGAGTGTTTGATTGATGTAATGCTATTTATGTACTTTGATTGACGTGGCGAGTGTAAGCCAACTATGTATCTCCCCTTTTATTATCATTATATTACATGGGAAGTTGTGAAGATTGCCTAACTTGCGACATTGCTTTCAATGCGGTAATGCCTCTAAGTCGTGCGTCGACACGTAGGAGATATAGCTGCATCGAGGGCGTTACAAGTTGGTATCAGAGCCTTCCCCGACCTTAGGATCCCCCATTGCTTGATCGTTTTTAGCGGCCGAGTTGTGTCTAGAAAAATATTTTGAGTCATTTAGGAATTATATATCGGAGAGTTTAGGAATTCTTTTTACTCCCCAGTCTCCTCATCGCTCTGGTAAGGCATCCTGACGTAGAGTTTTGACTCTTCTCTTCTCAAATTTCACTAAAAAAATTTAGGATCACGCGGGTATCTTGGAATCGTTTCGATGGTTTTGTGACGAGAACTTTGTTCTTGGTGCCTCCTGTCTTTAGGGGTTGTGGCAGTGTCCCAGGGAGTTGAGCTCCGAGGTGTTGTCGTCACAATTTTATCGTTGCAGTTCTGGAATACCTGAGTTTAGTACGCCGACATTGAAAATCTCTTTTATGAAGTTCGTTGGTGAGATAACCTCGACGCCACCCAGTACTGGGGCGGGAGTTGGGGAGTATTGCCATAACTTGTATAACGGATGCTTTTCGAAGGTTGAGGTAGATGGTTTCCGAAGTTTTTCTCGGTCATGTGTTGAAGGATGGATACCGTTGGATGTAGGAGTTGCTAGTTTTGGGTGAGATATTATGCTTCCCCTGTATCCCCAACACCTGATTGCATAACCGGAAAGGTTCGGGAGTTTCATAAGTGGGAATTCTTGTAGCTCTAGTTCTTCTTCCACGGATATTTGGTTTGAGATTGGGATTTCTTACCGAGTATTCGTTCTTGATCCGTACCTTGTTGATTTATTCCTCTACCTAAATTCTAAGTGGCTTCTCAATTTATGGAGATGTGACCATTTCAAGTGGAATGCATTCGTTCTTATGTTCGGATGTGAAGACTTTATGTTGCAATTTCAACCCGTTTGATTCAGCTTCATTTTATCTGTCAATGTGCTAACGGTTGTCACCCTCTTCAGGATGGCTCCCGCTAAGAGCAGCAATCAGAATCAGGATCCGCCACCACGTCCACCTCCTCCGGAGGCATGGCAAGCTGTGATGGCCGCGACCAATGCAAACACGCAGTTGATTATGCAAATTCTTCAAGAGCGCAATCAAGCGAACCAAGGCAACCAAGGCAACAATCAGAATCACTTTGCTACACTCAACCAGTTCCTTGCTAATCAGCCAAAGACCTTCAGCAATTGTGTTGAGGCAACTGATGCTGACGATTGGCTCGTGGACTTATGTAAGCATTTCGAGTGTAGTAACGTCAGGCCTGAGGACTTTGTCAAGTTCGCTTCCTTCTAACTCAGAGACCAAGTTGCAGAATGGTTCCAGCAGTACAAAGATTCCAGAGGAGGCCATGTGATTACCTGGGATGAATTCCGTCAAGATTTCAAAGCTCATCATATTCCTCAGAGTGTGGTTGAAAGCAAGCGTGAGAAATTCCGCAACCTGAAGCAAGGCTCTTTGTCTGTCTATGACTACAACAAGTTGTTTCAGAAGCTCGCCCGCTTTGCTAAGCAGGACGTCCCTGACGAGAAGAGCATGATATACCAGTTCAGGGGTGGTCTCAGAGAAGAAATCCAGCTAGCTCTTGTTCTCTTTGAGCCCTTGAGGTACAATGAATTCTACAACATGGCATTGAAGCAAGAGGCTGCTCAACTGAGGTGTGATGCTTCCAAGAAACGAGTCAGAGATGCTACTCCTTCTTCCTCTACTCAAGTGGCCAAGCAGCAGAAGTATTGGCTTCCTCCTCCTCCGTTCCGTCAGCCATATCAGCAGAAGAGCAAAGGTGGCAGTGGAGCTTCCCACCCACCCAACCCTGGCTTTTAGAACAAGACTTCATCTCAAGCTCCAAGATCGAGTGCTCCGTATCACCGTCCGCTTTCAGAGGTCACGTGCAACAAGTGCCAACAGAAGGGCCACTATGCCAACAAATGCTTCAACCAGAGGCGCCTCCCTCCTCCTCCTCTAGTGAGATCGGCAAGTACAGCTGTGGTCAAGCATAACCCCAAGCACGCCAAGGTCAACTTGATGAATGCAGCTCAGGCAGAGGACTCGTCAGATGTCATCATGGGTAACCTTCCTATTAACGATGTTCCTGCAAACGTACTTTTTGATACTGGTGCATCGCATTCTTTCTTGTCATGCCCTTTTGCATCGAAGCACAATGTTGATACTGAGGTCATGCCCAAAGTCATGCAAGTTGTTTCTCTCGGCAAGCTTTTGACTTCTAGTTTGGTTGCTCCCGATATCTCTATCACGTTGGGCGACTACAAGTTTCTTTCTTCTCCGATGGTTCTTGGCAACTCGGATATTGATCTTATTCTCGGAATGGATTGGCTTTCTAAGCACAAGGCGCATCTTGATTGTGCTGCCAGGCAGATTCAATTGACTCATTCGTCTGAGGATGTATTTGTCTATGCTGCTCGTGATGATACCATCCGTCTGTTTTCCCTCAATGAGAAGGGTGAACTGGATGCTATCTCGCAAATTCCAGTCGTTTGCGAATATCAAGACGTCTTTCCAGAAGAGCTTCCAGGAATGCCTCCGCACCGGCCAGTTGAATTCGTCATTGATCTTGAGCCTGGCATGGAACCAGTGTGCAAGCGTCCTTACAAGCTCGGACCTGAAGAGTTGAAGGAGCTGAAGAAGCAACTCGATATTCAAGAGCGAATGGGTCTCATCCGACCTAGTTCTTCTCCCTGGGGTTGTGGTGTTCTTTTTGTGAAGAAGAAGGATGGAACGGACCGACTTTGTGTTGACTACCGTCCATTGAACAAGAAGACTATCAAGAACAAATACCCACTTCCCAACATCAACGAGCTGTTCGAACAACTCAAAGGCGCCCAAGTATTCTCCAAGCTTGATCTCCGTATGGGTTATCACCAGATTCGAATCCGTGAGCAAGATATTCCCAAGACAGCTTTCAGGACAAGCTATGGTTCATATGAATACACTGTCATGTCTTTTGGCCTCGTCAACGCTCCTCCGACTTTCTCTCGCACGATGAACTTCATCTTCAACGCCTACACCAATGACTTCGTTTTGGTCTATCTCGACGACATTCTGGTCTTTTCGAAGAACAAGGAAGATCATGCCAAGCACTTGCGTTTGGTACTCGATAAGCTGAGGGAACACCAGTTCTACGCCAAGTTCTCAAAGTGCGAATTTTGGCTCGATGAGGTTCTTTATCTTGGTCATATCATCTCTGCCAAGGGCATTGCGGTGAATCCTGAGAAGGTGTCTGCAATTGTGAATTGGGAACCACCTCAGAACGTGAAGCAACTCCGTAGCTTCCTCGGTCTCGCAAGCTACTGTCGAAGATTCATTGAGAACTTTTCTAAGATCGCGAAGCCTCTCTCAGATCTTCTCCAGAAGCACGTCAAGTACGTTTGGTCTCCGGAATGTGACATCGCTTTCAACACTTTGAAAGAGAAATTGGTCACTGCTCCAGTTTTGACTCCTCCTGATGAATCCAAACCGTACGAGGTCTTTTGCGATGCCTCTCTCCAAGGTCTCGGTGCAGTGTTGATGCAAGAGAAGAAAGTTTTAGCTTATACCTCTCGCCAGTTGAAGCCCAACGAGAAGAACTACCCCACTCATGATCTCGAGTTGGCGGCAGTTGTGCATGCTCTTTTGACTTGGAGACATCTCTTATTAGGAAGAAAAGTGGACATTTTCACTGACCACAAGAGTCTCAAGTACATCTTCACTCAGCCTAATCTCAACCTCAGGCAGACTCCATGGGTCGAAATGATTCAAGAGTATAATCCGAGTATCGAGTATACTCCAGGCAAGGCCAATGTGATTGCTGACGCATTGAGCAGGAAGGCTTATTGCAACAGTCTGATACTCAAGCCTTATCAACCCGAGCTTTGTGAAGCTTTCCGCAAGCTTAATCTGCAAGTTGTTCCTCAAGGTTTCCTCGCCAACCTTCAAGTCTCTCCTACCTTGGAAGACCTGATTCGCCAAGCCCAGCTTCTTGATGCTATGGTGAAGAAGGTGAAGATTGGGATTGCCAAGAGTCAACCCAAGTACAAGTGCTACCGCCTTGATGACAAGGATACTCTCTTCTTCGAGGATCGTATTGTTGTGCCCAAAGGTGACCTTCGTAAAGTGATCATGAATGAGGCTCACAATTCACTCCTCTCCATCCACCCTGGGAGCATGAAGATGTATCAGGACCTCAAGCAGGCTTATTGGTGGACTCGAATGAAGCGCGAGATTGCTCAGTTCGTGAATGAATGTGATGTCTGCAGAAGAGTGAAGGCAGAACACCAAAGGCCAGCTGGTCTCCTACAACCTCTTGCCATTCCAGAATGGAAGTTTGACCACATTGAGATGGACTTTGTGACTGGGTTTCCAAAGTCCAAGCGTGGCAATGATGCTATATTCATTGTCATCGACAAACTCACTAAAGTGGCTCACTTTCTGCCTATCAAAGTGTCTATCACTGCAGCTCAATTGGCGGAGCTCTATACCTCTCGAATTGTCTCTCTGCATGGTATTCCATAGGTGATCTCTTTAGACCGTGGCAGCATCTTTACCTCCAAGTTTTGGGATTCTTTTCAGAAGGCCATGGGCACCAACATCCGCTTCAGCACAGCTTTCCATCCTCAAACTAGTGATCAAGTCGAGCGTGTCAATCAGATTCTTGAAGATATGCTCAGGGCTTGTGTGATCTCCTTCGGCATGAAGTGGGAGGATTGTCTTCCATATGCTGAATTCTCCTACAACAACAGTTTTCAAGCAAGTTCGGGCAAGGCCCCATTTGAAATTCTATATGGCAGGAAGTGTCGTACCCCTCTCAACTGGTCTGAAACCGGCGAACGTCAACTCCTGGGTAATGACTTAATCACAGAGGCAGAGGAAATGTGTAAAGTCATTCGAGATAACCTCAAAGCAGCCCAATCCCGCCAGAAGAGCTACTATGATAGTAAGCACCGTGATTTGGCGTTCGAGATCGGAGATCATGTTTACCTCCGCGTCTCTCATATGAAATGTACTCGCCGCTTCGGTATCAAAGGGAAGCTTGCCCCTAGATACGTGGGACCTTTCAAGATCGTCAGCAAGAGAGGTGATCTCGCCTATCAACTCGAGCTTCCTTCAAACTTTGCAAATGTGCATGACGTGTTTCATGTCTCTCAACTCCGAAAGTGCTTCAAGACTCCTGACCGCACCATCAACTTCCAAGACATTGAGCTCCAAGAAGATCTCTCTTATCGTGAGCACCCCGTTGCTATTCTTGAAGAGACAGAACGCAAGACTCGCAATAAGTCAATCAAAATCCTCAAAGTCAAGTGGTCACACCATTCCGACCGTGAAGCCACCTGGAAACGCGAGGATCACCTCCGTTCTGAATACTCAGCGTTCTTCCAGTCCTAGATCTCGGGACGAGATCCTTTCGTAGTGGTGGAGTGTTGTAACACCCCGGATATGTTTTACCTAATATGTAATCCAACTCTTGCCATTTCCGGCGCTAAGTTATTTTATTTTCTCAGGTTCGGGTTTTTGTCTCCAAGTGTTGTTCTCGTTGTCATGCATCTCATATCATGTCATCATGTGCATTGCATTTGTATACGTGTTCATGTCATGCATTCGAGCATTTTCCCCGTTGTCCATTTTGCATTCTGGCGCTCCGTTCTCCTCCAGTGGTCATTTCTACCTTTCTTTCATGTATGGGGGTTAAACATTTCCGAATTGGACCGAAACTTGCCAAGCGGCCTTGGTTTACTACCGGTAGACCGCCTGTCAAGTTTCGTACCATTTGGACTTCGTTTGATGCTCCAGCGGTTAACCGAGGGACCGAGAAGGCCTCGTGTGTGTTGCAGCCCAACACCCCTCCATTTTGGCCCAAAACCCACCAAAACCCTCTCCATCATCTAGAGCATTCGATCACGATCGCGTGGCCAAAAACCGCACCTCATTTGGACTCTCCTAGCTCCCCCAATGTCTATAAATAGGTCTGTCCCCGAAAATCCTGGTCTCCTTCGTCCCCAAACCCTAGCCCCGCTCCTCTCCGCGCGCCGGACGTGTCCGCCGGCGCCGGACAACGTCCGGTTTGCACCACCGCCGCCACGTGGCGCACCCCCACTGGCCCGGCCGCATTTCCCCGCCGCCGGCACGCAAACCCGCCGCGGGCCCTCCCCCGCCCGAAGGCGCGCCGCCGCCCGTGCCTGTTCGCCGCCCTCCACGCCGCCTCTACCCAAGCTGCGCCGCCGCTCCGGAGCACGCGCCGCCTGAAACCGGCGTCCGGCGACCTCGCTGACCACGCCGCTTGCCGCCCCGGTGCCTGCCTCTTCTTCCCCGACGCCGTGCACCTCCGCCCGCGCCGCCCAAGTCCGGCCACCGCCTCCTCCCGCGTGCCGGAAAGCAACCCCTCCAAGTCTGACGACAAGCTGCTGTTCCGGCGAAGTTTTCCGGCGATCCTCATAATCTGCGCCCGGATGGATCTAGATCTGGGAATAGTTCTCGGTTGACTTTTTTCTCAGAAACCCTAATTATTTTGCTATATTCGTCGCATCGTAACTCCACATCCGTAGCTCCGTTTTGGGCATATAGCATATCGAAATGTTCGCCTCAGAGAGTACATAATTTCATCTCATTGCATCATTTTCATTTGAGTTCATCTTCATGCCCGAAATGATGTTGGAAGAATGTCATTTGAGATATTTGTCAGATCTACTGCTCCATTTAGATATTTGTCATTTTTGCCATGATTATTGTGTGCATGATATGCCCCTGAGCTCTACATGTGCTTTGTTATATCCTTTGCCATATTTCCATATGTGCAATCCATGTATTTTTGTGATGTGTGTGGTGACTAGCACAAGCTTGCAAAGTGGTGCATTCGTTAATGCTGATTTCAGGGACTTAGCAATTCCACTAAGTCCTTGATCTGTTTTACTTCAATATGCCTTATGTTCATGTTGTTTCCTAGTGATCCGTGCCTCTTTTGAGGATGATCAGTAAGGATGTTTTGTTAATCTTGTAGTGCTCTATCCATCCATGTCTTTGTTTGTAATTATGGAGCACCCTAGCTTGAGTCAATCGAGCTCTACTTTTGCTATTTCATGAATCTGGGCAGATTGTCTACTTGTTAGCGATTTTGCCAAGGATGTTGTAGTTGATCCGTGCATACTATGTTATTGTTCTTGCCATGTATAGCTTGTATAATGTGTATTCTTGATGTGTGTATGCTTAGTTTGTCATGACTTGCTCTGTAGTGAGTGCATCGAGCTCGTTAACATGCATACTCGATATCTGATTTGCATGCTCTAGTTTTTCACTAAGTCAGTGATCTGATTATGTTTTTGCCATGTTCACATGCTTGTAATTGTATTTTCTGATCCCTTTTGGCTAAAGGTCACTAAGGGACTTCTGTTAAGCTCTTTGAGTAGCTCCATGCCATGCTTTACTTTGCCATGTTCAGTACCTGTATCATATAGTTTTCATGCTCCAAAGTGTGCTATCTGATCTGAAATTCCAGACAAGTGTTAATTTCACTAAGTCTGAGATCTATTTATCAATTGCATTTTTGCCATGCTTGTTTGAACCTGTTAATGGATGAATTGGCTGTAGCTCAGTGTTCATCTTTTATTAAGCATCATGAATGGATCCCTGCCATGTATTTTGTTGCCATGTTTGAGTGTTGTAGCATGTTCATCTTGTTGCATTTAGATGGCTACTTGCTGTATATCGCAGACCGGTGCCATATTTGAATTGCTTGCCATTTCCAAACCGTGACTCCGATTCCGGCGTTCTTTATATCGTTTTCAAGCGAAATCATCTCACCTTTCCAGTGGCACACTTGGATTTCCAAGTTGAGGCCAGGTTCATTCATCCTTTGTCAAATCTTGCATATACATCACATATCACATCCCGCATAGCATACCATGTTTGCATCTTGTTGTTTGAGCCTTGCACGTCGTTGATTGTGTCCTTGTTGCTTGTTTGTCTTGTTTTGGGTAGAGCCAGGAGACGAGTTCGCTAACGAGGAGCCTGTTGAGTTTGCTTTCGAGGATCCAGTCAACTCTGACAACTTTGCAGGCAAGATGATCATACCCTCGAAATCACTTCTATCTTTGCTTTGCTAGATGCTCGCTCTTTTGCTATGCCTATGCTACGATGCCTACTACTTGCTTATCATGCCTCCCAAATTGCCATGTCAAACCTCTAACCCACCATGTCCTAGCAAACCGTTGATTGGCTATGTTACCGCTTTGCTCAGCCCCTCTTATAGCGTTGCTAGTTGCAGGTGAAGATTGGAGACCGTTCCTTGGTGGAACATTATTTACCTGTTGGGATATCGTTATATTATATTATTATCTTAATGCATCTATATACTTGGTAAAGGGTGGAAGGCTCGGCCTCTCGCCTAGTGTTTTGTTCCACTCTTGCCGCCCTAGTTTCCGTCATATCGGTGTTATGTTCCCGGATTTTGTGTTCCTTACGCGGTTGGGTGATAATGGGAACCCCTTGATAGTTCGCCTTGATTAAAGCTTCTCCAGCAATGCCCAACCTTGGTTTTACCATTTACCACCTAGCCTCTTTATTCCTTGCGTTTGCGGAGCCCGAGGGTCATCTTATTTAACCCCCCCCCCCCCCCCCCCGCCGGGGCCAGTGCTCCTCTGAGTGTTGGTCCGACCGAGTAGACTGCGGGGCCACCTCGGGGCAACTTGAGGTTTGGTTTTACTCGTAGGATGTCTCATCTGAGTGTGCCCTGAGAACGAGATATGTGCAGCTCCTATCGGGATTTGTCGGCACATTCGAGTGGTGTTGCTGGATTTATTTTAACTTGTCGAAGTGTCTTGTAGAACCGGGATTGGAATGTCTCGGGAGAAGGTATATTCCTTTGTTGACCGTGAGAGCTTGTCATGGGCTAAGTTGGGACTCCCCTGCAGGGATTTGAACTTTCGAAAGCCGCGCCCACGGTTATGGGCAGATGTGAATTTGTTAATGTCCGGTTGTAGATAACTTGAACCTTAACTTAATTAAAATGAATCAACTGTGTGAGTTACCGTGATGGTCTCTTCTCGGCGGAGTCCGGGAAGTGAACACGGTGTTGGAGTAATGCTTGTTGCAGGTTGCTCTCTAGTTTCTCGTTCGTGCCTTGCCTTTCTCTCCTCGCTCTCTTTTGCGAACAGGTTAGCCACCATATATGCTAGTCGCTTGCTGCAGCTCCACATATTTTACCTTGCCTTACCTATAAGCTTAAATAGTTTTGATCGTGAGGGTGTGAGATTGCTGAGTCCCCGTGGCTCATAGATTACTTCCAAACCAGATGCAGGGCCTGATGACTCCATTCCAGATGACGCGCTTGAGCTCAAGTGGGAGTTCGATGAGGACTCACGCTGTTACTATGTGTCTTTCCCTGATGATCAGTAGTGGTGCCCAGTTGGAGCGTTCGGGACCGTGTTGCATGTTGGGTTGATCTTTTATTTTGGCATCGTAGTCGGACCATGAGTGTTTGATTGATGTAATGCTATTTGTGTACTTTGATTGACGTGGCGAGTGTAAGCCAACTATGTATCTCCCCTTTTATTATCATTATATTACATGGGAAGTTGTGAAGATTGCCTAACTTGCACATTGCTTTCAATGCGGTTATGCCTCTAAGTCGTGCCTCGACACGTAGGAGATATAGCCGCATCGAGGGCGTTACATAAGATAACTTCAAAGGGAAACTCAATCCATTACAAGAGAGTAGAGGGGTAGAAACATCATAAGATCCAACTATAATAGCAAAGCTCGTGATGCATCAAGATCGTATCACCTCAAGAACATGAGAGAGAGAGAGATCAAACACATAGCTACTGGTACAAACCCTCAACCCCGAGGGAGAACTACTCCCTCCTCGTCATGGAGAGCACCGGGATGATGAAGATGGCCACCGGAGAGGGATTGCCCCCTCCGACAGGGTGCCAGAACGGGTCTAGATTGGTTTTCGGTGGCTACGGAGGCTTCTGGCGGCGGAACTCCCGATCTATTGTGCTCCCCGATCGTTTTAGGGTATATGGATATATATAGGCGGAAGAAATACGTCAGGGGAGCCACGAGGGGCCCACGAGGGTGGAGGGCGCGCCCTAGGGGGGTGGGCGCCCCCTACCTCGTGGCTCCCTCGTTTCTTTCCTGACGTACACTTCAAGTCTATCAGGTTGCTTGCCTTCCAAAAATATCTTCTCCAGAAGGTTTCATTCCGTTTCGACTCTGTTTGATATTCCTTTTCTTTGAAACACTGAAACAAGGTGAAAAAAAGGAACTGACACTGGGCTCTGGGTCAATAGGTTAGTCCCAAAAATAATATAAAAGTGTTTAATAAATCCCATAAACATCCAAAATAGATATATAATAGCATTGGAACAATCAAAAATTATAGATACGTTGGAGACGTATCAGCATCCCCAAGCTTAATTCATGCTCGTCCTCGAGTAGGTAAATGATAAAAATAGAATTTTTTATGTGTAATGCTACCTAACATATTTATCCATGTAATCTTGTTTATTGTAGCAAGAATATTCAGATCCATAAGATTCAAGACAAAAGTTTCATATTGACATAAAAACAATAATACTTCAAGCATACTAACTAAGCAATCATGTCTTCTCAAAATAACATGGCCAAAGAAAGTTCATCCCTACAAAATCATATAGTTTGGTCATGCTCCATTTTCGTCACACAAGAATGCTCTCATAATGCACAACCCCGATGACAAGCCAAGCAATTGTTTCACACTTTAGTAATCTCAAACATTTTTCAACTTTCACGCAATACATGAGCGTGATCCCTGGATATAGCACTATGGGTGGAATAGAATATAATGAGGGGGTTATGTGGAGAAGACAAAAAGGAGAAAGTCTCACATCGATGCAGCTAATCAATGGGCTAAGGAGATGCCCATCAATTGATGTCAATGCAAGGAGTAGGGATTGCCACGCAACGGATGCACTAGAGCTATAAATGTATGAAAGCTCAACAAAAGAACTAAGTGGGTGTGCATCCAACTTGCTTGCTCACGAAGACCTAGGGCACTTGAGGAGGCCCATTGTTGGAATATACAAGCCAAGTTCTATAATGAAAAATTCCCACTAGTATATGAAAGTGACAAAACAAGAGACTCTCTATCATAAAGATCATGGTGCTAATTTGAAGCACAAGTGTGGAAAAGGATAGTAGCATTGCCCCTTTTTATTTATTTTTATTATTTTTGGGGGGGGCTTCCTTTTTTTTATTTGGCCTTTCTCTTTTTTGGGCCTTCCCTTTTTTTATTTGGCCTTTCTCCTCTTTTTTTTGGGACAATGCTCTATTAATGATGATCATCACACTTCTATTTATTTACAACTCAAAGATTACAACTCGATACTAGAACAAGATATGACTCTATATGAATGCCTCCGGTGGTGTACCGACATTGCGATGAATCAAGAGTGACATGTATGAAAAATTATGAATGGAGGCTTTGCCACAAATACGATGTCAACTACATGATCATGCAAAGCAATATGACAATGATGATACGTATCATAATAAACGGAACAGTGGAAAGTTGCATGGCAATATATCTCGGAATGGCTATGGAAATGCCATAATAAGTAGGTATGGTGGCTGTTTTGAGGAAGATATAAGGAGGTTTATGTGTGACAGAGCGTATCGTATCACGGGGTTTGGATGCACCGGCGAAGTTTGCACCAACTCTCAATGTGAGAAAGGGCAATACACGGTACCGAAGAGGCTAGCAATGATGGAAGGGTAAGAGTGCATATAATCCATGGACTCAACATTAGTCATAAAGAACTCACATACTTATTGCAAAAATCTACAAGTCATCAAAAACCAAGTACTACGCGCATGCTCCTAGGGGGGATAGATTGGCAGGAAAAGACCATCGCTCGTCCCCGACCGCCACTCATAAGGAAGACAATCAAATAACACCTCATGTTTCAAATTTGTTACACAACATTTACCATAGGTGCATGCTACGGGACTTGCAAACTTCAACACAAGTATTCCTCAAATTCACAACTACTCAACTAGCACAACTTTGATATCACTATCTCCATATCTCAAAACAATAATCAAGTATCAAATTTCTCTTAGTATTCAATGCACTCTATATGAAAGTTTTTATTATATCCCTCTTGGATGCCCATCATATTAGGACTAGTTTCATAACCAAAGCAAACTACCATGCTGTTCTAAAGGACTCTCAAAATAATATAAGTGAAGCATGAGAGTTCATCTATTTCTATAAAATAAAACCACCAGCGTGCTCTAAAAGATATAAGTGAAGCACTAGAGCAAACAACAAACTACTCCAAAAGATATAAGTGAAGATCAATAAGTAGTCAAATAATTATGCAACCATGTGAAGACTCTCTAACATTTAATAATTTCAGATCTTGGTATTTTATTCAAGCAGCAAGCAAAACTAAATAAAATGACATCTAAGAATAGCAAACATCATGTGAAGAAGCAAAAACTTAGGATCAACCGATACTAACCAATAGTTGTCGAAGAAAAAAGGTGGGATGCCAACCGGGGCATCCCCAAGCTTAGACGCTTGAGGCTTTCTTGAAATATTATCTTGGGATGCCTTGAGCATCCCCAAGCTTGAGCTTTTGTGTCTCCTTAATTCCTCTCATATCACGGTCTCCCTAAATCTCAAAAGCTTCATCCACACAAAACTCAACAAGGACTCATGAGATAAGTTAGTATAAACCATTGCAAAAACCTTTTCATACTCTACTGTAGCAAATCACTAAAATTATTATTCAAAATTGCATACTAGATGCCTCTGCATATTTAATAGTCATATCCTCAAACAGAATCATTAAAGAAGCAAACATATGCAAACAATGCAAACATAACAGCAATCTGCCTAAACAGGACAGTCTGTAAAGAGTGCAGCAAGATCCATACTTCCCTAGCTCCAAAAATTATGAAAGAAAATTCCCACTATAGTAAATTTATCAGAGCTTAATATGCAAAAGGTTTCAATATTTTATCACATTCTGAATTTTCTAGGGAATTATTTCAACAGCGGTAAACTTTCTGTTTTCAAACAGCAACATGAAGACTTGTAAAATAGGCATAGTAAAGGCTATCAATGCCACTTTTATTGAAATAAAAGATGCAAAAAATTGTTCTAAATAACAGCAAGAAAATACTAACAAAATAAATTGATGCTCCAAGCAAAACACATATCATGTGGTGAATAAAAATATAGCTCCAAGTAAAGTTACCGATGAACGAACACGAAAGAGGGGATGCCTTCTGGGGCATCCCCAAGCTTAGGCTCTTGGTTTTCCTTGAATATTACCTTGGGGTGCCTTGGTCATCCCCAAGCTTAGGATCTTGCCACTCCTTATTCCATAGTCCATCGAATCTTTACCCAAACCTTGAAAACTTCACAACACAAAACTTAACAGAAAACTCGTAAGCTCCGTTAGTATAAGAAAGCAAATCACCATCATAAGGTACTGTAATGAACTCATTCTCAATTCATATTGGTGTAATATCTATTGTATTCCAACCTCTCTATGGTTCATACCCTCCGGTACTACTCATAGGTTCATCAAAATAAGCAAACAACACATAGAAAACAGAATCTGTCAAAAACAGAACAGTCTGTAGTAATCTGAATCAAACGTATACTTATGGAACTCATAAAATTCTCAAATAAATTGATGGACTTGAGGAATTTATCTATTAATAATCTTCAAAAAGAATTAACTAAATATCACTCTCCAATAAAAACTGGCAGCAATTCTCGTGAGTGCTAAAGTTTCTATTTTTTACAGCATGATCGCAAAGACTTTCCCCAAGTCTTCCCAAAGGTTCTACTTGGAACAAACACTAATTAAACACATAAAACCACATATAAACAGAGGATAGATGATTAATTTATTACGAAACAGGAACAAAAATAAAGTTGGGTTGCCTCCCAACAAGCGCTATCGTTTAACTCCCCTAGCTAGGCATGATGATTTCAATGATGCTCGTATAGAAGATAAGAATTGTAACATAAAGAGAGAATCATGAAGAATATGACTAGAAAATTTAAGTCTAACCCACTTCCTATGCATAGGGATTTTGTGAGCAAACAATTTATGGGAGCAATAATCAACTAGCATAGGGAGGCAAAACAAGCATAACTTCAAGATTTTCAACACATAGAGAGGAAACTTGATATTATTGCAAGTCCTACAAGCATATGTTCCTCCCTCATAATAATTTCAGTAGCATCATGAATGAATTCAACAATATAACCAGCACCCAAAACATTCTTTTCATGATCTACAAGCATAGAATTTTTATTACTCTCCACATAAGCAAATTTCTTCTCATGAATAATAGTGGGAGCAAACTCAACAAAATAACTATCATGTGATTGAAAATTAAGATCAAGATGAAAAGTTTCATGGTTATCGTTGTTCTTTAAAGCATACATGTCATCACAATAATCATCATAATAGGAGGCATGCTTTCATCATAATAAATTTGCTCATTAAAACTTGGGGGACAAAAAATATCATCTTCATCAAACATAGCTTCCCCAAGCTTGTGGCTTTGCATATCATTAGCATCATAGATATTCAAGGAATTCATACTAACAACATTGCAATCATGCTCATCATTCAAATATTTAGTGCCAAACATTCTAATGCATTCTTCTTCTAACACCTTGGCACAGTTTTCCTTTCCATCATACTCACGAAAGATATTAAAAAGATGAAGCGTATCAGACAAACTCAATTCCATTTTTTTGTAGTTTTCTTTTATAGACTAAACTAGTGATAAAACAAGAAACTAAAAGACTCGATTGCAAGATCTAAAGATATACCTTCAAGCGCTAACCTCCCCGGCAACAGCGCCAGAAAAGATCTTGATGTCTACTACACAACCTTCTTCTTGTAGATGTTGTTGGGCCTCCAAGTGCAGAGGTTTGTAGGACAGTAGCAAATTTCCCTCAAGTGGATGACCTAAGGTTTATCAATCCATAGGAGGCGTAGGATGAAGATGGTCTCTCTCAAGCAACCCTGCAACCAAATAACAAATAGTCTCTTGTGTCCCCAACACACCCAATACAATGGTAAATTGTATAGGCGCACTAGTTCGGCGAAGAGATAGTGATACAAGTGGTATATGGATGGTAGATAAAGGTTTTTGTAATCTGAAAATATAAAAACAGCAAGGTAACTAATGGTAAAAGTGAGCACAAACGGTATTGCAATGTGTTGAAACAAGGCCTAGGGTTGATACTTTCACTAGTGCAAGTTCTCTCAACAATAATAACATAATTGGATCACATAACTATCCCTCAACATGAAACAAAGAGTCACTCCAAAGCCACTAATAGCGGAGAACAAACGAAGAGATTATGGTAGGGTACGAAACCACCTCAAAGTTATCCTTTCTGATTGATCTATTCAAGAGTCCGTAGTAAAATAACATGAAGCTATTCTTTCCGTTCAATCTATCATAGAGTTCGTACTAGAATAACACCTTAAGACACAAATCAACCAAAACCCTAATGTCACCTAGATACTCCAATGTCACCTCAAGTATCCTGGGTATGATTATATGATATGCATCACACAATCTCAGATTCATCTATTCAAACCAACACAAAGTACTTCAAAGAGTGCCCCAAAGATTCTACCGGAGAGTCAAGATGAAAACGTGTGCCAACCCCTATGCATAGGTTCATGCGCGGAACCCGCAAGTTGATCACCAAAACATACATCAAGTGGATCAATAGAATACCCCATTGTCACCACGGGTATCCCACACAAGACATACATCAAGTGTTCTCAAATCCTTAAAGACTCAATCCGATAAGATAACTTCAAAGGGAAAACTCAATCCATTACAAGAGAGTAGAGGGGGAGAAACATCATAAGATCCAACTATAATAGCAAAGCTCGCGATACATCAAGATCGTATCACCTCAAGAACACGAGAGAGAGAGAGAGAGAGAGATCAAACACATAGCTACCGGTACATACCCTCAGCCCCGAGGGAGAACTACTCCCTCCTCGTCATGGCGAGTGTCGGTGTCAAAACCGGAGAATCTCGGGTAGGGGGTCCCGAACTGTGCGTCTAGGCGGATGGTAACAGGAGGCAGGGGATACGATGTTTACCCAGGTTCGGGCACTCTTGATGGAGGTAAAACCCTACGTCCTGCTTGATTGTTCTTGATGATATGAGTATTACAAGAGTTGATCTACCACGAGATCAGAGAGGCTAAACCCTAGAAGCTAGCCTATGGTATGATTGTATGTTGTCCTACGAACTAAAACCCTCCAGTTTATATAGCCACGGAAGGGGCTAGGGTTACACAGAGTCGGTTACAAGGAAGGAGATCTACATATCCGTATTGTCAAGCTTGCCTTCCACGCCAAGGAGAGTCCCATCCGGACACGGGACGAAGTCTTCAATCTTGTATCTTCATAGTCCAAAAGTCCGGCCAAAGGATATAGTCCGGCTATCCGGATACCCCCTAATCCAGGACTACCTTAGTAGCCCCTGAACCAGGCTTCAATGATGATGAGTCCGGCGCGCAGATTGTTTTCGACATTGCAAGGCGGGTTCCTCCTCCGAATACTTCATAGAAGATTTTGAACACGAGGATCGTGTCCGGCTCTGCAAAACAAGTTTCACATACCACCGTAGAGAGAATAATATTTCCACAAATCTAATCTGTTGACGTGCCCCGTAGCGTGAAATCACACCACAACCAGGTCTCTATTCGAATCGTTTTTCATAACCTATCTCAGCGTGTTTCGCAAGGCGGTTTCCTTGGCACGTCTTGTCGAAGCAGAGATCGTGTCCCCTTATTACGAGATTCCCATCAATACGGACGTGGGTAACCCAACCGCCACATCAATTACGGCGCTTGGGGGATAAGCGAGTTTTACTAGGCTGGTGGGGGCGCATAGTTTCGTCTGCCCTTATAAAGGGATAAGGTTTCACCTTTTTCTACCCACGCCTTCTTCCTCCTTGTTCATCCATTCTCACGCACTCGAGCTCCAGCACCCAAGTCCACATCCTTCTCCTCAACTCTCTCCAAACATGTCTGGAGCGGGAGGCAAGTGGATGGTTTCCTCCGTCACGGAGGGACACATCAAAAAACTACGTGGGGCCAGATACTTAGCCGCATATATCACGCACCGGCTGCCAGCCGCGGGGCAAATCGTCCCTACCCCGGAACCTCACGAAAGGGTGGTTTTCCTCCCCCACTTCGTCCGCGGACTGGGGTTTCCCCTCCATCCATTCGTCCGTGGCCTTATGTTCTATTACGGGCTGGACTTTCATGATCTGGCCCCGAATTTCATCCTCAACATCTCGGCGTTCATCGTCATGTGCGAGGCTTTCCTCCGCATCCCTCCCCACTTCGGCCTATGGCTGAAGACCTTCAATATCAAGCCGAAGGTAGTAAGCGGCCAACAAGTGGAATGCGGCGGAGCCATGGTGGGAAAAATGCCCAACGTTACATGGCTCGAGGGCTCCTTCATGGAGACCATAAAGGGGTGGCAATCGGGGTGGTTCTACATCACTGAGCCATGCGACACCAACTGGGTGGCGGCCCCCGAGTTTTGATCCGGAATCCCCACGCGGCTCACTTCCTGGAAGGAGAAGGGCCTATCCTGGGGTTCATCGGTGGAGCTAGACGGACTCTAGAAGTGTATCCGGAACATGATAAGCAAGAAACTTAAGCTTGTCAACATAGTCCAGGTCATGCTCTTCCGCCGGATCCTCTCGTGTCAACAACGGGCTTTCAACTTATAGGAGTTCGACCCGGCCTAGCAACAGACTCTATGCGAGCTCTTTGACACGATGCATAAGGACGTCTGGAAGGTGCTGTTCAAGGGAACCGAGGTCCCTCCTTCTCTTACCGAGGACCGCGGGCTAAGCGCGAAGCGCCCTGCGAATCCGGTAAGTTCTGTACATCTGGTAGGGTATTTATTCCCCATAGCTTAACCATGTGCGGGGTCTGAGCTCCCATGCCTTTGACAGGACTGGGTGGAGACATCGGAGTAGATTAACTGTCCGGCCCCTTTGCTCGAAGACCCTGCAGACGCTCTCCTGACGGAGATGCAGACTCCAGCTCCTTATGAGGTGTCGGAGAAGACCAAGAAGAAGGCCAATGGAACCCAAAAGAGTTCCCGGCGCCAGGTGGTATCGGACTCATCGTCCGATAACTCCGAGACGCACTCCTCCCATGAAAATGAGGAGGAGGAAGATGAAGACTCTCCCCCTCCAGCCGGGGGAGACAAGAAAAGGAAGGCCGCCCCAACCGGGGAGGCCGAAGGGTCCAAGAAGGGAAGGACTCTCCTTCCGGACTGTTTCACCACCGCCGCCGACGGCGAAGACGAGTGGTTACTCAGGGCCAAGCCCCTGGCAAAGTCGTAAGTATTCGGATACCAGAGTAACTCATAGCATACTTTTATTGCACTGCTTCTCCTAATGTCGAATATGATCATGCAGTCCGCCCCGAGCCCATATCGACGTATCCTCGTCGGACGATTCCTTGGACTCATCGGATATGGATAGTGATACACTTCCAACCGGCTCCTCTCCTTGCCCTACGGACAATGTCGAGGTATTGTCTCAAGGGGCACTGAGCCGGGGGGAGATAGTCCCGGAGGTGCCTCAAGGCGACCTTCCGGACTCCAGGCGCGAAGGGAACGAGACTCCCAAGGGCTCCAAGTTCGGCCCTCAGCCGAACACCGCGCCGGAACCTCCAGTGGTTCCGGACTCAGGCAGGTGGCCCCCTTCCAAGAGGGGCAAGCCGCCCGTGCCGGTGACCTATGTCCATCCAGAGGCACCGGACAACCTGCTGGGAGCGCTTCGCGGTGCTTCCATCGACGAAGAGCACCGCACTATTATGAGTGCGGTGATCAAGAAAGTTCAGTCCGCCAAGAGCGGACTGATTGAAGCTTGTGCCAGCCTGCTAACAAGCTTTGAGGTAAGTGTTTAAAATATAGGAAAATATTACCGCATAGACAGTAGCCCCTGATGCTTTGTTCCGTGTTCACAAAGAAAAGCCGAATAGAGGATCAAATAATATCTACAGGAGTCTAATGTAAAGTATGTCTGTATGCGTATGCAGGCTTCATTGCTGACCTCTGCCGCACTGACTGCGGAGGTCGCCGCACTGAGGCAGAACCTCGAGTGGTTCGAGAAAGAGCTTGGCCTTGCCAAGAGGCAGCTCGAGGAGAACAAAGGTAAGTAATGCCTTGTCTATATATATATAAAGATGCGGTTGCAAAATGATAGGATCATCATGGATGTGCCAGGGGCCACGACCAAAGTGGCGACGCTGAAGAAAGCGATGTCCGAGGCCGAAAACAAAGTGGCCAAGGAGCGCACCGAGCGGGAAAAACAAGAGGCACGGGTGGGCGAGGTGCAGCAAGAGCTCCAGGCTCTCATGAAGAAGCACGAGAATTTGGAGCTTGACTCGAAGATGCTAGAGTCCGAGCTTGCCACGGCCCTCGAAAGCACAAAGCATGCCAAGGCTGAAACCCAAGAGGCCCTCTAGGAAATTAAGGCGATGAGGAAGATAGCGGCGGGTAAGGCATTCAATATGCAAAGCAAGCATGTGAAAGTAAATTACTTGTTACTTACCCGAGTCCGGAGCTCTCCAGGAGCATTCGCAGATTTGCCCCGCAGCGTGTCGGATGCCGCGAAGTATTACCAGGCCGAGGAGGGAAGCTTGACGGAGAAATTGTTCTGGTCTCAGTATACTGGGACCGAACACCCGATGCCTGTGAGCGACCAGTTGAAGCAACTGGTCGAGCTGCACAAGGCGGCCGAACAGGCCATGAGGGGCCTTATAGTCCGGATATGGCCTGGTGACTCCCTTCCCAACAGCTACTTCGGCCTGGTGAGGCGGTTTGTGGATGCCTGCCCACGACTGGAAGTCATTAAGGGGTTCGTCTGCATCGAAGGTGCACGCCGGGCTTTTGCCCGTGCGAAGGTGCACCGGGCCAAGATGGACGCCGAGAAGCTGGTGAAGGAGGGGCCGCTATAGGGCAAGGAGCATCGCCTCTCCAAAATGTATTATGAGGGTGTTCTGAAGGGTGCCCGTCTTGTGGTGGATGAGTTTGCGAAGGATGTAATTTTTGAATGAACTTGCTCATGTGATCCTGTATTATGAAAACTTGTTCATATGCGCTATGCAACGCTTGTTTGAATTTAAAATATTACCTTCTGTGCGGCTGTTTATTAAATCTGAGAGATGGCCAGTCGTCGACTTCTGCCCCCATGCCACGAGTGCTAGGGTGTTCGGGACAAATCTGAGCACTCTTTTTCCCATTGTTGGGTCCTTCGAGGGAGGTGCTCAGCACAACGAACCAGGCAATCGGACTATAATGCTTTATCACTCTCACTTAGCCATAGAAGTCTACAATTTTAAATTTTGGCGAAGACCCTAGTATTCGGAAGGCCGAATTCGGGGCGCTATACATGCCTTAAGCCGGACAAAGCTGACTCCTCGCTCTAAGCGGCATAAGTCTTTAGGGACTCGAGACCTCTCGAACAGCGACCAGCTCTCGCCTTATCATGACAGTCAGTTTTAGCTTTCTCTACTGAGGTGCTTTCCCAGATGAACCGGGGCATAATCGTAGTAGTTCTCCCAGTGCTACCTTAGCCGATATAGCGGAACGTAAGGTACCAAAACATGGGAGTCGGGCAAACCCAACTATTGACCCAAGACATGATTCGGAGCTGATGCATATAATGCTATAAGTTCGGGGTGCCGCACTGTGGAAAGTGTTCGGACTTCTCACGCCGTATTATGGGGTACGCTTAAGCCCCTGGAGTATTGGCCGTACCAGAGTGTACGGGTGCTGAATGTCATGAATGAACATATATATATACATATATATATAAAGGAAGAATAGAGAATGCTATAATAGACTAGTGCTATGCATTGTTTATTCAAAAAGGTGCGTCAAAGCAGAATGATACAAGTAGTGCGATAAGCAAAAAGTAGGAATATTTGACATGTCCCCTCCAAGGGCAAGCTGAGGAATGGTATTTAAAGCAAGTATTTCACTCGTTATCAAAGACCACCTGGGAGTTCCATGGTGCGACGTAGCTTTCTGACTCCTTGCTTGTTGTATCGTGTGTCCGGCAATCGTACTGCCGGACGGGGTTTCCAGAGAGTAAAGTCCTGAAAGAGAGAAAAAATAATAAGGCTGGAAGCCCCTAGTGCGGTTGAGCCACGTTTTGGGGCATGTCATACTCGTGCCCCCCTCCCCCACCTATGCCCATGGTATTTTTAATGCGTAATTATGTACGCGTGGCACGGATTTCGCCATTTGGCTGGGACTGGGGTGGGGGCCGCATTGCTATGCGAGCTCGGAGCGTGCCAGGCAGTCTTGTTGCAGATTACTCCGGGCACGCTTGACGGTGTCCGGGCGTTTAATCACCGAACTGGTGGATTGCTTGAAGAGGTTGCTTTGTGCTTCTGCTGCGAGGGCCGCAGTGTGCTCCTCCGTGCGGAGAGAGAGCTCTGTGTTTCCATTGACTGTGATGACCCCCAAGGTCCTGGAATCTTGAGCTTGAGGTATGCATAATGCGGTACCGCATTGAATCTCGCAAATGCGGTTCGCCCGAGCAGTGCATGATAGCCATTGCAGAACGGGACTATATCGAAGATTAACTCCTCGCTTCGGAAGTTATCCAGGAATCCGAAGACCACTTCCAGTGTGACTGAGCTTGTGCAATGGGCCTCTACGGCTGGTATGCCGCTTTTGAAGGTCGTTTTTGTGGGTTTGATCCTTGAGGGGTCTATACCCATTTTGCACACTGTGTCCTGATAAAGCAGGTTCAGGCTGCTGCCGCCGTCCATAAGGACTCGAGTGAGGTGAAATCCGTCATTGATTGGGTCTAGGACCAGTGCGCCGAATCCGCCATGACGGATACTAGTGGGATGGTCCCTGCGATCGAAGGTGATCGGACAGGAGGACCATGGGTTGAACTTTGGGGCGACTGGTTCCAACGCATATACGTCCCTTAACGCACGCTTCCGCTCCCTCTTGGGGATGTGGGTTGCGTATATCATGTTCACCGTCCGCACTTGTGGGGGAACCTCTTCTGTCCTCCGGTGTTCGGCGGCCGGGGCTCCTCCTCGTCGTTGCTATGTGGCCCCTTATCTTTGTTTTCGGCATTTAACTTGCCGGCCTGCTTGAACACCCAACATTCCCTGTTGGTGTGGTTGGCTGGCTTGTCGGAGGTGCCGTGTATTTGACACGAGCGATCGAGTATACTGTCCAAACTAGACGGGCCCGGGGTGCTTCTTTTGAATGGCTTTTTCCGCTGACCGAGTTTAGAGCCTCTGAATCCGGCATTGACTGTCGTATCCTCGGTATTGTCGTTGTTGATGCGGCACTTGTGTTTGTTGCGACGTGACCTGCCATTGCTATCCTTGGTATCCAAAGTACCATGGTTCTTTGATATGTTATTGCTTCGAGCCAGCCATCTGTCCTCTCCCGTGCAACAGCGAGTCATGAGTGTCGTGAGGGCTGCCATAGATTTCGGCTTTTCCTGGCCAAGGTGCCGGGCGAGCCACTCGTCGTGGATGTTGTGCTTAAAAGCTGCTAGGGCCTCTGCATCCGGACAGTCGATGATTTGATTTTTCTTTGTCAGGAACCATGTCCAGAATTGCCTGGCCGATTCCTCTGGCTGCTGAATTATGTGGCTCAAGTCATCGGCATCTTGTGGTCGCACATAAGTGCCCTGGAAGTGGTCGAGGAATGCGTCTTCCAGATCCTCCCAACAGCCAATGGATTCTGCTGGCAGGCTGTTGAGCCAATGCCGAGCTGGTCCTTTAAGTTTGAGTGGAAGGTATTTGATGGCGTGTAGATCGTCACCGCGGGCCATGTGGATGTGCAGGAGGAAGTCCTCGATCCATACCGCAGGATCTGTTGTACCATCGTATGATTCGATATTTATGGGTTTGAATCCCTCTGGGATTTGGTGATCCATTACTTCGTCTGTGAAGCATAGGGGGTGTGTGGCGCCTCTGTACTGGGCTATGTCGCGACGCAGCTCAAATGAGTCTTGTCCGCTGTGTTCGGCCCTTTCGGATTTACTTTTACTGTGTCCGGCGTGACGGTTATCGTCTCGCGTAGTGGCGCGCCCTCGTGATCCATAGATCGATCTTGTGTGTTTTGCTTTGTCCTCCAGTATGTCTCGCAGGTCTAGCATGTTTCCCCATGCCTTGACATTTTTATTTGAGTGGCATCGGGGTGCGGGCTGAGCTTTTGGCTGAAATGCCTCTCTGTCGCGGCCACGAGGTGGCCGATCAGCCGCGTCATACACTGGAGATGTAGGTTTTAATGCTTCCTCCTCCAGTCGGGGTAGCAACCTGCGCTTTGGGTAACTCTTGGAGCGGCGTTCGAGTTCATATTCCTCGGCCGCAAGGACTTCAGTCCATCTGTCAGCTAGCAAATCTTGATCATCTTGAAGCTATTGTTGCTTTTTCTTAAGGCTATTTGCCATGGCAATAAGCCGACGCTTGAAGTGCTCTTGCTCGATGGGATCCTCAGGCACGACAAATTCGTCATCGTCGAGGCTTACCTCGTCTTCGGAGGAAGGCATGTAATTATCATCCTCCGCCTCTCCATCTGCCGCTCTCTCGGGAGGGCTGGCTTCTCCATCCTCCTGCTCTAAATCTTGCTGGAGGGGATTGTTGTGCTATTATCTCCTGTGCTGGTATCACCGCTTTTGCTTTGGCGAGACTTAGAGCGGCGCCGCTGACGTTGGCGCTTGGGTTGCTTCTTGGAGGGGTCATCCTCCGCTGTCCCATCGTCATTGCCTTCTTTGGGTGTGTCCACCATGTATATATCATATGATGAGGTGGCTGTCCAGTGCCCTGTGGGAAGTGGTTCCTGTTCGTCTCCCGCATCGTCGTCCATACCATCGATGTCTTCGGAGTCGAAGTCGAGCGTGTTGGTTAAATCGTCGACAGTGGCTACTAAGTGGGTGGTGGGTGGGTGGCGAATTTCTTCGTCATCCGCATCCCAATCTTGCCGGACATAGTTCGGCCAGGACTCTCCTGACAAGGAGAGAGACCTTAATGAGTTCAGTATGTCGCCGAAGGGCGAGTGCTGAAAGATATCCGCAGAGGTGAACTCCATGATCGGCGCCGAGTCGGATTCGATAGGCACAGGCGCAGGCGGTTCGGAGTCCGTGGCCGGGGAAGAATCCGGCAGTTCGGCGTCACGGCTCCCGTGAAGGGTAAGGTTGATACTCGGCTCGATCGCCGCTGAGGATACGGCCTCCGTGGCGGGGTCTATCCACCCGTCCATGGGTGGCGCAATTGGCTCCGAATTAAGGGTCGCAGCGGTTGCCGGTGCGCTCTCCTGAACACTGTCCGATGGTAGAGCTATATCATGCTCACCGTGACCGTGCGGGGCACTCGGCAGGGGCTCGAATCCGTCGAAGATCAAGTCTCCGTGGATGTCGTCCGTGTAGTTTAAGCTTCCAAACCTGACTTGGTGGCCAGGGGCGTAACTCTCGATCTGCTCCAGATGGCCAAGCAAGTTGGCCCGCAGTGTGAAGCCGCCGAATACAAAGATCTATCCGGGGAGAAAAGTCTCACCCTGGACTGCATCGCTATTGATGATTGAAGGAGCCATCAAGCCTAACGATGACTACACAGAGGAACTCTCAATGAAAGCACCAATGTCGGTGTCAAAACCGGCGGATCTCGGGTAGGGGGTCCCGAACTGTGCGTCTAGGCGGATGGTAACAGGAGGCAGGGGACACAATGTTTACCCAGGTTCGGGCCCTCTTGATGGAGGTAAAACCCTACGTCCTGCTTTATTGTTCTTGATGATATGAGTATTACAAGAGTTGATCTACCACGAGATCATAGAGGCTAAACCCTAGAAGCTAGCCTATGGTATGATTGTATGTTGTCCTACGGACTAAAACCCTCCGGTTTATATAGACACCGGAGGGGGCTAGGGTTACACAGAGTCGGTTACAAGGAAGGAGATCTACATATCCGTATTGCCAAGCTTGCCTTCCACGCCAAGGAGAGTCCCATCCGAACATAGGACGAAGTCTTCAATCTTGTATCTTCATAGTCCAATAGTCCGGCCAAAGGATATAGTCCGGCTATCCGGATACCCCCTAATCCAGGACTCCCTCAGAGAGCACCGGGATGATGAAGATGGCCACCGAAGAAGGATTGCCCCCTCCGGCAGGGTGCTGGAACGGGTCTAGATTGGTTTTCGGTGGCTACGGAGGCTTCTGGCGGCGGAACTCCCGATCTATTGTGCTCCCCGATCGTTTTAGGGTATATGGATATATATATAGGCAGAAGAAATACGCCAGGGGAGCCACGAGGGGCCCACGAGGGTGGAGGGCGCGCCCTAGGGGGGTGGGCGCTCCCCCTACCTCGTGGCTCCCTTGTTTCTTTCCTGACGTGCACTCCAAGTCTATCAGGTTGCTTTCCTTCCAAAAATAACTTCTCCAGAAGGTTTCATTCCATTTTGACTCCGTTTGATATTCCTTTTCTTCGAAACACTGAAACAAGGGAAAAACAGGAACTGGCACTGGGCTCTGGGTCAATAGGTTAGTCCCAAAAATAATATAGAAGTGTTTAATAAAGCCCATAAACATCCAAAACAGATAATATAATAGCATGGAACAATCAAAAAATATAGGTACGTTGGAGACATATCAATGTGTTGTCATTTGATGAACGGGATCACATCATTAGAGAATGATGTGATGAACTAGACCCATCCGTTAGCTTAGCACTATGATCGTTTAGTTTATTGCTAATGCTTTCTTCATGACTTATACATGTTCCTATGACTATGAGATTATGCAACTCCCGAATACCGTAGGAACACCTTGTGTGCTATCAAACATCACAACGTAACTGGGTGATTATAAAGATACTCTATAGGTGTCTCCGATGGTGTTTGTTGAGTTGGCATAGATCGAGATTAGGATTTGTCACTCCGTGTATCGAGAGGTATCTCTGGGCCCTCTCGGTAATGCACAACACTATGAGCCTTGCAAGCAATGTGACTAATGAGTTAGTCACAGGATGATGCATTATGGAACGAGTAAAGAGACTTGCCGGTGACGAGATTGAACTAAGTATAATGATACCGACGATCGAATCTCGGGCAAGTAACATACCGATGACAAAGAGAACAAAGTATGTTGTTATGCAGTGTGACCGATAAAGATCTTCATAGAATATGTAGGAACAAATATGAGCATCTAGGTTCTGCTATTAGTTATTGACCGAATATGAGTCTCGGTCATGTCTACATAGTTCTCGAACCCGTAGGGTCCGCACGCTTAACGTTCGATGACGATATGTATTATGAGTTATGTGATTTGATGTACCGAAGATTGTTCGGAGTCCCGGATGATATCACGGACATGACGAGGAGTCTCGAAATGGTCGACACATAAAGATTGATATATTGGAAGGTTATGTTTGGACACCGGAAAGGTTTCGGATAAGTTTGGGCATTTTTCGGAGTACCGGGGGGTTACCGGAACCCCCGGGGGGTTAATGGTCTTCGTGGGACCTAGTGGAAGAGAGGAGGCGGCGACCAGGTGGAGGCGCGCCCCCCTTTCCTTCTCTCCCTCTTCCTCTTCCTTCTTCTCCTACTTGGACTAGGAAAGGGGGAAACCTACTCCTACTAGGAGTAAGAATCCCCCCCTTGGGCGCGCACCTTGTGGCCGGCCCTCCTCCCCCCCCCCCTCCTTTATATACGTGGGTGGGGGCACCCCATAGACACACAAGTTGATCTTTAGCCGTCTGCGGTGCCCCCTCCACAGTTTTCCACCTCGGTCATATTGTCGTAGTGCTTACGCGAAGCCCTACATCGGTAACTTCATCATCACCGTCAACAAGCCATCGTGCTGACGGAACTCGCCCTCGGCCTCAGCTGGATCAAGAGTACGAGGGACATCGCTGAGCTGAACATGTGCAGATCGTGGAGGTGTCGTGCATTCAGTACTTGATCAGTTGGATCGCGAAGACGTTCGACTACATCAACCGCGTTACTTAATGCTTTCGCTTTCGGTATGCGAGGGTACGTAGATACATTCTCCCCTCTCGTTGATATGCATCTCCTAGATAGATCTTGCACGATCGTAGGAAAGTTTTTGAAATACTGCGTTCCCCAACAAAAACACTTGCTAAAATTGCAACAGAACAACAAAATGCTATTGAAAGTGTAACTATCCCTAGGTGGTTTTGGTAATTCATAACAACATATAGCTCATTGAGCTAATGCTATTCCAAGATGATTATTTCAAGAAAGCTCAATGATTGGCATGGCATGGATGTGAAAGTGGAACCCTCAAAATGCTAAGGAAAAAGGATTGGCTCAAGCTCAAAAGCTCAAGACTCTTCATTTTATATTTTAGTGATCCAAGATCACATTGAGTCTTTAGGAAAAGTCAATACTATCAAGGAGGGATGAGGTGTTGCTTAATGAGCCTCTTGCTTCATGTGCTTAGTGATATGCTCCAAAACCCTCAACTACTTTCCCATATCCACATATGACCTAAACCCTAAGCCAAACTCGGTCCTACCGATTCTTCCTATCCAGCGCCACCGAGTTTCACTTGTCATTAGCCACTGCCAAACCCTAGCAATTCGGTTCTACCGATAGGGATCTCGGTCTCACCGAGATGGGATTGCAAACTCTCTGTTTCCCTTTCGTAACTTTTCGGTCTCACCGAAAGAGCGAATCGGTCCCACCGAGATTGCAATGTAAATTCAGTGTTTCCCCTTTGTAACTTTTCGGTCTCACCGAAAGAGCAAATCAGTCCCACCGAGTTTGCCTGACCAACTCTCTGGTTAGCTAATTACCAAATTCGGTCTCACCGAGTTTGTGTAATCGGTCTCACCGAGATTACGTTATGCCCAAACCCTAGCCATATCGGTCCTACCGAGTTGCATGTCCGTCCCACCGAAAATCTCTAATGGTCACTAGGTTTACATTTTCGGTCCGACCGAGTTTGTTGATTCGGTCCCACCGAGATTGGAAAACTGTGTAACGGTTGGATTTTGTGTGGAGGCTATATATACCCCTCCACCTCCTCTTCATTCGAGGAGAGAGCCATCAGAACACATACACCACTCCAACTCGTATGTTCTAAGAGAGAACCACCTACTCATGTGTTGAGACCAAGATACTCCATTCCTACCATATGAATCTTGATCTCTAGCCTTTCCCAAGTTGCTTTCCACTCAAATATTCTTTCCACCAAATCCAAATCCTATGAGAGAGAGTTGAGTGTTGGGGAGACTATCATTTGAAGCACAAGAGCAAGGAGTTCATTACCTACACACCATTTGTTACTTCTTGGAGAGTGGTGTCTCCTAGATTGGCTAGGTGTCACTTGGGAGCCTCCGACAAGATTGTGGAGTTGAACCAAGGAGTTTCTAAGGGCAAGGAGATCGCCTACTTCGTGAAGATCTACCGCTAGTGAGGAAAGTCCTGTGTGGGCGATGGCCATGGTGGGATAGACAAGGTTGCTTCTTCGTGGACCCTTTGTGGGTGGTTGCATCTTCGTGGACCCTTCGTGGGTGGAGCCCTGTGTGGACTCGCGCAACCGTGACCCTTCGTGGGTGGAGCCCTGTGTGGACTCTCGCAACTGTTACCCTTCGTGGGTTGAAGTCTCCATCAACGTGGATGTAGGATAGCACCACCTATCCGAACCACGGGAAAAACATCCGTGTCTCCAATTGCGTTTGAATTCTCCAAACCCTTCCCTTTACATTCATGCAAGTTGCATGCTTTACTTTCCGCTGCCAATATACTCTTTGCATGCTTGCTTGAATTATGTGATGATTGCTTAACTTGTCCTAAATTAGCTAAAATCTGCCAAGAACTAAAATTGGGAAAAGGTTAAGTTTTTATTTGGTCAAGTAGTCTAATCACCCCCCCTCTAGACATACTTCGATCCTACAAGTGGTACTAGAGCCAGGTTTCCATTTGCTTTGATCTCCATAGCTTTGGTGGTCATAGCCTTGGTTTCACAACCTAGGAGAGTATGGCGTCTAGCGAGGGAAATTATCACCGTAGAGGTCCCTACTTTGATGGTACTAATTTTGCTAGTTGGAAGCATAAAATGAAAATGCATATTCTTGGACATAACCCCGCCGTTTGGGCTATTGTGTGTGTTGGTTTGCAAGGTGACTTCTTTGATGGGAGAGAACCAAACCGTGAAGCTACCGCGGATGAGTTGAAGATGTTGCAATACAATGCTCAAGCTTGTGACATTCTCTTCAACGGATTGTGCCCCGAAGAATTCAACAAAATCAGCCGTCTTGAGAATGCGAAGGAAATTTGGGACACTTTGATTGATATGCACGAAGGTACCAACTCCGTCAAGGAATCCAAGTTGGATGTGCTTCAAAGCCAACTTGACAAGTTCAAGATGAAGGATGGTGAAGGTGTCGCTGAAATGTACTCTAGGCTTGCTCTCATCACAAATGAGATTGCCGGCTTAGGAAGTGAAGAGATGACCGATAGATTCATCATCAAGAAGATTCTAAGAGCCTTGGATGGAAAATATGATACCGTGTGCACATTGATCCAAATGATGCCCAATTACAAAGATCTCAAGCCAACGGAGGTGATTGGAAGAATTGTTGCTCATGAGATGTCACTCAAGGATAAAGAGGAACTTCACAACAAATCAAGTGGTGCCTATAAAGCCTCATGTGAAGCCCCTACATCATCAAGTGAGAAACAAGACTTCAATGAAGAATTGAGATTAATGGTGAAGAACTTCAACAAGTTCTACAAGAGTAGAAGCAAAGATAGAAGCTTCAAGTCAAGGTCCTACAATGAAAAAAGATCTTCTAGTCGAGAGCGAAACTACTACAATTGTGGAAGACCCGGACACTATTCCAATGAGTGTACGGCTCCCTACAAGAGAAGAGAAGATTCCCCAAAAAGAAGAAGCAAAGAATCACCACCAAGAGAGAGAAGGAGTAGAGATGATCGTTATGAACGAAGATACTCACGGAGAAGCAAGGATTCGGAAAGGAAGGAAAAATCATCAAGGAGCTACACAAGACGAAGACATCAAGCTCATGTTGGTGAATGGGTATCCGGCTCCGACTCCGACAGCCACTCCGAGAGAAGTTATCACTCCGACTCCGAAGATACTCAAGATGAAGGTGTTGCCGGTCTAGCACTTGTGTCAACCAACTCCTACGACATATTTGACTCACCAAATGAAGGAATTGGAAGATGCTTCATGGCCAAAGGTCCTAAGGTAACACACCCCGAGTATGTTGATTTCAATAGTGATGAAGATGACTTGTTAGGTGATGATTTGCTTGTTGACAACTCTAGTGATTAATACTATGATGAAAAGTCAATTAATCATGCTAATCAAGATAAAACGAATGACAATGATAAGGAGAAGATTGAGGCTCTAACTAAAGAACTAAACATTCTTAAGTTAGCTCATGAAACTATCTTCGAAGATCATCGAGAACTTTTAAGAGCTCATGAGAAACTACGCTTTGAAAAGCTCAATCTTGAGCAAGAGCATGAGTTCTTAAAGGCAATCAATGATGATCTCCGCAAGAAAAGTTCTTCTTACATTGCCAAGCATTTACTCTTATCCACTTACATGCCTCAAGTCAAGTCTAGTAACAAGAACAAGAAAGATTCTTTCTCTAGCAGTAACAATGATCATGCTAAATCTAATATTGTTGCTTCTAGTAGTTCTCTTGATTCCACTAATGATTCTCTTAGCCAAGTTACACTTGAGCAAGAAAATAGCTTATTGAAGGGAATTATAGAGAAAGGAGTGTACAAAAGCCTTGCCGGGAGCAAGCAATTCGAGGAAATTGTGCGCAAGCAAGGAATGCACCGGAAGAATCAAGGTGTTGGTTTTAAACGAAAGTTCAATGCCAATGGAGTTGAGTGGGAAGAAAATCAATACCCCAAGACAAAGTTTGTTCCTCAACAAGAGAAGTATGATACTTCTTTCAAGGGGACAAAAGCTCAAGATGATCTTCCACCACAAGACTACAAGCAAAAAGGCAAGGACAAGCTTCAAGAGGAAATTGACGCATTTGAAGAAGCTCCTAAGACCTTAGTCAAGTGGATCCCCAAGACTACTCCAAGTTCCACTTCATCAAGTACGACTACAACCCCAAGGATTCCCATCAAGATGATGTGGATCCAAAAGAAGAAGAACTAGAGAGTTCTTGAGGGTGACTCCGCCAACATACTTCACTCTTATCATTTTGGCAAGAACAAGTGCAATCAACTTCCACATCTTGCACTAGTTCAAGGAGTCACAAACCCTCTTGTTGGTAAGACAAGGGACAAGGTAACCTAAAAGTTTTCATGGACATCATCTTTTGTGTGCATCACTCTATGTCTATGGATATCCTTGTTTGTTCGTTGTGGGACTAACCCATGTAGGTATTGAAAGTGCAAATTCACTCAAATAGATAGCTCCAAGTGATCTACATCAACATTGAGCATCCACATCTTCAACATCTACATGAAGTCATCATCGACAAAACCTAAGGTTAGTTCATCCCTCTTAGGGGAGATATCATATCTAGGGGGAGCTTTACTCTAAGACTTGAGCTAAAGCAACTCTAAAGATGTGAACACAACAATGCTTTATGTAAAAGTGGTAACCCCACTTGAGCTTAAACGATGAGTATGACCTATGATCAAGTGTTCTCACTTGACTCCTAAGTCAATATACTCATATATAGATGACCTAGTCATCGCAAATTGCTTGATAGATGCTAGAATTGGTTGTGCATGCCTTGTCACATATTTCATTTGCCATCTTATTGTGTGAGCATGCTGGTTGCATCTTTTACTCATTCGAGGACATCCACTTGTTATTTTGATTGTTTGGTTTTATCTTCTTCTCCCAAGTGGATGGACAAGAATGCCTAAGAACCTCCTCTAGCTATCTATGCTTTTCTCGTCTCAAACTCTATTCATGCTGCATCACAAAATTTGATCAAGTCAGATTCTAACCACTCTGTGTGAGGAGCGCTCGGAGTCCCCGATTAGTCATAGACTTAAACTTCCAAAACCTCTTTATGATTCTCGGTCTGACCGATACCCCACTTTCGGTCCTACCGAGATCATTAAGTTGATCTAGGTTTTCGATCTCGGTGCAACCGATTTGAACCTTTCGGTCACACCGAGTTTCAGTAACTGCCTGCAGTTATGAATCTCAGTGCCACCGAGTTGTTCCACTCGGTCACACCGACAGGGTCGGGCTATATATATCACGGGCAAAATTTTGGAAATTTCTCCGAACCCCTTCGCCCGCGCGATAGCCTGCTCTGCCCTCGTGGTCTCCGGATCGTCTTCTCGCCGCCAGCCGCCTCCAGTCGCTGGTCTCCGTCGCCGTCAACGAGAATTCTGCCCCGCCGTTGCCGCCGTAGCGAGTCTCCGCCGAACTAGGGTATGGACTCGATCTTTGTGCTATTCCCCAATCTGATTCCTAGCACATTGTGATCATATTGATTCTAGCCACGTTTGATAAACTTCTATCCAGTCAATGAGCTCATAGATAGGTTTGATTCAAAAATTCTAGGTTTAGGTTTCCGCCGAAACCATCTCGGACCCACCGAGTTGAAAAACTCGGTCCCACCGATTTGGCTTATGCCATTGCACAAGTGAGACTCGGTCTGACCGAGAATTACTTATCGGTGTGACCGATTTTGTAACTCTGTGAAACCCTAGCAGTCTCGGTGCCACCGAACTGTGACTCGGTCTGACCGAGTTCACCAGTTCAGGTGCCAAAACTGCTTCGGTATCACCGAGTTTAAAAATCGGTAGATCCGAGATGATTTCAGTGGGAAACTAAAACTAAGTTTTTTGGATCATTCTTTTGCAAAAATCTCTGCATTTTGTGATGCTCATCCACTCTATCTCATCTATAACCTATTCACAGGGTCAGCAGTCAGAGTTTGCAGCATGTCTGATCAAAGTGATAGCCAGAACATGTCAGAGCAGCAGGTGCACATGAGTGAGGGCACTAGTCCCTCAAGTTCTTCAGATGAGGGCAGCAGGAGCACCCCTAGCAACTTGCCAAAGGCTGCCACGAGACAGAGGAAGAAGAGAACTTCAGACTCCGAAGATGAAGACTATGTGGCAGAGGAAGAGGCCACTTCCAAGAGACTTGAGCCAGCTCAAGGCACAAAGCCAGGGCTGAAAATCAAAAGGCCAGCAAGCAGGCAGCCCATGTCAAAGGCAAGAGCCTCAACCGAGAAGCCCACTCCCAAGGAGCCAGTTGCTGCAGAGAGCAAAAAGGGAAGGAAAGGGTTAAGAAGACCGTAGCCAGAGTGCTAGGAAAGGCTTCCATCATGGAAGAGGAAGAGGAAGAAGAGGTAGCTGCACCAGCACCCAAGGCACCCAAGATGATGGGTGATGCCATAAGATCAGGGGCTACTGCATCTAAGCCCAAATCTGCCTCCAAGCCCAAGTCTGCACCCAAGAGGAATACAAGGAGCATTCCTGCAGCTGAGAAGAACAAGGCCCCAGTGCCTGAGACTGTTGCTGAAGAAGAGGAAGAGAATGTTCTGAGAAAGCTCAAGCCCAAGATCTCAGACCACAACGATGCTCATCCTGTGGCTGAGGACATGAAGCTCAGGAGAGATTCAGGGCTGAGGAAGTGGAGAGAAGCAGATCCGTATGCTTCAAGGAGAAGGACTGTCGTGGACTACAGATTTCACACCAAGGAACAGCAGGACTTCTATGAGACAGTGCTGCTAGATAAGAAGCCCATTGTCTATGACATGAGATGGGTCGACTGGACCTACATGAGGGAGAAGGAGGAACACTACCCGGGAGTATATGACAGCTTTAGTGCTTGTGGAGTTGCTAACTTTGTTGGGCAGAAGCTCACAAAGTGGAACGAGGAACTGATCATGCAATTCTACTCCACGGCACACTTTTACCCAGATGGAAAGATCACATGGATGTCTGAGGGTACAAGGTACCAATCTACAGTGGCTGAGTGGGCACAGATCATTAATGCCCCAAAGGAGCATGATGATGACTTGGACATATATGCCAAGAAGAAAATGGACCACAATTCCATGTCCAATATGTATAAGGAAATTCCAAATGAGGCACTTGACACTTTCAAATTTGGCTCAGTGCACTATCTTCTGTCAGGACTGCCAACCATCAATTGGATCTTGAGGCACACCTTGTTGCCCAAGCCAGGTGATCACAAGATGATCAGAGGCCATGCGATCAACTTGCTACATGTATTTGATGTGCCTCAGAAGTTCAAGGTGATGAGCCTCATAGTGGAAACTATTAAAAGGACTGCAGCAGATCAGAAGAGGAGTTGCGGATATGCCCCTCAGATCCAGGAGCTCATCAACTCTAAGATGGGCACAGGCATATACTTATTGGATAAGGAACACCTGCCCATCCGTCCAGATTTTGAGGATAACCAAGTGGTCATGACTGAGAATGATCCATCATCAGTTCAAGCACAAGCAAAGAAGGAGAAGGCAAGAAAGGAGAAAGCTGCCAAGATGCCAACTCAAGAGGAGGCATCTGAGTATTTCTTGAAGACTAAACAAGAGCAGCTTGGTTACTTGATTGCATCCACGCTGAGGATTGAGCAAAGTCTGGCCACCCTCACTCAGAATCAGCAGAGCCTAGAGAGAATCATGGAACAGAAGTTCTATGACTTGGATGTCAAAGTAACGGAAGTTCAGTCTGCAGTGGAGCAGCTCCAGGAGGACATGCAGGAGAGGAGAGGCAGGACTACCACTCATGCCTTTGCCAGAGTGCCACGAGGCCCGAGGTCATCTGCCATGCCAGTTGCTGACACCAGAGCCACCACTTCAGCACCAGCTACAGCCTCAGTTCCACCAGCTCCAGCATCTACTTCAGCTCCAACTCCAGCGTCTACTTCAGCATCTACCGAAGCCTTCGTCCTTGGAGTGATCCGGACTCCACCACCACCAGAAGATCAAGCCTGAGTGTCGATCTAGTACTATGCATTTTCTAGGAACTTTTTGGTAACTTGTTGCCAAAGGGGGAGAAGATGTATAGATCATAGGCTCTGAGAGAGAGTGTTGCTTTTCTCTCTTGCTTTATTTGGTGTTTTTTTCAAACTTAATGCTTTTGAGTGCTTGAGATACTACGTCATTATTTGTGAGACATTGATGATCATGTGTTTGATCATAAGCTACACTTAATGCTTGCTTAATGTTATTATCTTATCTATCTTATGTGATCTTTCACTATTCTTGGTGATGAGTGCATGTATTTCATTCTAGCGCTCCACCAAGATGTATGTGACATGGAAGAGTAACCAATGACTCTAACTCCTTGTGCATTTGCAGTCCAAAGCAAATTTTAAATATGCACAAATTTAGGGGGAGCTCTTACTTATCACATACTTCTCAAAGCGACGATATATTTCATGCTTATTATCATTTGTCGAAGCTTTGATCTATATGTTGTCATCAATTACCAAAAAGGGGGAGATTGAAAGTGCAACTATCCCTAGGTGGTTTTGGTAATTCATAACAACATATAGCTCATTGAGCTAATGCTATTCCAAGATGATTATTTCAGGAAAGCTCAATGATTGGCATGGCATGGATGTGAAAGTGGAACCCTCAAAATGCTAAGGAAAAAGGATTGGCTCAAGCTCAAAAGCTCAAGACTCTTCATTTTATATTTTAGTGATCCAAGATCGCATTGAGTCTTTAGGAAAAGCCAATACTATCAAGGAGGGATGAGGTGTTGCTTAATGAGCCTCTTGCTTCATGTGCTTAGTGATATGCTCCAAAACCCTCAACTACTTTCCCATATCCACATATGACCTAAACCCTAAGCCAAACTCGGTCCTACCGATTCTTCCTATCCGGCGCCACCGAGTTTCACTTGTCATTAGCCACTGCCAAACCCTAGCAATTCGGTTCTACCGATAGGGATCTCGATCTCACCGAGATGGGATTGCAAACTCTCTGTTTCCCTTTTGTAACTTTTCGGTCTCACCGAAAGAGCGAATCGGTCCCACCGAGATTGCAATGTAAATTCAGTGTTTCCCCTTTGTAACTTTTCGGTCTCACCGAAAGAGAAAATCGGTCCCACCGAGTTTGCCTGACCAACTCTCTGGTTAGCTAATTACCAAATTCGGTCTCACCGAGTTTGTGTAATCGGTCTCACCGAGATTACGTTATGCCCAAACCCTAACCATATCGGTCCTACCGAGTTGCATGTCCGTCCCACCGAAAATCTCTAACGGTCACTAGGTTTACATTTTCGGTCCGATCGAGTTTGTTGATTCGGTCCCACCAAGATTGGAAAACTGTGTAACGGTTGGATTTTGTGTGGAGGCTATATATACCCCTCCACCTCCTCTTCATTCGAGGAGAGAGCCATCAGAACACATACACCACTCCAACTCGTATGTTCTGAGAGAGAACCACCTACTCATGTGTTGAGACCAAGATACTCCATTCCTACCATATGAAGCTTGATCTCTAGCCTTTCCCAAGTTGCTTTCCACTCAAATCTTCTTTCCACCAAATCCAAATCCTATGAGAGAGAGTTGAGTGTTGGGGAGACTATCATTTGAAGCACAAGAGCAAGGATTTCATTACCTACACACCATTTGTTACTTCTTGGAGAGTGGTGTCTCCTAGATTGGCTAGGTGTCACTTGGGAGCCTCCGACAAGATTGTGGAGTTGAACCAAGGAGTTTGTAAGGGCAAGGAGATCGCCTACTTCGTGAAGATCTACCGCTAGTGAGGCAAGTCCTGTGTGGGCGATGGCCATGGTGGGATAGACAAGGTTGCTTCTTCGTGGACCCTTTGTGGGTGGTTGCTTCTTCGTGGACCCTTCGTGGGTGGAGCCCTGTGTGGACTCGCGCAACCGTGACCCTTCGTGGGTGGAGCCCTATGTGGACTCTCGCAACTGTTACCCTTCGTGGGTTGAAGTCTCCATCAACGTGGATGTAGGATAGCACCACCTATCCGAACCACGGGAAAAACATCCGTGTCTCCAATTGCGTTTGAATTCTCCAAACCCTTCCCTTTACATTCTTGCAAGTTGCATGCTTTACTTTCCGCTGCCAATATACTCTTTGCATGCTTGCTTGAATTATGTGATGATTGCTTGACTTGTCCTAAATTAGCTAAAATCTGCCAAGAACTAAAATTGGGAAAAGGTTAAGTTTTTATTTGGTCAAGTAGTCTAATCACCCCCCCTCTAGACATACTTCGATCCTACAGCTATGGAACACATTTAAAAGTTTCTATACAAAAGCGATGACCTGTTGGACACAGAAATGACTCGAACTTAGTCCTTAATTGAAGACATTAAAAATCTTCATGTTAAGTACGAAGAACTTGAAAGTCATCATGAAACACTCTCAGCTACTCATGAGAAGCTTTCCTATGATTATCTTCAGAGGAAGCAAGAACTTGAGAACCTGAGAGCGTCTCATCAAGATCTTCAAAAGGAGAATGAGTCACTTCGCACTCAATAGATCATTACCGCTATGGAAGACTTTGAGCCACCATGTTTAAAATGTCTTGAGCGTGATAATGCTATCTCTATTGCTGAATGTTCTACTGCTGCTACTGTTGCTATGTCTTCAACTGTTGATGTGGAAACTAACCCCTCTTCTGAGGATACCACTACTATTGCTGATGAGAATGCTAGGTTGAAGACATTTCTTGAAACAGGGATGTACAAAAGCCTCAAAGGGCATCAGACTCTTTGTGATGTCCTAAGAAACAGATTCTGAATCGAAACCCTAGGAAAGAGGGTGTTGGGTTCGAGAGGAAAATGAACGTTGATGGTTCATACTGAAAGCCTGGGCAGTACCCCAAAACCACATGGGTTGTTGCAAAGGGTCTTTCAGTGGATCCGTCTACCTTATATGGCTTCACTTGTGCTAACCCGATTATCATTGATGAATCCTTTGATGCAAACTATAAACTGTTTCAGAATCAGAATGGTGAAGTGTTTGCCAGGTATATTAGTACTAACTGCAGGAATGGGCCACCTCTGAAGAAGATCTAGGTGCCCAAAAGTTGTCTTGAGAAGCTTCCTGTGAATGTCATCATGACCCCACCTGGGAAGAAGACAAACCCTAGACCAAAGGTTTCATATGGTCCAAAGGCTTCATACAGAAAGTGGACTCATCAGAGTCACCCTAACGCCAATGTTTCGCAGGGAAACCATACTCAGACGTATGAATATGAGTGTGTTTCATCAAACCGCTATGTTCACAAGACCAAGAACTATTTTGCTTATTCTTATGAGTATTATTCACCTCCTGCAAGGCTATTTGCTAGTTCTCCAAAGCCTAAATTCTCAGATGCTGCACTTAGACTCATTGCTTCTAAGCCACCCCTTAAGATGTGGGTGGTTAAGAAGAATTAACTCTCTTTTGCAGGGGATGGTCTCCAGCCGAAAATCAAAAGCTTCTGATGCTTATGCTGGGGACCTAAAACATCTTGTGGGATGCAAGATAAAATGTTGAAATGGTATTACTATGTATTTTGCCCCATGATTTCTTGACAAACATCCTATCTACCCTAACCAGGATCTGAACTCTGATAATATACTTGTTCATCAAATGTTTATGCTTCACACTTCTCTTGGTGAAGCCTATCCCCCAACTGCACTGTAGGATACGACACCGAAGGCTTCTGAGTGGACCATGGACAGTGGATGCACTAACTACATGACTGGTGATCGAAGTCTTCTTATGGATTCAACCCTATGTCCATCTGACAAGAGTCACATCACATTTGCTGACACTAGTAAAATCAAGGTATTGGGCCTAGGTAGAGTTGCAACCTCAAGGGATCAGCACATGGATAAAGTCATGCTTGTTGAATCCCTTGGTTTCAACTTAATGTCTGTCTCAATGCTTTGTGACCTGAACATAATTGTGATATTTGGAAAAATATCGTTGCCTTGTGCTTATGGAATCTGACAAATCTCTAGTCTTCGAAGGATATCGAAAGGATGATCTGTACATGGTAGATTTCTCCGCAGGACCACAGCTGGACGTATGTCTTCTAGCAAAAGCTTCAGAGTGCTGGCTCTGGCATCGGAGGCTAGGGCATGCTGGCATGAGGAACTTGCACACTCCCCGCGAAGAATAAGCATGTCATAGGCATCGAGGGCGTCAAGTTCAAGAAGGATCATCTATGCGGTGCCTGCGAAGCTAGAAAGATGACTAGGGCCAAGCATCCCTCGAAGACAATCATGACGACACGTCCCTTCGAGCTGCTTCACATGGACTTATTCGGCCCTACTCACTACTCTACCCTTACCACTACTGCTTGCCTCTATGGTTTCATCATAGTTGATGATTACTCAAGATATACATGGGTGCACATAATTCTCTATAAGACTAAAGTGCAGGATGTCTTCAGATGATTCGCCAATCGCACCATGACCAACTATGGCATCAAGATCAAGCACATCAGAAGTGACAACGGCACTGAATTCAAGAACACCGGCCTTGAAACTTATCTTGATACATTAGGCATCACACATGAGTTCTCAGCTCCATACACACCTCAATAGAATGGCATCGTGGAGCGCAAGAACAGAACCCTCATTGAGATGACACGGACGATGCTTGATGAGTACAAGACCCCAAGGAAGTTCTGGCCTGAAGCTATTGATACTGCATGCCACGTCATCAACCGTGTTTATCTTCACAAGTTCCTATAGAAGACATCATATGAGCTCCTGACTGGTAAGAAGCCAAACGTCAGCTATTTCAGAGTATTCGGTGCTAGATGTTGGATCAAGGATCCACATCACACTTCAAAATTTGCACCGAAAGCGCATGAAGGTTTTATGCTTGGCTACCGAAAGGATTCGCACCCCTACAGAGTCTTCAACCTCTTTCACTATAAAGTGGTTGAAACTATGGATGTGCGGTTCGATGAGACTAACGGCTCACAAAGAGAGCACCTGCCAAATGTGCTAGCTGAAGCTACACGAAGTGCTTATGGGTACTAGAGAAATCATACCGTCAGAGGCACAAGCTGAAGAGGAAATCATCATTTCTGCACCTAATCAGCCTAAAGACACTACTCAGCCTGAAGCCAATGCTGAAGATGAAGACAATGATCAGCAAGAACAAAATTTTCGCCCAGTTCATCCTTGTGTTGCAAATGAAGTACAAATTGAGAAGATTATTGATAGCATCAATGCACCTGGACCACTCACTCGTTCAAGAGCAACACAACTTGCAAATTTCTGTGGGCACTTTGCATTTGTCTCAATATCTGAACCCAAGAAAGTTGATGAAGCCTTCATGGAACTTGAATGGATTCAAGCTATGCAAGAAGAGCTTCAACAGTTCGAGCTGAACAATGTATGAGAGCTAGTGAAGCTTCATGATCCTCGCAAGCACAATATCATAGGCACAAAATGGATCTATCACAATAAACAAGATGAGCATGGTCAAGTTGTCAGAAACAAGGCTCGTCTCGTTGCTCAAGGTTATACACAAGTTGAAGGGATTGACTTTGATGAAACCTTCGCTCCTTTCTCTAGGCTTGAAGCCATTCGCATACTGCTAGCCTATGCCAACCACAACAACATTCTTATGTATCAAATGGATGTCAAAAGTGCTTTCCTCAATGGCAAAATTGAAGAAGTGTATGTTGCTCAACCACCTAGCTTTGAAGACCCAAAGTGTCCTGACATGGTATACAAGCTCAACAAGTCACTGTATGGCCTCAAACAAGCACCTTGAGCTTGGTATGACACACTCAAAGACTTCTTGAAGAGCAAAGGCTTCAAACCTGGTTCCCTAGATCCTACACTCTTCACGAAGACATATGATGGTGAACTGTTTGTATGCCAAATCTATGTGGATGGCATTATCTTCGGCTGCACTAAGAAGTGATACAGTGATGAATTTGGGAACATGATGCAAGAGCAATATCAGATGTCAATGATGGGTGAGCTGAAGTTCTTCCTTGGTCTTCAAATCCGTCAGCAAAGTAATGGCATCTTCATATCACAATAAAAATACCTCAAAGATTGCCTGAAGAAGATTGGAATGCAAGACTGCAAAGGGTACACGACGCCAATGCCAACCAAAAGTCATCTGGGCCCCAACGACAATGGTAAAGAGTTCGACCAAAAGGTATACCGCTCCATGATTGGTTCTTTACTCTACTTATGGGCATCTAGGCCAGATATAATGCTTAGTGTTTGCATGTGTGCCCGATTCCAAGCGGCACCAAAGGAATTGCATCACTTAGCTGTGAAGCGGATTCTTCGGTATTTGGCTTACACCCCAATGCTAGGATTATGGTATCCAAAGGGCTTAGAGTTTGATCTAGTTTGATTCTCAGATGTTGATTATGCTAGTGACAAGGTTGATCGCAAGTCCACATCAGGCATATGTCACTTTCTTGGACGATCTCTTGTCTGTTGGTCTTCAAAGAAGCATAACTGTGTATCTCTCCACTGCTGAATCCGAATACATTGCTGCTGGATCTTGCTGCGCTCAACCTCTATGGATGAAGCAAACCCTCAAGGACTACGCCATCCACCTGAAGCATGTGCCACTCTACTGTGACAACGAAAGCGCCATCAAGATTGCCAACAACCTAGTTCAGCACTCGAAGACAAAGCACATTCAGATCTGTCATCACTTTCTCAGAGATCATGTCATGAAGGAAGATATTGATATCATTCACGTTAACACTGAAGAGCAATTGGCAGATATCTTCACAAAGGCCTTGGATGAGAAAAGGTTTTGCAAGTTGCGGTGTGAGCTAAATATCTTAGAATCCTCAAATGTCATGTGATTGGACACACATCCTAACGTTTATGCATGTTGATGAATTAGATGTGTAACACACGAAGTAACATATATCTTCAATCAATGAAGACATACATTCTAAGTGTGAATACAACGTAGAATTTGACTTCGGAGCGCCACGAAAATTGTGCGCCGTGTCTGGGTCTAATACTTCCTATACGGTGGGTAACGCCACCACCAAAACTTTCTCGACGACTTTCATTTGGCGTCATGATTGCATTATCTTCGCATTTGGTTTATCTTCAACATTGATTGGTCTTCAAGGTTTGTCGTCGCAATGCTGATTTGGTCCTTTTGATATATATATGGTGTTTTGTCCTCTATAGCATTCACTTATAGCTATGTCTTCAACCTTGCAATTTTCTAAACTAAGTGAATGTGATCGAACCCTAACCCCTTCTGTGCTTCTTCCTCAAACTCTATTTATCTAGTCATAAGCATTATGTTGAAACGTGTCAAATGTCTTCACTGCGTCCTTGTCAGCTGAAGATACAGAGACACACATTTAAACCTGTTTTCAATGCTATATCTCATTTGCCTGAATACCGGAGAAGCCGGAACGACCTCCCGACAAACCAGGCGTGCGTGGGAACATGGAACAACTTTCAATGAGTTGCATGCATGCCACGTGTCCATCAGATGTGAACCGCCAGGGGCACCTGTGTAATTGCGTTGTGCAACCCTTTACCTTATAAATACTCACCCCACGCGGTCATTATTTCCCCTTCCACCTCGCTCAAACCCTAGCGCCACCGCTAGCTCACGTCGACACCAAAGACGAAGCGCTTAGCTGTCGCGACTTCTTCGACGCCGTCCTCACGCCGGCTGCGGACCTCGTTCTCTCCGCTGCCGCTGTAGGTGTCTTCTGCCGCCAAGTTAGAGCACGGGAGATTAGACTGCTTGGCTTCCTTCTCTACCTCGTCTAGCAGTTCGTCAGTGGTAATTAAATCTCACTTTTTACAGTCTTTTTGATCCGTGAAATCCATCCACTTCAATCAAAAGTGGTTTCTACACTTCCAACTCTGGATCTGTCCCTTTCTGCATCTCATATCATGCCAAAGGTATTCACTTATGCTTCATAACTAGTTAGATTCCTCACTTGTACCTATTCATGGATTCATACAAATCTGGAACCAACTCTCTTCAAATAAGTGAATGTCTTCGCACTATGAGGTCAATGTCTTCAAACTGATTTATCTTCAAAATCTTCTGAGGATGCATATGACCTCTTCCCTTCCCTCGCATATCTAATGCTATCACAGGTACATGTCCGTGGGACAATCCCTAGGTTCTCATAGTCCGCATTCATTTGCAGAGTTCTTGCAGCATCATATTCACTCTCCCGAAGCCAGCTCTTGTCTAAACAGTAGACAGAAGCCTTTCACCATTCTGAAGCCTATCTGCTTGAATATCATGGCCACTGAGAAGTCGGCTAGGAAAGGTGGCAGGCAGCACTGTGGCAATACAACTCTAGATCTGCCTCCAGATCTGTATGAACTATACAAGACAGATCCCGAGGAGAACTACAACCAGCGCAAAGACCCGGATCCAATGGATCCGAAGATATTGGGCAGAACAGTGGTTCAAGTACAACTTTCTCACTGCCGAATACATAGAGAAGAATGCCATCAAGCGCCCGTGGGGCGATATTCTCTACAGGAATATGCAGCCAAAGTCGAAGCCTGAAGCTATTGCTCAAGGTTTCTATCCTTGCATGGTCAGAGGACCGCAACCTGAAAATGCCGACCCATCATATTTGCTATGGTGTCGTGACGACAATCTCTTCAAGCGCAACTATCAGTTTGCCAAGGAGTCAGCTACGAAGAACAGGAAGGAACTCAGACTTAACTTCAACCCTGGTCCATCTGCTCCAAGGCCGGATGGCACACATGATGCAAATCCCAATGTCATCGGCCCCTTCACAAGCTTCGATGGGCTCCTCTCCCACATTGCTGCTCAAAGGGCCACCATGGATCAATCTACTGATGACGCTGACTCTAAAGAAGCGCCAGCACCACCAAAGCAGAAGAAGAAACCAAAGGCTTCAGAGCCCTCTATTGCACCAACCGCTTCAACTGTGAAGCCATTGGCCACTGCACCTCATGAACCCAGTGTGCAGTCTGAGGACCAGTCTCGTGTGTCCAAGAGGACCAAGAAGATCAAAAAAGTTTCTGGGCGTGGCTTGACTCCTGCTGTCGTTCTGCGCAACGAGGAAGACACCATTGATCTGTCCAGCGATGAAGATCTTGGTGATGAAGCCCTAGAAATGCTAATCAAGAGGAAGCAAGAGGCGGAGATCTTCAATAATCTGCCCCTCTTTGATGTTGATATCTTGAACAACTTCATCGATGAATGGTTTGACAACCAGAGCATCAGTATTGATGACCTTCAGCTGCCCGTGGACATCAGTGTCACATTCCATGGAGCCATTGCCAATGAATTGGCCTTGGCTCAAAAAATCATCGAGCTCAAGAACAAGATTGATCGTGAGAAGGCGCATCTCTAGAAGCACATGGCCAAGCTCAATGTGGATGATGTGCAAATCTTCAAGAAGATGTTGCATGATCTCAAGGCAGAGTTCCACAAGAAGCGTGAAGAAGCCAAAGGCTCTCGAGAGTGCATGAAGTATTATGCACAGAAATGTGTCCAAACACACAATGGAGCTGAAAAGAGAAAGGCTCTTGGGTGTCCTGGCATCGACCCCAGGATGGCTGCCAAGCAAAAGAAGAAGTCTGTTGCGACCCAATCCGAAGCTCAAAGGTAGGAAGAATCTCGTATTGTCTTCCCTGCTAGTATAACTGGCTCGAAGCCAAAGGTCCCCTCAGCAGCTTCAGAAATGAAGAAGACATGGCAGGCTGATGCCGAAGACAGGAAGAGGAAGCACAAGGATACATCTGATGATGCTCCCTCCAAGAAGAAATTGAAGTTAAAGGCTTCAGAGTCTTCAAAGAAAGAGTGTGCTGCTACCTCAGAGCCCCTCATCATTGAACCTATCTCCGTCGCTCTTCCTGCTTCAACCAACCAAGAGCGTCGACTTGTGATCCATGAGCCTGCTTCCACAGAGGCTCATGCAAGTGAAGAAGTTCCAGCTGTTGACCCCAACACAGCTGAAGACATTGGTCATGAAGACAATGTAGATGATGATGTAGTCCTTCCTCAGCTCCAGCCCCAGTCGGTATCATCGTCTGCCCTCACGAGCAGTGAACTCATTAGCATTGGTCGTCCACTAATGCCAATTGCTCAAGATGACTCATGGGCGGAGCGACAACAACAATAAACCCCTCTGCAAGATGAGACACCAAGAACACCACCACCTCAAGTCACCACTCCGGTGCTTGACGACGACAATTACATGGAATAGACCACTCCATCTCCAAAGGTGTCGCCAGCATTTTGCAGGCTTTGCAAGGGCCTCCGGCCACAGGTCTCCATGTCCACCATTCCATAAGGAGAAGTGCAACACACTAGCTCAGTAGCACGTCAAGTGCTTCCTGAAGCTACTCCTTCTGCGACTGCCTCAGAGTCTGAAGCCAAGACTGTTGAAGACATTCCGGCTGCATCAGCCGAAGAAGAAAGAGAAGCCACACCCCCAGCAAGTGATCAAGTCATTCTCGAGGAGAATGTGATTGTGCCTGATCCTCCAGTCATTGAACAGATGGAGGTTGAAAACCCTAAGGCTTCCACCAAAAATGCCACTGAAGCCAATGACTCTGTCATGGCTGAACACAATGTGGAGCCTAAAGCTACTGTGAATGTTGAAGCCACCATGACGCCAATCAACTCTGATGGTGTCGTTCCTCTAAGGCCCCATACCATGGAACGCGCGTTCAATCGCGAAGGTGAGATCGTCACAGTCAGATGGCCTGTTATGGCTCCACCCACTGCTCCTGGACCACAGTATGATTATCATGTGGAGCAAAGGCCTCAAGTTCATAAGCCCAAGCTACGTCTGCCGAGGCTTACCAGTGATGTCACTACTCAGGGCTCTTTCAGTGTTCTCAGCTTCAGGGAGCACAACACTTTCTCTGACAGCGCCAAGAATCCATACTCGAAGCCCAAAATCTCCTCTGATAGATTTTGGAGCCATCAGCAGCGAAGCTACTACTCATGCATCTTGTACAATCAAGACCAGATCTTTCCACACATGTGTCTAGATTGTGAAGCTATTGATGGGCTGCCATGTCTTGAGGAAGCTCCTGACTGCTTTAGGGACATTGGACTTCTTCCCTTTGTAACGGACAAGGAACATTGGAATGAAGAGCTTCTGCTGCAGTTCTATGCCACACTCCATATTCGAGGCTACAACAGGGATCCAAAGACTTGGATCCTTGAGTGGATGACAGGTGATGTACATCACGAAGCCAAAGCTCAAGAAATCATCGAGCTTACTACCCTGCCCACTCCAGGTGAGTTATATGAACCTGGTTGTCAGCGTCATATAGATGAGTTGCAGAGCATTTTTTAGAGGCCTGAGCCAAACATGAGCCAGATGCTTAGCATGATGAAGCCATTGCCTCAAGACGCCGAATACCCAAAGGAGTTCTTTGTGAAGGACCTCGAGTACTTGCCACACACAGTGTACCATATTCTGAGGCGTACTCTATGGTCCATCAAGGGACATTCTTCTGAAGCTAAACTTGAAGGCGCCATGAAGACTTCGGTTTTCTATATCATCAATGGCATCAGGTTCAACACACAGGATTTCTACATCAGACAACTTGCTGCTTCTGGAATCGATCTGTTTGGTCTGAAGTTCTACGCACCATGGGTGATGCGCTTGATTAAGCTTCATTCCACCATTGACTATCAACCCTCAGCGCGGAACCATCTTGTATTTCTGCTTGAGGTTGATCTGTCTGTTGAAGCCATCTACCCCGAGCCTGCAAAGCAGCCACTTCATCTTCAGAATGTTGAGTTTCAAAGCTTCACACAACCAATTGAAGGAATCCTTGTGCCTAATGCCGCAACCCCTGCATATCCTCTTGCCAGTATCATGCGCTTTCCTCACCGAGCCAACACCGAAGCCACTACAAGTACTATTGCCCAAAGGCCTCAGAAGCGATCTCGTGTACTCAATGACCGAGAGCTTCTGGTGGCATTGCATCAGAAGCAGGATACACATCATGACTGGCCGAAGCGTCATATGCAGAGCCTCTTGGTGGATGTCAATAGCATCCATAACTTGGCCACCAAGAACACATTTGTAGCCCATGAAGCCTGTCAGCGGTCCTGGAAGAGCCTCACGCTGCTATGTTCTAAAGATGATCTGCGTGCAGATGGCTTCACCGAAGGCTTCAAGTTTGATTCCAGCCCTCCTCAGAATGCAAGCTGGCGTCGCACTCCCTCCATTAAAGATTCAGAGCATTCATATTCAGCTGCAACTGTTGTTGCGAGAGTCATCGATGAGGAAGATGATGCCACTTCACCAACCATGGCTGCACTGCATCACGATACTGCGTCAGGCCCGTCTGCACCACCAAACTCCAATGACGACCTTGCTCCATCCTCTACCCCAACTAGGAACAAGTAGATCCTTTATGTCTTCAAACATTTTTGGTCCTTACTGACAAAAGGGGGATAAGCATATGAGGTTGATAGTCTTCAAGCGGGTCCATATGGGTAGTCGCATTATTTTGCTAAGTTCTTACAACTCTCGTTTTGAAACATTTGGTTCTTCGAGTTGTAACACTTAAACTTGATGGCCGTCTGCTTCGTTTTTGCTGCCACTTTGTGATGCGGTGATAAATTCCGCATGAAGACATTTTGCAGACGTCCATTTATCATTGTGCATGTCATTTATCTTCATTATACTTATATGCATGATGAATTGTCTTCGTAAGTTGAAGAGGATCTCCACAAAGTAAAACCTGCAATGTGCATTTGCATTCAAAAGCAAACTACTTATATGCACATCTTCAAGGGAGCCTTCTGCAACTTATGAAGACAATGCTTTTATCCTTAACTCTCACATATTTTTTATCCCCGTTGAAAACTTCAACCGGTTTGTTATCAATCACCAAAAAGGGGGAGATTGTAAGTGCATCTAGTGCACCCTCTAGTTGGTTTTGGAGTATTGACGACAAACTTGGTCGAGGGACTAATGTGTTTGTGAGAATTGTAGGATAACACAGGTAGTAGTCCCATATTGATTCGGTATACCTACTAGAGATGACCCCTAAAAATGTGTGAAGACATTGAAGACAATGGCGGTTCGTGAAGACATTCACGATGAAGATTATGACATGAGAAGACATATTCATATGAATACGACTGTGAAGACATAGTTGTTTCGTAGATTCCTTTTCTTCTTTGTTGAGTCATAGGAACCACCGTACTATTAAGTGGGGTCCAAGTGAACAAAGTCAAAGTGACTGAAGTGATACTCAAAAAAATCCTATGTCTTTGAGCGAAGATAATGAGAGCAAATCATATCCAGAGCTGGATGAGTTAGCTTTACTTGTAGCCCAAGTCAAGCTACCGCGTGTGTTTGAAATCCGACCGTTGGACACGTGTCGGTTCCTTAGTGACCCGGGGTCATTTCGGACAAATCAAGTCGGGTTGCCTCCTGGCTATAAATAGCCCACCCCCTACACCATACATTGGTGGCTGCTCAGAGTTAGTAAACGGCTTTTGTCGTTTGAGAGCAACCCACCTCTGAAGCATTTGAGAGAGAGATCCTTGCGAGGACAAAGCCCTAAACACCCAGAGCCAAAGAGTGTTAGGCATTGATGTCGCTTGAAGCTACGTCGGTATTTCCCCAAAGAGGAAGGGATGATGCAGCACAGTGGCGGTAGGTATTTCCCTAGATATAAAACCAAGGTTATCGAATCAGTAGGAGAACCAAGCAACACAACGTAAACAACCCCTGCACACAGATAACAAATCCTCGCAACCCGACATGTTAAAGGGGTTGTCAATCCCTTTCGGGTAACGGCGCCAGAAATGGTGCGCGGACGGGAGAAAGTTGTAATAGATTAAATAAATAGATCGCAAATAAAATAAAGTGCAGCAAGGTATTTCTGGGTTTTTGGATTAATAGATCTGAAAATAAATGCAAGAGAAAAGTAGATCGCAAAGGCAAATATATGAGAAAGAAGACCCGGGGGCCGTAGGTTTCACTAGTGGCTTCTCTCGAGAAAAATAGCAAATAGTGGGTGAACAAATTACTGTTGGGCAATTGACAAAACTTCAAATACTCATGATGATATCCATGCAATGATCATTATATAGGCATCACATCCAAGATTAGTAGACCGACTCCTACCTGCATCTGCTACTATTACTCCACACATCAACCACTATCCAGCATGCATCTAGCATATTAAGTTCATGGAGAAACGGAGTAATGCAATAAGAACGGTGACATGATGTAGAAAAGATCTATCTATGTAGAGATAGACCCCATCGTTTTATCCTTAGTAGCAACGATACATACGTGTCGTTTCCCTTTGTCACTGGGATCAAGCACCGTAAGATCGAACCCACTACAAAGCACCTCTTCCCATTGCAAGATAAATAGATCAAGTTGGCCAAACAAAACCCAAATATTGGAGAAGAAATACGAGGCTATAAGAGATCATGCATAAAAGAGATCAAAGAAACTCAAATACTTTCATGGATATAAAAAGATAGATCTGATCATAAACTCAAAGTTCATCGATCCCAACAAACACACCGCAAAAGAGTTATATCATATGGATCTCCAAGAGACCATTGTATTGAGAATAAAGAGAGAGAGAGATGAAGCCATCGCTAATAACTACGGATCCGAAGGTCTACAAAGAACTACTCACGCATCATCGGAGAGGCCCCAATGGAGGTGGTGAACCCCATCCTAGATGGTGTCTATATTGGATCTGGTGGTTCTGGACTCTGCGGTGGCTAGATCAATATTTCGTCGACTCCCCTAGGGTTCTGGGATTTTTGGGGTATTTATAGAGCAAAGAGGCGGTCCGGGGGCACCTGAGGTGGGCACAACCCACCAGGGCGTGCCTGGTCCTCCTGGCGCGCCCTTGTGGGTTGTGCCCCCCTCGGGGCACCCCCAGGCGCAGCCAGGGCCCATTGTGTTCCTTCTGGCGCATAAAAATTCTCCGTAAAGTTTCATGGCATTTGGACTCCGTTTGATATTGATTTTCTGCAATGTAAAAAATATGGAAAAACAGCAACTGGCACTTGGCACTATGTCAATAGGTTAGTACCAAAAAATGATATAAAATGATTATAAAACATCCAAGATTGATAATATAACAACATGGAACAAATCAAAAATTATAGATACGTTGGAGACGTATTAGCATCCCCAAGCTTAACTCCTGCTCGTCCTCAAGTAGGTAAGTGATAAAAACAGAATTTTTGACGTGGAATGCTGCCTAACATGTCATATCATATTTCTTTCTTTATAGCATGGACATTTGGACTTTTATATTGTTCAAAGCAATAGTCTAGTTTTGACATGATAATTTAGATACTCTAGCATATCAATAAGCAACCATGTCTTTCAAAATATCAACGCTAAAATGAGTTATCCCTAGCCCATCATGCTCAACCATTGATCCATTCATGAAACACACTCAAATATTAGCTACACCCAATACTTAAGTACGATCATATTGCCTCCTAGTTGGTGCTTTTATAAGAGAAGATGGAGACTCAAATTCAAAAATAAAAATTGCATAAAGTAAAATAAAGGCCCTTCGCAGAGGGAAGTAGGGATTTGTAGAGGTGCTAGAGCTCAAAGCAAAAAACTTAGAGAGAAAAACATTTTGGGAGGTGTATCCATCCCACCAACGAAAACGACTTAGAGTTCCCAATACTTTCCATGCTTAGATATATCATAGGCGGTTCCCAAACAGAAAATAAAGTTTATTCCTTTTTCCACCATACTTTCACTTTTCATGGCTAACCGTATCCACGGGTGCTCTCCATACCAACACTTTCCAAGGAATTTATTATTTGAAAACATAAAATAAATTCATTTTTTTTATTTTGGGACTGGGCATCCCTAATACCTTTGCCTTACTCTCGTGCAATGACAAGTGAATAAACACTCATCGTGAGAATAACACATCTAGCATGGAAAATATTAGCCACCCCTCACCTCTCCGCGAGCGAAATAAACACACAAAAGAGAAGTTTATTTTGAAAATTAGAGATGGCACATGCAAATTTGCTTAGAACGACAAAAGAATACCGCATATAGGTAGATATAGTGGACTCATGTGGCAAAACTGGTTTAAAGGATTTTGGATGCACAAGTAGTGATCATACTTGGTGCAAAATGAAGGCTAGCAAAAGATTGAGAAGCGACCAACCGAGAAACGGATAATCTCATAAGAAAGCATTAAGCATAAATATCACCAAACAATGCACCACAAGTAGGATATAATTTCATTGCATGACTATTGACCTTCGTACTTGCATAGGGAATCACAAATCTTAACACCAATATTCTTACTAAAGCATAATTACTCATCAACATAACTCACATATCACATCATCATATCTCAAAACTATTACTAAGAATAAAGTTTGTTTTGTCCAATGATCTTCATGAAAGTTTTTATTATATCCTTCTTGGATATCTATCACTTTGGGACTAATTTTCATATGTTACTTTTGACAAGCTCAAACAAATACAAGTGAAGATCATCAGCATAATATTTCTTTCTCTCAAAATAATTTAAGTGAAGCAAGAGAGGATTCTTGAAAATTTTACTAACTCTCAAATAAATCTAAGTGAAGCAAGAGAGTATTTCTTCAAAAATACTAAGCACACCGTGCTAAAAAAGATATAAGTGAAGCACTAGAGCAAGTCCATTGCTCACAAAAATTTAAGTGAAGCATAGAGAGCAATTTTAACAAGGCATGACATAATTTTGGCTCTCCCAAATAGGTGTGTCCAGCAAGGATTGATGACTTAAAACACAAAATAAAACAAGCAAAGATTCATATCATACAAGACGCTCCAAGCAAAACACATATCATGTGACAAATAAAAATATAGTTTCGAGTAAAATACCGATGATCGTTGGAAGAAAGCGGGGATGCCACTCGGGGGCATCCACAAGCTTAGTTGGTTGCTCATTTTTGGATAATAGCTTAGGATGCCGGGGCATCCCCAAGCTTAGGCTCTTCCATCCTTCCTTCATCCATCGTAAGATAACCCAAAACTTGAAAACTTCAATCACACAAAACTCAACAAAACCTTCGTGAGATCCGTTAGTATAAGAAAGCAAACCACTACTATAAGTATTGTATCAAACCAATTCATATTTTGTTTTTATATTATATCTACTGTATTCCAACTTTTCTATGGCAAAAACTCATCAAAGAAAACCATAGAGCCATCAAAATAAGCACACAACACAAAGAAAACAGAATCTGTCAAAACAGAACAGTCTGTAGCAATCTGACTATTTAGAATACTTATGTAACTTCAAAAATTCTGAAAAATTAGGACGACCTGAGAAATTTGTATATTTATCTAATGCAAGTGGAATGGGTATTTTATCACTCTCTGTTAAAAAAATGATAATTAATTTTGTGAGCGTAAAAGTTTCTATTTTTTCAGCAAGATCAGACAACTATCTCCTAAGAAGATCCTAAAGGCTTTACTTGGCACGAACACTAATTAAAACATAAAAAACACAATCATAAAAGTATCATATTTGTGCTAACACTCAAAAACAGGAAGCAAAAAGCAAAAATAAATTTTATTCATTGGGTTGCCTCCCAACAAGCGCTATAGTTTTACGCCCTTAGCTAGGCATAAAGAAAGAATCTAAGTTTTGTCATATTTGGTTTGAGATCCATAAGATGCCCTCATGATTGATTCACATGGTGTCCTAATTCCTGTTCTAGGAAAGTGTTCCATACTCTTCCTCAAAGGAAATTGGAACTTAATATTGCTTTCTTTCATATCAATCACGGCACCGATAGTGTGTAAAAACGATCTACCAAGAATAATTGGACAAGACAGATTGCAATCAATATCAAGAACAATAAAATCTATGGGCACATAATTCCTATTTGCAAAAATAAGAACATCACTAATTCTTCCCATAGGATTTTTAATAGTAGAATCCGCCAAGTGCAAATTCAAAGAACACGATTCAATATTGGTAAGACCAAGCACATCACATAAAAATTTCGGAATTGTAGAAACACTAGCACCAAAGTCACACAAAGCAAAACACTCATAATTTTTAATCTTGACTTTGATAGTAGGTTCCTGTTCATCATGCAATTTTCTAGGAATTGAAACTTCTAATTCCAATTTTTCTTCAAAAGCTTTCATCATAGCATCAACAATATGTTTAGTAAAAGCTTTATTTTCTTCATAAGCATGGGGTGAATTTATCATGGATTGCAACAAAGAAATACAATCAATCAAAGAGCAACTATCATAATTAAAGTCTTTGTAATCCAAAAGAGTGGGCACATCACTAGTTAAAGTTTTGACCTCTCCAAACCCACTTTCATCAATTTTCTCAACAAGAATTTCACCCTCCGAAATATTGGGACGCCTTCTACCTAAAGTTCACTCTTCTCCAGCCCCCTTTTTATCAATATTAACTTGACTAAACAAGGAATCAATAGATAAACACCAATCATTTTAAGATCTTCATCACTTTTACGAAAGAAATCACTAGAAAACGTTTTTTTCTTCTAAAAATTCTCTTTTAGCTCTAAGCATAGCGGTTCTTTTCTTACTTTCATCCATAGAAACATAAAGAGCTTTAATTGATTCATCTACTTTAGGCACAAAAATTTTCATCTTGAGATTTTCCACATCATGAGCAATTCTATCAACACTTCTAGACAAATAATCAATCTTACTCAACTTTTCTTCTATGGAAGTGTTGAAAACTTTTTGTGTGTTGATAAATTCTTTAATATTATTATCAAGATCAAAGGTGTTCCTATTATTATTATAAGATTGATTTCCATAGGAATTACCATAATTGTTAGAGGAATTATTAGGAAAAGGCCTTGGATTAAAATTACCTCTATAAGCATTGTTGTTGAAATTATTTTGAGAGATAAAATTCACATCTATGGCATCACTATTTTGCTCGATCAAAGTAGACAAAGGCATATCATTAAAATCAATAGGAGCACTTCTATTAGCAACCAATTTCATAAGAGCATCAACTTTTTCACTCAAAGAAGAAATTTCTTCAATAGAATTAACTTTTTTACTAGTAGGAGCCCTTTCGATATGCCATTGCGAATAATTTACCATAATATTATCAAGCAATTTGGTGGCTTCACCCAAAGTAATTTCCATAAAAGTACCACCCGTGGCGGAATCTAAAATATTACGAGAAACAAAATTCAACCCCACATAATTTTTTTGTATGATCATACAAATATTTAACCCATGAGTTGGGAAATTCCTTAGCATCATTTTCATCCTTTCCCAAGATTGTGCAACATGCTCATGTTCAAGTTTCTTGAAATTCATGATATGGGTTCTAAGGGAAATAATTTTTGCGGGAGGAAAATACTTAGTGATAAAAGCATCTTTGCACTTATTCCAATAATTGATACTATTGCGAGGCAAAGAACAGAACCAAATTTTTGCAGAATCACGCAAGGAAAACGGAAATAATTTAATCTTTACCACATCATTGTCCACATCTTTTTTCTTTTGCATATCACATAATTCCATGAAGGTATTAAGATGGGACGCGGCATCCTCATTAGGAGTATCAGAAATTTGGTCTTTCATAACAAGATTCAGCAAAACAGTATTAATATCACAAGTCTCCGCACTAGTGGCAGGAGGAGCAAGAGGAGTTCCAATAGAATCATTGTTTTTGGTATTTGAGAAATCACATAGCTTGGTGTTCTCTTGAGTCGTGATGACCACACAACAAGATTGCACTCAAAAACAGATCCGGCAAGAAAACGACGAATAGAAAAGAGAGGCGAATAAAACGGCAAATTTTTGTGAAGTGGGGGAGAGGAAAACGAGAGGCAAATGACAAATAATGTAAATTGCAAGGAGATGAGATTTGTGATTAGGAACCTGTTATATGTTGAAGATCCTCCCCGGCAACGGCGCCAGAAAATCCTTTTGATGTCGCTTGAAGCTACGTCGGTATTTTCCCAAAGAGGAAGGGATGATGCAGCACAACGGTGGTAGGATTTCCCTCAGATATGAAACCAAGGTTATCGAACCAGTAGGAGAACCAAGCAACACAACATAAACAACTCCTGCACACAGATAACAAATCCTCGCATCCCGACGTGTTAAAGGGGTTGTCAATCCCTTTCGGGTAACGGCGCCAAAAACAGTGCACAGACGGGGGAAAGTTGTAATAGATTAAATAAATAGATCGCAAATAAAATAAAGTGCAACAAGGTATTTTTGGGTTTTTTGATTAATAGATCTGAAAATAAATGCAAGATAAATGTAGATCGCAAAGGCAAATATATGAGAAAGAAGACCTGGGGGCTGTAGGTTTCACTAGTGGCTTCTCTCGAGAAAAATAGCAAATGGTGAGTGAACAAATTACTGTTGGGCAATTGACAAAACTTCAAATACTCATGACAATATCTAGGCAATGATCATTATATAGGCATCATGTCCAAGATTAGTAGACCGACTCCTGCTTGCATCTACTACTATTACTCCACACATCGACCACTATCCAGCATGCATCTAGTGTATTAAGTTCGTGGAGAAACAGAGTAATGCAATAAGAACGATGACATGATGTAGACAAGATCTATCTATGTAGAGATAGACCCCATTGTTTTATCCTTAGTAGTAATGATACATACGTGTTGTTTCCCTTTCTGTCATTGGGATCAAGCACCGTAAGATCGAACCCACTACAAAGCACATCTTCCCATTGCAAGATAAATAGATCAAGTTGGCCAAACAAAATCCAAATATCGGAGAAGAAATACGAGGCTATAAGCGATCATGCATAAAAGAGATAAGAAACTCAAATACTTTCATGGATATAAAAAGATAGATCTGATCATAAACTCAAAGTTCATCGATCCCAACAAACACACCGCAAAAGAGTTACATTATATGGATCTCCAAGAGACCATTGTATTGAGAATAAATAGAGAGAGATGAAGCCATCTAGCTACTAACTACGGACCCGAAGGTCTACAAAGAACTACTCACACATCATCGGAGAGGCCCCAATGGAGGTGGTGAACCCCATCCTAGATGGTGTCTAGATTAGATCTGGTGGTTCTGGACTCTGCGGCTGGATGAATATTTCGTCGACTCCCCTAGGGTTCTGGGATTTTTGGGGTATTTATAGAGCAAAGAGGCGGTCCGGGGGCACTCGAGGTGAGCACAACCCCCCAGGGCGCGCTTGGGCCTGCTGGCACGCCCTTGTGGGTTGTGCCCCCCTCGGGGCACCCCTAGGTGTAGCCAGGGCCCGTTGTGTTCCTTCTGGCCCATAAAAATTCTTCGTAAAGTTCCGTGGCATTTGGACTCTGTTTGATATTGATTTTCTGCAATGTAAAAAACATGGAAAAAACAGCAACTGGCACTTAGCACTATGTCAATAGGTTAGTATCAAAAAATGATATAAAATGATTATAAAACATCCAAGATTGATAACATAACAACATGGAACAATCAAAAATTATAGATACATTGGAGAGATATCAGGCATCACTGAAGTCTTTCTGTCCGCGTGGCCTGAAGACTTGTTACACTTGAGGATTGTGAATGCTACAACTGGTTAGGCGTCGCGTTCTGATCATCCAAGAGTCATTGTGGATCGCCGGTGAACGAAGTCTCTGAAGGTTTGTAAGTCTACCTTGAAGACTTACCAGAGTGATTGGGCGAGGACTGTGTGTCCTTAGCTCAAGGGGGATAAGGTGAAGATGCGGTCTTCTGAGTTAAATCTCAGCCCCCCTAACTAGACGTACAGTTATCACAGCAACTGGAACTGCTCTACCAAATCCTTGTCTTCACCAAGCAACTGGTTCTATCCTTCACTTCCCTTTACTTTACAGTTTGTCTTCGTGAAGTCATTGCCTGTATGATCTGATTGACTTCACTGAGTGAAGACTGTTTATTGTTTGGTTTCATACTGTCTTCCATCCCGATCCATACTACATAGCTGCTGATAGTCTTCGTGCTTTCACCTCATTGCACACTTGACTATGGCTTGTCTAGTGTAGTCTACCTTCTGCTCCATATCAATAGGTTCATTTCTATTGTTTGTCTTCAAAGACCTCGTGGTTTGAAGACTTGCATAAAAATCGCCTATTCACCCCCCTCTAGTCGATAACTATCACTTTCACTTTTGGTCGTCACATATGTCTTTTGTTTTTACCAGATATTATTTGTATTCCCGAAGTTTTCCTAATTAGATAAAGTTTTGTTGCCCCTCAAAAAATTAGATCATCCATACATTATATCGTAAGAGCAATCATACATTCGTGCCTGGAAGGCTCATCATCGACAATATCATTTCTTGGTATGAGTGCTTACACTTCATGAAATGGAACAAAGCTTAAAAGAACAGACTTTGTGCTAAAAGCCTGATATGACGAAAGCCTGTGATTGAGCGGATTGGGCTTTTCTTCGAGCTGTCATGGCAAAGCTAGGATTTTGTTCACCATGGATTGACATTATCATGGGTATGCTCAGTTCAGTATCCTTTTTAGTGTTGTTCAATGGTAAAAAATGGAGTCTTTTAAACCTAGGAGAGGTATCATCAAGGTGATCCAATATCACCATATCTCTTCTTGTTGGCAGCAGAGGGCCTTTCATGTCTTTTGAAATCTAGTGTTCAGTCGTCAAACCTTGCAAGCATCAAAGTCGTCAGTTAATCACATTTTGTTTGTAGACGACAACCTGTTGCTCGTCAAGGCACTGGGAGATGGGATGAGGTGTCTCTTTTGTTGGATAATTATTGTCGGGCTTATGGACAACGTATCAATCATGATAAATTATTATGTTTTTAGTAAGGGTTGCCCCAATGGTACCCGTCCATTGATTAAGAATATCCTTCATGTGCCTAATGAATCCTTGAGTGAAAGGTACCTAGGATTTTCTTAAGATGTTGGCTCTTCAAGGAATGTCTCTTTTAACTACCTCAAAGATAAGACTCTGAAAAAGGTTATTGGTTTGATCGAGAAGACCATGTCGGCTACAGGTAAAGAAGTTTTGATAAAGGTTGTGGCTAAAGTTGTTCTAGTATATTTCATGTCATGGTTCAAACTTCCAAGAGGCCTATGTAAACATTTGACTTCACTTATCTAAAAGTTATGACGGGGCAGTAAAGATGGCAACCGCAAGCCCGCATGAGTATCATGGGATTCTATGACACAACTTCAGTTCATGGGTAGCCTCAGTTTTTCCTGATTTTGAGCTTTTCAATCTTGCTTTGCTAGCTCACCAAGCTTGAAGAATTATGCAATACCCGGACCCCCTTAGTGCCATAATTGTTAAATTGCCTTATTTTCCATCACGCTCAATTCTTTTCTTTTTTATGTAACTTCCTATTTTGATGGCTCCCCTCTTGGCAAATCTCTTTTTCTTTGGCAAATTCCGAAAATTCATGTGTGGATATTTTAGAAAATATATATGTTGTTGGCTTCCTCCTCCTTCAAATCTTATTTCCTCAGGCAGCATCGACGTCCCTGCCTCCTACAAGGTCTTGGTGAGCCCTTGTTGGCGACTACGCAGCTCCATGTCTCGAGCTTGACTAGGTGCCTAATATGGGTGGCGATCAAAACTAAAAGCCTTCCCCATGCACACTGGTCAATTTGCTTCCTTGTCTTCGTTAGCGATGTCGTAGCCAGCCACGTTATCCCCGTATCCGACGAGGTCACGGAGAGCCCTCGCCGGTGGGCACACGACCACTATCTACCTGCATGTGCATGATGTCAATCCAACTTGTGCCCCAACATAGACTCACCTAGGACTGGTTGTGTGGTTTTGCGTGTGTCGCTGCATGCTCCAACTATTTCATCTAAAAGTCCGAACTGGTGGAGGGACGCTGACAATATATTTTCAACAATTCCTCGCACGTGCAGACTCCTTTAGACCCTAGACGTGGAGTCGATGTAGACGTGGAGTATTGATCTTCAACTCGAGACCTCCTTGCACTGATACAATATTGAATTTATGTTTCAGTCCCAATAATGCCAAGGAGCCATTTCGACTAACATGTTTTCCTCACAAGAAACAACAATCTTCTTTCCTACATTCGAACGTAAATCTAATAATATGTCGTTGGTGACATATAGCACATGCTTCGTTAATCAAATTAAGGAGTAAACAAGCCACACATGCCCTATAAAGTATAAACCAGATATGGTGAGCAAATGAATTAAAAATAAATAAAAAAAAGATATGGTGAGCAAATGACAAGGATTAGAAGTTGCATGCTGTAACTTGATGACAATTGGAGTACTGGTACTTCCAATCATACTAGTACTAGTACTAGCATAAAATTTGATCGTGGATCACCAACTCATTACTCCTGCCTATCCTAGCCGGCACGTCCGGATCTGCAGGCTTCCCATCCAGCGTTCTCCCCCGCCTCCACTTCTACCTTACCCATCTTTCCACGGCCCCTCACCCACACCAACACATAACCCGTAATGCCGTAATGGCTCATGATGGCGAACGAACGGGGTACTTGGAACTAGCCGTCGTAGTACATGCCAAATACTCCCCACACGCATCGCTTTCCCCCAAATCAAAACGCAGATGATTCGCTTGCTGCTTCCTTCCCCCGCTCGTCCACATCCCCGTCTCGTCTCATAAACTTCGGCCTCTCTGCAACTCCCCTCTCCTCCTCCTCCCCCACTCCCTCCAACTTCCCACTCCTTTATGTCAGGCACGCACAAGCCGCGGGTGCTCGTGATTAGCTAGCCTGCTGCTCGCGCTCGGCCGGCCAAGGAGGAGGAGGAGATCTCTTGTCTGTGCTGTTGGTCTCTTCTCTCCTTGCTTCACGAGGGAGGGGAGGGGAGGGGAAGGGAGGGGCGATGGTGGGGTCGCCCACGAAGCGGCTGGCGCGGCGGGTGATGAGGAGGCCGCTGGAGAAGGCCGGGATGGTGGGGCTCGCCGTGGTGGCCACGGCCACCGCCGCGCTGCTGCTGCTCGTCTGTGCCGCCTCGCTCCGCTGCTCCGCCGCCGTCGACTACGCGCTCGCGGCGCCCAGGAGGCTCTGGAGCGGCGGGGTCTCCATCGCGGCCGAGGCGTCGCCGTCGCCGTCGGCGGAGAGGGGGAGCGGCGCCGTTAAGAAGGCGGCGGCGGCGGCGGCGGCGATGGTGGTAGGGGAGGAGTGCGACCTGTTCGACGGGAGTTGGGTGTGGGATGACACCTACCCGCTCTACGAGTCCAAGGACTGCCCCTTCTTAGACGTCGGGTTCCGGTGCTCGGAGAACGGCCGGCCGGACGCTTCCTATGTCAAATGGCGGTGGCAGCCGTCGCGCTGCGATCTACCCAGGTTGGTTGGACTTCACTACTTCTTGCTTGTGCCGTTGCTACTAGTACCCCCTCCGTGTTTTTTTTAAAGAATCGACTTGAATCTGTTGTTTTCCCAAGCTTGTTGTGTAAGTAAGAGAAATCTCTAGTCACTAGTAGAACCTTAAATTCATTGTCAATCATGAATTTCGACGTGGCGCTCTCTGGTGAGGTGAATGCACAATTCGCATTTCTATTCACAAGTTCCAATCCATTACGGGTCCTTGGTCACGTGGATAGGTTGGCTTTGCAGTTTATAGTTTCCAGTTGGGATTTTCTAGCACTTTCTTCGGCGAACTTGTCAAAAAGAAGAGATTAGGATGGCGATGGCTTGTTAAATAAACGTGATGCAATCTAGCGATCGACATGTTGCATTTTGTACATATTGGGGATTAAAATTGCAGCAGCAGTTCTGACTTGTGAGATGGGTGCGCATTTTATAATCTGAACCCTACTAAACATTAGATTATTCGAACATGGTGCTGCGGACGACCGATTCACCTTAGGAATTGGTACTGCACAGTACGATTGGGAACTCACCTTTTCACACTTTGCTCTGATTGAATTAACGATGCCCAGAGTTAGCAATCAACATGGTGCATTTTCTATATAACGGGAATTAAAATTGCAGCAGTAGTTCTGACTTGTGAGATGTGGATCCATGGGTGTGCATTTTATAATCTTAACCCTACTTAATACTCGCTCCATCCCAAAATAAGTGCCGCTGATATAGTACAAAGTTGTACTACATCAGCGACACTTATTTTGGGACGGAGGGAGTATTAGATTATCCGAACACGGTGCCGCAGGTGACCGTCTCACCTTTGGAGTCGGCACTGCACAGTATGATTGTGAATACCCTTTAACTCTTTGCTCTGATTGACTTAGAAAATAATGTTATGCACTCAGTTAGTCTTCGGGTAAATATATTACTTATTTCGGGAAAATAATGTTATGCATGAGTTAGCCTTCGGGAAAATAATGATATTGTTCAATTATTTGGGTCTGACATGATGTTGCCATCTTTCTTACCACATGTGATTGGAAGTGGTCTCTTCCTGTAATTTGCCAAGTCCTCTGGTATTTCTGTTGTTAGTGTTATGTTCAGCTGCACGGTGAAATGTGGGATATGTTGTTGGTTAGCTTTCTTAGTTAAATTTCTTGTTTTCATGCATGTGAATATCCTTTAATTGAAGTTATTTCGTTGTCCTTCATAACTACTCCCTCCGTTCGGAATTACTTGTCTTGGAAATGGATGTATCTGGAACTAAAATACGTCTAGATACATCCATTTCTGCGACAAGTAATTCCGAATGGAGGGAGTACAATTATAGGCTATCTCACAGAGCTATTCTTTCTCGAACACAACTTACATAGCTATGCTGGAATATTGCTATGTTAGGGTAGTTAATTTGATGGGAATCCTCATGCAATTGTAGAATGTTGAATGTTTGCAGATTTCTTTTTCTTTGGGTAACCCAACCCAATTTAGGTGAAGTTAATACGTAAATTTAATTTTCTAAAAAATGATGTCTCAGTAGGCAATACAAGTCTCACCCCAAATTAATTTTATGAAATAAATCGCCATCTAATACCATCAGCAGCATTATGTCGTATAGTTTTACTACCAAACAATTAGGGATGATGATGTTAGTTACATGGGGCTAGTGCTGACTGTAGCCATGCTTTACCATGGGTCACCATCATTTCATGAGTAGCTAAATAACAACACATTGTGCCGCTATTTGCTGCCATTTAATTTGTGTCAATGATGGTGTAATTTAGGAAATCCGCATGTTTGCAACATGTAAGAGGACGGGTGCATGTGTTGGATCTTATAATGTGTATGACTGTGACTGCAGCAAATAGTTTACTGTGCTTAGCACATCACTAATGGACAGACAAATCATGAGCCTTTATGGTGAAACTCAAGAGCAGTGCATTGTAATGAACTTTGAACTCTGACATATGGTGCTTGTGAATTGTGATATAGTCCACCTTTACTTAGAATAATCACAGTAATGATATTACTGAGTGCCGTGCCATTGAGAAACTTGAAACTCTTTGCAAATTGAAATCCTCGAAATAACAGCTGATTATCAATTCCTTTGTATTATGTAAGTTCATGATTTTGCTTACTGCTAATCATGTTTGTGAGCGGAACAACCTGAACAATATGCTTTTCTCCTCTAAGCATAATTTATCTCAGCTTCTAACTTAAATCTTTTTTCCTCCCATTTCCTAGATTCGATGCCAAATTTATGCTCGAGAAGCTACGGAATAGAAGGGTGGTATTTGTTGGTGATTCAATTGGAAGGAACCAATGGGAGTCTCTGCTTTGTATGCTCTCTAGTGCTGTTCCTAACAAGAAGTCCATCTATGAAATTAATGGGAGTCCCATCACAAAGCACATGGGTTTCTTGATTTTCAAGTTTAGCGACTACAATTGCACTGTGGAGTATTACAGGTCTCCTTTTATAGTCCTTCAAGGCCGTGCACCAGCTGGAGCCCCTAAGGTTGTTAAGTACACAGTTAGGGTGGACGCCATGGATTGGATGTCGGGCCGCGGTAAGTGGAGCAGTGCTGATATTTTGATCTTTAACACTGGGCATTGGTGGAACTACGAGAAAACTATCCGAGGGTAAGCAACTAAGAATATACATTATATTGACTTAATAACTTGTCCTGTCTCAGTTTAAATGTTTCTTGTAGACGTCGTCCTTTTTTTTTACCATCACCTTCTTCGTGTTCACGAATTCACCTTTCATATTCGAAATTAACATCTACTGGTGATTAGTATACGCACCAGCAGAGTAGCATTTGATTAGTATACACACTCTTGTAATTTGTTCACATGTATACTTTTCTGATAGTTGTTTAACAGAATTGTGATAGCATGATTCATGAAACTACTGAGGGTATGGGATGTTAAGATGTGGTTACAGCTAAATACACTAAAAAATAGGCCTATGAATTCTTTTGTTCTTTAATAAAACATACATAGAACTTAATAGTATGCGATTTCTGGCCCCCAACCTGATCTATGTGATGATATCTTTACCTGTGGTTCATTTCTTGTGGAACCACCACAATTGCATCTGCCGTAATCGACTTAAAACTAGGGTTACTTTGTCTGTACCAGGGGTGCCTATTTCCAAGAAGGAAGTGAGGTCAAGATGGAGATGACTATTACTGATGCGTACCAAAAATCAATACGGACACTATTCAATTGGCTTCACAAAGAAGTTAACACAAGCAAGACCCACGTCATCTTCCGTACTTATGCTCCTGTGCACTTCAGGTCTGTACAATGAACGACTTATGAACGCTACGTCTTCCTTTTTATGTTTCCTTGCTAAAGCATTTTCATTGAGAGTGCTTATGTTTCAAGGCCCCAAACAATCATCACAGGCTGCTTGGTTTGACACAATAAATTTTGGAGTCAGAATTTACTCATTATATTTTTTATTCAAAGCTTTATGAATTTCACTTCACCAAAACATATTGTTCAATATATGATCCATCTTTCACCAGCCGTTTTGCAATTTTACCAAATACAATATATGACAGTATGGGTTATATAGGCACTTAAAAGGCAAATAAATGTTGGCTTCCTGATTTCTATGCTATCAAACATTGCATCAATTTCTCTTGTTCTTGATTTTTTTAAATCTATTTAACTATTTAAATACATGAGTAAATTGACTGATCTTTAACTAGAGTAATCCATGTTTTCCTCAGAGGTGGTGACTGGAGGAGTGGAGGGAGTTGCCACTTGGAAACTCTTCCTGATGCGACACCAGTTAAATCACTGGAGCAATGGGCTGACATGCTTCAACCTGTGCATAATTTTCTTGGGAGCAGCATCAGACCCAAGCTACCTGGGTTAGCTATATTGAACGTGACACAGATGACATCACAGCGAAAAGATGGTCACCTCTCAGTATACCTCAGCCCTTCAGGGCCTGTCCCTCTGCACAGGCAGGATTGCAGCCATTGGTGCTTGCCTGGAGTTCCTGATACCTGGAACGAGCTTCTGTATGCTGTCTTCATGAAAAGGCAAACGGTGATGGACCAAAATGTTTCTCTTGCTGGCTCAACAACACTGAACACAGGCTGACTAAAATCCTGGGGTAGGCTACCTGATGCTCGCCCGGTGAAAGCTTGGTATCTAGGGTTCGTGAGTCTCCTGCAACGATGATGCTGTCGATATGCTTCCCACTTAGGTAGCCTAATGGTGAAATGCATTTTTGTCAGAAGATGGGAGCTGGCTTGCAGGAAGCTGCACCACTCTGCTCTGCTGTACTGAGAGGTTAGTGAGTATAAGAGCAAAATTGAAGAAAGTCATACATATAGCTGAATGTGATAGTCTGTGTTTCACAGAGGCGGCACAAGTGTTAGCCGATGTGATCATAGATTAGAGGGGGCGCAGTCGGTGATGTAGGTAGTATATTGGCTGCTGTCATATTGGGGATGTTGCCGTGGTGATTGTATGTAATTCATCAATTTTATCCTTAACGGTATATTCTCAGTGGCTACAGCAGTTGATTTGCATAGTTCGGCGTTTCTATCCCTTCCCGAGCACTATGATTAACTAGAGGATAACTTGCGTGTTGCTGCAGGAATTAGTTGATGAAAATTTGGATTGATAACATGGCAACTAAAATTTAAAATACATATGATTTACTATACTTGATATATATTGTTATAACAATATTTATTGAATTAAATATCGGCCGATATTTAAGTTAATCGGCTAGTTAATCCTGAATCTGTAGATCACGGATGCCATTACACCTTATCCATCGTGTTAACTAAATAAAGGGAAAGGGAAAGGGAAATTTGGGCTCCAAAATTTTGGCCCATTCCCTCCTTTACCCCAAAATTGGGTGTTTTAGGTCAGCATGTTCCCTCACTTCTGACTCTCCCCTCCCCTCCCATAGTAACCCTCTTTGAAGGAGGCTAGGAGCCGCCGCCAACCTGAGCAGGTGCCGGTGCCATCCCCCAGATGATGGAAATATGCCCTAGAGGCAATAATAAAATGGTTATTATTATATTTCCTAAATCATGATAAAGGTTTATTATTCATGCTAGAATTATATTGACCAGAAACTTAAATACATGTGTGGGTACATAAACAAATACCACTCTCTAGTAAACTCTACTAGACTAGCTCGTTGATCAAAGATGGTTAAGGTTTTCTAACCATAGACATGAATTGTCATTTGATAACGGGATCACATCATTAGGAGAATGATGTGATGAACATGACTCATCCGTTAGCTTAGCATATGATCGTTCAGTTTATTGCTACTGCTTTCTTAATGTCAAATACATGTTCCTTCGACCATGAGATCATGCAACTCCCGGATACCGAAGGAATACCTTGTGTGCTATCAAACGTCACAACGTAACTGAGTGATCATAAAGATGCTCTACAGGTATCTCCGAAGGTGTCTGTTGAGTTCGTGAACCGAGATTGAGATTTGTCACTCCGTGTATCAGAGAGGTATCTCTGGGCCCTCTCGGTAATACACATCACAAGAAGCTTGCAAGCGAAGTGACTAAGGAGTTAGTTGCAAGATGATGTATTACAGAACGAGTAAAGAGACTTGCCAGTGACGAGATTGAACTAGGTATAGAGATACCGAAGATCGAATCTCATGCAAATAACATACCAACAGACAAAGGGAATTATGTATGTTGTCATAAAGGTTCAACTGATAAAAGATCTTCGTGGAATATGTAGGAATCAATATGGGCATCTAGGTCCCGCTATTGGTTATTGACCGGAGAGGTGTCTTGGTCATAACTACATAATTCCTGAACCGGCAGGGTCACACGCTTAACGTTCGCTGACGCTAGAGTAGTATTGGGATATTTCATGAGTGGTAACCAAATGTTGTTCGGAGTCCCGGATGAGATCACGGACGTCACGAGGAGTCTCGGAATGGTCTAGAGATAAAGATTTATATATGGTAAGTCATATTTTGGGTTCCAGAAAAAGTGAAGTTTTTTCAGTATTGTACCGGGAAGCTTCTAGAAGGTTCCGGAGGATTCCGAAGGGGTCCGGAAGTCCACAATTGGGTCCACCATGACCCAAGGACTTGTATGGGCTGCGGGGAGGTGCCCTAGCCTTATTGGGCCAGGTGCACTAAGTCCTCAAAAGCCCATGTAACTAGGGAAGGCAAAAAGGAAGGAGTCCTAGTAGGAATAGGATCGGACTTGGAGTCCAAGTCCTCTCCCCCTTAGCTGCGCCCTAGGGTTTGGAGGGTGTCGGTGTCAAAACCGGCGGATCTCGGGTAGGGGGTCCCGAACTGTGCGTCTAAGGTGGATGGTAACAGGAGGCAGGGGACACAATGTTTTACCCAGGTTCGGGCCCTCTTGATGGAGATAAAACCCTACGTCCTGCTTGATTTATATTGATGATATGGGTAGTACAAGAGTAGATCTACCACGAGATCGGAGAGGCTAAACCCTAGAAGCTAGCCAATGGTATGATTGTATGTTGTAGTTGTTGTTGTCCTATGGACTAAAACCCTCCGGTTTATATAGACACCGGAGAGGGTTAGGGTTACACAAGGTCGGTTACAAAGGAGGAGATACACATATCCGCATTGCCTAGCTTGCCTTCCATGCCAAGTAGAGTCCCATCCGGACACGAGACGAAGTCTTCAATCTTGTATCTTCATAGTCTAACAGTCCGGCCAATGGAGATAGTCCGGCTGTCCGGAGACCCCCTAATCCAGGACTCCCATAGTAGCCCCTGAACCAGGCTTCAATGACGATGAGTCCGGCGCGCAGTATTGTCTTCGGCATTGCAAGGCGGGTTCCTCCTCCGAATATACCACGGAAGAATTTGAATATAAGGATAGTGTCCGACCCTGCAAAATAAGTTCCACATACCACCATAGAGAGAATAATATTTTCACAAATCTAATTTGCTGACTTGTTTTGGCAACACGACATTATGCCATGGCCCGGTGATTATTCGAACCGTTTCCTTTGACTAGCCCCGCACATAACGCGAGGCAGTTTTTCGACACGTCTTGTCAAAGCAAAGGTCGTGTCCCCTTATTACGGGATTCTCATCAAATACGGGCGTGGGTAACCCAACCGTGTCTAGGACTCCTAGATTATAGGCAAGTCCCAAATGGCTACGGAGAGGACGCTTGATATTCACCCTCTTTATAAAGGGACAAGGCTTTTACTTTTTTCCCTCCCGTGCTCAATCGAATCCTTCCCCCGCCTCGAGTTCTAACACCCAAAGCCCAGGTCAGGTGCTCCGGATCTTCAATCATGTCCGGATCTAGCCTTCAAGGCCGGTGGATGCCCTCCTCTATTACGAAAGAAGACATCAAGAAGTTGAGGGAGGCCAGATACCTGACCGCCGAGGTTTCGCATCGGCTGCCTGCCCGAGGGCAGGTCGTCCCTACTCCTGAACCCAACGAAGACGTCGTGTTCATCTCCCACTTCCTTCGAGGACTAGGCCTCACTCTGGATCCCTTCGTTAGGGGGTTGATGTTTTATTACGGGCTAGATTTCCACTTTAATGTGCAGGTAGTGGGAGCTCCGGTGGTTAGCCGGACTCAAGAATTTGCCAAACTGAAGCGGCAACTGGATGCGGCGGATGCCGACATCGAGCTTGTTAACAAGAGGCTTGACGAGGCACAGGGTAAGTGTTATTTTCTGGTGAATGCCACATAGTAAGAGCAGCATGATGCCAGTATCTTTAATATGTTGTGACTGCAGATGGAGCTGCCACCGTGGAAACCTTGCGGGCGGAACTTGCCCGAGCCAAAGAACAAGCAAGGATTAGTAATGCGGCTGCTTTGAAGGCGGCCGAAGAGTTGAAAGCCGAGAAGGCCGCGCATTGCGAGAGCAAAGAGAAGATGGCCAAGATGGCCGTAGAATTAAAAGACACCGCCGACCGTTGCCAGGTCCTTGAAAAAGAGAACCGATTGAAGGCTGCGGACCTTGAAAAGGCCACGATGGCGAACAAAGACACCCGCTCTGCTATGAGAGCGAAGGAGGAGCTGCGTGAAGCCGGGGATATTGCGGCTGGGAAGCCGTTCATGCTACGGAGAAAGTTCGGAGATCCATGGTATGCCCCTCTAGATCGGCTGTGGAGTTCGGCAGACGCATATATGGACTTGGCGGAGAGCGCTGCCGATGCAGCCAAATACTTCCAAGGTCAAACTGATCATGAAGTGGACAAGCTGTTCTGGTCGCAATTCAACGTTCCAGAGCGTCCACTTCCATTGACTGATCAGCTAGCCGAATGGGCCGAACTGAATAGGTTGTCCGGACTCACCATGAGGTCTGTCGTGGATCAGCTGTGGCCGGAAAAGCCGAAACCGAACAGCTATTTCAGCTTAGTGCAGCAGTTCCTTGGTGCGGTGCCGCACATCAATGCGATGAAGAGGTCGGCATGCATAGAAGGCTCGCGGATGTCCCTTGCCCGTGTTAAAGCATACTGGGCGGAGATGGATGCTACCACTGTTGCGGCGCAGGGTTTGGCCATAGGCCGAGTGGCTGCCGAGCACTATTTCGAAGAGGTTCTCGAGGGTGCTCGTTTGATAGAGGCCCAGTGCTCGAAGAATATTATGTTTGAGTGACATGTATTCCCATTGTAAACACAATGTTTTTATGAAATTTACTAAGGCTGTGTTTATACTTTTGCCTGAAAGTAATATGATGCCTCCTGTGCAGCCGTTTATGTATACATGTGTATAACCTGAAAGATTGCAGTCGTCGGCTTCAGCCCCCACACATATAATGCGGAGGTGTTCGCAGAAGACGCGTATTCACACTTAACCCAACGTCTTGGTCCTATTAAGGAGGTGATAGCGCAGTGAACAAGGCAACCGTACTATAATGCTTTAACACTTTCACTTAGCCATGGGAGTTTGATGGTGGGGCTACTATATAGCCCCTGTTGGCTCCGCACTCTCCCAAATTCGGGGTGCGTACATGCCTGGCCGGGAAACGACCCTTCGTTAAGGCGGAGGAATTCTAACATTCTGATAGGTCATCGAGTGGTTGAGCAGTCTCACGCTATATCATGACAGACATTTTTCGGCTTTCTCTACTGAGGTGCTCGTCCGGATGACCCGGGGCACAATTGCAGTAGTTCTCCTAGTGCTACCTTAGACGATAGAGCGGAATGTAAGGTACCAAAACATAGGAGCTGGGCAAACCCAACATTTGACCAAATACATGATTCGGAGCTGATGCATATAAGGCCAAACTCGCGATGCCGAACACTCCCTAAGGTATTCGGTCTTTATGGTATAAACCGGGCCTAAATAGTGCCCTTTGTAAGAAGCCCCTGGTGTCCAGGTACATGCATTATTTTGACGTGGCCACATGCCAAGACGCCAGAATCCTTCTCAATTGTACTGAGAATCCGAGGGATGTGTATCAACAAGAGACAGTAAAAAAGGTTGACGCAGGGTCTTAATCTAAAAAGAATCCTTGGGGCGAGTCCCTGCTGCACGTCTGCGCCTGTGTCTCCGTTGTGCCGTATCCTGGATGGGTGTAGCACGATGGTCATCTGTAAAAGAGAGAAACTTAGGTGAAAAGTTGTCGTGCAAAAAGGTAGGTTTGAAGAAACCATGTATAATTCAAGATGAGTAAAAATTGCCACTTGTCTGCGTGCGCTGCACCCCTTGTATTTGTAATAGGGGTGTGGCTTATCAAACCTGTGTGAGTTACATATGGCTGCGCCAGACTCGTCTAACCGTGTCCATGGTCTTGACGACCTATCAAATGCTTTAGCTGGTGAGGCCCTTTTTAGTGTGCGGCTGCCAAGGCAGTCGCACTCTCTTCGGCGCGCAGGGATCGCTTAATATTTCCATTTACTGTAATGATGCCACGTGGACCGGGCATCTTAAGCGTAAGGGAAGCGTAGTGCGGTATTACATTGAAGCGAGCAAAAGCTTCACGTCCAAGTAGTGCTTGATAGCCACTTTGGAACGGAGCAATGTGGAATGTTAAATGTTCGCTACGGAAGTTATCGGGGAAGCCGAATATAACCTCTAGTAGAAGGGAGCCCGTGCAATGAGCCCCTGGGCCTGGCGTTACTCCTTTAAGGGTAGTATTTCTTAGGAAAATTTTCGTTGGGTCTATCCCCATTTTGCGGATTGTATCGTGGTATATCAGGTTTAAACTGCTGCCACCGTCCATCAGGACTCGTGTAAAGTGGTATTCGTCAATTATTGGGTCTAATACCAGGGCAGCCCATCCTGCACGCCGGATACTTGTTGAGTAATCCCGATGGTCAAAAGTGATCGGTTGAAATGACCAGTGGCAGGACTCCGCGGTGATAGGCCCTTGGGCATATTTATCTGGGAGTGCCGCTTTGTTTCTCCCCTTTATCACGTGTAACACGTTTACTGTTTTGACTTCTGGTGGAAATTTTCTTTGTTCCCCAGTGTCTTGCTTGAGAGGCTCATCCTCGTCTTCGCTTGGTGTATCTCCCCCTTGTGTACGGCGTTGAGCTTGCCGGACTGCTTGAAGACCCAACATTCTCTGTGGGTATGATTAGCAGCTTTACCGGGGGTGCTATGGATCTGACATACTTGGTCCAAAATTTTGTTTAGGCTGGACAGTTCATCTCTGGCGCCTTTAGAGGGCGGCTTTTGCTGACTTGGCCGAGAGCTTTTGAATCCGGCGTTTACTGCCGTGCTCTTCGTGCTGTCTTCTTTATTCCGGCATTTATTATTGTTATTGTGCCGTGATTTCCCGTTTCCATCTCTAACTTCGGATGTACTGGGGTCGCTGGTGCTGCATCTGTCTAGCCAGCTATCCTCACCCGCGCAAAAGCGGGTCATGAGGCTTGTTAATGCTGCCATTGTTCTCGGCTTTTCTTGGCCGAGGTGTCTGGCAAGCCATTCGTCACGGACGCTATGCTTAAAAGCTGCCAAGGCTTCGGCGTCTGGACAGTCGACTATTTGGTTCTTTTTAGTAAGGAACCTGTTCCAAAGCTTTTGGGCCGACTCTCCGGGCTGTTGAGTTATATGACTCAAATCGTCCGCGTCCGGAGGTCGGACATAAGTCCCTTGAAAATTTTCCCGAAAAGCGTCTTCGAGCTCTTCCCAGCTTCCAATGGAGCTTTCGGGGAGGCTTTTAAGTCAGTGCCGAGCTGGCCCTTTGAGTTTGAGGGGTAAACACTTAATGGCGTGGAGATCATCTCCTCGAGCCATATGGATATGGAGGATATAGTCCTCAATCCAGACCCCAGGGTCTGTTGTTCCGTCGTATGCCTCTATGTTTACGGGTTTGAATCCCTCTGAAAATTCATGGTCCAGTACCTCGTCGGTGAAACATAGGGGGTGTGCGGCACCCCTGTATCTGGGTGTACCGTAGTGTTCGGATGTTTGTTGTGTTGCATCGTATGCTGGAGCGCGCCTGCGTGGTCCATAGATGGATTTGGTTGCGCCGTCCTTTTGATGCGAGCCCTCACATGGATCGCGTATTGGCTTATGTGCGGCATTGCTTGCCGCTCTATGTTGGCCGTGAGGTCGTCTATCTGGCCAGGTGGCCATTTTAATTTTTTGGTTGCGGGGGATCTAAGGCCTCCTCATCGAATTCGGGTAGCAACTTCCGCTTTGGGTAGCTCTTGGTGGGGCGATTACCGCCGTAATTCGCTGCTGCATTGAGTACTTTGCTCCATCTGATTCCGAGTGTGTCTTGTGCAGCCTTGAGTCTTTGCTTCTGCTTTTTTAGACTCCTCGCGGTGGCAACAAGCCTTTGACGGGCATTCTGTTGCTCCGGGTGTCTGTCTGGTGTGAAGTCGTCCGGACTATTATCTTTGACAGAGTTAGGTTGTTCGGCTTGATCCTTCGTGTTGCCGTGGTCCGGCAATGGTTCCCCCTGCTCTAACGCTGGGTCTGTATGATCGTTGTTTCTGTCGAGGCAGGATTTGGAGCGGCGCTTACGCCGCCGCTTTGACTGCTTCTCGAGGGGACAACCCTTTGTTGCGTCCTTCCGTTCCTCATCGTCGTTTTCTTTTGGTGTGTTCACCATGTATACGTCATGTGGTGAAGTGGGCGTCCAGTGCCCTGTGGGCAGTGGTTCCTCTGCGTCTCCCATATCGTCGTCCATACCGTCGATGTATTCGGAGTCGAAGTCGAGCATTTCGGTTAAGTCATCGACAGTGGCTACTAAGTGGGTGGTGGGTGGGCCGCGAATTTCTTCATCGTCCGCATCCCAGTCCTGCCGGACATAGTTCGGCCAGGATCCTCCTGACAAGGAGAGAGACCTTAATGAGTTCAGTATGTCGCCAAAGGGCGAGTGCTGAAAAATATCCGTGGAGGTAAACTCCATGATCGGCGCCCAATCGGATTCGATAGGAATGGGCGCAGGCGGTTCGGAGTCCGTGGCCGGAGAAGGATCCGGCAGTTTAACAACACGGCTCTCGTGCAAGGTAAGGTCGATGTTCGGCTCGATCTCCGCTAAGGGTAAGGCTTCCGTGGCGGGGTCCATCCAGCCATCCGCGGAAGGCGCACCTGGCTCCGAATTGAGGGTCGGAGCGGCTGCCTGTGCAATCTCTTGAACACTATCCGATGGTAGAGCTAAATCGTACTCATCGTGACCGCATGACACACAAGGCAGAGGCTCGAATCCGTCGAGGATCAAGTCTCCACGGATATCGGCCGTGTAGTTTAAGCTTCCAAACCTGACCTGATGGCCAGGGGCGTAACTTTCAATCTGCTCCAGATGGCCAAGCGAATTGACCCACAGTGCAAAGCCGCCGAACACGAAGATCTGTCCGGGGAGAAAAGTCTCACCCTGGACTGCATCGCCATCGATGATAGTAGCAGCCATCTTGCCTAACAGCGACGACATAGAGGAACTCTCAATGAAAGAACCAATGTCGGTGTCAAAATCGGCGGATCTCGGGTAGGGGGTCCCGAACTGTGCGTCTAAGGCGGATGGTAACAGGAGGCAGGGGACACAATGTTTTACCCAGGTTCGGGCCCTCTTGATGGAGGTAAAACCCTATGTCCTGCTTGATCAATATTGATGATATGGGTAGTACAAGAGTAGATCTACCACGAGATCGGAGAGGCTAAACCCTAGAAGCTAGCCTATGGTATGATTGTATGTTGTAGTTGTTGTTGTCCTACAGACTAAAACCCTCCGGTTTATATAGACACCCGAGAGGGTTAGGGTTACACAAGGTCGGTTACAAAGGAGGAGATACACATATCCGCATTGCCTAGCTTGCCTTCCACGCCAAGTAGAGTCCCATCTGGACACGAGACGAAGTCTTCAATCTTGTATCTTCATAGTCTAACAGTCCGGCCAATGGAGATAGTCCGGCTGTCCGGAGACCCCCTAATCCAGGACTCCCACAGAGGGGTTGTTTCCCACACCCCTTCACCTATATATAGAGGGGAGGGGCGCCCCAAGAGGATAAGGCCAAGCCCTTGGCACCCCTCTCTCTCCCGTTACTTCATAGTTCCGCCGCCTTGTCCCGGTGACGCTCAGCGAAGCGCTGTTGGTACTCCACCACCATCACCACCACTCCGTCGTGTTGGTTGTGATCCCATCTACTTCTCCTCTCTCACTTGCTGGATCAAGAAGGAGGAGACGTCATCGAGCCGCATGTGTGCTAAACTCGGAGGTGCCGTCCATTCGGCACTAGATCGGTTGGATCGTGATCGGATCACGAAGAGTATGACTACATCAACCACGTTGTTAAACGCTTCCGCTTACAGTCTAGGAGGGTACGTAGACACACTCTCCCCTCTCGTTGCTATGCATCTCCATGAATAGATCTTGCGTGTGCGTAGAATTTTTTTTTGTTTTCCTTGCAACATTTCCCAACACTGGCATCAGAGCCAGGTCTATGCGTAGATGATATGCATAACTAGAACACAAAGAGTTGTGGACGGTGATAGTCATACTGCTTACCACCAACGTCTTATTTTGATTCAGCGGTATTGTGGGATGAAGCGGCCCGGACCAACCTTATGTGTCCACGCACATGAGACCAGTTCCACTGACTGACAAGCAACTAGTTTTGCATAAAGGTGGCTGGCGGGTGTCTGTTTCTCCTACTTTAGTTGAATCGAATTTGACCACGGTCGGTCCTTGAAGAAGGTTAAAACAGCAAATTTGATGAAACACCATTGTGGTTTTGCGTAGATAAGAACGGTTCTTACTAGAAACCCATAGCAGCCACGTAAAACATGCAACAACAAAGTAGATGACGTCTAACTTGTTTTTGTAGGGCATGATGTGATATGGTCAAGATATGATGTGATATATGTTGATGTATGAGATGATCATGTTTTGTAATATCGACAAGCGGCAGGAGCCTTAGGGTCGTCTCTTTATTGTATGAAGTGCAAGCGCCATGTAATTACTTTACTTTATCACTATGCGTTAGCGATAGTTGTAGAAGCAATAGTTGGCGTGACGACCTCGACGCAATGATGCTACGATGGAGATCAAGGTGTCAAGCCGGTGACGATGGAGATCATGACGTTGCTTTGGAGATGGAGATCAAAAGCACAAGATGATGATGGCCATATCATGTCACATATTTTGATTGCATGTGATTTATCTTTTATGCATCTTATTTTGCTTAGAACGACGGCAGCATTATAAGATGACCCTTTCACTAAATTTTAAGGTAAAAGTGTTCTCCATGAGTATGCACCGTTGCGAAAGTTCGTTGTTTCGAGACACCACGTGATGATCGGGTGTGATAGACTCTACGTTCACATACAACGGGTGTAAGCCAGATGTGCACACAGAGAATACTTGGGTTAAACTTGACACGCCTATCATGTACAAACATGGTCTCGGAACACTGGAGACCTAAAGGCCGAACATGAGTCATATAGTAGATATGATCAACATGGAGATGTTCACCATTGATGACTACCCCATCTCACGTGATGATCGGACATGGGTTAGTTAATTTGGATCATGTATCACTTAGAAAACTTGAGGGATGTTGTAACACCCCGGATGTAACTTTCCCAATTTGTACTCCAACTCTTGCCGTTTCCGGCGTTAAGTTATATTTATTTCCTCGGGTTCGGGTTTTGTCTCCATGTGTTGTTGTCGTTGTCATGCATCTCATATCATGTCATCATGTGCATTGCATTTGCATACGTGTTCATCTCATGCATTCGAGCATTTTCCCCGTTGTCCGTTTTGCATTCCGGCGCTTCGTTCTCCTCCGGTGGTCATTTCTAGCTTTCTTTCGTGTGTGGGGATTAAACATTTCCGGATTGGACCGAGACTTGCCAAGCGGCCATGGTTTACTACCGGTAGACCGCCTGTCAAGTTTCATACCATTTGGACTTCGTTTGATACTCCAACGGTTAACCGAGGGACCAAAAAGGCCTCGTGTGTGTTGCAGCCCAACACCCCTCCAATTTGGCCCAAAACCCATCTAACTCTGCTCCATCATCTAGAGCGTTCGATCACGATCGCGTGGCTGAAAACCGCACCTCATTTGGACTCTCCTAGCTCCCTCTATGGCTATAAATAGACCCCTCTCGAAAAATCCGGATCCTCCCCCGTCCTAACCCTAAAAATCCACCGCGCCGCACCGGACTTTGTCCGCCCTGCGCCGGACACCGCCGCCGTCCTCTCCGCCGCCGCCATGTGTCCCGCGGGACCACTTCCCCGCCGCCTCGCCCGCGCGGCCCGGGAGGCCCAGGGAGGGCCCCCGTGGCCCGTTCGCCGCCCCGCGCCGCCTAGGCGCCCCGCTGCCCGAGCGCCGCCTCCCTCCTCGCGGCCGGCCACCCGGGGCCATCGGCGCCGCCGCCCGCCATCGTCGCCGGCCGGCGCCTCGCGCCGTGACCCCGCCGTCCGCCGGCGCGCCTGCCGCCGCCCGACCCCGCCGCGGCCACCGACGAGCGCCTCCCCCGTCGTCCCCGCCTCCTCGTCGTCCGGCCACTCCAGCGACCTCCTCCGACGTCATCCCCGCCGCCGGTCTACAGTGCTCCGGCCGCCTCGATTTCCGTGCGCGAGATCTAGATCCAAAAAACCCTAGGTCAAATTCGTCTAAGTCCCAGAAATTTCAGTACAAGTGCACATGTTCATGACCCCGTAACTTTGCATCTGTAGCTCCGATTCATGCATATAGCATATCAAAATGTTCATCTCAGAGAGTACATCATTTCATTACATTGCATCATTTTCATTTGAGTTCATCTTGATGCCCGAAATGCCGTTAGAAGAGGGCTACTTGAGTTATTTGTCAGATCTGCTACTCCATTTAGCTTTTTGTCATTTTTGCCATGATTAATGTGTGCATGCTATGCCCTGATGCTCTATATATGTTTTGTTAAGGGTTTTGTCATATTTCCAGAGGTGCAACCCATGTATTTTTGTAATGTGTGTGTGTACTAGTGCAAGCTTGCAAAGTGGTGCACTTGGTAAATCTGTTTTTCAGAGACTTAGTATTTTCACAAAGTCCTGGAGCTGTTTATCTCATATGCTCATATGTTCATGTTGTTTCCTAGTGATCCGTGCCTCTTTTGAGGATGATCAGTTAGGATGTTTTGTTAATCTTCTAGTGCTCTATCCATATATGTCTTTGTCTGCAATTATGGAGCACCCTAGCTTGAGTCAATCGAGCTCTACTTTTGCTACTTTGTGAGTCTGGGCAGATTGTCAACTTGTTTGCAATTTTGCCGGTGATGTTGTAGTTGATCCGTGCATGCTATGCTATTGTTCTTGCAATGTCTAGCTTGCATTTTGTGCCTTCTTGATTGATGTATGCTTGTATTGCCATGACTTGCACCGTAGTGAGTGCATCGAGCTTGTAAACATGCCTACTTAAGTTATATTTCAGCATGTGTCAGTGTTCACTAAGTCTGTGATCTGATTATGTTTTTGCTATGTTCACATGCTTGCAATTGTATTTTCTGATCCCTTTTGGCTCAAGGTCACTAACGGACTTTTGTTAAGCTCTTTGAGTAGCTCCATGCCATGCTTTACTTTTCCTTGTTCAGATCCTGTAGCATGTAGTTTTGTTGCTCCGAAGAGGGCTACCTGATCTGAAATTCCACACAAGTGTTAATTTCACTAAGTCTGAGATCTGTTTGTCATATGCATTTTTTCCATGCTTGTTTAAACCTGTTAATGGATGAATTGGCTGTAGCTCAGTGCTAGACTTTTGTTAAGCATCTTGCATGCATCCCTGCCATGTATTTTGTTGGCATGTTTGGTTGGTGTAGCATGTTCATTTCATTGCTTTTAGGTGGCTACTTGCTGTAAATCGCAGACCGGTGTCATATTTGAATCGCTTGCCATTTCCAAACCGTAACTCCGATTCTGGCGTTCTTTATATCGTTTTCAAGCGGTTTCATCTCATCTTTCCAGTGGCACACTTGGATTTCCAAGTTGAGGCTAGGTTCATGCATTTCCTGTCATATCTTGCATTTTGCATCCCGCATCGCATCCCGCATAGCATATCATCATTACATCATATTGCTTGATCCTTGCACGTGGTTGATTGTATCCTTGTTGCTTGTTTGTCTTGTTTGGGTAGATCCGGGAGATGAGTTCGCTAACGAGGAGCCCGTTGAGTTTGCTTTCGAGGATCCAGTCAACTCTGACAACTGTGCAGGCAAGATGATCATACCCTCAAAATCACTACTATCTTTGCTATGCTAGTTTGCTCGCTCTTTTGCTATGCCAATGCTACGATGCCTACCACTTGCTTGCAAGCCTCCCATATTGCCATGTCAAACCTCTAACCCACTATGTCCTAGCAAACCGTTGATTGGCTATGTTACCGCTTTGCTCAGCCCCTCTTATAGCGTTGCTAGTTGCAGGTGAAGATTGGAGGCCGTTCCTTGTTGGAACATTTATTTACTTGTTGGGATATCATTATGTTGCTATGTTATCTTAACGCATCTATATACTTGGTAAAGGGTGGAAGGCTTGGCCTCTCTCCTAGTGTTTTGTTGCACTCTTGCCGCCCTAGTTTCCGTCATATCGGTGTTATGTTTCCGGATTTTGCGTTCCTTACGCGGTTGGGTTATAATGGGAACCCCTTGATAGTTCGCCTTGATTAAAGCTTTTCCAGCAATGACCAACCTTGGTTTTACCATTTGCCACCTAGCCTTTTCTTTCCATTGGGTTCTGCAGACTCAAGGGTCATCTTTATTTTAACCCCCCCGGGCCAGTGCTCCCTCTGAGTGTTGGTCCGAACCGGGCAGCCTGCGGGGCCACCTCGGGGAAACTCGAGGGTTGGTTTTACTCGTAGCTTAACCTATCTGAGTGTGCCCTGAGAAAGAGATATGTGCAGCTCCTATCGGGATTTGTCGGCACATTCGGGCGGTGTTGCTGGACTTGTTTTAACCTGTCGAAGTGTCTTGAAGAACCGAGATACCGAGTCTGATCGGAACGTCTTGGGAGGAGGTCTATTCCTTCGTTGACCATGAGAGCTTGTCATGGGCTAAGTTGGGACTCCCCTGCAGGGATTTGAACTTTCGAAAGCCGTCCCCGCGGTTATGGGCAGATGGGAATTTGTTAATGTCCGGTTGTAGATAACTTGAACCTTAATTAATTAAAATGAATCAACTGAGTGTGTTACCATGATGGCCTCTTCTCGGCGGAGTCCGGGAAGTGGACACAGTGTTGGAGTAATGTTTGCGCAGGTTGCTCTCTAGTTTCACGCTCGCGCTTTGCCTCCTCTTCTCGCTCTCTTTTTGCGAATAAGTTAGCCACCATACTTGCTAGTCGCTTGCTGCAACTCCACATATATTTACCTTGCCTTACCTATAAGCTTAAATAGTCTTGATCGCGAGGGTGCGAGATTGCTGAGTCTCTGTGGCTCACAGATTACTATTACACCAGATGCAGGGCCTGATGATTCCGCTCCAGGAGACGCGTATGAGCTCAAGTGGGAGTTCGACGAAGACTCTCAACGTTACTATGTTTCCTTTCCCGATGATCAGTAGTGGTGCCCAGTTGGGGGTGAACGGGATTGTGTCACATGTTGGGTTATCTTTTATTTTGGCGCCGTAGTCGGGCCATGAGTGTTTGGATGATGTAATGTTATTTATGTACTTGATTGACGTGGCGAGTGTAAGACAACTATGTTATCTCCCCTTTATTATTCATATTACATGGGATGTTGTGAAGATTGCCTAACTTGCGACGTATGCCTTCAATGCGATTATGCCTCTAAGTCATGCCTCGGCACGTGGGAGATATAGTCGTATCGAGGGTGTTACAAGTTGGTATCAGAGCCTTCCCCGACCTTAGGAGCCCCATTGCTTGATCGTTTTTAGCGGCCGAGTTGTGTCTAGAAAAATATTTTGAGTCATTTAGGAATTATATATCGGAGAGTTTAGGAATTCTTTTTACTTCCCAGTCTCCTCATCGCTCTGGTAAGGCATCCTGACGTAGAGTTTTGACTCTTCTCTTCTCAAATTTCACTAAATTTTTTTTAGGATCACGCGGGTATCTTGGAATCGTTCCGATGGTTTTATGATGAGAACATTGTCTTGGTGCCTCCTGTCAGGGGTTTAGTGGAAGTGTCCCGGGGAGTTGAGCTCTGAGGTGTTGTCATCATAATTTGATCGTTGCAGTTCTGGAATACCTGAGTTTAGTACGCCGACATCGAAAACCTCTTTTATGCAGTTCGTTGGTGAGATAACCTCGACGCCACCCAGTACCGGGGCGGGAGTTCGGGAGTATCGCCATAACTTGTATAACGGATGCTTTTCGAAGGTTGAGGTAGATGGTTTCCGAAGTTTTTCTTGGTTATGTGTTGAAGGATGGATACAGCTGGACGTAGGATTTGCTAGATTTGGGTGAGATATTTTGCTTCCCCTGTATCCCCAACACCTGATTGCATAACCGGAAAGGTTCGGGAGTTTCATAGGTGGGAATTCTAGTAGCTCTAGTTCTTCTTCCACGGATATTGGTTTGAGATTGGGATTTCTTACCGATTATTCGTTCTTGATCCGTACCTTGTTGATTTATTTCTCTACCTTAATTCTACGTGGCTTCTCAATTTATGGATATGTGACCATTTCAAGAGGAATGCATTCGTTCATTTTGTTTGGATGTGAAGACTATATGTTGCAATTTTCATTCCGTTGGATTCAGCTTCAATATTTGTCTATCAATGTGCTAATGGTGGGCAACCTCTTCAGGATGGCTCCTCCAACGTGCACGACTCCGAATCCTGATCCGCCACCACCTCCACCTCCTCCGGAGGCATGGCAAGCTGTGATGGCCGCAACCAATGCAAACACACAGTTGATCATGCAAATTCTTCAAGAGCACAATCAAGGCAACCAAGGGAATCAAGGCAGTAATCAGAATCACTTTGCTTAACTCAACCAGTTTCTTGCTAACGGGCCAAAGACTTTCAGCAATTGTGTTGAGGCAACCGATACTGACGATTGGCTTGTGGATCTGTGTAAGCATTTCGAGTGCAGTAACGTCAGGCCTGAGGACTTTGTTAAGTTCGCTTCCTTCCAACTCAAAGATCAAGCGGCAGAATGGTTCCAGCAGTACAAGGACTCCAGAGGTGGACGTCTTATCACTTGGGATGATTTCCATCGAGATTTCAGAGCTCATCATATTCCTCAAAGCGTGGTTGAAAGCAAGCGTGAGGAATTCCGCAACCTGAAGCAAGGCTCTTTGTCTGTCTATGACTACAACAAGTTGTTCCAGAAGCTCGCCCGCTTTGCCAAGCAGGACGTCCCTGATGAGAAGAGCATGATATATCAGTTCAGGGGTGGTCTCAGAGAAGAAATTCAGCTAGTTCTTGTTCTCTTCGAGCCCTTGAGATACGATGAGTTCTAGAACATGGCATTGAAGCAAGAGGCTGCTCAGTTGAGGTGTGATGCTTCCAAGAAGCGAGCCAGAGATGTTACTCCTTCTTCCTCTACTCAAGTGGCCAAGCAGCAGAAGTTTTGGCTTCCTCCTCCTCCGTTCCGTCAGCCGTATCAACAGAAGAGCAAAGGTGACAGTGGTTCTTCCCACCCACCCAACCCTGGCTTTCAGAACAAGACTTCGTCTCAAGCACCAAGATCGAGTGCTCCGTACCACCGTCCGCTTTCAGAGGTCACGTGCAACAAGTGCCAACAGAAGGGCCACTATGCCAACAAATGCTTCAACCAGAGGCGCCTCCCTCCTCCTCCTCTAGTGAGATCGGCAAGTACAGCTATGGTCAAGCATAACCCCAAGCACGCCAAGGTCAACTTGATGAATGCAGCTCAGGCAGAGGACTCGTCAGATGTCATCATGGGTAACCTTCCTGTTAATGGTATTCCTGCAAAAGTTCTTTTTGACACTAGTGCATCGTATTGTTTCATGTCAAAGCCATTTTTACCAAGCATGAGTTCGTTTCTTCTCATTTGGGTAAACAAATGGATATCGTTTCTCCTGGCAAACGTTTGAGTGCAAGTCTGGAGGTGCCAGATGTTACTATCACTTTGGGTGACTACAAGTTCCTTTCTTCCCCAATGGTTCTTGGTAACTCGGATATTGATCTTTTTCTCAGAATGGATTGGCTTTCTAAGCACAAGGCTCAGCTTGATTGTGCAGCCAGGTAGATTCAATTGACTCATCTGTCTGAGGATGTAATTGTCTTTGCCGCTCGTGATGATACCATCCGTATGTTTTCTCTCAATGAGAAGGGTGAATTGGATGCCATCTCTCAAATTCCAGTCGTTTGCGAATATCAAGACATCTTTCCAGAAGAGCTTCCAGGAATGCCTCCGCACCGGCCAGTTGAATTCGTTATTGATCTTGAGCCTGGCACGGAACCTGTTTGCAAGCGTCCTTACAAGCTCGGACCTGAAGAATTGAAGGAGCTGAACAAGCAACTCAATATTCAAGAGAAAATGGGTCTCATCCGGCCTAGTTCTTCTCCGTGGGGTTATGGTGTTCTTTTTGTGAAGAAGAAGGATGGAACGGACCGACTTTGTGTTGATTACCGTCCAGTGAACAAGAAGACCATCAAGAACAAATATCCACTTCCCAACATCAATGAGCTGTTCGAACAACTCAAAGGTGCCCAAGTATTCTCCAAGCTTGATCTCCGTATGGGTTATCATCAGATTCGAATTCGTGATCAAGATATTCCCAAGACGGCTTTCAGGACAAGCTTTGGTTCATATGAATACACTGTCATGTCTTTTGGCCTCGTCAACGCTCCTCCGACTTTCTCTCGCATGATGAACTTCATCTTCAATGCCTACACCAATGACTTCATTTTGGTCTATCTCGATGACATTCTGGTTTTCTCGAAGAACAAGGAAGATCATGCCAAGCACTTGCGTTTGGTTCTCGATAAGCTCAGGGAACATCAGTTCTATGCCAAGTTCTCCAAGTGTGAATTTTGGCTCGATGAGGTTCTTTATCTTGGGCATATCATCTCTGCCAAGGGCATTGCCGTGAATCCTGAGAAGGTGTCTACAATTGTGAATTGGGAACCTCCTCAGAACGTGAAGCAACTCCGCAGCTTCCTCGGTCTCGCAAGCTATTGCCGAAGATTCGTTGAAAACTTTTCTAAGATCACGAAGCCTCTCTCTAATCTTCTCCAGAAGCACGTCAAGTACGTTTGGTCCCCGGAGTGTGACATTGCTTTCAACACTTTGAAAGAGAAATTGATCACTGCTCCAGTTCTCACTCCGCCTGATGAATCCAAGCCGTACGAGGTCTTTTGTGATGCCTCTCTCCAAGGTCTTGGCGCAGTATTGATGCAAGAGAAGAAAGTTGTTGCTTATACCTCTCGCCAGTTGAAGCCTAATGAGAAGAACTACCCCACTCATGATCTCGAGTTGGCGGCAGTTGTGCATGCTCTTTTGACTTGGAGACATCTTCTATTGGGAAGAAAAGTGGACATTTTCACTGATCACAAGAGTCTCAAGTACATCTTTACTCAGCCTAATCTCAACCTCAGACAAAATCGATGGGTCGAAATGATTCAAGAGTATAATCCGAGTATCGAGTATACTCCAGGCAAGGCCAATGTGATTGCTGACGCTTTGAGCAGGAAAGCTTACTGCAACAGTCTGATTCTTAAGCCTTATCAACCCGAGCTTTGTGAAGCTTTCCGCAAACTTAATCTACAAGTTGTTCCTCAAGGATTCCTCGCCAACCTTCTAGTCTCTCCTACCTTGGAAGACCAGATTCGCCAAGCCCAGCTTCTTGATGCTATGGTGAAAAAGGTGAAGATTGGGATTGCCAAGAGTCAGTCCAAGTACAAGTGCTACCGCCTTGATGACAAGGACACTCTCTTCTTCGAGGATCGTATTGTTGTACCCAAAGGTGACCTCCGTAAAGTGATCATGAACGAGGCTCACAATTCTCTCCTCTCCATCCACCCTGGGAGCACGAAGATGTATCAGGACCTTAAGCAAGCTTATTGGTGGACTCGAATGAAGCGCGAGATTGCTCAATTCGTGAATGAATATGATGTCTGCAGAAGAGTGAAGGCAGAACACCAAAGGCCATCAGGTCTCCTCCAACCTCTTGCCATTCCAGAATGGAAGTTTGACCACATTGAGATGGACTTCGTGACTGGGTTTCCAAAGTCCAAGCGTGGAAATGATGCTATATTCGTTGTCATCGACAAACTCACCAAAGTGGCTCACTTTCTGCCTATCAAAGAGTCGATCACTGCAGCTCAATTGGCGGAACTCTATACCTCTCGTATTGTCTCTCTGCACGGTATTCCTCAAGTGATCTCTTCAGACCGTGGCAGCATCTTTACCTCGAAGTTTTGGGATTCTTTTCAGAAGGCCATGGGCACTAACATCCGCTTCAGCACAGCTTTCCATCCTCAAACTAGCGGTCAAGTCGAGCGTGTCAACCAGATTCTTGAAGATATGCTCAGGGCTAGTGTGATCTCTTTCGGCATGAAGTGGGAGGATTGTCTTCCTTATGCTGAATTCTCCTACAACAACAGTTTTCAAGCAAGTTCGGGCAAGGCCCCATTTGAAATTATGTATGGCAGGAAGTGCCGTACCCCTCTCAACTGGTCTGAAACCGGTGAACGTCAGCTTTTGGGTAATGACTTAATCACAGAGGCAGAGGAGATGTGCAAAGTCATTCGTGATAACCTCAAAGCAGCCCAATCCCGCCAGAAGAGCTACTATGACAGTAAGCACCGTGATTTGGCTTTCGAGATCGGAGATCATGTTTACCTCCGTGTCTCTCCTATGAAAGGTACTCGTCGCTTCGGTATCAAAGGGAAGCTCGCCCCCAGATACGTGGGACCTTTCAAGATTGTCAACAAGAGAGGCGACCTCGCCTATCAAATCGAGCTTCATTCAAACTTTGCAAATGTTCATGACGTGTTCCATGTCTCTCAGCTTCGAAAGTGCTTCAAGACTCTTGACCGCACCATCAACTTCGAGGACATTGAGCTCCAAGAAGATCTCTCTTATCGTGAGCACCCAGTTGCTATTCTTGAAGAGACTGAACGCAAGACTCGCAACAAGTCAATCAAATTTCTCAAAGTCCAGTGGTCACACCATTCCGACCGTGAAGCTACCTGGGAACGCGAGGATCACCTCCGTTCTGAGTACCCGGCGTTCTTTCAGTCCTAGATCTCAGGACGAGATCCTTTCGTAGTGGTGGAGTGTTGTAACACCCCGGATGTAACTTTCCCAATTTGTGCTCCAACTCTTGCCGTTTCCGGCATTAAGTTATATTTATTTCCTCGGGTTCAGGTTTTGTCTCCGTGTGTTGTTGTCGTTGTCATGCATCTCATATCATGTCATCATGTGCATTGCATTTGCATACGTGTTCATCTCATGCATTCGAGCGTTTTCCCCGTTGTCCATTTTGCATTCCGGCGCTTCGTTCTCCTCCGGTGGTCATTTCTAGCTTTCTTTCATGTGTGGGGATTAAACATTTCCGGATTGGACCGAGACTTGCCAAGCGGCCTTGGTTTACTACCGGTAGACCGCCTGTCAAGTTTCGTACCATTTGAACTTTGTTTGATACTCCAACGGTTAACCGAGGGACCAAAAAGGCCTCGTGTGTGTTGCAGCCCAACACCCCTCCAATTTGGCCCAAAACCCATCTAACTCTTCTCCATCATCTAGAGCGTTCGATCACGATCGCGTGGCCGAAAACCGCACCTCATTTGGACTCTCCTAGCTCCCTCTATGGCTATAAATAGACCCCTCTCGAAAAATCCGGATCCTCCCCCGTCCTAACCCTAAAAATCCACCGCGCCGCACCGGACTTTGTCCGCCCTGCGCCAGACACCGCCGCCGTCCTCTCCGCCGCCGCCACGTGTCCCGCGGGACCACTTCCCCGCCGCCTCGCCTGCGCGGCCCGGGAGGCCCAGGGAGGGCCCCCGCGGCTCGTTTGCCGCCCCGCGCCGCCTGGGCGCCCCGCTGCCCGAGCGCCGCCTCCCTCCTCGCGGCCGGCCACCCGGGGCCATCGGCGCCGCCGCCCGCCATCGTCGCCGGCCGGCGCCTCGCGCCGTGACCCCGCCGTCCGCCGGCGCGCCCGCCGCCGCCCGACCCCGCCGCGGCCATCGCCGAGCGCCGCCACCGTCGTCCCCGCCTCCTCGTCGTCCGGCCACTCCGGCGACCTCCTCCGACGTCATCCCCGCCGCCGGTCTACAGTGCTCCGGCGGCCTCGATTTCCGTGCGCGAGATCTAGATCCAAAAAACCCTAGGTCAAATTCGTCTAAGTCCCAGAAATTTCAGTACAAGTGCACATGTTCATGACCCCGTAACTTTGTATCTGTAGCTCCGATTCATGCATATAGCATATCAAAATGTTCATCTCAGAGAGTACATCATTTAATTCCATTGCATCATTTTCATTTGAGTTCATCTTGATGCCAGAAATGCCATTAGAAGAGGGCTACTTGAGTTATTTGTCAGATCTGCTACTCCATTTAGCTTTTTGTCATTTTTGCCATGATTAATGTGTGCATGCTATGCCCTGATGCTCTACATATGTTTTGTTAAGAGTTTTGTCATCTTTCCAGAGGTGCAACCCATTTATTTTTGTGATGTGTGTGTGTACTAGTGCAAGCTTGCAAAGTGGTGCACTTGGTAAATCTGTTTTTCAGAGACTTAGTATTTTCACTAAGTCCTGGAGCTGTTTATCTCATATGCTCATATGTTCATGTTGTTTCCTAGTGTTCCGTGCCTCTTTTGAGGATGATCAGTAAGGATGTTTTGTTAATCTTCTAGTGCTCTATCCATATATGTCTTTGTTTGCAATTATGGAGCACCCTAGCTTGAGTCAATCGAGCTCTACTTTTGCTACTTTGTGAGTCTGGGCAGATTGTCAACTTGTTTGCAATTTTGCCGGTGATGTTGTAGTTGATCCGTGCATGCTATGCTATTGTTCTTGCAATGTCTAGCTTGCATTTTGTGCCTTCTTGATTGATGTATGCTTGTCTTGCCATGACTTGCACCGTAGTGAGTGCATCGAGCTCGTAAACATGCCTACTTGAGTTATATTTCAGCATGTGTCAGTTTTCACTAAGTCTGTGATCTGATTATGTTTTTGCTATGTTCACATGCTTGCAATTGTATTTTCTGATCCCTTTTGGCTCAGGGCCAGTAACGGACTTTTGTTAAGCTCTTTGAGTAGCTCCATGCCATGCTTTACTTTGCCATGTTCAGATCCTGTAGCATGTAGTTTTGTTGCTCCGAAGAGGGCTACCTGATCTGAAATTCCACACAAGTGTTAATTTCACCAAGTCTGAGATCTGTTTGTCATATGCATTTTTGCCATGCTTGTTTGAACCTGTTAATGGATGAATTGGCCGTAGCTCAGTGCTAGACTTTTGTTAAGAATCTTGCATGCATCCATGCCATGTATTTTTTTGTCATGTTTGGTTGCTGTAGCATGTTCATTTCATTGCTTTTAGGTGGCTACTTGCTGTAAATCGCAGACCGGTGTCATATTTGAATCGCTTGCCATTTCCAAACCGTAACTCCGATTCCGGCGTTCTTTATATCGTTTTCAAGAGATTTCATCTCATCTTTCCAGTGGAACACTTGGATTTCCAAGTTGAGGCCAGGTTCATGCATTTCCTGTCATATCTTGCATTTTGCATCCCGCATCGCATCCCATCCCACATAGCATATCATCATTGCATCATATTGCTTGATCCTTGCACGTGGTTGATTGTATCCTTGTTGCTTGTTTGTCTTGTTTGGGTAGAGCCGGGAGATGAGTTCACTAACGAGGAGCCCATTGAGTTTGCTTTCGAGGATCCAGTCAACTCTGACAACTGTGCAGGCAAGATGATCATACCCTCGAAATCACTACTATCTTTGCAATGCTAGTTTGCTCGCTCTTTTGCTATGCCAATGCTATGATGCCTACCACTTGCTTGCAATCCTCCCATATTGCCATGTCAAACCTCTAACCCACCATGTCCTAGCAAATCGTTGATTGGCTATGTTACAGCTTTGCTCAGCCCCTCTTATAGCGTTGCTAGTTGCAGGTGAAGATTGGAGGCCGTTCCTTGTTGGAACATTTATTTACTTGTTGGGATATCATTATATTGCTATGTTATCTTAACGCATCTATATACTTGGTAAAGGGTGGAAGGCTCGGCCTCTCGCCTAGTGTTTTGTTCCACTCTTGCCGCCCTAGTTTCTGTCATATCGGTGTTATGTTCCCGGATTTTGCGTTCCTTACGCGGTTGGGTTATAATGGGAACCCCTTGATAGTTCGCCTTGATTAAAGCTTTTCCAGCAATGCCCAACCTTGGTTTTACCATTTGCCACCTAGCCTTTTCTTTCCCTTGGGTTCTGCAGACTCAAGGGTCATCTTTATTTTAACCCCCCCGGGCCAGTGCTCCCTCTGAGTGTTGGTCCGAACCGGGCAGCCTGCGGGGCCACCTCGGGGAAACTCGAGGGTTGGTTTTACTCGTAGCTTGACCTATCTGAGTGTGCCCTGAGAAAGAGATATGTGCAGCTCCTATCGGGATTTGTCGGCACATTCGGGCGGTGTTGCTGGACTTGTTTTAACCTGTCGAAGTGTCTTGAAGAACCGAGATACCGAGTCTGATCGGAACGTCTTGGGAGGAGGTCTATTCCTTCGTTGACCGTGAGAGCTTGTCATGGGCTAAGTTGGGACTCCCCTGCAGGGATTTGAACTTTCGAAAGCCGTGCCCGCGGTTATGGGCAGATGGGAATTTGTTAATGTCCGGTTGTAGATAACTTGAACCTTAATTAATTAAAATGAATCAACTGAGTGTGTTACCGTGATGGCCTCTTCTCGGCGGAGTCCGGGAAGTGGACACGGTGTTGGAGTAATGTTTGCGCAGGTTGCTCTCTAGTTTCACGCTCGCGCTTTGCCTCCTCTTCTCGCTCTCTTTTTGCGAATAAGTTAGCCACCATACTTGCTAGTCGCTTGCTGCAACTCCACATATATTTACCTTGCCTTACCTATAAGCTTAAATAGTCTTGATCGCGAGGGTGCGAGATTGCTGAGTCTCTGTGGCTCACAGATTACTATTACACCAGATGCAGGGCCTGATGATTCCGCTCCAGGAAACGCGTATGAGCTCAAGTGGGAGTTCGACGAAGACTCTCAACGTTACTATGTTTCCTTTCACGATGATCAGTAGTGGTGCCCAGTTGGGGGTGAACGGGACCGTGTCGCATGTTGGGTTATCTTTTATTTTGGCGCCGTAGTCGGGCCATGAGTGTTTGGATGATGTAATGTTATTTATGTACTTGATTAACGTGGCGAGTGTAAGCCAACTATGTTATCTCCCCTTTATTATTCATATTACATTGGATGTTGTGAAGATTGCCTAACTTGCGACATATGCCTTCAATGTGATTATGCCTCTAAGTCATGCCTCGACACGTGGGAGATATAGTCGCATCAAGGGTGTTACAGATGTTGTTTTAAGTGGGAGTTCATTAGTAATTTGATTAATTGAACTTAATTTATCATGAACGTAGTCATAATAGTTTTGCATATCTATGTTGTGAAGGAAATATGCCCTAGAGGCAATAATAAAGTTGTTATTTATATTTCCTTATATCATGATAAATGTTTATTATTCATGCTAGAATTGTATTAACCGGAAACTTAGTACATGTGTGAATACATAGACAAACAGAGTGTCACTAGTATGCCTCTACTTGACTAGCTCGTTGAATCAATGATGGTTATGTTTCCTAACCATAGACATGAGTTGTCATTTGATTAACGGGATCACATCATTAGAGAATGATGTGATTGAATTGACCCATCCGTTAGCTTAGCGCGATGATCGTTTAGTTTATTGCTATTGCTTTCTCCATAACCTATACATGTTCCTATGACTATGAGATCATGCAACTCCTGAATACCGGAGGAACACTTAGTGTAACATCCCAAAATTGTAAATTTTGGAATGTTATAATAAATAGATAGATTTGACTGATTGTTTGCTTGATTGTCTGAAAGTGAGTGAATTCGAAACTTTTGAAAGTTAAATGAGAGGGAATAAAAGGACTTTCCCAAACTTTCATATTTGCTTTCTGATTTCCATGAATTCTAATGCTTTTCAAACACAAAACCCTTGAGCGAAGATGATATGACTTCTTCCATTTAAATTAAATAAAAAGGGTTGTTGAAAATATTTGAATTTCATTTGAAAATATTTTCAATTCTGAAACTTTATGCAACTCAATGATTTTCACGAGAGAAGATAAAATGACTTCTTCAAATTATATGAAATATGAGTTGGGAGTTTCAAAGAATTAAATTCAAAGTTCTTTTGAATTTATTTTCAATTTGGAATGTTATACATTAGATCATCATGCATATCTTATTTTCTTGCATTTTGGTCGATCCTAGAAATTTCACGCAACTCAAGGACCTTCGGAGAGAGTTGGAGATTTCGTTATTTTCATATTTGAGAGTTTTCTCGAAATTGAAAAGTGGATCATTTGATTTATTTATTTCATCTTCAATAATTTTTCCGTTATCAAAAATATAAGAGAGGGAATAATATGACTTCCCCAAATTTAGGAAAAAAATGAAGATTTAATAAATAGATCAATTTCTGTTTTTCCGGAGTTTTATTTGCATTTTATTTGGATAGGGAAAAATGCGCGTTTTCAAAAATTGCACTTTAGGTCCGGAGTAAAGTTCATTTTGTTCGGCTCATTTTTAGGAGTCGGGGAAAATTTACTTTAGAATTTTGGAGCCCGTTTAGATTTTCTTTTCTGTGTTTTTTCTGCGCGCGTAACCATTTAAAAAAAAAGAAAGCCAGGCCAGCCGGGCCAAAGGCCCAGCCAGCCGGCCGGCTCCTCCCAGCCGCGCACACCGTGCGCTAGCGCAGGCAGCCAGGCAGCGCCGCCGCCTCTTGCTCTAGCCGAATCCTATTAGGATTCTAGGGTAGCCCCTCCCCTTTCCTTTGTTTTGTTTTCCTTTTCCTAGTCTATTTCTTGTCCCCTACCCCAAGTAATCCCCCCCACCTATATAAATACCCCCCATAGACCCCCCCTCTCCTCACACCAAAAACCCAAACCCCCTCTCCTCACACCAAAACCCAAACCCCCTCTCCTCCCCAAGCCGCGCCCCACCCCACACCCGCGCCGCCGCCGCACCTTGCCCACGCCGCTGCCGTCCATCGCCCACGCCGCCGGAGCCCCGTTCGCCGAGACCTCGCCAAGGTTGCCTCGCGTCTCTTTTCCTCGGATCGTTTTCTTCTAATCGTTCTAATTCTTTTCTTCTCTTCCGATTCGTTTTCTTTCCGGTTCTTTTCTAAACCGTTCCGGTTTTCTAGATCGGTTTTTCGTTCGGTTTTCTTTTCCGAAACCCTAGATCGGATTCGTTTTCTTTTCTGATTTAGTTGCCTAGAGACCGTTCGCCGGACCATTCGTCCTAATGAACGTGATCACCGGATTCTTCTAGGTTAACGAACATCCGTTCATTTAACCGTTCTTCTTTTTCTTCTCGTTGGATTTATTCCGCGATCGCGATCTCAGATCCGATCTTCGTTCTAGTCTTTCTTCTCACCCGTTCGTCAGAATCAGGTGATTCAAGCGCCTGGAGTTTCGTCTCGAAACCGCCGTTCCGTCTAATCAACTTGAACAAGTTTTTGCCCCAGTAAAATTTGACCTAGTTTCAACTTTCTAGAACCGAGTTGTTTTCTTCCGCCGTTTGTTTTCCGTTTCTTTGTTCGGTTCTTTTCTTTCTTTGCAACCGGAGTTCTTAAGTTGAACTATCTGGTTCGTTCTCTTGTTCGAGTTTTACTTGTGCTTTAGATGAGTACTTATTGTGTGGTTACTATTGCTTGCTTATGATAGATTGACCGGAGTGTGACGAGTAGATCTATCAAGAGTTTTAAGTGCGAATCATCTTCATCTACATTGCAGGCAAGTTCACACTTTGATCATACCTTTTCTACAACCCATGTTTTATTGCATTAGATCAATCCTCTCACACTGCATGATTAGGATCTAATTAAATTGTGGGATGGGAAGTAGATGAGGTAGTACCTATTACCTGTATTATTATGAAACCTTTGGGAGTTACTTCTACGTTTGCTATTATGCCATGCTATGCTAGTAGACGTGGATTGGGTGAGTGATATCCATGACAGATGTGAGTTTATTAATTTTAATGGTTTATCTAAGGTGGCAACTTAAACACACATCTGGGTGGATTGAGGCACCTGATGTCTATTAGGACTTGCCTGTTTTTTTTCGGACCGCCACCTAGGCTCAAAGGGATCATAAGATACTTCAAACTAGAAACTTCCGTGTGCAGCCACATGCTACTATGGGCTCTGGCATAGTTGACTAAGTTGTGCGAACTCTTACGGGGTGGACTAGCAGATGTAGGGGTTGTAGGTGGTACGGTCTACCCCACATGTAAGGTGCTAGCGCTTCTGAAAGACTATGTCTCGGTCATCCGTCTTCTCAAACACCCTGTAGTGCGATAAACCAAACGGAGGCGATCGAGTCATGTGGGGAAAAGTGCGCAAACCTCTGCAGAGTGTACAAACTAATCATGATTAGCCGTGTCCCCGGTTATGGACATCTTGAGTATCTAGTTCTTGGATTATCCTGTTGATCTCATCACGTTACTTCTAATTAATGTTGTTGGGTTTTAATTATTTTTTAATTGGGATTGAGAATGCTGTCAACCATTCTCAATGTTTCACAACCACCATGATAGTAATTAAATTTATTCCTTTGCAGTAGGGAAAAATTGGCTTTACGCAAAAACCTTATAACCATAGAGCTTTTCCACCAGCCATATATGCATATAGTGATAGCCATTGTTCATTATTCTCTATGGTGTGAATTTGCCAGTACATTCAATGTACTGACCCGTTTTCGGGCTGCAACGTCTCATGTTGCAGGATTATCTTACGACGAGTAAGTGATACGTTAGGGTTACGATTTCTACACTCAACTTTGCCGTTGGTGTTGATGGGAACCCACAACCTTGTTGCTTCCGCTATATGGATTGAGGTAATAGTATTTACGTTACTTTATACATGTGATTTACCTCTGTTATAAATCCTTCGAGTATTGTGTGTGTCAGCATACTGATCCAGGGATGACACATAAGCACAGAGACTTGATCCATTCGGGTCAGGTCGCTACAAGATGGTATCAGAGCACATGTTGACTGTAGGGCGTGACCCTAGAAACTGGCAAGCCCATAGCAAAGATTTTTCTCTACAACTTTCCCCTTTCAAAAAGATCTTTTACCTCTCTTCTCTTCTGAGTTTATTCAAATTTCCCTTTAGTGAGACCATACCCCTTTCCCCTTTTTAACCACGAAGATCCGACTGATGAGACCACTCCAAGAAGTACAAGATATCGGACAACTGAGACCACTTCAGAATGAAGAGTATTTTCCGTGCAACCAAAGACAAGTAGAATTTGAAGGCTCTGAAGAATCCCCAGATTTGTAGGACCTAGGACTGCTACCCTTATGGAACTTGGCAGACTATGGAAGTTGTCAATACCCGAGATCAAGGTGTATCGGAGAAAGACTGAAACAAGGAGCATGAGAACTCGAAGTTTTGTCAAAGAAAACCCTAAGGCAGGAGATATCAACTATGGAGAGATAGCTCATGGAAATGACAAGAGCAAAAACATGGTTATTCGTGAGGTTATCGCCCGCTTATGCTATTGTCACCGTGCGGAGTTAAGCATGCATGGAAGGATTTGATGGTAGAAAGCTGATGGAGCGTCTATCAGCAAGAGATGAAGTTGTAACTTTAGATGGTATATCACCAGGATCTGGAGTGTTACATCAAGAAGTTAAGATGGACATGCAGGAAGTTGTATTTGACGAGAAAGCATTTCGTGAAGAACTTAGGACCCAAAAGCTGAAAGTAGCCAAGCTGGAGGAGCTACAACCTAAAGATACCCGAGATTTGTCAGGAACTGAAGGACAGTATGACCATGGTTCATGTGAAGGATGTTGAAACCAGAGGTTTGAAATGCAACTCCGGAATATTAAAGGATGTCACGAGAGATTTCACGTCAACAGAGATGATCTGGCAAAAGAACTTGAGAAGGACAAGCATGATTGGAAGAAGCCATTGGAGGCATGAACAAGGTTTGAAGAATTTGGAGACGTTGAAGATTTATTGACCTTTAGAAGACCAAACCCCTGTTACACACCTACGTTAGATGCGACGATTGTGAGCTGTCATTTGTTTGTTGTTTTTCCGACAGCCACAATAAAACCTGTCTTTTCAAAAACCATTGTTTGTATTGTGTGCATCCCTCTTGATCTCTCTTATCTCACCCCAAAACCCATGGACCCAATAGAGGATGAGTGGAGATGAGCTTGTATATTCGGGACCAATGAGTCAATTGGAGACGGACCGATGGATTCAGAACATGGAAGATCACATGTAGAATAACCCTATAGTTGGAAATGATATGACCTAGCATGCTCTTCTGTGCTTTGAAAGAGGTGCTGCTACTTGGTGGAGGATGTACCAAACCATGAATGGATGGCAAGGAGTAACCACTTGGAAAGAATTTAAGTTGACTTTGCCAAAGTCTCGGTTTGTGTCCCAGAAATTGAAGCCTTATGGAAAAGATATGAAGAAACCTTGTGCATGCAAGATTTGTGGAGAAATCGGACACAACCATAAAGAACACAAGGATGAATTCCCTAATTGTGAAGGAAGTCACCCAGCTAAAGAATGCCCAACTAGGCAGATTACTTGTTTCTTGTGTGAAGGGACTACCCACTATCCTGCTCAGTGTCACATTTACCCCATGGTACAAAGAACCATCCAGCAGAAGAAAGAAGCAACGAGAGGAGCTCTTATGGAAGGTCTAGAAGAACCTGTGATGAAGAAAGAGGTGGAGGACACACCCAAAGAGGAACCAATTAAACCCTACACCAAGTCTTGCTATTCATGTGGAGAAGAAGGACACATCTCCCAAAATTGTTTGAATGGGGATCTAGTAGAATTCCCGACGGAGGAAGTAGCGTATGACCCACAGGAAATAGAAGCCCTGATTGGAATGGAAAGGTCCAGGAAGAGAAGCAGATTGGATTCCAGGAAGAACCTGAGTCATATCACCTGTTACAGGTGCAAGGAGTCAGGGCACTACCTCAACAGTTGCCCAAAAAGGAAACCTCGATACTTGTCAGAAGTAATATGTTTTCGTTGTAATGAAGCAGGGAACTTTGCCAGAGAATGCCCCAAGAAGAAGGAAACTTGTGCTAGATAGTTGAGTTTGCAACAAAAGAAATGGAGTAGTAGAAGTGAGAACATTTTTCTTTTATATTGAGGTGTTGAGTTGAGACATGTAATGGAGAAGCGAGAGATTGTAATCATTTGAGAATGAATAAAGTAGCATCGTTGGTACTGATATGGATTCTATGAGTTGTTACTCTATGAAGAAGGATTTTGACCATTTTTGAGGATAAAAAGAAATATGGTCTATGGAAGATTTGTGCATTTTAAGGGTGGTAGTACCCTGTAATGGACTTCGGACAAAATGAATACGAGTTTTGTCTCGATATGTGTGATGCCCCAAGAGTATGTGGGATGAAGTGGAGACCGCCAGTTGTTTGGACCCAATGTGATCAAGGAGTCAGAGGAGAATGTTAAGTTGATTCGAGATATACTAAAGGTAGCTCAGTCCAGACAGAAGAGTTATGCAGACTTAAAAACGCAAGGAGGTAGTCTATGAAATTGGAGAAAGAGCATGTCTTCGTGTGACCCCTCTGCGAGGAGTTAAACAAATTGGAGTTAAGGTAAAAGTTAGCCCCGAGATTTGTAGGACCATACCGAGTTTTGGAGCGTATGAGAGAAGTGGCCAACAAGTTTGAGTTACCCGAAGAACTGTCAGGAGTTCAAGATGTGTTTCACGTTTCCCAGTTGAAGAAGTGCCATGCAGAGATGGCCAATATTCCCCTGTAAGGACGCTTGACCGCGGAAAGGATAATGATGTTCCACGAAGTGGAATATGGACTTCATAAGTATAGGTTTTCATCTCGGTATGAGGGATATCCCACGAGGATGAAGAGATAAATTATTATAGGATATAAAGGAGGTATGATGTCGGAAATATGGATCAAAGGAAACTCCATGATGAGTCTGAGTAATGATGTCCTAGATTGGTGCCAATATAAGGAAGGAAGACAATACAATTGGATGGATTTAAGAATACTAGGAAGTTGGAAGTTGGAACAATGATCAGTTGCCCGATGATAAGTTCAAGGACTACAAGTGATGAGATGGGCCATAACCCACAGGCTCCAGAACCTGCCAAGAAGCAAGCACATTCTTGCTGAAGGAAAAACTCTGGAGGAAGATACGACGTTTATCAACAGACGATTTTATAGGAGTTTACGCAAAACCCGAGAGTTGTGAAGGAACGATAGATGTTTGCCTGGCTTGCAGAATCAATGGATTAATCCGAACTTGGTTCGTCGACGAGAGAAAATTCTGCAATGCTTGTGAGGATGACCGAGTGTTAGAATGCGAGATTCGCTAAACTGTATACATGGTAATGATTTCGGTGCGGGATGGATTGATCACCATACCGACTTACTCTTATTGTTCGCCTTGCTATATGGAATGGTAAATCTGAGTGACTTACCTATAGTAGAGAGACGACGATATTAAACCTTGTTAAACCTTAGAATGGTATAGGTATTTTTTCCCTTGTACACGGCAGCTTTGCCAACCATAGGTTATACAGTGAGGATCAACCCAAACCCATTTCCTGCAGGAGAAACCATAAATTGTTGACCACCATGAGATATCGATAGTTGTTTAGTCTTGGCGCCAGACCCGTCAGCTAAGAAGACCCAGTCTCGGAATAACCTTACCAAGAGGAAAGGACATAAAAATTGAGGAAAAAGGTTATGCCACTACTGGAAGAGCCAGAGACAGAATTTTCCCGAAATCTGAGAAGACCGACACTGTCAAGAATAAGGATGGAGTATATGAGTTTTGATGGAACAATAACCATGCTTCTAAGGGTGGTAGCATCCCAGACCCCTGTGATGATCGATGGATTTTGAGGAGACCCCCAAACCCTAACCTTTTCTTGCTAGCCTCTCCGAATCTCGAGGACGAGATTTCTTTTAAGGGTGGTAGGTTTGTAACATCCCAAAATTCTAAATTTTGGAATGTTATAATAAATAGATAGATTTGACTAATTGTTTGCTTGATTGTCTGAAAGTGAGTGAATTCGAAACTTTTGGAAGTTAAATGAGAGGGAATAAAAGGACTTTCCCAAACTTTCATATTTGCTTTCTGATTTCCATGAATTCAAATGCTTTTCAAACACAAAACCCTTGAGCGAAGATGATATGACTTCTTCCATTTAAATTAAATAAAAAGGGTTGTTGAAAATATTTGAATTTCATTTGAAAATATTTTCAATTCTGAAACTTTATGCAACTCAATGATTTTCACGAGAGAAGATAAAATGACTTCTTCAAATTATATGAAATATGAGTTGGGAGTTTCAAAGAATTAAATTCAAAGTTCTTTTGAATTTATTTTCAATTTGGAATGTTATACATTAGATCATCATGCATATCTTATTTTCTTGCATTTTGGTCGATCCTAGAAATTTCACGCAACTCAAGGACCTTCGGAGAGAGTTGGAGATTTCGTTATTTTCATATTTGAGAGTTTTCTCGAAATTGAAAAGAGGATCATTTGATTTATTTATTTCATCTTCAATAATTTTTCCGTTATCAAAAATATAAGAGAGGGAATAATATGACTTTCCCAAATTTAGGAAAAAAATGAAGATTTAATAAATAGATCAATTTCTGTTTTTCCGGAGTTTTATTTGCATTTTATTTGGATAGGGAAAAATGCGCGTTTTCGAAAATTGCACTTTAGGTCCGGAGTAAAGTTCATTTTGTTCGGCTCATTTTTAGGAGTCGGGGAAAATTTACTTTAGAATTTTGGAGCCCGTTTAGATTTTCTTTTCTGTGTTTTTTCTGCGCGCGTAACCGTTTAAAAAAAAAGAAAGCCAGGCCAGCCGGGCCAAAGGCCCAGCCAGCCGGCCGGCTCCTCCCAGCCGCGCGCGCCGTGCGCTAGCGCAGGCAGCCAGGCAGCGCCGCCGCCTCTTGCTCTAGCCGAATCCTATTAGGATTCTAGGGTAGCCCCTCCCCTTTCCTTTGTTTCGTTTTCCTTTTCCTAGTCTATTTCTTGTCCCCTACCCCAAGTAATCCCCCCCACCTATATAAATACCCCCCATAGACCCCCCCTCTCCTCACACCAAAAACCCAAACACCCTCTCCTCACACCAAAACCCAAACCCCCTCTCCTCCCCAAGCCGCGCCCCACCCCACACCCGCGCCGCTGCCGCACCTTGCCCACGCCGCCGCCGTCCATCGCCCACGCCGCCGGAGCCCCGTTCGCCGAGACCTCGCCAAGGTTGCCCCGCGTCTCTTTTCCTCGGATCGTTTTCTTCTAATCGTTCCGATTCTTTTCTTCTCTTCCGATTCGTTTTCTTTCCGGTTCTTTTCTAAACCGTTCCGGTTTTCTAGATCGGTTTTTCGTTCGGTTTTCTTTTCCGAAACCCTAGATTGGATTCGTTTTCTTTTCTGATTTAGTTGCCTAGAGACCGTTCGCCGGACCATTCGTCCTAACGAATGTGATCACCGGATTCTTCTAGGTTAACGAACATCCGTTCGTTTAACCGTTCTTCTTTTTCTTCTCGTCGGATTTATTCCGCGATCGCGATCTCAGATCCGATCTTCGTTCTAGTCTTTCTTCTCGCCCGTTCGTCAGAATCAGGTGATTCAAGTGCCTGGAGTTTTGTCTCGAAACCGCCGTTCCGTCTAATCAACTTGAACAAGTTTTTGCCCCAGTAAAATTTGACCTAGTTTCAACTTGCTAGAACCGAGTTGTTTTCTTCCGCCGTTTGTTTTCCATTTCTTTGTTCGGTCCTTTTCTTTCTTTGCAACCGGAGTTCTTAAGTTGAACTATCTGGTTCGTTCTCTTGTTCGAGTTTTACTTGTGCTTTAGATGAGTACTTATTGTGTGGTTACTATTGCTTGCTTACGATAGATTGACCGGAGTGTGACGAGTAGATCTATCAAGAGTTTTAAGTGCGAATCATCTTCATCTACATTGCAGGCAAGTTCACACTTTGATCATACCTTTTCTACAACCCATGTTTTATTGCATTAGATCAATCCTCTCACACTGCATGATTAGGATCTAATTAAATTGTGGGATGGGAAGTAGATGAGGTAGTACCTATTACCTGTATTATTATGAAACCTTTGGGAGTTACTTCTACGTTTGCTATTATGCCATGCTATGCTAGTAGACGTGGATTGGGTGAGTGATATCCATGACAGATGTGAGTTTATTAATTTTAATGGTTTATCTAAGGTGGCAACTTAAACACACATCTGGGTGGATTGAGGCACCTGATGTCTATTAGGACTTGCCTGTTTTTTTCCGGACCGCCACCTAGGCTCAAAGGGATCATAAGATACTTCAAACTAGAAACTTCCGTGTGCAGCCACATGCTACTATTGGCTCTGGCATAGTTGACTAAGTTGTGCGAACTCTTACGGGGTGGACTAGCAGATGTAGGGGTTGTAGGTGGTACGGTCTACCCCACATGTAAGGTGCTAGCGCTTCTGAAAGACTATGTCTCGGTCATCCGTCTTCTCAAACACCCTGTAGTGCGATAAACCAAACGGAGGCGATCGAGTCATGTGGGGAAAAGTGCGCAAACCTCTGCAGAGTGTACAAACTAATCATGATTAGCCGTGTCCCCGGTTATGGACATCTTGAGTATCTAGTTCTTGGATTATCCTGTTGATCTCATCACGTTACTTCTAATTAATGTTGTTGGGTTTTAATTATTTTTTAATTGGGATTGAGAATGCTGTCAACCATTCTCAATGTTTCACAACCACCATGATAGTAATTAAATTTATTCCTTTGCAGTAGGGAAAAATTGGCTTTACGCAAAAACCTTATAACCATAGAGCTTTTCCACCAGCCATATATGCATATAGTGATAGCCATTGTTCATTATTCTCTATGGTGTGAATTTGCCAGTACATTCAATGTACTGACCCGTTTTCGGGCTGCAACGTCTCATGTTGCAGGATTATCTTACGACGAGTAAGTGATACGTTAGGGTTACGATTTCTACACTCAACTTTGCTGTTGGTGTTGATGGGAACCCACAACCTTGTTGCTTCCGCTATATGGATTGAGGTAATAGTATTTACGTTACTTTATACATGTGATTTACCTCTGTTATAAATCCTTCGAGTATTGTGTGTGTCAGCATACTGATCCAGGGATGACACATAAGCACAGAGACTTGATCCATTCGGGTCGGGTCGCTACACTTAGTGTGCTATCAAACGTCACAACGTAACTAGGTGACTAAAGATTCTCTACAGGTGTCTCTGATGGTGTTTGTTGAGTTTGCATAGATCGAGATTAGGATTTGTCACTCCGAGTATCACAGAGGTATCTCTGGGCCCTCTCGGTAATGAACATCACTATAAGCCTTGCAAGCAATGTGAGTAATGAGTTAGTTATGTGATGATGCATTACGGAACGAGTAAACAGACTTGCCGGTAACGAGATTGAACTAGGTATTGAGATACCAACGACCGAATCTCGGGCAAGTAACATACCGATGACAAAGGGAACATCATATATCGTTGTAACACCCACAATGCGGCTATATCTCCCACGTGTCGGGGCATGACTTAGAGGCATAGCCGCATGGTTGGTTTGTCTCAAGAGGGGTAATCTTAACACAATCCCATGTACTGAATAAGAAAGGGATAAAGAGTTGGCTTACAATCGCCACTTCACACAAATACAAGTTAACCATACATCATCCAGAATACAATCAAGGTCCGACTACGGAACCTAAATAAAACAAGACAACCCCAAATGCTAGATCCCTGATCGTCCCAACTGGGCTCCACTACTGATCAAAAGGAAACGAAACAAAACAACGACCAAGATCTTTATCGAGCTCCCACTTGAGCTGGGCTGCGTCACCTGCACTGGTATCATTGGCACCTGCAACTGTTTGGAAGTAACTGTGAGTCATGAGGACTCAGCAATCTCACACCCGCGAGATCAAGACTATTTAAGCTTATGGGTAGGAAAGGGGTAGTGAGGTGGAGCTACAGCAAGCACTAAGCATATATGGTGGCTAACATACGCAAATAAGAGCGAGAAGAGAAGCAACGCAACAATCGTGAACTGGAAGTGATCAAGAAGTGATCCTGAATCTACTTACGTTCAAGCATAACACAGGAACCTTGTTCACTTCCCGGACTTCGCCGAAACGAGACCATCATGGCTACACATGCGGCTGATGCATTTTAATTAAGTCAAGTGTCAAGTTCTCTACAACCGGATATTAACAAATTCCCATCTGCCACATAATCGCGGGCACGGCTCCCGAAAGTTTATACCCTGCAGGGGTGTCCCAACTTAGCCCATCACAAGCTCTAACGGTCAACGAAGGATATTCCTTCTCCCAGGAAGACCCGATCAGACTCGGAATCTCGGTTACAAGATATTTCGACAATGGTAAAACAAGACCAGCAAGACCACCCGATGCGCCGACATCCCGATAGGAGCTGCACATATCTCGTTCTCAGGGCAACACCGGATGAACACTATGTACAGCTAAAACCAGCCCTCAAGTTTCCCCGAGGTGGCGCTGCAAGTGGCTCTGGTTCGGACCAACACTTAGAGAAGCACTGGCCCCGGGGGGTGGGGGTTAAAACAAAGATGACCCTTGGGTTAATTACTCCCAAGGGAAAAGGTATATGTTGTTAGGAAAAATGTAAAACCAAGGTTGGGCCTTGCTGGAGGAGTTTTATTCAAAGCGAACTATCAAGGGGTTCCCATAACACCCACCCAACCGCGTAAGGAACGCAAAATCAAGGAACATAACACCGGTATGACGGAAACTAGGGCGGCAAGAGTGGAACAAAACACCAGGCATAAGGCCGAGCCTTGCACCCTTTACCAAGTATATAGATGCATTAATTAAATAAGATATATTGTGATATCCCAACAATATCCATGTTCCAACATGGAACAAACTTCAGCTTCACCTGCAACTAGCAACGCTATAAGAGGGGCTGAGCAAAAGCGGTAACACAGCCAAACAACGGTTTGCTAAGAAAGGTGGGTTAGAGGCTTGACATGGCAATATGGGAGGCATGATATAGCAAGTGGTAGGTAGCACGACATGGCAATAGAACGTAACAACTAGCAAGCAAAGATAGAAGTGATTTTGAGGGTATGGTCATCTTGCCTGAGATCCCGCAAGGAAGAAGAACGAGTCCATGAAGAAGACAAACAGACGTAGTCGAACGGATCCTCACAACTCCGGATCGGAAAACGAAGCTAACGAGAGAAGCAACCCGGAAACAAGCAAGCAACATAGTAAACAACCAAGCAAAAACATGGCATGATGCACAAACAAGTATGATGCATGTCTGGTTTAAATATGCATGGCATGGCAAAGTGCACAAACAAAACTACAAGTTAAGTGGAGCTCAATATGCAACGAGTTGCATATTGCCGGAACAACACATTTGATTATTTAGTTCGATCTTGTTTATGTACCCAACAATATTAAATGTTGATTAACATGGCAAGAGGTGAAGCACAACAAAACTACCCATCTAGGCAAGTCTAAATGAGGCCGGAAATAACAAACAACAATTCCGGTAAATCCCCATATGCATTTAGCAACTTGGTGCAAAAACAATTTTAAACATCTTAATGTTGTTAACATGATGTGGATGACATGTTCAAGTTTATGCAAATTTTATGAAAAGTTGACATGAGCATGATATGAAGCATTTTTTCATCATGGTGGAAACGAAAGGGGTGCCACGGCAACTACGATGGAAAGGGTGCCACGGCGGCGAAACAGAAATGATGCCACGGCAACATTCCGATGATCCGGTAGCTCACGGGGATACTGGTGCAAAAAGGAAGTGGGTCTGAGTGTGACATGCAAGATGATGGGGCGCTCTTGGATACCGGGTTCCCATATGTTGACGGAAAGGCAACGCGGAACTCGCAAAGAACAACTCGGACACGGTGCAACCACGAGCATCTCATACATCACATGCATTCGGTCCGCGGGCGATCGTCTCGATGGTTATTGAAAGGATCGAGAAGAGGTGTCTAGAGGGGGGGGGGGTGATTAGACACTAAGTGCTAAAAGTTGCAGTTTTTAACTTCTTTAAGTTGAAGTGAAGTTTTGGCACAAGTTTAACAAACACAATACATATCAAGCAAGCATGCAAAGAGTATATGAGCAGCGGAAAGTAAAGCATGCAACTTGCAAGAATGTAAAGGGAAGGGTTTGGAATATTCAAACGCAATTGGAGACACAGATGTTTTTGTCGTGGTTCAGATAGGTGGTGCTATCGTACATCCACGTTGATGGAGACTTCAACCCACGAAGGGTAACGGTTGCGCGAGTCCACGGAGGGCTCCACCCACGAAGGGTCCACGAAGAAGCAACCTTGTCTATCCCATCATGGCCATCGCCCACGAAGGACTTGCCTCACTAGCGGTAGATCTTCACGAAGTAGGCGATCTCCTTGCCCTTAGAAACTCCTTGGTTCAACTCCACAATCTTTGTCGGAGGCTCCCAAGTGACACCTAGCCAATCTAGGAGACACCACTATCCAAGAAGTAACAAATGGTGTGTTGATGATGAACTCCTTGCTCTTGTGCTTCAAATGATAGTCTCCCCAACACTCAACTCTCTCTTACAGGATATGGATTTGGTGGAAAGAAGATTTGAGCGGAAAGCAACTTGGGGAAGGCTAGAGATCAAGATTCATATGGTAGGAATGGAATATCTTGGCCTCAACACATGAGTAGGTGGTTCTCTCTCAGAAAATGTGTATTGGAAGTGTAGGTATGTTCTGATGGCTCTCTCCACGAATGAAGAGTGGGTGGAGGGGTATATATAGCCATCACACAAAATCTAACCGTCACACACAATTTACCAATCTCGGTGAGACCGAATTGAAAAACTCGGTCGGACCGATTTAGCAAACCTAGTGATCGTTAGGGTTTTCGGTGGGACCTACTGGATCAACTCGGTGGGACCGATGTGCTAGTGTTAGGGTAAATCCAAAACTTGGTTTGACTGATTACTTAAACTCGGTGGGACCGATTTGGGTAATAAGTGAAACAGAGAGTTGGCCAAGCAAACTCGGTGGGGCCGATTGCATATCTCGGTGGGACCGAAAATATTGCAACAGGTAACAGAGAGTTTGCAAGCCCATCTCGGTGAGACCGAGATCCCATCGGTGAGACAGAACTGATAAGGGTTTCTGGCAGTGGCTATGTCAACTGAACTCGGTGGCTCCGGATAGAAAGAATCGATGGGGCCGAGTTTGACTTTTGGTTTAGGTCATATTTGGAAGTGAGAAAGTGGTTGAGGGCTTTGGAGCATATCACTAAGCACTTTGAGCAAGCAAGCCATTAAGCAACATGTAACGCCCTCGATGCGGCTACATCTCCCACGTGTCGAGGCACGACTTAGAGGCATAACCGCATTGAAAGCAATGTCGCAAGTCGGGAAATCATCACACATCCCATGTACATAGATAATATAAAGGGGAGGTACATAGTTGGCTTACACTCGCCACGTCACACCAAAGTACATAAATAACATCCATCATACAAATCACTCATGGCCCGACTACGGTGCCAAAATAGAAAAGACCCCCAACATGCGACAAGGCCCTGAATCGATAACCCCAACTAGGCACCACTACTGATCATCGGGAAAGGAAACATAATAACGCTGAGAGTCCTCGTCGAACTCCCACTTGAGCTCGTACTCGTCACCTGGAGCGGAATCACCTGGACCTGCATCTGGAATTATAGTATCTGTGAGCCACAGGGACTCAGCAATCTCGCACCCTCGCGATCAAGACTATTTAAGCTTATAGGAGTGGATAAGGCAAGTATATGTGGAGCTGCAGCAAGCGACTAGCATCTGTGGTGGCTAACTTATACGCAAAAGAGAGCGAGAAGAGGAGGCAAGGCGCGAGCGAGAATCTAGAGGAACAACCTGCGCAAGCATTACTCCAACACCGTGTCCACTTCCCGGACTCCGCCGAGAAGAGGCCATCACGGCAACACACTCAGTTGATTCATTTTAATTAATTAAGGTTTAAGTTATCTACAACCGGACATTAACAAATTCCCATCTGCCCATAACCGCGGGCACGGCTTTCGAAAGTTCAATCCCTGCAGGGGGGTTCCAACTTAGCCCATGACAAGCTCTCACGGTCAACGAAGGAATAGACCTCCTCCCAAGACATTCCGATCAGACTCGGTATCTCGGTAACTCAAGACACTTCGACAGGGTAAAACAAGTCCAGCAACACCACCCGCTGTGCTGACAAATCCCGATAGGAGCTGCACATATATCGTTCTCAGGGCACACCGGATAAGCTAAGCGTACGGGAGCCAACGTAACCCAAGTTGCCGAGGGACGGCCCCGCACGGTGCTCTAGTTTGGACCAACACTCAGAGGAGCACTGGCCCGGGGGGGTTAAAATAAGATGACCCTTGAGTCTGCAGAACCCAAGGGAAGGAAAAAAAGGCTAGGTGGCAAATGGTAAGACCAATGTTGGGCATTGTTGGAAAAGCTTTAATCAAGGCGAAATATCAAGGGGTTCCCATTATAACCCAACCGCGTAAGGAACGCAAAATCCGGGAACATAACACCGATATGACGGAAAACTAGGGCGGCAAGAGTGGAACAAAACACTAGGCGAGAGGCCGAGCCTTCCACCCTTTACCATGTATATAGATGCATTAAGATAACATGGCAATATAATGATATCCCAACAAGTAAATAAGTGTCCCAATAAGGAACGGCTCCAAACTTCACCTGCAACTAGCAACGCTATAAGAGGGGCTGAGCAAAGCGGAAACATAGCCAATCAACGGTTTGCTAGGACAAGGTGGGTTAGGGGTTTACATGGAAATTAGGAGGCTGACAAGCAAAAGGTAGGCATCGTAGCATTGGCAAAGCAAGAGCGAGCAAACTAGCACAGCAAAGATAGTAGTTTATTTCGAGGGTATGATCATCTTGCCTGCACACTTGTCAGAGTTGACTGGATCCTCACAAGCAAACTCAACGGGCTCCTCGGTAGCGAACTCGTCTCCTGGCTCTACCCAACAAGACAAACAAACAACAAGGATACAATCAACCACGTGCAAGACCAAGCAACAAGATGAAATGATGATATGCTATGCGGGATGCGATGCGGGATGCAAAATGCAAGATATGACAGGAAATGCATGAACCTGGCCTCAAATTGGAATTCCAAGGGTGCCACTGGATAGAGGGGATGAAATCGCTTGAAAATGATATAAAGATCATTGGAATCGGAGTTACGGTTTGGAAATGGCAAGCGTTTTAAGATATGACACCGGTCTGCGATTTACAGCAAGTAGGCATCTAAATGCAACGAAAAGAACATGCTACAGCCACCAAACATGACAACAAAATACATGGAAGGGATGCACAAAAGATGCTTAACAAAATACTAGCACTGAGCCACGGCTAATTCATCCATTATGAGGTTCAAACAAGCATGGCAAAAACGCAAATGCGAAACAGATTCCAGACTTAGTGAAATTAACACTAGTCTGAAATTTCAGATCACGATGCTCCCTTCGGAGCAGCAAAACAATATGATACATGACCTGAACATGACAAGTAAGAGCATGGCATGGAGCTACTAAACAAGCTTAACAAAAGTCCCAAAGTGACCTGGGGCCAAAAGGGATCACAAAATATATTAACGGGCACACGAACATAGCATAAAACACAATCAGTTTTCAGACTTAGTGAAAACTGAGACATGCTGAAATATAACTCACGAAGGCATGTAAACGAGCTCGATGCACTCACCATGGTGCAAGTCACAGAAAGGCAAGCATTCATCCATTAATAAGGCACAAAATACAAGCTATACATGGAAAGAACAATGGCATAGCATGCACGGATCAACTACAACAACGCCGGCAAAATCGCAAACGAGTTGACGATCTGCCCAGATTCACCACGAAGCAAAAGTAGAGATTGATTGAGTCAACCTAGAGCACTCCACATATGTAAACAAAGACATGGATGGATAGAGCATAACATAAATATCAAAACTTCCTTACTGATCATCCTCAAAAGAGGCACGGATCACTAGGAAACAAGCTGGACATATAACATCATGAACTAAAATATCCCAGACTTAGTGAAAATCACTAAGTCCCTGAAATCAGCAATCTCAGGTACCTCTCTTCGCAAGCTTGCACAAGACAACAAACACATCCTAAAAATGCATGGGTGGCACCTCTGGAAAGAAGACAAAATGCTTAACAATTCATCCCAAAGGGGCACAGGCATATCATGCACGAATTAAACATGGCAAAAATGACAAAAGTGCATGAAGAACTAACGGATCTGCAATTTAACTCACGAAGCCTCCTTCTAACAGCATTTTGGGCATCAAGATGAACTCAAATGTAAATGATGCAATGGAATGAAATGATGCACATGTCGAGACGAATATTTTGATATATCATATGCCCAAAACGGAGCTACGGTTGCGGAGATACAAGCAGTCAAAGGTAGCACGAAAATTAGGGTTTCGGGGGAGAGGGGTCGACCCAGATCTAGATCCAGCGGCACGGATTACGAGGCGGCCAGGGCACTGTAGCACGAGTCGCCGGAGGAGCTCATCGCCGGAGCCGGTGGAGGAGGGGAGGCCGGCGAGGCGGCGGGGAGAGGCCGGGGCGGCGCCGGGGAGGCCGGGGGAGGCCGGTGGCGGCGCCCGGCGGCGGTGGACGCGGCCCGCGCGCCGGCGAGGGGCGGCGGCGGCCGGCGCCGATGCGGGCGGCGGCAGGGCGCGCCGGCGACGAGGGCGGCGGCGGGCGGAGCGTCGGGCGGCGGCGGCCTCGGGCGAAGGAGGAGGCGGCGGCGGTGACGGCGGCGGCGCCACGTGGCGTTCGGCGATTGGCGGCGGGGGACGGGCGGACGTTGTCCGGTCGGATCCGGACACGTGCGTCGGTGGGGGGGGGTTTGATCTGCTTTTTTTTAGGAGGAGGACGGGGAGGAAGACGAGATCCGAAAATGGGGGGCCTTTAAATAGGCATAAGTGGAGCTAGGAGAGTCCAAATGAGGTGCGGTTTTCGCCCACGCGATCGTGATCGAACGATTTAGGACATGGAGCAGAGTTTGGTGGGTTTTGGGCCAAATTTAGGGGGTGTTGGGCTGCAACACACACGAGGCCTTTTCGGTCCCTCGGTTAACCGTTGGAGTATCAAACGAAGTCCAAATGATACGGAACTTGACAGGCGGTCTACCTGTAGTAAACCAAGGCCGCATGACAAGTCTCGGTCCAATCCGGAAATGTTTGAACCCCACACACGAAAGAAGGCTAGAAATGACCACCGGAGGAGAACGAAGCGCCGGAATGCAAAACGGACAACGGGGAAAATGCTCGAATGCATGAGATGAACATGTATGCAAATGCAATGCACGTGATGACATGATAAGAGATGCACGAAAAAGAAAAACAACACACGGAGACAAAGACCCGAACCCGAGAAATAAATGTAACTTAGCGCTGGAGACGGCAAGAGTTGGATACAAATATGGAAAGTATAACTGGGGCGTTACAACACTCCACCACTACGAAAAGATCTCATCCCGAGATCTAGGACTGAAAGAACTCCGGGTACTCAGAACGGAGGTGATCCTCGCGTTCCCAGGTAGCTTCACGATCGGAATGGTGTGACCACTTGACTTTGAGAAATTTGATTGACTTGTTGCGAGTCTTGCGTTCAGTCTCTTCAAGAATGGCAACTGGGTGCTCACGGTAAGAGAGATCTTCTTGGAGCTCAATGTCCTCGAAGTTGACGGTGCGGTCAGGCGTCTTGAAGCACTTTCGGAGCTGAGAGACATGGAACACATCATGCACATTGGCAAAGTTTGAAGGAAGCTCGAGCTGATAGGCGAGGTCGCCTCTCTTGCTGACAATCTTGAAAGGTCCGACATATCTGGGGGCAAGCTTCCCTTTGATACCGAAGCGACGAGTACCTTTCATAGGAGAGACGCGGAGGTAAACGTGATCTCCGATCTCGAAAGCCAAATCACGGTGCTTACTATCATAGTAGCTCTTCTGGCGGGATTGGGCTGCTTTGAGGTTATCACGAATGACCTTGCACATTTCTTCTGCCTCTGTGATCAGGTCATTACCCAGCAGCTGACGTTCACCGGTTTCAGACCAGTTGAGAGGGGTATGGCACTTCCTGCCATATAGAATTTCAAAGGGGGCCTTGCCCGAACTTGCTTGAAAACTGTTGTTGTATGAGAATTCAGCATAAGGAAGACAGTCCTCCCACTTCATGCCGAAGGAGATCACACAAGCCCTGAGCATGTCTTCGAGAATCTGGTTGACACGCTCGACTTGACCGCTTGTTTGAGGATGGAAAGCAGTGCTGAAGCGGATGCTGGTGCCCATGGCCTTCTGAAAAGAATCCCAAAACTTGGAGGTAAAGATGCTGCACGGTCTGAAGATATCACTTGAGGAATACCGTGCAGAGAGACAATGCGAGAGGTATAGAGTTCCGCCAATTGAGCTGCAGTGATCGACTCTTTGATAGGCAGAAAGTGAGCCACTTTGGTGAGCTTGTCGATGACGACGAATATAGCATCATTGCCACGCTTGGACTTTGGAAACCCAGTCACGAAGTCCATTTCAATGTGGTCAAACTTCCATTCTGGAATGGCAAGAGGTTGGAGGAGACCTGCTGGCCTTTGGTGTTCTGCCTTCACTCTTCTGCAGACATCACACTCGTTCACGAATTGAGCGATTTCGCGCTTCATTCGAGTCCACCAATAAGCTTTCTTGAGATCCTGATACATCTTCGTACTACCAGGGTGGATGGAGAGGAGAGAGTTGTGAGCCTCATTCATGATCACTTTACGACGTTCACCTTTGGGCACAACAATTTGATCCTCGAAGAAGAGAGTGTCCTTGTCATCAAGTCGGTAACACTTGTACTTGGACTGACTCTTTGCAATACCAATCTTCACCTTTTTCACCATAGCATCAAGAAGCTGGGCTTGGCGAATCTGGTCTTCCAAGGTAGGAGAAACTTGAAGGTTGGCGAGGAAACCTTGAGGAACAATTTGAAGATTCAGTTTGCGGAAGGCTTCACAAAGCTCGGGTTGATAGGGCTTGAGAATCAGACTGTTGCAATATGCTTTTCTGCTCAAAGCGTCAGCAATCACATTAGCCTTGCCTGGAGTATACTCAATACTTGGATTGTACTCTTGAATCATTTCGACCCATCGAGTTTGCCTTAGGTTGAGATTAGGCTGAGTGAAGATGTACTTGAGACTCTTGTGATCAGTGAAAATGTCCACTTTTCTTCCCAATAGAAGATGTCTCCAAGTCGACAAAGCATGCACAACTGCCGCCAACTCGAGATCATGAGTGGGGTAGTTCTTCTCATTAGGCTTCAACTGGCGAGATGTATAAGCAACAACTTTCTTCTCTTGCATCAATACTGCGCCAAGACCTTGGAGAGAGGCATCACAAAAGACCTCGTATGGCTTGGATTCATCAAGTGGAGTCAGAACTGGAGCAGTGATCAACTTCTCTTTCAAAGTGTTGAAAGCAATGTCACACTCTGGAGACCAAACGTACTTAACGTGCTTCTGAAGAAGATTTGAGAGAGGCTTCGCGATCTTGGAAAAGTTTTCAAGGAATCTTCGGCAGTAACTTGCGAGACCGAGAAAACCGCGGAGTTGCTTCACATTCTGAGGAGGTTCCCAATTCACAATTGCGGACACCTTCTCGGGATTCACGGAAATGCCCTTGGCAGAGATGATATGACCAAGATAAAGAACCTCATCGAGCCAAAATTCACACTTGGAGAACTTGGCGTAGAACTGATGTTCCCTGAGCTTGTCAAGAACCAAACGCAAGTGCTTGGCATGATCTTCCTTGTTCTTCGAGAAAACCAGAATGTCATCGAGATAGACCAAAACGAAGTCATTGGTGTAGGCGTTGAAGATGAAGTTCATCATGCGAGAGAACGTCGGAGGAGCGTTGGCGAGGCCAAAAGACATGACTGTGTATTCATATGAACCAAAGCTTGTTCTGAATGCTGTCTTGGGAGTATCTTCTTCACGAATGCGAATCTGGTGATAACCCATACGGAGATCAATCTTGGAGAATACTTGAGCACCTTTGAGTTGTTCGAACAGCTCATTAATGTTGGGAAGTGGGTATTTGTTCTTGATGGTCTTCTTGTTCACTGGACGGTAATCAACACAAAGTCGACTCGATCCATCCTTCTTCTTCACAAAAAGAACACCACAACCCCACGGAGAAGTACTAGGCCAGATGAGACCCAATCTTTCTTGCTCATCGAGTTGTTTCTTCAACTCCTTCAACTCTTCGGGGCCGAGCTTGTAGGGACGTTTGCACACAGGTTCCGTACCGGGCTCAAGTTCAATAACAAATTCAACCGGCCGGTTTGGAGGCATCCCTGGAAGTTCTTCTGGGAAGACGTCTTGATACTCACAAACAACCGGAATCTGCGAAATAGCATCCAATTCACCCTTCGCATTGAGAGAAAACAACCGGATGGTATTATCCCGAGCGGCAAAGACAATGACATCCTCAGACGAATGAGTCAGTTGAATCTGCCTGGCTGCACAATCGAGGTGAGCCTTGTGTTTAGAGAGCCAGTCCATCCCGAGAATAAGATCAATATCCAAGTTGCCAAGAATCATTGCAGAAGCCAGAAACTTGAAATCACCCAACATGATAGAAACATCCGGAACTATTGAAGTAGCCCTCATAGACTTAGCCGGAGAAACCACTCCCATAAGTGTACCCAACATTTGTGAAACGAAGTCATGCTTGGAAACAAAAGATCTTGACATGAAACAATGCGATGCACCAGAGTCAAAAAGAACTTTTGCTGGAAAAGAGTTAACTGGAAAGTTTCCCATGATCACATCTGACGAGTCCTCTGCCTGAGCTGCATTCATCAAATTGACCTTGGCATGCTTGGGGTTATGCTTGACCATAGCTGTACTTGCCGATCTCACTGGAGGAGGAGGAGGAAGACGCCTCTGGTTGAAACACTTGTTGGCATAGTGACCCTTCTGTTGGCACTTGTTGCACGTGACCTCTGAAAGCGGACGGTGATACGGAGCACTCGATCTTGGAGCTTGAGACGAAGTCTTGTTCTGAAAGCCTGGGTTGGGTGGGTGGGAGAAACCACTGCCACCTTTGCTCTTCTGCTGATACGGCTGACGGAATGGAGGAGGAGAAAGCCAATACTTCTGCTGCTTGGCCACTTGAGTAGAGGAAGACGGAGTAACATCTCTGGCACGCTTCCTGGAAGCATCACACCTCAACTGAGCAGCCTCTTGTTTCAGTGCCATGTTGTAGAACTCATCGTATCTCAACGGCTCGAAGAGGACAAGAGCGAGCTGAATTTCTTCACGAAGACCACCCCTGAACTGATAGATCATGCTCTTCTCATCAGGAACATCCTGCTTGGCAAAACGGGCGAGCTTCTGGAACAACTTGTTGTAGTCATAGACAGACAAAGAGCCTTGCTTCAGATTGCGGAATTCCTTACGCTTACTTTCAACCACACTTTGAGGAATGTGATGAGCGCGGAAATCTTGACGGAAATCATCCCAAGTGATCACACGTCCACCTCTGGAATCCTTGTACTACTGGAACCACTCTGCAGCCTGATCTTTGAGCTGGAAAGAAGCGAACTTGACGAAATCTTCAGGCCTGACGTTGCTGCATTCAAAATGCTTGCCCAGATCCACTAGCCAATCGTCAGCATCGGTAGCCTCAACACAATTGCTGAACGTCTTTGGACCATTTGCGAGGAACTGGTTCAGTGTAGCAAAATGGTTCTGATTGCTGCCTTGATTCCCTTGACTGCCTTGATTGCGCTCTTGGAGAATTTGCATGATCAACTGTGTATTTGCATTAGTAGCGGCCATCACAGCTTGCCATGCTTCCGGAGGAGGCGGAGGTGGAGGCGGGTCAGGATTCAGAGTCGTGCGCGTTGGAGGAGCCATCCTGAACAGGTTGACCACCATTAGCACATTGATAGACAAATATTGAAGCTGAATCCAACGGAAGGAAAATTGCAACATAAAGTCTTCACATCCGAACAAAATGAACGAATGCACTTCTCTTGAAGTGGTCACATATTCCTAAATTGCGAAGCCACGAAGAATCAGGTAGAAGGGGTACATCAACGGGGGATGGAATCAACACATGACGTCGAAGCAAAACGAAAGCCACAACTCGAAATAAAACCAAGGGTTGGCTTGCGGAATAAGCCGGAACAAATACATGATAGAAATTTCGTCCGAAGTTTTCGTGGTGGGACCTACACGGGCTCGATCGTACAGCACCATCATGTACAAGGCAGTGCACATGACATACGAAGCGTCCCCGAGTCAGCATAGCCAAGGACTCTTTAAGACACAACGAGACCACTGTAAAATCGACCGTGAATAGGAGAACCACTAGACGTCGAACCCCAATTTCATATCATACATCTGTGGGAAAGATATCCTAAGAGCTACTTGAATAACCACCTATGAAATTCCCGAAATTTTCCCAGTTATGCAATCAGGTGTTGGGGAAACAGGGGAGCATAATATCTCACTCAAGCTAGAAAATCCTACATCCAGCTGTATCCATCCTTCAACACATAACCAAGAAACCTTCGGAAACCATCTATCTCAACCTTCGAAAAGCATCCGTTATACAAGTTATGGCGATACTCCCGAACTCCCGCCCCAGTACTGGGTGGCGTCGAGGTTATCTCACCAACGAACTGCATAAAGGAGATTTTTGATGTCGCGCACATATCTCAAGTATACCAGAATTGCAACGATAAAATTGTGACGACAACACCTCGGAGCTCAACTCCCCGGGACACTGCCACAACCCCTAAAGACAGGAGGCACCAAGAACAATGTTCTCGTCACAAAACCATCGGAACAAAACCAAGATACTCGCGTGATCCTAAATTTTTTTTTGTGAAATTTGAGAAGAGAAGAGTCAAAACTCTACGTCAGGATGCCTTACCAGAGCGATGAGGAGGTTGGGAAGTAAAAAGAATTCCTAAGCTCTCCGATATAAAATTCCTAAGGACTCAAAACATTTTTCTAGACACAACTCGGCTGCTAAAAACGATCAAGCAATGGGGCTCCTAAGGTCGGGGAAGGCTCTGATACCAACTTGTAACGCCCTCGATGCGGCTATATCTCCCACGTGTCGAGGCACGACTTATAGGCATAACCGCATTGAAAGCAATGTCGCAAGTCGGGAAATCATCACACATCCCATGTACATAGATAATATAAAGGGGAGGTACATAGTTGGCTTACACTCGCCACGTCACACAAAAGTACATAAATAACATCCATCATACAAATCACTCATGGCCCGACTATGGTGCCAAAATAGAAAAGACCCCCAACATGCGACAAGGCCCTGAATCGATAACCCCAACTAGGCACCACTACTGATCATCGGGAAAGGAAACATAATAACGCTGAGAGTCCTCGTCGAACTCCCACTTGAGCTCGTACTCGTCACCTGGAGCGGAATCACCTGGACCTGCATCTGGAATTATAGTATCTGTGAGCCACAGGGACTCAGCAATCTCGCACCCTCGCGATCAAGACTATTTAAGCTTATAGGAGTGGATAAGGCAAGTATATGTGGAGCTGCAGCAAGCGACTAGCATCTGTGGTGGCTAACTTATACGCAAAAGAGAGCGAGAAGAGGAGGCAAGGCGCGAGCGAGAATCTAGAGGAACAACCTGCGCAAGCATTACTCCAACACCGTGTCCACTTCCCGGACTCCGCCGAGAAGAGGCCATCACGGCAACACACTCAGTTGATTCATTTTAATTAATTAAGGTTTAAGTTATCTACAACCGGACATTAACAAATTCCCATCTGCCCATAACCGCGGGCACGGCTTTCGAAAGTTCAATCCCTGCAGGGGGGTTCCAACTTAGCCCATGACAAGCTCTCACGGTCAACGAAGGAATATACCTCCTCCCAAGACATTTCGATCAGACTCGGTATCTCGGTAACTCAAGACACTTCGACAGGGTAAAACAAGTCCAGCAACACCACCCGCTGTGCCGACAAATCCCGATAGGAGCTGCACATATCTCGTTCTCAGGGCACACCAGATAAGCTAAGCGTACGGGAGCCAACGTAACCCAAGTTGCCGAGGGACGGCCCCGCACGGTGCTCTAGTTTGGACCAACACTCAGAGGAGCACTGGCCCGGGCGGGTTAAAATAAGATGACCCTTGAGTCTGCAGAACCCAAGGGAAGGAAAAAAAGGCTAGGTGGCAAATGGTAAGACCAATGTTGGGCATTGCTGGAAAAGCTTTAATCAAGGCGAAATATCAAGGGGTTCCCATTATAACCCAACCGCGTAAGGAACGCAAAATCCAGGAACATAACACCGATATGACAGAAAACTAGGGCGGCAAGAGTGGAACAAAACACTAGGCGAGAGGCCGAGCCTTCCACCCTTTACCATGTATATAGATGCATTAAGATAACATGGAAATATAATGATATCCCAACAAGTAAATAAGTGTCCCAATAAGGAACGGCTCCAAACTTCACCTGCAACTAGCAACGCTATAAGAGGGGCTGAGCAAAGCGGAAACATAGCCAATCAACGGTTTGCTAGGACAAGGTGGGTTAGGGGTTTACATGGCAATTAGGAGGCTGACAAGCAAAAGGTAGGCATCGTAGCATTGGCAAAGCAAGAGAGAGCAAACTAGCACAGCAAAGATAGTAGTGATTTCGAGGGTATGATCATCTTGCCTGCACAGTTGTCAGAGTTGGCTGGATCCTCACAAGCAAACTCAACGGGCTCCTCGGTAGCGAACTCGTCTCCCGGCTCTACCCAACAAGACAAACAAACAACAAGGATACAATCAACCACGTGCAAGACCAAGCAACAAGATAAAATGATGATATGCTATGCGGGATGCGATGCGGGATGCAAAATGCAAGATATGACAGGAAATGCATGAAACTGGCCTCAACTTGGAATTCGAAGGGTTCCACTGGATAGAGGGGATGAAATCGCTTGAAAACGATATAAAGATCATTGGAATCGGAGTTACGGTTTGGAAATGGCAAGCGTTTTAAGATATGACACCGGTCTGCGATTTACAGCAAGTATGCATCTAAATGCAACGAAAAGAACATGCTACAGCCACCAAACATGACAACAAAATACATGGCAGGGATGCACAAAAGATGCTTAACAAAAGACTAGCACTGAGCCACGGCCAATTCATCCATTATGAGGTTCAAACAAGCATGGAAAAAACGCAAATGCGAAACAGATTCCAGACTTAGTGAAATTAACACTAGTCTGAAATTTCAGATCACGATGCTCCCTTCGGAGCAGCAAAATAATATGATACATGACCTGAACATGACAAGTAAGAACATGGCATGGAGCTACTAAACAAGCTTAACAAAAGTCCCAAAGTGACCTGGGGCCAAAAGGGATCACAAAATATATTAACGGGCACACGAACATAGAATAAAACACAATCAGTTTTCAGACTTAGTGAAAACTGAGACATGCTGAAATATAACTCACGAAGGCATGTAAACGAGCTCGATGCACTCACCATGGTGCAAGTCACAGAAAGGCAAACATTCATCCATTAATAAGGCACAAAATACAAGCTAGACATGGAAAGAACAATGGCATAGCATGCACGGATCAACTACAACAACGCCGGCAAAATCGCAAACGAGTTGACGATCTGCTCAGATTCACCACGAAGCAAAAGTAGAGATTGATTGAGTCAACCTAGAGCACTCCAAATATGTAAACAAAGACATGGATGGATAGAGCATAACATAAATATCAAAACTTCCTTACTGATCATCCTCAAAAGAGGCACGGATCACTAGGAAACAAGCTGGACATATAGCATCATGAACTAAAATATCCCAGACTTAGTGAAAATCACTAAGTCCCTGAAATCAGCAATCTCAGGTACCTCTCTTCGCAAGCTTGCACAAGACAACAAACACATCCTAAAAATGCATGGGTGGCACCTCTGGAAAGAAGACAAAATGCTTAACAATTCATCCCAAAGGGGCACAGGCATATCATGCACGAATTAAACATGGCAAAAATGACAAAAGTGCATGAAGAACTAACGGATCTGCAATTTAACTCACGAAGCCTCCTTCTAACAGCATTTTGGGCATCAAGATGAACTCAAATGCAAATGATGCAATGGAATGAAATGATGTACATGTCGAGTCGAAGATTTTGATATATCATATGCCCAAAACGGAGCTACGGTTGCGGAGATACAAGCAGTCAAAGGTAGCACGAAAATTAGGGTTTCGGGGGAGAGGGGTCGACCCAGATCTAGATCCAGCGGCACGGATTACGAGGCGGCCGGGGCACTGTAGCACGAGTCGCCGGAGGAGCTCGTCGCCGGAGCCGGTGGAGGAGGGGAGGCCGGCGAGGCGGCGGGGAGAGGCCGGGGCGGCGCCGGGGAGGCCGGGGGAGGCCGGTGGCGGCGCCCGGCGGCGGTGGACGCGGCCCGCGCGCCGGCGAGGGGCGGCGGCGGTGGGGCGCGCCGGCGACGAGGGCGGCAGCCGGCGGAGCGTCGGGCGGCGGCGGCCTCGGGCGAAGGAGGAGGCGGCGGCGGTGACGGCGGCGGCGCCACGTGGCGTTCGGCGATTGGCGGCGGGGGACGGGCGGACGTTGTCCGGTCGGATCCGGACACGTCCGTCGGTGGGGGGGGTTTGATCTGCTTTTTTTTTAGGAGGAGGACGGGGAGGAAGACGAGATCCGAAAATGGGGGGCCTTTAAATAGGCATAAGTGGAGCTAGGAGAGTCCAAATGAGGTGCGGTTTTCGCCCACGCGATCGTGATCGAACGATCTAGGACATGGAGCAGAGTTTGGTGGGTTTTGGGCCAAATTTAGGGGGTGTTGGGCTGCAACACACACGAGGCCTTTTCGGTCCCTCGGTTAACCGTTGGAGTATCAAACGAAGTCCAAATGATACGAAACTTGACAGGCGGTCTACCGGTAGTAAACCAAGGCCGCATGACAAGTCTCGGTCCAATCCGGAAATGTTTGAACCCCACACACGAAAGAAGGCTAGAAATGACCACCGGAGGAGAACGAAGCGCCGGAATGCAAAACGGACAACGGGGAAAATGCTCGAATGCATGAGATGAACATGTATGAAAATGCAATGCACGTGATGACATGATAAGAGATGCACGAAAAAGAAAAACAACACACGGAGACAAAGACCCGAACCCGAGAAATAAATATAACTTAGCGCCGGAGACCGCAAGAGTTGGATACAAATATGGAAAGTATAACTGGGGTGTTACACAACACCTCATCCCTCCTTTATAGTATTGGCTTTTCCTATAGACTCAATGTGATCTTGGATCACTAAAATAGAAAATGTAGAGTCTTGATCTTGAAGCTTGAGACAATCCTTTGTCCTTAGCATCTTGAAGGGGTTCCACATCCTCTAGTCCATGCCACTTCATTGTTGAACTTATCTGAAACATACTAGGTAAAAGTGTTAGTCCAACAAGAGATATGTTGTCATTAATTACCAAAACCACCTAGGGAGCACTTGTGCTTTAAATCTCCCCCTTTTTGGTAATTGATGGCAACATACATCAAAGCTTTAGATAAATAAATAGAGAATAGCAAGTAAAGCTTTGGAAAGACATGTAACAAGCATAGGCTCCCCCTACATGTATGCAAACATGTGAATGTGGTATATAGAAGCATGTGATAGCATAACCATGACAGAGTAGCAATGTGTTACATGTATCTTGGCTATATGCATCAGAGCAAATGATGAAAATATGAGAACTGTACCTTCATGCTCATGAGTCCTTCTTGCAAACAGTATGTACATCAGCAAGAATTTCTCATGCACATGACTATGATGCATATACTTACCTTGTGGTCTTGAGTTGGCTAGGATGGGATGAGCCTGCGTAAACAAGGTTAGATAACACAGATACACCCACTAGCTAGAGCAAACAAAAGAAACCACAAGAGTACCAAGACTGGGATGACATGTAGAGTGAGTACAGAGTACCACGATAGATATTGACATGTCCCCAAAGAGAAAGATATGCAATGAATTTGAGAATTTTTCTTTCCCTTGGATGTCTTGCTCCCCCCTGAATCTAGCATGGGATGCTGGGAGAAGATAGGGAACAGAAAAACAGAGCTCAAAGAAACAAATGAACAGAGCTAATGCAAAGCACATATGAACATGTCTTTCCCCCAAGAAGACATGTGGCATCTCTCCTCTTGAACATCAAGCATCTGGGATCCTTGAAGATTACTCTTTCCTGGAGTATTCCCTCCCCCTAGAGATATGATTAAGCTTTGATGTGATCTCTCTCTCCCCCTTTGACATCAATTTCCAAGAAGGATCTTCTGGAATTTGTTGTGAATGGGTTCGGTCCTTGAATCACAGTACAAAGCATTAAGGTAAATGTGATGCTTGCAGAGGACAAGATTCATTGAGTGAAGCCGGATCAAGAATAAAGCAGGAATAAATGGCAAAATGTTTTTCCTGTATTGAAGTCGGTGTCACCGAGTTGTATGCTTCGGTTGCTCCGAAAATCTGCGGTTAGACCGGAAACATGAAACCGGTGGAACCGAGTTCATCACAGAGAAAAACACTTGTCACCTCAGCTCACTAGACAAATAAGATCTCACAAAGATTTGCAATGAATTGGATGCAGAAAATGCAGAACAAAGAAAACAAAGAAAAGAACCTAAAGGATCTAGATGAAGTTGTTTTTTTGAAAAGGGGAAACAAATATGCATGAGACAAATGCAAGAGCACGGAAAAGAACACAAGAGAACTTCATCTAGAGTTGGGCGGTGACAAAGTCACCTATGTTAGAGTACATTGACTTAGGAGTCAAGTGAGATCACTTGATCATAGGTCGTACTCATCATTTTAGCTCAAAATGGGGTTACCATTTTTCGTTTAAGTATCTTAATGTATTCACATCTTGTCGAGTTGCTTTGACTCATGACTTGGAGTAAAGCTACTCTAAGATGGAATAACATACCTTGGGTGGCGGTGTTGATCTTGATCATGTAGTTGAACTGGTGTGGGTTGCTCAAGGTTGATGTAGCCCATCAAGAGTTGGGAGCACCCTTTGGATTTTGAGTTCATCTACCTACATGGGTTAGTTTTCGCAAGGAAGAGCACTTGTGTATCCAACATGACAATCATGAAACTCAACATAGAATTTGTCAAAGGATATGTTTGAAAGGTTTTGTGCTTCCTTGTCATCAACCAACATTGTGTAGAGACTTGGTGATGTAGAGATTGCTCAAGATGTGAGTGAGTTGCAATCTCATAGAATTAGATTCATCCAAGTACCTACAAGGGTTAGATAACATGCAAGGTGCAAATATATCCAAGACATAAGATTATCATCATAAGAGAAATATCAAGGATTAGTCATAAGCTCAAGTCTTGCATGTATCGAATGGAGTTCCTACTCCAAGTTTGAAGCATAAATGATGTTCAATTCACCTCTTAACCTGCAAAACACTTTCTCATCAAGTGGTTTAGTGAATATATCCGCTAATTGCTTATCGGTGCGAACATGCTTAAGGTTTATGTCACCCTTAGCAACATGATCTCGAATGAAATGATGATGAACTTCAATATTCTTAGTTCGAGAGTGTTGCACGGGATTGTGAGCAATCTTGATAGCACTTTCATTGTCACAAAGTAATGGAACATGTTTCACATATATCCCATAATCTTTAAGAGTTTGGGTCATCCAAAGTAATTGAGCACAATATGAACCAGCGGCAATGTATTCCGCTTAGGCGGTGGATAAGGATACGAGTTTTGTTTCTTGGAAGACCAAGACACAAGAGATCTACCAAGGAATTGACAAGTACCCGAAGTGGACTTTCTATCAACCTTGTCACCAGCATAGTCCGAGTCGGAGTAGCCAACAAGATCAAAGGAAGCCCTCTTTGGATAGCAAATGCGAAAATTTGGTGTATGTATCAAGTATCTCACTATCCTCTTCACGGCCTTAAGATGACATTCCTTAGGAGCAGCTTGATATCGTGCACACATACACACACTTAGCATGATATCGGGGCGCGAAGCACATAGATATAATAATGAACCAATCATAGAGCGATAAACTTTTTGATCGACTGGTTCACCATCTTTGGTCAAATCAAGGTGTCCCTAGTAGGCATGGGTGTAGTCATACCTTTGCATTCTTGCATATTGAACTTCTTGAATAAGTCCTTGGTGTACTTTGTTTGAGATACAAAGGTGCCTTCCTTAGTTTTCTTGATTTGCAAACCAAGAAAGAATTTGAGTTCACTCATCATAGACATCTCAAACTTCTCCGACATTAGCTTCCCAATCTTTTCATTAAAATGAGGGTTAGTTGATCCAAATATAATATCATCAACACAAATTTGGCATACAAATAGTTCTCCATTAACCCTTTTAGTAAAAAGAGTAGAATCTATTTTTCCAATTTCAAAGCCTTTTTCAATAAGGAACTTGGTCAAGCATTTATACCATGCTCTAGGAGCTTGTTTAAGACCATAAAGGGCTTTGTGAAGTTTGTAGACATGATTAGGTTTCTTAGGATTGACAAAGCCGGGAGGTTGCTTAACATAAACTTCCTCCTCAATTTCACCATTTAGAAAAGCACTTTTAATGTCCATTTGGTACAAAGTGATATCATGGTGATTAGCATAATTAAGTAAGATGCGAATGGACTCAAGTCTAGCAACGGGAGCATATGTCTCACCATAGTCCATACCTTCGACTTGTGTGTAGCCTTGGGCGACGGGACGTGCTTTATTGCAAACCACTTGTCCATCTTCATCCTGCTTGTTGCGAAACACCCATTTGGCACCAATGATGTTGTGGTTGTTGTCAGGCTTTTCGACCAATGTCCACACTTGATTCCTCTCAAAGTTGTGTAGCTCTTCATGCATAGCGTTTATCCAATCCGGATCTTCCAATGCTTCTTCAACCTTCATAGGTTCAATGCGAGAGATGAATGTATAGTGTTCACAAAAGTTAGCTAAACGAGTTTTTGAGCGAGTGATTCTCCCGGTTTGGATATCATTGTAGATTTGCTCCACGGGATGATCTTTAGCAATTCTTTCTCGAACTCGTGAAAGCTTTTGCTTGGGTCTTGGTTGAACATCTTCTTCGTCTTGTTCTTCTCCTTGGCCTTCTTCATTGTTAGCGTTGTCGTTCTCTTGTCGTGGTGGAGAAGGAGGTTGTTGACGTTCTTGGTGCACTTCCTCGTTTTCTTCATCTTGGTGTGTCCCGCTCGTGGATGCTTCCGTATCAACTCTTGGTTCACCTTGTTGTGAGGTAGAAGCTTCCACTTGGACGGACGAGGTACTCTCCTTTACCTCCATTGGACGAATCTTGCTAATAGACAAGTCTTGGATTGCTTCCGAGGGATCTTTGTCTCCTACATCAATTGGCAATTGCTCTACTTGCGAGCCGTTAGATTCATCAAACTTCACATCTACCGTTTCTTCAACCTTTCGGGTGAAATTGTTGTAAACACGGTATGTGTGAGAGTTTGAGCCATAACCAAGTAGGAAACCTTCATGAGACTTAGGAGCAAATTTAGAACGATGATGCTTATCAAGAATGTAGCACTTTGAGCCGAATACTCGAAAGTATCCAACTTGGGGTTTGTTACCGGTGAGGAGCTCGTATGCCATCTTGCCGAGTAGCTTGTGAAGATACAAGCGATTTGTTGCATGACAAGCTGTCTCAACCGCTTCCACCCAAAAGTGTTTTGGCGTCTTGTACTCATCAAGCATCATTCTTGCCATCTCGATAAGAGTCCGGTTCTTCCTCTCAACAACTCCATTTTGTTGAGGTGTGTACGTAGCCGAGAACTCATGTGTAATCCCTTCTTCGTCAAGAAAGGTGTCCACATTTGCGTTCTTGAACTCCGTCCCGTTGTCGCTCCGAACCTTCTTGATCTTCATGTCAAATTGATTTTGGGCCTTCCTAGAAAAGTTTTTGAAGATCTTTTGGACCTGCGATTTGTCATCAAGAAAGAAAACCCACGTAAATCTTGAAAAATCATCAACTATGACTAGACCAAATGAGTTACCACCGAGACTCTTGTAGGCATTTGGACCAAAAAGATCCATGTGAAGTAGCTCGAGTGGTCTTCTTGTGGTCATGATGTTCTTAGCGCGATGACTTCCTCCAACTTGTTTCCCTGCTTGACAAGCACTACAAAGTCTGTCAGTGTCAAATATGACATCGTTAACGCCAAGGATATGATTTCCTTTAATGAGTTTGTCAAGGTTTCGCATGCCCACATGGCCTAGCCTTCTATGCCACAACCAGCCTTTAGAAGATTTAGCAATTAAGCAAGTTTTAGGTTGAGCCTTTTTAGTGAAATCAACAATGTAAAGATCTCCTCTACGTATACCGGTAAAGACCATTTTATGATTATCTCTATGAAACACTTGGCAATCTACTTCAATGAATAAGACATTGAAACCGAAATCCGCAAGTCTAGAAACTAAAAGTAAATTGTATCCATGAGATTCAACGAGCATGACATTTTGTATGGAGCTATCATGTGAGATGGCCACCTTACCAAGGCCAACCACCTTACCCTTTGAATTATCACCAAAAGTGACATACTTTCGAGGACCGTCATTTTCATCAAGCTCACGGAACATGTCTTTATCTCCGGTCATACAATCAGTACATCCACTATCAAGGACCCATTCATTTCCTCCAGCCATGTAGCCACGAAGATTTTCCATAAGACCAAAGTGTCTCATCACATCATCAAGATCATAGTCACTATCATCATCATCCTCATCAGAGTATCCATGTTCAACATCATCTTGTGATTGATCAATTCCTAGAGAGGGTAATTCATTAGATAAATGATCATTTCTATAGTTATATTTATGAATTATAATAGTTCTGGAAATGATATTGCTGATGATTCCAACATCTCCTTTGGCACTCGTAAGATTAGTAAGCTCAAATAAGCAGTCACCAAATTTGGGATCATTTGAACTCATCTTAATCAAGGCAATAGACTTATGGAGAATTTCATCTAGATCTTTCAAGGAATGATTTGGAAAGAGTTCCTCAAGAAATTTCCATATGGTGTAGGCACACTTAAGAGTAGGCAAACATCCAATCAAGTTTCTAGGCAAGCCTCTAGTGATAAGATTTATAGTTCTAAGATTGGGAATCATGTCAATAGACTCATCAACGGTAGGATGCAAAGGATCAACATGAGGTGCACAAGGGCTAGCAATATACTTGCTCAAATGATATTCATTGAAAATCTCAAGCATTTCATTTTTCCACTCATGAAAATATTCTCCATCAAGAATAGGCACTCTACGTCTAAGACTCCCCAAAGTAGACTCATCCATCTTTCTCCAATGGTGTTTAAACCAAGGCAATGGAGACCAATGCTCTGATACCAATTGAAAGGATCGAGAAGAGGTGTCTAGAGGGGGGGAGGGGGGTGATTAGACACTAAGTGCTAAAAGTTGCAGTTTTTAACTTCTTTAAGTTGAAGTGGAGTTTTGGCACAAATTTAACAAACACAATACATATCAAGCAAGCATGCAAAGAGTATATGAGCAGCGGGAAGTAAAGCATGCAACTTGCAAGAATGTAAAGGGAAGGGTTTGGAATATTCAAACGCAATTGGAGACACGGATGTTTTTGTCATGGTTCCGATAGGTGGTGCTATCGTACATCCACGTTGATGGAGACTTCAACCCACGGAGGGTAACAGTTGCGCGAGTCCACGGAGGGCTCCACCCACGAAGGGTCCACGAAGAAGCAACCTTGTCTATCCCATCATGGCCATCGCCCACGAAGGACTTGCCTCACTAGCGGTAGATCTTCACAAAGTAGGCGATCTCCTTGCCCTTAGAAACTCCTTGGTTCAACTCCACAATCTTTGTCGGAGGCTCCCAAGTGACACCTAGCCAATCTAGGAGACACCACTCTCCAAGAAGTAACAAATGGTGTGTTGATGATGAACTCCTTGCTCTTGTGCTTCAAATGATAGTCTCCCCAACACTCAACTCTCTCTTACAGGATATGGATTTGGTGGAAAGAAGATTTGAGTGGAAAGCAACTTGGGGGAAGGCTAGAGATCAAGATTCATATGGTAGGAATGGAATATCTTGGCCTCAACACATGAGTAGGCGGTTCTCTCTCAGAAAATGTGTATTGGAAGTGTAGGTATGTTCTGATGGCTCTCTACATGAATGAAGAGTGGGTGGAGGGGTATATATAGCCTCCACACAAAATCTAACCGTCACACACAATTTACCAATCTCGGTGAGACCGAATTGAGAAACTCGGTCAGACTGATTTAGCAAACCTAGTGACCGTTAGGGTTTTCGGTGGGACCGACTGGATCAACTCGGTGGGACCGATGTGCTAGTGTTAGGGTAAATCCAAAACTCAGTTTGACCGATTACTTAAACTCGGTGGGACCGATTTGGGTAATAAGTGAAACAGAGAGTTGGCCAAGCAAACTCGGTGGGGCCGATTGCATATCTCGGTGGGACCGAAAATATTGCAACAGGTAACAGAGAGTTTGCAAGCCCATCTCGGTGAGACCGAGATCCCATCGGTGAGACAGAACTGATTAGGGTTTCTGGCAGTGGCTATGTCAACTGAACTCGGTGGCTCCGGATAGAAAGAATCGATGGGGCCGAGTTTGACTTTTGGTTTAGGTCATATTTGGAAGTGAGAAAGTGGTTGAGGGCTTTGGAGCATATCACTAAGCACTTTGAGCAAGCAAGCCATTAAGCAACACCTCATCCCTCCTTGATAGTATTGGCTTTTCCTATAGACTCAATGTGATCTTGGATCACTAAAATAGAAAATGTAGAGTCTTGATCTTGAAGCTTGAGACAATCCTTTGTCCTTAGCATCTTGAAGGGGTTCCACATCCTCTAGTCCATGCCACTTCATTGTTGAACTTATCTGAAACATACTAGGTAAAAGTGTTAGTCCAACAAGAGATATGTTGTCATTAATTACCAAAACCACCTAGGGAGCACTTGTGCTTTAAATCTCCCCCTTTTTGGTAATTGATGGCAACATACATCAAAGCTTTAGATAAATAAATAGAGAATAGCAAGTAAAGCTTTGGAAAGACATGTAACAAGCATAGGCTCCCCCTACATGTATGCAAACATGTGAATGTGGTATATAGAAGCATGTGATAGCATAACCATGACAGAGTAGCAATGTGTTACATGTATCTTGGCTATATGCATCAGAGCAAATGATGAAAATATGAGAACTGTACCTTCATGCTCATGAGTCCTTCTTGCAAACAGTATGTACATCAGCAAGAATTTCTCATGCACATGACTATGATGCATATACTTACCTTGTGGTCTTGAGTTGGCTAGGATGGGATGAGCCTGCGTAAACAAGGTTAGATAACACAGATACACCCACTAGCTAGAGCAAACAAAAGAAACCACAAGAGTACCAAGACTGGGATGACATGTAGAGTGAGTACAGAGTACCACGATAGATATTGACATGTCCCCAAAGAGAAAGATATGCAATGAATTTGAGAATTTTTCTTTCCCTTGGATGTCTTGCTCCCCCCTGAATCTAGCATGGGATGCTGGGAGAAGATAGGGAACAGAAAAACAGAGCTCAAAGAAACAAATGAACAGAGCTAATGAAAAGCACATATGAACATGTCTTTCCCCCAAGAAGACATGTGGCATCTCTCCTCTTGAACATCAAGCATCTGGGATCCTTGAAGATTACTCTTTCCTGGAGTATTCCCTCCCCCTAGAGATATGATTAAGCGTTGATGTGATCTCTCTCTCCCCCTTTGACATCAATTTCCAAGAAGGATCTTCTGGAATTTGTTGTGAATGGGTTCGGTCCTTGAATCACAGTACAAAGCATTAAGGTAAATGTGATGCTTGCAGAGGACAAGATTCATTGAGTGGAGCCGGATCAAGAATAAAGCAGGAATAAATGGCAAAATGTTGTTATGTGGTTTGACCGATAAAGATCTTCGTAGAATATGTAGGAGCCAATATGAGCATCCAGGTTCCGCTATTGATTATTGACCAGAGACGTGTCTCGGTCATGTCTACATAGTTCTCGAACCCGTAGGGTCCTCACCCTTAAAGTTCGATGACGGTTATATTATGAGTTTATGTGTTTTGATGTACCGAAGGTAGTTCAGAGTCCCGGATGAGATCGGGGACATGACGAGGAGTCTTGAAATGGTCGAGACGTAAAGATCGATATATTGAACGACTATATTCGGACATCGGAAAGGTTCCGAGTGATTCGGGTATTTTCAGGAGTACCGGGGAGTTACGGGAATTCATATTGGGCCTTAATGGGCCATACGGGAAAGGAGAGAAAGGCCTCAAAGGTTGGCCGCACCCCTCCCCATGGGCTGGTCCAAATTGTACTAGGGAGGGGGAGCGCCCCCTTCCTTCCTTCTCCTTTTCCCTTCCCTTTCCTTCCCTCCTACTCCTACTACTTGGAAGGGCTCCTAGTTCTACTAGGAAAGGGGGAATCCTACTCCTGGTGGGAGTAGGACTCCCCTAGGGCGCGCCATAGAGAGGGCTGACCCTCCCCCTCCTCCACTCCTTTATATACGGGGGCAGGGGGCACCCCAAAGACACAACAATTGATCTCTTGATCTCTTAGGCGTGTGCGGTGCCCCCCTCCACCATAATCCACCCCGATCATATCGTAGCGGTGCTTAGGCGAAGCCCTACGTCGGTAGAACATCATCATCGTCACCACGCCGTCATGCTAACGAAACTCTCCCTCAACACTCGGCTGGATCGGAGTTCGAGGGACGTCATCGAGTTGAACGTGTGCAGAACTTGGAGGTGCCGTGCGTTCGGTACTTGATCGGTCGGATCGTGAAGACGTACGACTACATCAACCGCGTTGTGCTAACGCTGCCGCTTTCGGTCTACGAGGGTACGTGGACACACTCTCCCCTCTCGTTGCTATGCATCACCATGATCTTGTGTGTGCGTAGGATTTTTTTTGAAATTACTATGTTCCCCAACAGTGGTATCAGAGCCAGGTTTTATGCGTATATGTCATATGCACGAGTAGAACACAAGTGAGTTGTGGGCGATATAAGTCATACTGCTTACCGGCATGTCATACTTTGGTTCGGCGATATTGTTGGATGAAGCGGCCCGGACCGACATTACGCGTACGCTTATGCGAGACTGGTTCTACCGATGTGCTTTGCACACAGGTGGCTGGCGGGTGTCAGTTTCTCCAACTTTAGTTGAACCGTGTGTGGCTACGCCCGGTCCTTGCGAATGTTAAAACAGCACCAACTTGACAAACTATCGTTGTGGTTTTGATGCGTAGGTAAGAACAATTCTTGCTCAGCCCGTAGCAACCATGTAAAACTTGCAACAACAAAGTAGAGAACGTCTAACTTGTTTTTGCAGGGCATGTTGTGATGTGATATGGTCAAGACGTGATGAGATATAAGTTGTTGTATAAGATGATCATGTTTTGTTGAAGTTATCAACAACTGACAGAAGCCTTATGGTTGTCTCTTTATTGCATAAGATGCAAGCGCCAAATAATTGCTTTACTTTATCGCTATGCGATAGCAATAGTTGCAAGAGAAATAGTTGGTGAGACGACCATGTGACGACACATTGATATAGATCAAGATGATGGAGATCATGGTGTCATGCCGGTGACGATGGAAATCATGACGATGCTTTGGAGATGGAGATCAAAGGCACAAGATGATGATGGCCATATCATGTCACATATTTTGATTGCATGTGATGTTTATCTTTTATACATCTTATTTTGCTTAGTTCGATGGTAGCTTTATAAGATGATCTCTCACTAATTATCAAGGTACAAGTGTTCTCCCTGAGTATGCACCATTGCGGAAGTTCTTCGTGCTGAGACACCATGTGATGATCGGGTGTGATAGGCTCTACGTTCAAATACAACGGGTGCAAAACAGTTGCACACGCGGAATACTCAGGTTAAACTTGACGAGCCTAGCATATAACAGATATGGCCTCGGAACACGGAGACCGAAAGGTCGAGCGTGAATCATATAGTAGATATGATCAACATAGTGATGTTCACCATTGAAACTACTCCATCTCACGTGATGATCAGACATGGTTTAGTTGATATGGATCACGTGATCACTTAGAGGATTAGAGGGATGTCTATCTAAGTGGGAGTTCTTAAGTAATATGATTAATTGAACTTAAATTTATCATGAACTTAGTCCTGGTAGTATTAGCATATCTATGTTGTAGATCAATAGCTCGCGTTTAGCTCCCCTGTTTTATTTTTGATATGTTCCTAGAGAAAACTAAGTTGAAAGATATTAGTAGCAATGATGTGGATTGGATCCGTGATCTGAGGTTTATCCTCATTGCTACACAGAAGAATTATGTCCTTGATGCACCGCTAGGTGACAAACCTATTGCAGGAGCAGATGCAGATGTTATGAACGTTTGGCTAGCTCAATATGATGACTACTTGATAGTTTAGTGCACCATGCTTAAACGGCTTAGAATCGGGACTTCAAAGACGTTTTGAACATCATGGACCATATGAGATGTTCCAGGAGTTGAAGTTAGTATTTCAAGCAAATACCCGAGTTGAGAGATATGAAGTCTCCAACAAGTTCTATAGCTAAAAGATGGAGGAGAATAGCTCAAGTAGTGAGCATGTGCTCAGATTGTCTGGGTACTACAATCGCTTGAATCAAGTGGGAGTTAATCTTCCAGATAAAATAGTGATTAACAGAATTCTCTAGTCACCATCACCAAGTTAGTAGAACTTCGTGATGAACTATAATATGCAAGGGATAACAGAAACGATTCCCAAGCTCTTCGTGATGCTGAAATCGACGAAGGTAGAAATCAAGAAAAGCATCAAGTGTTGATGGTAAACAAAACCACTAGTTTCAAGTAAAGGGACAAATGGAAGAAAGGGGAACTTCAAGAAGAACGGCAAGCAAGTTGCTACTCAAGTGAAAAAACCCAAGTCTGAACCTAAGCCTGAAACTGAGTGCTTCTACTACAAGGGGACTGGTCACTGGAAGCGGAACTACCCCAAGTAATTGGCGGATAAGAAGGATGGCAAAGTGAACATAGGTATATTTGATATACATGTTATTGATGTGTACTTTACTAATGTTTATAGCAACCCCTCAGTATTTGATACTAGTTCAGTTGCTAAGAGTAGTAACTCGAAACGGGAGTTGTAGAATGAACAGAGACTAGTTAAGGGTGAAGTGACGATGTGTATGGGAAATGGTTCCAAGATTGATATGATCATCATCGCACACTCCCTATACTTTCGGGATTAGTGTTAAACCTAAAATAAATGTTATTTAGTGTTTGCGTTGAGCATGAATATGATTGGATCATGTTTATTGCAATACAGTTATTCATGTAAGTTAGAGAATAATTGTTGTTCTGTTTACATGAATAAAACCTTCTATGGTCATACACCCAATGATAATGGTTTGTTGGATCTCGATCGTGCTGATACACATTCTCATAATATTGAAGCCAAAAGATGCAAAGTTAATAATGATAGTGCAACTTATTTGTGGCACTGCCATTTAGGTCATATTGGTGTAAAGCGCATGAAGAAAATCCATGTTGATGGGCTTTTGGAATCACTTGATTATGAATCAGTTGATGCTTGTGAACCATGCCTCATGGGCAAAGATGACTAAGACTCCGTTCTCTAGAACAATGGAGCGAGCAACTGACTTATTGGATATAATACATATTGATGTATGAGGTCCGATGAGTGTTGAGGCTCGTGGTAGGTATCGTTATTTTTCTGACCTTCACAAATGATTTGAGCAGATATGGGTATATCTACTTGAAGAAACGTAAGTCTGAAACATTTGAAAAGTTCAAAGAATTTCAGAGTGAAGTGGAAAATCATCGTAACAAGAAAATAAAGTTTCTACGATCTGATCGCAGAGGCGAATATTTGAGTTATGAGTTTGGCCTTCAATTAAAACAATGTGGAATAGTTTCACAAAACTCATGCCACCTGGAACACCACAGCGTAATGGTGTGTCCGAACATCGTAACCGTACTTTACTATATATGGTGCGATCTATGATGTCTCTTACCGATTTACCACTATCATTTTGGGGTTATGCATTAGAGACAGCTACATTCACGTTAAATAGGGCACCATCTAAATCCGTTGAGACGACACCATATGGACTATGGTTTGGTAAGAAACCTAAGCTATCGTTTCTTAAAGTTTGAGGTTGCAATGCTTATGTGAAAAAGTTTGAACCTGATAAGCTCAAACCCAAATCGGAGAAGTGCGTCTTCATAGGATACCCAAAAGAAAATGTTGGATACACCTTCTATCACAGATCCGAAGGCAAGATATTCATTGCTGAGAATGGATCCTTTCTAGAGAAGGAGTCTCTCTCGAAAGAAGTGAGTGGGAGGTAAGTATAACTTGATAAGGTATCTGTACCTGCTCCCTTATTGGAAAGTAGTTTATCACAGAAATCTGTTCTTGTGACTACTACACCAATTAGTGAGGAAGCTAATGATGATGATCATGCAACTTCAGATCAAGTTACTACCGAACCTCGTAGGTAAACCATAGTGAGATCCGCACTAGAGTGGTACAGTAATCCTGTTCTGGAGGTCATGTTACTTGACCATGACGAACCTACGAACTATGAGGAAGCGATGATGAGCCCAGATTCCGCGAAATGGCTTGAGGCCATGAAATCTGAGATGAGATCCATGTATAAGAACAAAGTATGGACTTTGATTGTCTTGCCCAAAGATCGGCGAGCCATTGAGATTAAATGGATCTTCAAGAGGAAGACAGACGCTGATAGTAGTGTTACTATCTACAAAGCTAGAATTGTCGCAAAAGGTTTTCGACAAGTTCAAGGTGTTGACTACGATGAGAGTTTCTCACTCGTATCTGTGCTTAAGTATGTCCGAATCATGTTAGCAATTGCCACATTTTATGAAATCTGGCAAATTTTATAAACAAAACTACATTCCTTAATGGATTTATTAAAGAAGAGTTGTACATGATGCAACAAGAAAGTTTTGTCAATCCTAAAGGTGCTAACAAAATATGCAATCTCCAGCGATCCATCTATGGGCTGGTGCAAGCATCTCGGAGTTGGAATATACGCTTTGATAAATTGATCAAAGCATATAGTTTTATACAGACTTGCGGTGAAGCCTGTATTTACAAGAAAGTGAGTGGGAGCACTACAACATTTCTGATAAGTATATGTGAATGACATATTGTTGATCGGAGATAATATAGAATTATTCTGCAAAGCATAAAGGAGTGTTTGAAAGGGGTTTTTCAAAGAAAGACCTCGGTGAAGCTGCTTACATATTGAGCATCAATATCTATAGAGATAGATCAAAACGCTTGATAAGTTTTTCAATGAGTACATACCTTGACAAGATTTTGAAGTAGTTCAAAATGGAACAGTCAAAGAGGGAGTTCTTTCCTGTGTTACAAGGGGTGAAACTGAGTAAGACTCAAAGCCCGACCACGGCAGAAGATAGAAAGAGGATGAAAGTCATTCACTATGCCTTGGCCATAGGTTCTATAAAATATGCCATGCTGTATACCAGATCTATTGTATACCCTACACTGATTTTGGCAAGGGAGTACAATAGTGATCTAGGAGTAGATCACTGGACAGTGGTCAAAATTATCCTTAGTGGAATAAGGATATGTTTCTCGATTATGGAGGTGACAAAAATGTTCGTCGTAAAGGGTTACGTCGATGCAAATTTTGACACTGATCCAGATGACTCTAAATCTCAATCTGGATACATATTGAAAGTGGGAGCAATTAGCTAGAGTAGCTCCGTGCAGAGCATTGTTGACATAGAAATTTGCAAAATACTTACGGATCTGAATGTGCAAACCCGTTGACTAAACTTCTCTCACAAGCAAAACATGATCACACCTTAGTACTCTTTGGGTGTTAATCACATAGTTATGTGAACTAGATTATTGACTCTAGTAAACCCTTTGGGTGTTGGTCACATGTCGATGTGAACTATGGGTGTTAATCACATGGTGATGTGAACTATTGGTATTAAATCACATGGCGATGTGAACTAGATTATTGACTCTAGTGCAAGTGGGAGACTGAAGGAAATATGAGGCAATAATAGAGTTATTATTTATTTCCTTATATCATGATAAATGTTTATTATTCAGGCTAGAATTGTATTAACCGGAAGCATAATACATGTGTGAATACATAGACAAACAGAGTGTCACTAGTATGCCTCTACTTGACTAGCTCGTTGATCAAAGATGGTTATGTTTCCTAACCATAGACATGAGTTGTCATTTGATTAACGGGATCACATCATTAGGAGAATGATGTGATTGACTTGACCCATTCCGTTAGCTTAGCACTTGATCGTTTAGTTTGTTGCTATTGCTTTCTTTATGACTTATACATGTTCCTATGACTATGAGATTATGCAACTCCTGTTTATCGGAGGAACACTTTGTGTGCCACCAAACGTCACAACGTAACTGGGTGATTATAAAGGTGCTCTACAGGTGTCTCCGAAGGTACTTGTTGGGTTGGCGTATTTCGAGATTATGATTTGTCACTCCGATTGTGGAGAGGTATCTCTGGGCCCACTTGGTAATGCAAATCACTATAAGCCTTGCAAGCATTGCAACTAATGAGTTAGTTGTGGGATGATGTATTATGGAACGAGTAAAGAGACTTGGCGGTAACGAGATTGAACTAGGTATTGAGATACCGACGATCGAATCTCGGGCAAGTAACATACCGATGACAAAGGGAACAACGTATGTTGTTATGCGGTTTGATCGATAAAGATCTTCGTAGAATATGTAGGAGCCAATATGAGCATCCAGGTTCCGCTATTGATTATTGACCGGAGACGTGTCTCGGTCATGTCTACATAGTTCTCGAACCCGTAGGGTCCTCACCCTTAAAGTTCGATGACGGTTATATTATGAGTTTATGTGTTTTGATGTACCGAAGGTAGTTCAGAGTCTCGGATGAGATCGGGGACATGACGAGGAGTCTTGAAATGGTCAAGACGTAAAGATCGATATATTGAACGACTATATTCGGACATCGGAAAGGTTCCGAGTGATTCGGGTATTTTTGGGAGTACCGGGGAGTTACGGGAATTCGTATTGGGCCTTAATGGGCCATACGGGAAAGGAGAGAAAGGCCTCAAAGGTTGGCCGCACCCCTCCCCATGGGCTGGTCCAAATTGTACTAGGGAGGGGGAGCGCCCCTTCCTTCCTTCTCCTTTTCCCTTCCCTTTCCTTCCCTCCTACTCCTACTACTTGGAAGGGCTCCTAGTTCTACTAGGAAAGGGGGAATCCTACTCCTGGTGGGAGTAGGACTCCCCTAGGGCGCGCCATAGAGAGGGCTGACCCTCCCCCTCCTCCACTCCTTTATATACGGGGGCAGGGGGCACCCCAAAGACACAACAATTGATCTCTTGATCTCTTAGGCGTGTGCGGTGCCCCCCTCCACCATAATCCACCTCGATCATATCGTAGCGGTGCTTAGGCGAAGCCCTGCGTCGGTAGAACATCATCATCGTCACCACGCCGTCATGCTAACGAAACTCTCCCTCAACACTCGGCTGGATCGGAGTTCGAGGGACGTCATCGAGTTGAACGTGTGCAGAACTCGGAGGTGCTGTGCATTCGGTACTTGATCGGTCGGATCGTGAAGACGTACGACTACATCAACCGCGTTGTGCTAACGCTGCCGCTTTCGGTCTACGAGGGTACATGGACACACTCTCCCCTCTCGTTGCTATGCATCACCATGATCTTGTGTGTGCGTAGGATTTTTTTTGAAATTACTACGTTCCCCCAACAAAAACTTGGATCATAGATAATCACCACAAAGAGCAACATTCCCAATGGAAGGCTTTAGGTGAATCTAAACCAAGATAACTCCAAGGAAGAAAATGATGGGTTTAAATATCTCATTCCTGAACTTGTGAATCATGAAACATGAAGGGAAAATTATCAAGAATGGCATAACACCACCTCAAAAGATAAGATAGGAAGAACTGCATTTCGGAATGCAAGATGAAGGAAGCTTGAACTCCTCAAAATAAGACATGTGTTGAACACCATGTTTATTTAAGAGTATAGCTTGGCGGATCTTAGCTTCGAGAGGAATCTTGAAGAACAATTGAAGAATGAAAAGAACCCTTGATGAACCACCATGTAGAACCTCCATGAAGAACTCTGGTAATATAAAGGATGATAGAAAGGAAGAGAAGTTGAAAACACAAGGTGAAGCCTTGTAATGATTTAGATGGATCTTCGGACGATAAAATTGATAGAGCTTGGGACTCCGAGAAAAGAAAAGATGAAACAATTGAAACCGAGAGTTTTGATGAGCCTCCGGAATAAGGAATTGAATCATTTTGTATGAAACAAGAATAAGAATTACATTATGCTTATCCTTCACCAATTTAAATTGATGACAAGCAAACAGATTTGGCATACTACTTATTCTCGTTGAAAGGATTAAGAGAGATATAGCATAAACTCAATGGACCACCGGTAGGATTTAACCAACGAATAAATTGATATGATAACGAAGGCAAAGAAAATCTTGAATGAACCACCGTAAGAATTGAAAATGAACGAAGAAAAGATAAAGAAATACCGGGAAGAATTATAAAATGAATGAAGATACTTGAGAGCATTTAGATACAAGAGAACGAAGAGATCATGAATTGATAAGAGAAAACTTGAGCGATGCACCGGTAAGATTTGGAGAATGTGAGCTGAAAGCTGGAATGAATACTTCTGAGATGATGGGCTCCGGAGAGTCAAACTGAAAAGACTCCTGAATTGCTCCGGATCGGTGAAAAGAATTCTCACAATCCAAAAACAATTATGAGAGGATGGCATGAAGCTAGAACTATGAATCTTGAGAGAACGGATAAGATATGGAGGAAAAACTCTTCATCGGTCTTCAAAATCCGAGAATGACGACGAGAAACACCACCATGAATTGTTGAGGCACTCCGGAATGATAATTAGAAAGGTTGAACCAATGATGAAAGTAATTTGAAAACGATCTTGGAGAAGGCATTTGACTGATGATAATTCATTCTTACGTCAAACTTTGAAATGAATTTGAGAATAACTCCGGAAAAATTAGAAGAGTTAGGTAAGATCCTAGGAAAAAACGTGTGGGTTAGGGCCCACTCAAAAGAAACACCGTTGAACGATTGCTTAGGAAGAGATAATGCACCGGTTGAATTAAATGGCTTTGAATGAGATAACTTCCTCGAAAGAGCTTGAACGAAAGTAGAGTGGAAACACGAATCTTCGAGATATCTTGAGCACTCCGGAACAATTGAATAGCGAGAAGTGGATGATTAAGAGGTGCACCGACACAAGAAAACATTTGAAACAAGGAAAGGATATGATCAACAAAGCTTTACTTGAATCCACTTGAGAAGAACAGAGAACGAAGAATGATAAACTTATAGAGCATCTTCATGATAACCACCGAGTAAGAACTTTGAATGAAAAGAATGAAGAAACTTCACATCAATAAAACGATACTTGATTAAGAAATTCGAGTCCTTGAAGAAAAAGGGTGGGAGGGCGGGAAAAACAAAGGCAACTTGGGATGTATGAAACAAATAACGTTGAGAAGGCTTTGAGTTGATCTTGCAGATGGGAAAAATGATAGGATCTTCTAGAAGAGAATCACACCGGTTGGAAAGAATTGACAAGACAATCTCGATAAACGAGAAGGACTAGTATTCATATAGGAATATGAGAACACTGCTTGGAAAAGGTATGGAATCAACACTTGACATTGAAGCAACTCGAATACCACATACCAAAACAAAAACAAAGGATTGGCTTGTAGAATAAGCCGAAAACAAACATATGATAGAACCCATATCTTATCATGTGCCTATTGGAAAGATATCCTACGAGATACTTGAATTCCCACTTATAAACTCCCAAAACTTTCTGGTTATGCAATCAGGTGTTGGGGATACAGGGGAAGCATAATATCTCACCCAGACTAACAATCCCTACATCCAGTTGTATCCATCCTTCAACACATAACCAAGAAACCTTCGAAAATCATTTACCTCAACCTTAGAAAAGCATCCGTTATACGAGTTATGGCAATACTCCCGAACTCCCACCCCAGTATTGGGTGGTGTCGAGGTTATCTCACCAACAACTGCATAAAAGAGATTTTCTATGTCGGCGAGCTCAGGTATTCCAGAACTGCAACGATAAAATTGTGACGACAACACCTCGGAGCTCAACTCCCCGGGACACTGCCACAACCCCTAAATGTCAGGAGGCACCAAGAACAATGTTCTCATCACAAAACCATCGGAACGACTCCAAGATACCCGCGTGATCCTAAATTTTTTTTGTGAAATTTGAGGAGAGAAGAGTCAAAACTCTACGTCAGGAGGCCTCACCAGAGCGACGAAGGGACTGAGGACTAAAAAAGAATCCTACTCTCCGATATATATATATAATCCTAAGACTCAAAACATTTTGTTCTAGACTCAACAACATTAGTGATTCGATCAAGCAGGGGGCTCCTAAGTCGGGGATGGCTCTGATTACCAACTAGTAACACCCACAATGCGGCTATATCTCCCATGTGTCGGGGCACAACTTAGAGGCATAGCCGCATGGTAGGTTTATCGCAAGAGGGGTAATCTTCACACAATCCCATGTACTGAATAAGAAAGGGATAAAGAGTTGGCATACAATCGCCACTTCACACAAATACAAGTTAACCATACATCATCCAGAATACAATCAAGGTCCGACTACGGAACCAAAATAAAATAAGACAACCCCAAATGCTAGATCCCCAATCGTCCCAACTGGGCTCCACTACTGATCAAAAGGAAATGAAACAAAACAACGACCAAGATCTTTATCGAGCTCCCACTTGAGCTGGGTTGCGTCACCTGCACTGGTATCATCGGCACCTGCAACTGTTTGGAAATAACTGTGAGTCACGAGGACTCAGCAATCTCACACCCGCGAGATCAAGACTATTTAAGCTTATGGGTAGGAAAGGGGTAGTGAGGTGGAGCTGCAGCAAGCACTAAGCATATATGGTGGCTAACATACGTAAATAAGAGCGAGAAGAGAAGCAACGCAACGGTCGTGACCTAGAAGTGATCAAGAAGTGATCCTGAATCTACTTACGTTCAAGCATAACACATGAACCGTGTTCACTTCCCGGACTCCGCCGTAAAGAGACCATCACGGCTACACATGCGGTTGATGCATTTTAATTATGTCAAGTGTCGAGTTCTCTACAACCGGATATTAACAAATTCCCATCTGCCACATAACCTCAGGCACGGCTCTCAAAAGTTTATACCCTGCAGGGGTGTCCCAACTTAGCCCATCACAAGCTCTCACAGTCAACGAAGGATATTCCTTCTCCGAAGAAGACCCAATCAGACTCGGAATCCCAGTTACAGGACATTTTGACAATGGTAAAACAAGACCAGCAAGACCGCCCGATGAGCCGACATCCCGATAGGAGCTGCACATATCTCGTTCTCAGGGCAATACCGGATGAACACTACGTACAGCTAAAACCAGCCCTCAAGTTTCCCCGAGGTGGCGCCGCAAGTGGCTCTGGTTCGGACTAACACTTAGAGAAGCACTGGCCGGGGGGGGGGGGTTAAAATAAAGATGACCCTCGGGTTAATTACTCCCAAGGGAAAGGTATAGGTTGTTAGGCAAATGTAAAACCAAGGTTGGGCCTTGCTGGAGGAGTTTTATTCAAAGCGAACTATCAAGGGGTTCCCATAACACCCAACCGCGTAAGGAACACAAAATCAAGGAACATAACACCGGTATGACGGAAACTAGGGCGGCAAGAGTGGAACAAAACACCAGGCATAAGGCCGAGCCTTCCACCCTTTATGTGATATCCCAAAAATATCCAGGTTCCAACATGGAACAAACTTCAGCTTCACCTGCAACTAGCAACGCTATAAGAGGGGCTGAGCAAAAGCGGTAACACAGCCAAACAACGGTTTGCTAGGAAAGGTGGGTTAGAGGCTTGACATGGCAATATGGGAGGCATGATATAGCAAGTGGTAGGTAGCGCGGCATGGCAATAGAACGTAACAACTAGCAAGCAAAGATAGAAGTGATTTCGAGGGTATGGTCATCTTGCCTGAGATCCCGCAAGGAAGAAGAACGAGTCCATGAAGAAGACAAACGGACGTAGTCGAACGGATCCTCACAACTCCGGATCGAAAACCGAAGCTAACGAGAGAAGCAACCCGGAAATAAGCAAGCAACATAGTAAACAACCAAGAAAAATCATGGCATGATGCACAAACAAGTATGATGCATGTCCGGTTTAAATATGCATGGCATGGCAAAGTGCACAAACAAAACTACAAGTTAAGTGGAGCTCAATATGCAACGAGTTGCATATTGCCGAAACACCACATTTGATTATTTAGTTCGATCTTGTTTATGTACCCAACAATATTAAATGTTGATTAACATGGCAACAGGTGAAGTACAACAAAACTACCCATCTAGGCAAGTTTAAATGATGCCGGAAATAACAAACAACAATTCCGGTAAATCCCCATATGCATTTAGCAACTTGGTGCAACAACAATTTTAAACATCTTAATGTTGTTAACATGATGTGGATGACATGTTCAAGTTTATGCAAATTTTATGAAAAGTTGACATGAGCATGATATGAAGCATTTTGTCATCATGGTGGAAACGAAAGGGGTGCCACGGCAACTACGATGGAAAAGGTGCCATGGCGGCGAAATGGAAATGATGCCACAACAACATTCCGATGATCCGGTAGCTCACGGGGATACCAGTGCAAAAAGGAAGTGGGTGTGAGTGTGACATGCAAGATGATGGGGTGCTCCCGGATACCGGTTTCCCATATGTCGACGGCAAGGCAACGCGGAACTCGCAAAGAACAACTCGGACACGGTGCAACCACGAGCATCTCATACATCACATGCATTTGGTCCACGGGCGATCGTCTCGATGGTTATACCTTCGAAGCATGCATTATTGGAACGGATCCAGTTCATAAAGGGAAGTAGGCATTCTCGCGATGTAGTGGAAGTAGTCGTTCTCGCTTCGAAGATGTTCACACTCCGTAGGTGTTCGGGGTCAAAACAAGGAACTTGACGTCCACGGCCTTCAAGGGTCGACGGTACATGTTCTATAGACGTTCGGGCGGCGGTAGTGGTACACGTTTTCCTGTAGATGTTCGGGTCAACGAGCGGGTACTTGGAGCAACATAGGTCTCCGGGGTCATCGGGTACACGTTCACATTGTAGCCGTATGCGTCGACGGTCTTATCGAAACCTCGTCAACGGTCGAGATCCACCTTGGCGATCCGAAGGGGTACTTGGCATCATGGTAGTTGGGTCTTCGGACTTGCCGGTCTCGGTTCTTGCGATGGTGGTTGTACAAGGTCATCGTGGGAGGTAGTCGTACTTGCGAACTTGTCGGATCCACGGCGACAGTAGTGGAACTTCACGGATCCATGGTTTCCGGGCGTAATGGTACTTGACGAATCCCGAAACGTTCTTGACGATCCAAAATGGCACAAGTGAGATGCACATCCACGGAGTCTTCCAGCTTGGGCTCCGGGTACAGGGTTTGACGAGCCCAGGGAGACGATGGAGAATGCCAATAGCGTAGCATCAACAACCAACGATGCCACGGACATGACTTGGGTCTCCCCGAACCCATGGAAACGGCCGGCAGCAGGAGGCTGCTAGTAGAGGCAGGGCCACGCCGAGGTTGAAGGTGGCCGGGCAAGCTCGACGGAGGTCGTCCGCGGTCGGACGAAGTAGCAGCAGCAAGGCACGGCAGCGCGCGCGAAGCTGCAGGCCAACACGGTGGCCTCCATGGCCGGGCGAGCAAAGGGGCGTCGAGGCGCTGAAGATGAAGGAGACAAGGCGAGAGGGATGGCGCAAGACGGCGGTGCTCGTCATCGGGGCTTGGCGAAGAGCAGCAGCAGCGGGGCTCGCTGCCGGCGTGGGGAGGCAGAACGGCGGAATAGGAGGCCGACGAGGTGTTGCGCGATGATGGCCTCGGGAGGGCCATGGCGTGGTGCAGGCAGGGAGCGTCTTAGGCTGCTGCTGCTCGCGTGCTCCAGCGCGGGCGGAGCTAGCAGCGAGGAGGAGAAGGGAGCTGGGGCGCGCCGGATGTGGTGTGGCGCCTGGTCGCCGGCGAGGTGGCCGTCTGGCCGAGGAGACGAGTGCGAGGACTGCGGGGGAGAGGTAGAACGGGTGAGGGATGAAGGAATACAGAGAGGAAGCGACGGTAGGGGATGAGAGGGAGATGGGATCGGGAGAGAGCGAAGCTCTCCAGGCGCTAGGTTAAGGAGGAGGTGGGCCGGTGTAGTGGGCTGCGGGGGAAGATGGGTCTGCCTGGATGCGGGGAGGTAGGAGGCCCAAGTTGGGCAGGCTCTCCTCTGCCTCAAACTCTCTCTCTCTCTTTAAAGATTTCAAAGAAAACCCAAACTTGGAAGAAATGCCGAGAGGGATAACAGTGGAGTTTGGGCAGGAAGTAATTTTTCTCAGACTCGCAGAAATGAGCCTGATCCAAGAAAATGGAAATGAACACGCGGGTGAAGTTTGAATCGAACTCATTTTGAATTTAATTCAAATGGTTTTGCATATGAAGTAGGTGATAGGTGGGGGGGGTACAAAAATGTTGAGGTTTTTGGTGGAACTCCGGAAAGTGAAGAAAGAATAAATGGCAAGGTTGGAGACCAAGAATTAAGATAGGAAAGGCATTGGGATATTTTGCAAGTGTGTTAGAAATATTTACTATAGCTCCCTAATAATATTTGGAGTATATGTTCTAAAGAGAAATCACCATTGTGAATATCCCTCGATTTAAATGGATCGAAGATCCATACGGTTTATTTAGTTGAGTTAGAAAGATTAAAGAAATGATGACATGATGCAATGCACATGATGCAATGATGAATGCAATAAGTAAAAGCAAATCACACTACGAATCTCGGAAACCCTGGAAGGCATCTAAAGCTCCAGTCTTTGGGCGTCACAATCGTTATGCGGTTTGACCGATAAAGATCTTTGTAGAATATGTGGGAGCCAATATGAACATCCAGGTTCCGCTATTGGTTATAGACCGGAGACGTGTCTCGATCATGTCTACATAGTTCTCGAACCCGTAGGGTTCGCACGCTTAATGTTTGGTGACGATTGGTATTATGAGTTTATGTGTTTTGATGTACCGAAGATAGTTTGGAGTCCCGGATGTGATCACGGACATGACGAGGAGTCTAGAAATGGTCGAGACATAAAGATTGATAGATTGGATGACTATATTCAGACACCAGATGAGTTCCGGGGGTCACCGGATAATTATCGGAGTGCTGGGGGGGTATCGGAACCCCCGGGGGGACTAATGGGCCAACATGGGCCTTAGTGGAGAGAGAGAGAGAGGGCCGGCCAAGGCAGGGTCGCACGCCCCTCCCCCTCTAGTCCGAATTGGACTAGGGAAGGGGGGCGGCGCCCCCCTTTCCTTCTCTTCTCTCCCTCTCCTTCCTTCCCCTTCCTCCTCCTAGTAGGACTAGGAAAGGGGAGTCCTAATCCTACTAGGAGGAGGACCCCTCCTCTCCTGGCGCGCCTCAAAGGCCGACCGACTTCCCCCCTTTCTCCTTTATATACGGGGGCAGGGGCACCCTAGGACAGACAAGTTGATCATTGATCCCTTAGCCGTGTGCGGTGCCCCCCTCCACCATAATCCACCTCGGTCATATCATCGTAGTGCTTAGGCGAAGCCCTGTGCCGGTAGCTTCATCATCACCGTCATCACGCTGTCGTGCTGACGAAGATCTCCCTCGACACTCAACTGGATTGAGAGTTTGTGGGACGTCACCGAGCCGAACATGTGCAGATCGTAGATGTGCCATACTTTCGGTACTAGGATCGGTCGGATCATGAAGACGTACGACTACATCAACCGCGTTGTCATAACTCTTCCGCTTACGATCTACGAGGGTACATGGACAACACTCTTCCCCTCTCGTTGCTATGCATCACCATGATAGATCTTGTGTGTGCGTAGGAATTTTTTTGAAATTACTGCGTTCCCCAACAGTGGCATCTGAGCCAGGTCTATGCGTAGATGTTATATGCACAAGTAGAACACAAAGGAGTTGTGGGCGTGGGTATATACATATTACTTGTCGTCACTAGTTGTTTCTTAATTTGGCGGTATTGTTGAATGAAGCGGCCCAAACCGACATTGGGCATACGCTTACGCGAGACTGGTTCTACCGACGTGCTTCGCACACAGGTGGCTGGTGGGTGTCAGTTTCTCCAACTTTAGTTGAATCGAATTCAATGAACATGGTTCTTTCTGAAGATCAAAAATCAATCACTATACCGCGTTGTGGTTTTTGATGCGTAGGTAACAATGGTTCTTGCTCAGCCCGTAGCAGCCACGTAAAACTTGCAACAACAAAGTAGAGGACGTCTAACTTGTTTTTGCAGGGCATGTTGTGATGTGATAAGGTCAAGACATGATGCTAAATTTTATTGTATGAGATGATCATGTTTTGTAACACAGTTATCGGCAACTGGCAGGAGCCATATGGTTGTCGCTTTATTGTATGAAATGCAATCGCCATGTAATTGCTTTACTTTATCACTAAGCGGTAGCGATAGTTGTAGAAGCAATAGTTGGCGAGACGACAATGATGCTTCGATGGAGATCAAGGTGTCAAGCCGGCGACGATGGTGATCATAACAGTGCTTTGGAGATGGAGATCAAAGGCACAAGATGATGATGGCCATATCATATCACTTATATTGATTGCATTTGATGTTTATCCTTTATGCATATTATTTTTGGTTAGTTCGGCGGTAGCATTATAAGATAATCTCTCACTAAATTTCAAGGTACAAGTGTTCTCCCGGAGTATGCACCGTTGCTACAGTTTGTCGTGCCGAGACACCACGAGATGATCGGGTGTGATAAGCTCTACGTTCACATACAACAGGTGCAAGCCAGTTTTGCACACGCGGAATACTCGGGTTAAACTTGACGAGCCTAGCATATGCAGATATGTCCTCGGAACACTGAGACCGAAAGGTCGAGCGTGAATCATATAGTAGATATGATCAACATAGTGATGTTCACCATTGAAAGCTACTCCATCTCATGTGATGATCGGACATGGTTTTGTTGATATGGATCACGTGATCACCTAGATGATTAGAGAGATGTCTATCTAAGTGGGAGTTCTTAAGTAATTTGATTAATTGAACTTTAATTTATCATGAACTTAGTACCTGATAGTATTTTGCATGTCTATGTTGTTGTAGATAGATGGCCTGTGATGTTGTTCCGTTGAATTTTAATGCGTTCCTAGAGAAAGCTAAGTTGAAATATGATGGTAGCAACTACATGGACTGGGTCCGTAACTTGAGGATTATCCTCATTGCTGCACAGAAAAATTACGTCCTGGAAGCACCGCTAGGTGAGAAACCCGCTGCAGGAGCAACACCAGATGTTGTGAACACCTGGCAGAGCAAAGTTGATGACTACTCGATAGTTCGGTGCATCATGGTTTACGGCTTAGAACCGGGACTTCAACGATGTTTTGAACGTCATGGAGCATATGAGATGTTCCAGGAGTTGAAGTTAATATTTCAAGCAAATGCCCGGATTGAGAGATATGAAGTCTCCAATAAGTTATATAGCTGCAAAATGGAGGAGAATAGTTCTGTCAGTGAACATATACTCAGAATGTCTGGGTACCACAACCACTTGACTCAGCTGGGAGTTAATCTTCCTGATGATAGTGTCATTGACAGAGTTCTTCAATCACTGCCACCAGGCTACAAGAGCTTCATGATGAACTATAATATGCAAGGGATGGGTAAGTCTATTCCCGAGCTCTTCGCAATGCTAAAGGCTGCAGAGGTAGAAATCAAGAAGGAGCATCAAGTGTTGATGGTCAACAAGACCACCAGTTTCAAGAAAAAGGGTAAAGGGAAGAAGGGGAACTTCAAGAAGAACAGCAAGCCAGTTGCTGCTCAAGTGAAGAAACCCAAGTCTGGACCTAAGCCTGAGACCGAGTGCTTCTATTGCAAAGGGACTGGTCACTGGAAGCAGAACTGCCCCAAGTATTTGGCGGAGAAGAAGGATGGCAAAGTGAAAGGTATATTTGATATACATGTTATTGATGTGTACCTTACTAATGCTCATAGTAGTGCTTGGGTATTTGACACTGGTTCATTTGCTAACATTTGCAACTCGAAATAGGGGCTACGGATTAAGCGAAGATTGGCTAAGGACGAGGTGACGATGCGCGTGGGAAATGGTTCCAAAGTTGATGTGATCGCCGTCGGCACGCTACCTCTACATCTACCTTCGGGATTAGTTTTAGATCTAAATAATTGTTATTTGGTGCCAGTGTTGAGCATGAACATTATATCTGGATCTTGTTTGACGCGAGACAATTATTCATTTAAATCAGAGAATAATGGTTGTTCTATTTATATGAGTAATATCTTTTATGGTCATGCACCCTTGATGAGTGGTCTATTTTTTACTAAATCTTGATAGTAGTGATACACATGTTCATAGTATTGAAGCCAAAAGATGCAGAGTTGATAATGATAGTGCAACTTATTTGTGGCACTGCCGTTTGGTTTATATTGGTGTAAAGCGCATGAAGAAACTTCATTCTAATGGACTTCTGGAATCACTTGATTATGAATCACTTGGTACTTGCGAACCATGCCTCATGGGCAAGATGACCAGAACTCCGTCTTACGGAACAATGGAGCGAGCAACAGAGTTATTGGAAATCATACATACTAATGTTTGTGGTCCAATGAACATTGAGGCTCGCGGCGGATATCGTTATTTTCTCACCTTCACAGATGATTTGAGCAGATATGGGTATATCTACTTAATGAAACATAAGTCTGAAACATTTGAAAAGTTCAAAGAATTTCAGAGTGAAGTGGAAAATAATCGTAACAAGAAAATAAAGTTTCTATGATCTGATCGTGGAGGAGAATATTTGAGTTACGAGTTTGGTCTTCATTTGAAACAATGCGGAATAGTTTCACAACTCACGCCACCCAGAACACCACATCATAATGGTGTGTCCGAACGTCGTAATCGTACTTTACTAGAGATGGTGCGATCTATGATGTCTCTTACTGATTTACCGCTATCGTTTTGGGGTTATGCTTTAGAGACGGCTGCATTCATGTTAAATAGGGCACCATCTAAATCCATTGAGACGACACCTTATGAACCGTGGTTTGGCAAGAAACCCAAGTTGTCGTTTCTTAAAGTTTGGGGCTGCGATGCTTATGTGAAAAAGCTTCAACCTGATAAACTCGAACCCAAATAGGAGAAATGTGTCTTCATAGGATACCCAAAGGAGACTATTGGGTACACCTTCTATCACAGATCCGAAGGCAAGATATTCGTTACTAAGAATGGATCCTTTCTAGAGAAGGAGTTTCTCTCGAAAGAAGTGAGTGGGAGGAAAGTAGAACTTGATGAGATAATTGTACCCGCTCCCTTATTGGAAAGTAGTTCATCACTGAAACCAGTTCCAGTGATTCCTACACCAGTAAGTGAGGAACCTAATGATGATGATCATGAAACTTCTGATCAAGTCACTACCAAACCTCGTAGGTCAACCAGAGTGAGATCCGCACCAGAGTGGTACGGTAATCCTGTTCTGGAGGTCATGTTACTTGACCATAATGAACCTACAAACTATGAGGAAGCGATGATGAACCCAGATTCCGCAAAATGGCTTGAGGTCATGAAATCTGAGATGGGATCTATGTATGAGAACAAAGTGTGGACTTTGGTTGACTTGCCCGATGATCGGCAGGCCATAGAGAATAAATGGATCTTCAAGAAGAAGACTAACGCTAAAGGTAATGTTACTGTCTACAAAGCTTGACTTGTTGCAAAAGGTTTTCTACAAGTTCGAGGAGTTGACTACGATGAGACCTTCACACCCGTAGCGATGCTTAAGTCCGTCCTAATCATGTTAGCAGTTGCCACATTTTATGATTATGAAATTTGGCAAATGGATGTCAAAACTGCATTCCTTAATGGATATCTTAAAGAAGAGTTGTACATGATGCAACCAGAAGGTTTTGTCGATCCAAAAGGTGCTAACAAAGTGTGCAAGCTCCAGCGATCCATTTATGGACTGGTGCCAGCCTCTCAGAGTTGGAATATACGCTTTGATAGTGTGACCAAAGCATATGGTTTTATACAGACTTTTGGAGAAGCCTGTATTTACAAGAAAGTGAGTGGGAGCTCTGTAGAATTTATGATATTATATGTAGATGACATATTGTTGATCGGAAATGATACTGAATTTCTAAATAGCATAAAAGGATACTTGAATAAGAATTTTTCAATGAAATACCTCGGTGAAGCTGCTTATATATTGGGCATCAAGATCTATAGAGATAGATCAAGACACTTAATTGGACTTTCACAAAGCACATACCTTGATAAAGTTTTGAAGAAGTTCAAAATGGATGAAGCAAAGAAAGGGTTCTTGCTTGTGTTACAAGGTGTGGCATTGAGTCAGACTCAATGCCCGACCACTGCAGAAGATAGATAGAAAATGAAAGTCATTCCCTATGCTTCAGCCATAGGTTCTATCATGTATGCAATGTTGTGTACCAGACCTGATGTGTGCCTTGCTATTAGTTTAGCAGGGAGGTACCAAAGTAATCCAGGAGTGGATCACTGGATAGCGGTCAAGAACATCCTGAAATACCTGAAAAGGACTAAGGATATGTTTCTTGTTTATGGAGGTGACAAAGAGCTCATCGTAAACGGTTACGTCGATTCAAGCTTTGACACTAATCCGGATGACTCTAAGTCACAAACCGGATATGTATTTTTATTAAATGGTGGAGCTGTCAGTTGGTGTAGTTCCAAGGAGAGCGTCGTGGCGGGATCTACATGTGAAGCAGAGTACATAGCTGCTTCGGAAGCCGCAAATGAAGGAGTGTGGATGAAGGAGTTCATATCCGATCTAGGTGCAATACCTAGTGCATCGGGTCCAATGAAAATCTTTTGTGACAATACTAGTGCAATTGCCTTGGCAAAGGAATCTAGATTTCACAAAAGAACCAAGCACATCAAGAGACGCTTCAATTCCATCCGCGATCAAGTCAATGAGGGAGACATAGAGATTTGCAAAATACATACGGATCTGAATGTTGCAGACCCGTTGACTAAGCCTCTCTCACGAGCAAAAATTGATCAGCACCAAGACTCCATGGGTGTTAGAATCATTCCAATGTAATCTCGATTATTGACTCTAGTGCAAGTGGGAGACTGAAGGAAATATGCCCTAGAGGCAATAATAAAGTTGTTATTTATATTTCCTTATATCATGATAAATGTTTATTATTCATGCTAGAATTGTATTAACCGGAAACTTAGTACATGTGTGAATACATAGACAAACAGAGTGTCACTAGTATGCCTGTACTTGACTAGCTCGTTGAATCAATGATGGTTATGTTTCCTAACCATAGATATGAGTTGTCATTTGATTAATGGGATCACATCATTAGAGAATGATGTGATTGACTTGACCCAACCGTTAGCTTAGCACGATGATCGTTTAGTTGATTGCTATTGCTTTCTCCATAACTTATACATGTTCCTAAGACTATGCGATCATGCAACTCCCAAATACCGGAGGAACACTTAGTGTGCTATCAAACGTCACAACGTAACTGGATGACTATAAAGGTGCTCTACAGGTGTCTCCGATGGTGTTTGTTGAGTTGGCATAGATCGAGATTAGGATTTGTCACTCCGAGTATCGGAGAGGTATCTCTGGGCCCTCTCGATAATGCACATCACTATAAGCCTTGCAAGGAATGTGACTAATGAGTTAGTTACGGGATGATGCATTTCGGAATGAGTAAAGAGACTTGCCGGTAACGAGATTGAACTAGGTATTGAGATACCGATGATCGAATCTCGGGCAAGTAGCATATCGATGACAAAGGGAACAACGTATATCGTTATGCGATTTGACCGATAAAGATCTTCATAGAATAGGTGGGAGCCACTATGAACATCCAGTTTCCGCTATTGGTTATTGACCGGAGACGTGTCTCGGTCATGTCTACATAGTTCTTGAACCCGTAGGGTCCGCATGCTTAACGTTCAGTGACGATCAATATTATGAGTTTATTTGTTTTGATGTACCGAAGATAGTTCGGAGTCCCGGATGTGATCACGGACATGACGAGGAGTCTTGAAATGGTCGATACATAAAGATTGATATATTGGATGACTATATTCGGACACCAGACGAGTTCCGGGGATCACCGGATAATTATCGGAGTGCCGGGGGGTTATCGGAACCCCCCGGGGGACTAATGGGCCAACATGGGCCTTAGTGGAGAGAGAGAGGGCCGGCCAAGGCAGGGCCGCACGCCCCTCCCCCTCTAGTCCGAATTGGACTAGGGAAGGGGGGGTGGCGCCCCCTTTCCTTCTCTTCTCTCCCTCTCCTTCCTTCCCCCCTTCCTCCTCCTAGTAGGACTAGGAAAGGGGAGTCCTACTCCTACTAGAAGGAGGACTCCTCCTCTCCTGGCGCGCCTCAAGGGCCGGCCGGCCTTCCCCCTTGCTCAATTATATACGGGGGCAGGGGGGCACCCTAGGACACACAAGTTGATCGTTGATCCCTTAGCCGTGTGCGGTGCCCCCCTCCACCATAATCCACCTCGGTCATATCGTCGTAGTGCTTAGGCGAAGCCCTGTGCCGGTAGCTTCATCATCACCGTCATCACGCTGTCGTGCTAACAAAGGTCTCCCTCAACACTCAGCTTGATTGAGAGTTCGTGGGATGTCACAGAGCCGAACGTGTGCAGATCGCGGAGGTGCCGTACTTTCGGTACTAGGATCGATCGGATCGTGAAGACGTACGACTACATCAACCGCGTTGTCATAACACTTCTGCTTACAGTCTATGAGGGTACGTGGACAACACTCTTCCCCTCTCATTGCTATGCATCACCATGATAGATCTTGCGTGTGCGTAGGAATTTTTTTGAAATTACTGCGTTCCCCAACATGTTGTAGATCGATAGCTCGCGATATAGCTCCCCTATATTTTTGATATGTTCCTAGAGCAAACTAAGTTGAAAGATGATAGTAGCAATTATACAGACTGGGTCCGTGATCTGAGGATTATCCTCATTGCTGCACAGAAGAATTATGTCCTTGATGCACCGCTAGCTGACAGACCTATTGCAGGAGCAGATGTAGACGTTATGAATGTTTGGCAAGCTCGATATGATGACTACTTAATAGTTTAGTGCGCCGTGCTTTACGGCTTAGAACCAGGACTTCAAAAACGTTTTGAACGCCACGGAGCATATGAGATGTTCCAAGAGCTGAAATTGGTATTTCAGACTCATGCCCATGAGACCTCTGACAAGTACTTTGCCTACAAGATGGAGGTGAATAGCTCAACCAGTGAGCATGTGCTCAGAATGTCTGGGTACTATAATCGCTTGAATCAAATGGGAGTTAATCTTCCAGATAAGATAGTGATTGACAAAGTTCTCTAGTCACTATCACCAAGCTACTAGAACTTCGTGATGAACTATAAAGGGATGACGAAAACGATTCCCGAGCTCTTCGCGATGGTGAAATTGGCGAAGGTAGAAATCAAGAAAGAGCATCAATGTTGATGATTAACAAAATCACTAGTTTCAAGAAAAGGGGCAAGGGAAAGAAAGGGAACTTCAAGAAGAATGGCAAGCAAGCTGGCACTCTCGGGAAGAATCCTAAAGCATGACCCAAGCCTAAAACTGAGTGCTTCTGCTGCATAGGGAATGCTCGCTGTAAGCGGAACTGCCCCAGATACTTGGCGGATAAGAAGGATGACAAAGTAAACAAAGGTATATTTGATATACATGTTATTGATGTGTACTTTACTAGTGTTTATAGAAACTGAGGGAGTCCTGGACTAAGGGGTCCTCGGGCGTCCGACCTGTTATCTATGGGCCGGACTGATGGGCTGTGGAGATATGAAGACCGAAGACTATACCTGTGTCCGGATAAGACTCTCCTTGGCGTGGAAGGCAAGCTTGGCGAACAACTATGAAGATTCCATCTTATGTAACCGACTCTATGTAACCCTAGACCCCCCGGTGTCTATATAAACCGAAGGGTGTAGTCCGGAAAGGATATACTCAATACCGTAGTCATACAGGCTAGACTTCTTGGGTTTAGCCATTACGATCTCGAGGTAGATCAACTCTTGTAATACTCATACTCATCAATATCAATCAAGCAGGACGTAGGGTATTACCTCCATAGAGAGGGCCCGAACCTGGGTAAACATCGTGTCCCCTGTCTCCTGTTACCATCAACCTTAGACGCAGAGTTCGGGACCCCCTACCCGAGATCCACCAGTTTTGACACTGACATTGGTGCTTTCATTGAGAGTTCCTCTATGCTGTTGTTGAAAGGTTTGATGGCCCCTTCAATCTTCAATAATGACGCTATTTTTAGAGAAACTTTCCTCCCCGGGCAGATCTTCGTGTTCGGCGGCTTCGCACTGCGGGCCAACTCGTTTGGCCATCTAGAGCAGATCAAAAGCTACGCCCCTGGCCATCAGGTCAGATTCGGGAGCTTGAACCACGTTGCGGACATTCGTGGAGACTTAATCTTCGCCGGATTCGATACCGCAGTAGCCGCTCCCGGTCACCCCGATGATCATCACCTAAATCTATCATCGGACCGCATCCAGGAGATCGCTCCTGTAACCGATCTGGCCCTAGAGTCGGAGCAGGCCGCGGCATCCAAAGACGGGAGAATTCACCCCACCATGGAGGCCGCAGATTCCACGGCGTTGGAGCCACACATGGACCTGGTCTCATGCCACCGGAACGCCGGACGCGTCTCCGGCCGTAGGTTCTGAACCGCGCGAGCCCGCGCACGTCGAGCTTGATCGTTATCGATCTTCAAATTCAGCGCCGTAGACATCTTCCAACACTCACCTTTTGGCGATGTGCTAAACTCATTAAAAAACCTATCCTTGGCGGAGGACTCTCAACCGAACTATATCCGGCTCGAACTAGGGGCTGACGATGGAGAATTTTACTTCCCACCCGCCACCCACTTTATAGCCACGATCAAGGATTTGACCGACGAACTTGATTATGACTCCGGGGACATCGATGGTATGGACGGCGATGCCGGAGAAAAGGAGACCCAGAACCTGCCATTCACCTGACGCTGGGTGGCCACTTCCTCGTATGAAGTATACATGGTGGATGCACCAAAGGAGCACAGCAGCGATGATAAGGAATACCCAGCTGAGGATAAACCTTCCGAAATACAGTCCAAGCACCGGCGTCAACGGCGTTGCTCTAAGTCACACCGCAGTAAATATAGAAACACCGACACAGGAGAAGATGGCACTCCGGAAGGTGCCGAAGACAACGAAGACCCCGTCGATAAAGCAAACGAACAAGATAAACGGGAAGATGAGTAGGTTAGCCCTGTTAAACAGGCCACGCACGAAGATTCGAAGGACGATAATTACCTCCCGCTCTCCGAAGATGAGGTGAGCCTCGGCGCCGAAGATTTCATCGTGCCCGAGGAACCTCTTCAGCAGGAGCGCTTCAAGCGCCAGCTAATAGCCACAACAAGGAGCCTGAAAAAGAAGCAGCAGCAGCTTCAAGCTGACCAAGATCTGCTCAATGATAAATGGAATGATGTCCTAGCAGCCAAAGAATACAGCCTCAAGTGCCCAACAAAAAGCTACCCAAAGCGCAAATTGCTACCTCAGTTCGACAAGAAGGCGCCGGAGTACATACCACCATCGCACAATACGGCCGACCGACCACCACATGGTTGGGACAAAACATCAACTCATGGCGAACACCAGCCCGCCCCGCCTCATCACTCAGGCAGAGGTAAATTAGCCCACGGCCATACATATGACCTCCGGCAGAACCTGAACAACAAAGCAGGACATACAAGATCAATCTACGGATCGCGAGGACGCATCTCGACACGTGACCACGGCCACCTATTCGGACGTGACAAGCCCAGTCATGTGGGGGTCGAACACCGCAGATGGACTCTATCAGAGCCGCGTCACGATACGGCCTGATATAAAGGCCCCGCACACCCTCATTGCTTCACTGATGAGGTCCTGGATCACGAATTCCCCGAAGGATTCAAGCCCGTGAACATAGAATCATACGATGGAACTACGGACCCCGCGGTATGGATCGAGGACTTCATTCTCCACATCCACATGGCCCGCGGAGATGACCTCCACACCATAAAATACCTCCCTCTAAAACTCAAAGGGCCAGCTCGGCATTGGCTAAACAGTCTGCCCGAAAATTCCATTGGCAGCTGGGAGGACTTGGAAGAGGCTTTCCTCGATAACTTCCAAGGTACATATGTTCGACCTCCGGACGCTGGTGACTTAAGCCATATAGTTCAACAGCCCGGAGAGTCCGCCGGGAAACTCCGGACAAGATTCTTAACTACAAAGAACCAAATTGTCCACTGTCTGGACGCCGAAGCTCTAGCAGCTTTTAAGCATAGCATCCGCGACGAATGGCTCGCTCGCCACCTCGGCCAAGAAAAGCCAAAATCCATGGCAGCCCTCACGGCACTCATGACCCTCTTTTGTGCGGGCGAGGACAGTTGGTTGGCCCATAGCAAAAACAATGCAAGCGACGCCGACACCCCTGAAGTTAAAAGCAACAAAGACAAGTCTTGACGCAATAGATACAAGCGCCGAAACAATGGTGACAACACCGAGGATACGGCGGTTAACGCCGGATTCAGTGGCTCTAAGTCCGGTCGGCGGAAGAAGCCGTTCCAAAAGAACAATTCGGGCCCATCCAGCTTGGACCGCATACTTGATCGTCCATGCCAGATTCACGGCACCCCCGACAAGCCTCCTAATCATACAAACAGGGAGTGTTGGGTTTTCAAACATGCCGGCAAATTAAACGCCGATAATAGGGAAAAGGGATCGCAAAGCGAGGACGATGACGAAGAGCCATGGCAACCGAACACAGGGGGACAGAAGAAATTTCCCCCTCAGGTCAAAACGTGAACATGATATATGCTACCCACATCCCCAAGAGGGAGCGCAAGCATGCGCTCAGGGACGTCTACGCGATAGAGCCAGTCGCCCCAAAATTCAATCCATGGTCATCATGCCCGATCACTTTTGATCGCCGGGATCACCCGACCAGTATCCGTCACGGAGGCTCAGCCGCACTGGTCTTAGACCCAATAATTGATGGGTTCCACCTAACTCGTGTCCTTATGGATGGCGGTAGCAGCCTCAATCTGCTCTATCAGGATACAGTGCGAAAAATGGGCATTAACCCGTCAAGGATCAAGCCTACAAAGACCACCTTTAAGGGAGTCATTCCAGGCGTAGAGGCCCTTTGTACGGGCTCAATCACACTAGAGGTTGTCTTCGGATCTCTGGACAACTTCCGAAGCGAGGAGTTAGTCTTCGATATTGTCCCATTCCGCAACGGCCATCATGCATTGCTCGGACGAACTGCGTTTGCTCGATTCAACGCAGTACCACACTATGCTTATCTCAAGCTTAAGATGCCTGGCCCACGCGGCGTCATAACAGTCAATGGCAATACGGAACGCTCTCTCCGTACAGAAGAGCACACATCTACCCTAGCAACAGAAGTACAAAGCGGCCTTCTCAAGCAGAACCTTCATTCGTCTGCCGAGCCCTCGGACACCCTTAAGAGGGTCCGAACTACTATGTAGCAGGAGAGCTCAGCTCGTTAGGAGCTCGACTAGCAATCCGGCCTCTGTCTTAGTCCCGATCAAGCAGTGCCATACGTGCCGCGCGTACATAACTATGCACTCAAAATTCCATGGGCATCGACGGAGGCATAGCTAGCTTGTGATCCACGGCATGGCTCAACCGACATCGGATACACACATACTTTCATTTTGCTTGTTTTCTTTCAGGTTTTAATCCTACAGGCCCCATCAAGGGGTCTGGTTATCGGTCCTCTTGAAGGATAAATACACCAAGATGGTGAGGAGCGCAGACATACGGGGACTTTTTAGGTGATTCTGTTAACGATAACTCTACCTGTTTTCCAGGACCCACATGCAGCTCTCCACTAGTTTTGGCATGTTAAATAGCCTGTTGCTTATTGCACTACTTGTATCAATGTGCCTTGATGTACTAATTACATTACAATGAAAACAGGTTTTTACCTTTACATCTTTTCTGTTTTCTTTCTCTCTTTTCTATTTCTCAGTTTCCCTGTGGATAACCCCATCAGGTAGCACCCGTACACTTTGGTACGTTTTTATGTTTTCCAGGGGCTTTATAGCACCCCACATTACAGTAACAAAAGTCCGAACACTTCTTATAAGTATAGTTCGGCACCTCGAATTTAGCATTATATGCATTGGCTCCGAATCGTGTCTTTGGTCAATAGTTGGGTTGCCCGGCTCCTGTGCTTGCTACCCTATGTTCCGCTACATCGGCTAGGGTAGTAAAGGGAGAACTACTGCGATTGTGCCCTGGTCTAAACCGGATGAGCACCTCAGTAGAGAAAGCCGAAAACCGACTGTCATGATGCAACGAGAGTCGGTCAGCTGTTCAGAGGTCTCAAATCGTTGGAGGTTTTTCCGCATTTCGCGAAGGCTGTACTTCCCGATCAGACGTTGACAACACTCTGGTTCATATACCAGGGGCTGCGCCTATGTTTTATTATAAAACTCCTATGGCTAAGTGAGGGCGTTCAAGCCGTATAGTCTGGTTGCCTGGTTCGTTGCGCTAAACAACTCCTTCAAGGACCATATAATTGGATCAAGATTGTTTAGATACCATCCCGAACACCTCCGTACTACCTACGTGAGGGCAGAAGCCGACGACTAGCCAACCCTCAGATTTCATACAACACGGCCGCACAGGAGGACACAATCAAAACATAAATTACATTACAAAGCAGATTTGTTGTCATAATAAAAGACAAAATACGAGTGTATTCACTCGAAAATAATGTCCCGCCTACACTGTGTGGCTACAATACGGGACCCCTCTAGGACATCCGCAAAATAGCGCTCGGGTGTACGGTGCTCCTTGCCCTTCGGCGGCCCCTTGGTCAGCTCAACGACGTCCATCTTCGCCCACCACATCTTGCAACGAGCAAAGGCCATCCGGGCACCTTCAATACAGGTCGACCGTTTTACGACCTCAAGTCGCGGGCAGGCACTAACAAGCCGCTTCACAAGCCCGAAGTAGCTGCTGGGTACCGGCGCAGCAGGCCATAGCCGGACTATCAGGTCCCTCATGGCCAGCTTGGCCGCCTTGTGTAGTTCGACCAACTATTTCAGCTGGTCGCTGAAGGATAATGGATGTTCTGGTCCAAGATATTGAGACCAGAACAGCTTCTCCGTCGAACTCCCTTCCTTGGCTCGATAGAATTCAGTAGCATCGGATACGCTGCATGGCAAATCCGTAAACGCTCCTGTAGAGCACCAAATTCAGGTAAGTAAAAGGAACGTTTCCTTCACAGACTTGCTTTGCATAATTAAAGCCTTACCCGCCGCAATCTTCTTAGCCACCTGGAGTTCCTGAAGGGCGCTCTAGGCCTCGGCTCGAGCCTCTTGTGCGCCCTGGTGGGCCTCCACAAGTTCGGATGCCTCCATCTTAGAATCACGCTCCAGGGACTCGTACTTCCTGACCACATCCTGAAGGTCTTGCTGAACCTTGCTGACCCGGGCCTCGTGCTTTTCGCGTACAACGTGTTCCTTGGCCACTTTGTCCTCGGCCTCGGCTAATGCCTTCTTGAGGGCCGCCACCTCGGTCGTAGCCCCTAGCATAGTCCATGACACTTTAGTTAGCACAAAGTATTCATCCTTCCTAACATACACGCATAGGTTACTGCATACCTTGGCTGTCCTCCAGCTGCTTCTTCACAAGGCCGAGCTCTTCCCCGACCCGCTCCAGGCTCTGCTTCAGTTCGGAGACCCTCACAGTATGAGCGGCAGCAGCCAACAGCGATGCCTGCTTATTTACATAGATATCATATGTTAGACTCCTGCGAAAATTGTTTTGATCCTCTGATCGGCTTTTCTTTCCAAACACCGAACAAAGCATCAGGGGCTACTGTCTATGTTGTGATATTCTTTCTACAATTATTATTACCTCAAAGACTGTTAAAAGGCTAGTGTAGGCTTCGGTCAGCCCGCTTTTGGCAGACTGAACCTTTTTGATCACCATACCCATAAGGACACGGTGTTCATCCACAATGGAAGCACCTTGCAGTGCTTCCAACAGATCATCCGGCGCCTCTGGTCGGACAGAGGTCACCAGCGGAACAGGCACACTCCCTCCTTTCGTGGAAGGCCGTTCGCCGGACTTCGGAGCCGTGCAGGTCTCCGGAATGATATCCAGCTGAGGGCCAAATGGAACTCGGCCCCCACCACTAGTCCCCATGGGGGCTTCTTCCCTCATGTGTCCGGCGGCCGTGGAGTCATCCTTGGATGCCGCCCTGACGATCTCCGGAGCCTCCCCTTGGTCAGGGAAGGCCCTTTGGGACACCACCTCGTCATCGCCTTTGGGCGAGGTAGAGTGAGCAGGTGGCGGCGACATGCTAGCCATCTCCTTCGAGTCTAGCGAGCCCTTTGTCGAGGATTGCGGAGAACTGTTGCGGGACGGACTGCAATAGCATAAATTAAACATATTAATATGGCAAAGGGGAAGGGCCATACATTTGGATGAGCATAGGGTCTTTGGTACTTACAAAGTGGCCCGAGGCTTGGTCCGGGGCATTCGTTCCGGACTGCTATCGACATCCCACGCGAAGTTATCCGCGAGGGAGCTCTTCCCCCTCTTGGGTGCCTTCGCCTCCAGGTTCGTGGAGGCCACCCTTTTCTTCCTTCCCCCCCTCAGAGGGGGAGTTGTTTTCTTCCTCCTCCTCATTGTCTTCTTCGACGATTGAAGGGTCTATCTCGTCTTCGGATGACAGGTCCAAAGTATCCTTTCGACGAAGGCCACTCCTGGTCCCCTTGGCCGCCTTCTTGGTCTTCTTCTCTGGCACCTCATAAGGCGCCGGGAACAACATCTTCGTCAGGAGTGGGGTCTCTTTGTCTTCGGGTAGCGAGGCTAGACAGTTAATCCGCCTCGCTATGTCGGTCCAGGCCTAAGGAAAAAATTGATAGGAGAGCTTAGACTTCTTTCTCACAATACGCTAGTAAAGATTATGCCTTGAGAGCGTGAAAGAACTTACCGAATTGGCTTGGCGCTTTGAGCTAAGCCCATGATCCTCGGTTGTAGGCGGTGGCGTATCACCGGCCTTGAAATGAACTTTCCAGATATCCTCGTGTGTTGTGCCGAAGAGCTCTAGCAGCATCTGGTGCTTGGCCGGATCGAATTTCCACAAATGGAAAGTCCAGCGTTGGCATGGGAGGATCCGGCAGATGAGCATAACCTGGATCACATCGACAAGCTTGATCTTCTTGGATATCATATTGTGCACACACGTCTGGAGCCCTGTCAGCTCGCCCAGAGGACCCCAGGTTAGGCCCTTCTCTTGCCAGGAGGTGAGCCGCATCGGAGCTCCGGATCAGAATTCGGGGCCGCCGTCCAGTTGGTGTCGCACGGCTCGGTGATGTAGATCCACCTCGATTGCCACCCCTTCACCGTTTCCATGAAAGAACCTTCGAGCCAGGTGACGTTGGGCATCTTACCCAACATAGCTCCTCCGCACTCTGCCTGTTGACCGCTCACCACCTTCGGCTTCACATTGAATTTAGCCGAAATGAGGTGGGATGTGGAGAAAGGCCTCACACACAACTATAAATGCCGAGATGTTGAGGATAAAGTTGGGGGATAGATCATGGAAATCTAGCCCATAATAAAACATCAGTCCGTTGACAAACAGGTGGAGAGGGAATCCCAGCCCACGGACAAAATGCATGGGGAACACCACTCTCTCATGAGGCTCGGGGGTGGGGACGATCTATCCCTTGGCCAGAAGTCGGTAAACGATCTCCTTGGCCAGGTATCCGGCCTCTCGGAGCTCCTCTATATCTTTCCTCTTAACGGAGGAGGCCATCCACTTGCCGCCGGCTCCAGATCCGGACATGGTTGGGTGTTTGTTTGAATGGGAACGAATGAGGACTTGGGCGTTGGGGCTCGAGAACGGAGAGGCAGGAGGAAAGCGTGGGAGAAGAAAGGGGAATCTTATCTCCTTATAAGGGCGGTGAATATCGAACGCCCCCCCATTCGCCTTAAAATTCGCCTGCTCCCAAGGGCTGTGTAAACGGCACGGTTGGGTTACCCACGCTCATATTGATGAGAATCTCGTAATAAGGGGACATGATCTCTGCTTTGATAAGACGTGCCAATGACAACCGCGTCTCGAAATGTGGGGCGAAAAACGATTCGAAATTATGACCGGACAGGCATGACGTCACATTACTAAAGTTGTCAGCAAATTGGACTCATGTGTTATTATATTCTCTCTGCAGTTGTGTGCGGTGTGTGTTACAGGTCCGGATACGTTCAATTCATCTGGAGACTATTCGGGAGTTCGGAAGGAGGAACCCGCCTTGCAATGCCGAAGACAGCACTACGTGCCAGATACCTTGTCATTGAAGCCATGTTCAGGAGCTACTGAGGGAGTCCTGGACTAAGGGGTCCTCGGGCGTCCGGCCTATTATCTATGGGCCGGACTGATGGGCTGTGGAGATATGAAGACCGAAGACTGTACCCGTGTCCAGATAAGACTCTCCTTGGCATGGAAGGCAAGCTTGGCGAACAACTATGAAGATTCCATCTTATGTAACCGACTCTATGTAACCCTAGATCCCCCTGGTGTCTATATAAATCGGAGGGTGTAGTCTGGAAAGGATATACTCAATACCGTAGTCATGCATGCTAGACTTCTAGGTTTTAGCCATTACGATCTCGAGGTAGATCAACTCTTGTAATACTCATACTCATCAATATCAATCAAGCAGGACGTAGGGTATTACCTCCATAGAGAGGGCCCGAACCTGGGTAAACATCGTGTCCCCTGTCTCCTGTTACCATCAACCTTAGACGCATAGTTCGGGACCCCCTACCCGAGATCCGCCAGTTTTGACACTGACAACAACCCCTCGGTATTTGATGCTAGTTCAGTTGCTAAGATTAGTAACTCAAAACTGGAGTTGAAAAATAAACAGAGACTAGTTAAAAGCGAGGTGACGATGTGTGTTGTAAATGATTCCAAGGTTGATATGATCACCATCGCACACTCCCTCGAACTTCGGGATTACTTTTGCACCTAAATAAATGTTATTTGGTGTTTGCGTTGAGCATGAATATGATTAGATCATGTTTATTGCAATATGCTTATTCGTTTAAGTTAGAGAATAATTGTTGTTCTGTTTACATGAATAAAACCTTCTATGGTCATACACCCAATGTGAATAGTTTATTGAATCTCGCCCGTAGTGATACACATATTCATAATATTGATGCCAAAAGATGCAAAGTTGATAATGATAGTGCAACATATTTGTGGCACTGCTATTTAGGTCATATTGGTGTAAAGCGCGTGAAGAAACTCCATGAAGATGGACTTTTGGAATCACTTGATTATGAATCATTTGATTGCGAACCATGCCTCATGGGCAAGATGACTAAAACTCTGTTTTCCGGAACAATGGAGTGAGCTAATTATTTATTGGAAATAATACACAGCGATGTATGTGGTTCGATGACTGTTGCAGATGATTTCAGTAGGTATATCCACTTAATGAAACACAAGGCTGAAACATTTGAAAAGTTGAAAGAATTTCAGAGTGAAGTGGAGAATCATCGTAACAAGAAATAAAGTTTCTATGATCTAATCGCGGAGATGAATATTTGAGTTATGAATTTGGCCTTCATTTAAAATAATGTGGAATTGTTTCACAATTCACGCCACCTGGAACACCAGAGCGTAATGGTGTGTCCGAACATCGTAACCGTACTTTATTAGATATGGTGCGTTCTATGATGTCTCTTACCGATTTACCACTATAGTTTTGGGGTTATGCATTAGAGACAATTGCATTCCCATTAAATAGGGCAACATCTAAATCCGTTGAGACGACACCGTATGAACTTGTTGGGGAACGTAGCATGCAATTTCAAAAATTTCCTACACTCACGCAAGATCTATCTAGGAGATGCATAGCAACGAGAGGGGGAGAGTGTGTCCACGTACCCTTGTAGACCGAAAGCAGAAGCGTTTGACAACGCGGTTGATGTAGTCAAACTTATTGTTCCGACCGATCAAGCATCGAACGTATGGCACCTCCGAGTTCTGCACATGTTCAGCTTGATGACGTACCTCAAACTCTTGATCCAGCAAAGTGTTGAGGGAGAGTTCCGTCAACACGACGACGTGGTGACGGTGATGGTGAAGTGATCCGCGCAGGGCTTCGCCTAAGCACTACGTGAATATGACCGGAGGCGTAAACTGTGGAGGGGGGCGCCACACACGGCTATCAATGTTTGTTGTGTGTTCTAGCTGTGTCACCCCACATATATATAGGTTGGAGGGTAGGATAGGCAGCCAAGGGGGCGCCCCAAGTTGGAGGAATCCTACTTGGGGTCCTCCCAATTCGGCCTCCCCCCTTTCCTATTCCTATTCGAAGTCAAAAGGGAAGAAGGGGAAGGAGGAATCCTATTCCCTTTTTCCTTTCCTTCTCGAATTTGGCCAGCCCATATGGGGGGGGGCACCAGCCCCTTAGTGGCTGGTGTGTTTCCCCTCTTGGCCCATTAGGCCCATATATAGCTTCCCGGGGGTTGCCTGGAACCCCTTCCGGTGACCCAGTATGTACCCGGTACCCCCAGTCCAAATACTATCGTCCTATATATGAATCTTTACCTCTGAACCATTTCGAGACTCCTCGTCATGTCCGTGATCTCATCTGCGACTCCAAACAACATTCGTTCACCAAATCACATAACTCATATAATACAAAAATCATCATCAAACATTAAGCGTGCGGACTCTACGGGTTCGAGAACTATGTAGACATGACCAAGACACCTCTCCTGTCAATAACCAATAGCGCAACCTGGATGCTCATATTGGTCCATACATATTCTATGAAGATCTTTATCGGTCAAACCGTAATGACAACATATGCTATTCCCTTTGTCATCGGTATGTTACTTGCCCGAGATTCGATCATCGGTATCTTCATACCTAGTTCAATCTCATTACTGGCAAGTCTCTTTACTCGTTCCGTAATGCATCATCCCACAACTAACTCATTAGTTACATTGCCTGCAAGGCTTATCATGATGTGCATTACCAAGAGGGCCCAGAGATACCTCTCCGATACTCGGAGTGACAAATCCTAATCTCGATCTATGCCAACCCAACAAACACCTTCAGAGATACCAGTAGAGCATCTTTATAATCACCCAGTTACGTTGTGACGTTTGATACCACACAAGGTATTCCTCTGGTATCCGGGAGTTGCATAATCTCATAGTCAAAGGAATATGTATAAGTCATGAAGAAAGCAATAACAATAAAACTGAACGATCATATTGCTAAGCTAACGGATGGGTCTTGTCCATCACATCATTCTCCTAATGATGTGATCCTGTTTATCAAATGACAACACATGTCTATGGTTAGGAAACTTAACCATCTTTGATTAACGAGCTAGTCTAGTAGAGGCTTACTAGGGAAACGGTGTTTTGTCTATGTATCCACACATGTATCAAGTTTCCGGTTAATACAATTCTAGCATGAATAATAAACATATATCATGATATAAGGAAATATAAAATAATAACTTTACTATTTCCTCTAGGGCATATTTCCTTCAGTCTCCCACTTGCACTAGAGCCAATAATCTAGTTCACATCGCCATGTGATTTAACACCAATAGTTCACATCTTTATGTGATAACACCCATAGTTCACATCGCCATGTGACCAACACCCAAAGGGTTTACTAGAGTCAATAATCTAGTTCACATCGCTATGTGATTAACACCCAAAGAGCACTAATGCGTGATCATGTTTTGCTTGTGAGAGAAATTTAGTCAACGGGTCTGCCACATTCAGATTCGTATGTATTTTGCAAATTTCTATGTCTACAATGCTCTGCATGGAGCTACTCTAGCTAATTACTCCCACTTTCAATATGTATCCAGATCAAGACTCAGAGTCATTGATAACCCACAAGTATAGGGGATCGCAATAGTTTTCGAGGGTAGATTATTCAACCCAAATTTATAGATTCGACACAAGGGGAGCCAAAGAATATTTGAAGGTATTAGCAGATGAGTTGTCAGTTCAACCACACCAGGAGATTAATTATCTACATCAAAGTGATCAGTAGCAAAGTAGTATGATAGTTTTGATAATAGTAGCAACAGTAACAGTAATAGTGATAGCGGTAATTTTGTAGCAAGTGTAACAGTGACAATAGCAGTAGTAACTTAGCAAGAACAATATAGGATAAATTCATAGGCATTGGATCGGTGACTTGTTGGATGATATTCATCATGAGACAGTTATAACCTAGGGCGATATGGCACTAGCTCCAGTTCATCAATAAAATGTAGGCATGTCTTCCATAAATAGTCATAAGGGATATTAAGGCCTCCTTTTAATAGAGAATCGGAACAAAGCATTAGCACACAGTGAATACATAAACTCCTCAAACTACCGTCATCACCGGGAGTGGTCCCGACTATTGTCACTTCGGGTTGCCGGATCATAACACGTAGTAGGTGACTATAACTTTTAAGATCGGATCTAGAACATGGATACAATAGTGATAACATAAATGGTTCAGATCTGAAATCATGGCACCTGGGCCCAAAGTGACAAGCATTAAACATGGCAAAGTCATAGCAACATCAATCTTAGAACATAGTGGATACTAGGGATCAAGCCCTAACAAAACTAACTCGATTACATGATGAATCTCATCCAACTCCTCACCGACCAGTGAGCCTACGAAGGAATTGCTCACTTTCGGTGGGGAGCATCATGGAATTGGTGATGGAGAAGGGTTGGTGATGACAAAGAACGAAGATCCCCTCTCCAGATCCCCAAACGGACTCCAGATCTGGCCTCCCGATGAAGAACAGGAGGTGACGGCGCTCTGTCTCATGGATCGCGATAATTCTTTTCTCCCTGTTTTTTTTCTGGAAAAATAGGATTTTATAGCGTTGGTTTCAGGGCCTGCAGGGCCACCAGGTGGGGACAACCCAACAGGGCATGCCGGGAGAGGGGGTCACTGATAACCCACAAGTATAGGGGATCGCAACAGTTTTCGAGGGTGGAGTATTCAACCCAAATTTATAGGTTCGACACAAGGGGATCCAAACAATATTTGAAGGTATTAGCAGCTGAGTTGTCAATTCAATCACACCTAGAGATTAATTATCTATAGAAAAGTGATCAGTAGCAAAGTAGTTTGATAGTTTTGATAGTAGTGACAACAGCAATAATAACAGTAACAGTGATAGCAGTAATTTTGTAGCAAGTGTAACAGTGATGATAGTGCTACCTCTTGAGCACTGCGTTGGTTTTCTCTTGAAGAGGAAAGGGTGATGCAGCAAAGTAGCGTAAGTATTTCCCTCAGTTTTTGAGAACCAAGGTATCAATCCAGTAGGAGACTACACGCAAGTCCCTCATACCTACAGAAACAAATAAGAACCTCGCAACCAACGCGATAAAGGGGTTGTCAATCCCTTCACAGTCACTTACGAGAGTGAGATCTGATAGAGATAATAATAATAAGATAAATATTTTTGGTATTTTTATGATATAGATTGAAAGTAAAGATTACAAAATAAAATAGATTCGAAACTTATATGATAAAAGATAGACCCGGGGGCCATAGGTTTCACTAGTGGCTTCTCTCAAGATAGCATAAGTATTACGGTGGGTGAACGAATTACTGTCGAGCAATTGATAGAATAGTGAATAATTATGAGAATATCTAGGCATGATCATGTATATAGGCATCACGTCCGCGACAAGTAGACCGAAGCGATTATGCATCTACTACTATTACTCCACACATCGACCGCTATCCAGCATGCATCTAGAGTATTAAGTTCATAAGAACAGAGTAATGCATTAGGCAAGATGACATGATGTAGAGGGATAAAGTCAAGCAATATGATATAAACCCCATCTTTTTATCCTCGATGGCAACAATAAAATACATGCCTTGCTGCCCCTGCTGTCACTAGGAAAGGACACCGCAAGATTGAACCCAAAGCTAAGCACTTCTCCCATTGTAAGAAAGATCAATCTAGTAGCAGAAACAAAACTGATAATTCGACGAGACTTGCAAAGATAACCAATCATACATAAAATATTTCAGAGAAGAATCAAATATTGTTCATAGATAAACTTGATCATAAACCCACAATTCATCGGATCTCGACAAACACACCGCAAAAAGAGTTACATCAAATAGATCTCCAAGAAGATCGAGGAGAACATTGTATTGAGATCCAAAGAGAGAGAAGAAGCCATCTAGCTAATAACTATATATGGACCCGAAGGTCTGAGGTAAACTACTCACACATCATCGGAGAGGCTATGGTGTTGAGGTAGAAGCCCTCCGTGATCGATGCCCCCTCCGGCGGAGCTCTGGAAAAGGCCCCAAGATGGGATCTCTTGGATATAGAAGGTTGCGGTGGTGGAAATAGGGTTTCGTGGTGCTCCTAGATGTTTTCGGGGTATGTGGACATATATAGGAGGAAGAAGTAGGTCGGTGGAGCCACGAGAGGCCGACAAGGATGGAGGGCGCGCCCCCTGCCACGTGGCCTCCTCGTAGGTTGGTTGACGTCCACTCCAAGTCCCCTGGATCATGCTTGTTCCAAAAATAATTCTCCCGAAGGTTTCATTCCGTTTGGATTCTGTTTGATATTCCTTTTCTACGAAACACTGAAATAGGCAAGAAAACAACAATTTGCACTGGGCCTTGGGTTAGTAGGTTAGTCCCAAAAATAATATAAAAGTGTATAAATAAGCCCATTAACATCCAAAACAGATAATATAATAGCATGGAACAATAAAAAATTATAGATACGTTGGAGACGTATCAAGCATCCCCAAGCTTAATTCCTGCTCGTCCTCGAGTAGGTAAATGATAAAAGTAGAATTTTTGATGTGGAATGCTACCTAGCATAATTCTCAATGTAATTTCTTTATTGTGGCATGAATGTTCAGATCCGAAATATTCAAGACAAAAGTTTAATATTGACATAAAAATAATAATACTTCAAGCATACTAACAAAGCAATCATGTCTTCTCAAAATAACATGGCCAAGGAAAGTTATCCCTACAAAATCATATAGTCTGGCTATGCTCTATCTTCATCACACAAAGTATTTAATCATGCACGACCCCGATGACAAGCCAAGCAATTGTTTCATACTTTTGATGTACTCAAACTTTTTCAATCTTCACGCAATATAAGAGCGTGAGCCATGGACATAGCACTATATGTGTGTTATAGAGTGGTGGTTGTGGAGAAGACAAAAAAGGAGAAGATAGTCTCACATCAACTAGGCGTATCAACGGGCTATGGAAATGCCCATCAATAGATATCAATGTGAGTGAGTAGGGATTGCCATGCAACGGATGCACTAGAGCTATAAGTGTATGAAAGCTCAAAAAGAAACTAAGTGGGTGTGCATCCAACTCACTTGCTCATGAAGACCTAGGGCATTTTGAGGAAGCCCATCATTGGAATATACAAGCCAAGTTCTATAATGTAAAATTCCCACTAGTATATGAAAGTGACAATATAGGAGACTCTCTATCATGAAAATCATGGTGCTACTTTGAAGCACAAGTGTGGTAAAAGGATAGTAACATTGTCCCTGCTCTCTTTTTCTCTCATTTTTTTATTTTTCTCTTTTTTTATTTGGGCCTTCTTCTTTTTTATGGCCTCTTTTTTCTTCTTTTTTTCGTCCGGAGTCTCATCCCGACTTGTGGGGGAATCATAGTCTCCATCATCCTTTCCTCACTTGGGACAATGCTCTAAAATGATGATCATCACACTTTTATTTACTTACAACTCAAAGATTACAACTCAATACTTAGAACAAAATATGACTCTATGTGAATGCCTCCGGCAGTGTACCGGGACATGCAATGAATCAAGAGTGACATGTATGAAAGAATTATGAATGGTGGCTTTGCCACAAATACGATGTCAACTACATGATCATGCAAAGCAATATGACAATGATGAAGTGTGTCATAATAACGGAACGGTGGAAATTTGCATGGCAATATATCTCGGAATGGCTATGGAAATGCCATAATAGGTAGATATGGTGGCTGTTTTGAGGAAGGTGTGTGGTGGGTTTATGGTACCGGCGAAAGTTGTGCGGTACTAGAGAGGCTAGCAATGATGGAAGGGTGAGAGTGCGTATAATCCATGGACTCAACATTAGTCATAAAGAACTAACATACTTATTGCAAAAAATTATTAGTTATCGAAACAAAGTACTACACGCATGCTCCTAGGGGGATAGATTGGTAGAAAAAGACCATCGCTCGTCCCCGACCGCCACTCATAAGGAAGACAATCAATAAATAAATCATGCTCCGACTTCATCACATAACGGTTCACCATACGTGCATGCTACGGGAATCACAAACTTTGGAACACGTATTTCTCAAATTCACAACTACTCGACTAGCATGACTCTAATATCACCGTCTTCATATCTCAAAACAATCATCAAGTATCAAACTTCTCATAGTATTCAATGCACTTTTTTTGATAGTTTTTAATACCCATCTTGGATGCCTATCATATTAGGACTAATTTTATAACCAAAGAAAATTGCCATGCTGTTCTAAAGGACTCTCAAAATAATATAAGTGAAGCATGAGAGATCAATAATTTCTATAAAATAAAACCACCACCGTGCTCTAAAAGATATAAGTGAAGTACTAGAGAAAAATTATTTAGCTCAAAAGATATAAGTGAAGCACATAGAGTATTCTAACAAATTCCCATTCATGTGTGTCTCTCCCAAAAGGTGTGTACAACAAGGATGATTGTGTTAAACTAAAAAGCAAAGAATCAAATCATACAAGAGGCTCCAAGCAAAACACATATCATGTGGTGAATAAAAATATAGCCTCAAGTAAAGTTACCGATAGAAGAAGACGAAAGAGGGGATGCCTTCCAGGGCATCCCCAAGCTTAGGCTTTTGGTTGTCCTTGAATTTAACTTGGGATTCCTTGGGAATCCCCAAGCTTAGGCTCTTGACACTCCTTATTCCATAATCCATCAAATCTGTACCCAAAACTTGAAAACTTCACAACACAAAACTTAAACAGAAAATCTCATGAGCTACGTTAGTATAAGAAAACAAACCACCACTTGAGGTACTGTAATTAACTCATTCTTTATTTTTATTGGTGTTAAACCTACTGTATTCCAACTTCTCTATGGTTCATAACCTCCGATACTAGCCATAGATTCATCAAAATAAGCAAACAACACACGAAAAACAGAATCTGTCAAAAACAGAACAGTCTGTAGTAATCTGAAGGTTTCGAATACTTATGTAACCCCAAAAATTCTAAAATAAATTGCTGGACGTGAGGAATTTATCTATTAACCATCTTCAAAAAAAATCTACCTAATCACACTCTCCAGTAAAAAATGGCAGCAAATCTCGTGAGCGCTAAAGTTTCTGTTTTTTACAGCAAGATTACTAAAACTTCCCCCAAGTCTTCCCAAAGGTTCTACTTGGCACAAACACTAATTAAAAGCATAAAACCACATCTAACCAGAGTCCAGATGAATTATTTATTACTAAACAGAACCAAAAAGCAAGGAACAAAAATAAAATTTGGTTGCCTCCCAACAAGCGCTATGGTTTAACGCCCTTAGCTAGGCATAAATGCAAGAATAGATCTAGGTATTATCATCTTTGGTATGCAATCCATAAGTGGCTCTCATAATAGATTCATAAGGTAATTTAATTTTATTTCTATTAAAGTGTTCCATGCATTTCCTTAACGGAAATTGGAATCTAATATTTCCTTCTTTCATATCAATAAGGAAAGGTCTACCAAGAATAATCGGGCATGTAGGATTGCAATCAATATCAAGAACAATGAAATCTACGGGCACATAATTCCTATTTGCAACAATAAGAACATCATTAATCCTTCCCATAGGTTTCTTAATAGTGGAATCCTCAAGATGCAAATTTAAAGAACAATCATCAAATTCACGGAAACCTAACACATCACACAAAGTTTTTGGAATCATGGAAACGCTAGCACCCAAATCACATAAAGCATAGCATTCATGATCTTTAATTTTATTTTTAATAGTGGGTTCCCACTCATCACAAAGTTTTCTTGGGATAGAAACTTCCAATTCAAGCTTTTCTTCATCAGATTGCATTAAAGCATCAACGATATGTTTGGTAAAAGCTTTATTTTGACTATAAGCATGCGGAGAATTTAGCACGGATCGCAACAAGGAAATACAGTCTATCAAAGAGAAATTATCATAATTAAATTCCTTGAAATCCAAAATAGTGGGTTCATTACTATGTAAAGTTTTGACCTCTTCAATCCCACTTTTATCAATTTTTGCATCAAGATCTAAAAACTCCAAATCATTGGGACGCCTTTTAACTATAGTTGACTCATCTCCAGTCCCATAATTATAAATATTCATATTGCAAAACAAAGATTTAATAGGGGACACATCAATTACTTTTATCTCTTGATCCTTATTATCATCAAAACTAGAAGAACACGCTTTTACAAAGCAATCTTTTTTAGCACGCATCCTAGCGGTTCTTTCTTTGCACTCATCAACGGAAATTCTCATAGCTTTGAGAGACTCATTGATATCATGCTTCGGTGGAATAGATCTAAGTTTCAAAGAATCAACATCAAGAGAAATTCTATCCATGTTCCTAGCCAACTCATCAATCTTAGACAATTTTTCTTCAATGAAAGCACTGAAACAATTTATTTATGATTTCGCAAAAGAATTTCAATGCTTTGCTTGAAGAAAAATTGCCTAAGATTGATGAGTTGGCTAGGAACATGGATAGAATTTCTCTTGATGTTGATTCTTTGAAACTTAGATCTATTCCACCTAAGCATGATATTAATGAGTCTCTCAAATCTCTGAGAATTTCCATTGACGAGTGCAAAGAAAGAACCGCTAGGATGCATGCTAAAAAATATTGCATTATAAAAGCATGTTCTTCTAGTTTTCACGACAATAAGGATGAAGATCTAAAAGTGATTGATGTATATCCTATTAAATCTTTGTTTTGCAATATGAATCTTGATAATGATGGGACTGGAGATGAGTCAACTTTAGCTAAAAGGCGTCCCAATGATTCGGAGTTTTTAGATCTTGATGCAAAAATTGGTAAAAGTGGGATTGAAGAGGTCAAAACTTTACATAGCAATGAACCCACAATTTGGATTTCAAGGAATCTAATTGTGATAATTGCTCTTTGGTAGATTGTATTTTCTTGTTGCAATCTGTTGGTGTCAAAACCGGCGGATCTCGGGTAGGGGGTCCCGAACTATGCGTCTAAGGCGGATGGTAACAAGAGGCAGGGGACACGATGTTTTACCCAGGTTCGGGCCCTCTTGATGGAGGTAAAACCCTACGTCCTGCTTGATTATTCTTGATAATATGAGTAGTACAAGAGTTGATCTACCACGAGATCGGAGAGGCTAAACCCTAGAAGCTAGCCTATGGTATGATTGTCTATTGTCCTATGGACTAAAACCCTCCGGTTTATATAGACACCGAAGGGGGCTAGGGTTACACAGGGTCGTCTACAAAGGAGGATATATACATATCCGTATTGCCTAGCTTGCCTTCCACGCCAAGTAGAGTCCCATCCGGACATGGGACGGAGTCTTCAATCTTGTGTCTTCATAGTCCAACAGTCCGGCCAAAGCATATAGTCTGGCTGTCCGGAGACCCCCTAATCCAGGACTCCCTCAGTAGCCCCTGAACCAGGCTTCAATGACGATGAGTCCGGCGCGCAGTGTTGTCTTCGGCATTACAAGGCGGGTTCCTCCTCCGAATACACCACAGAGAGTTTGAATACAAGGATAGTGTCCGACCCTGCAAAATAAGTTCCACATACCACCGTAGAGAGAATAATATTTCCACAAATCTAATCTGCTGACGTGTTTTGGCAGCATGACATCATGCTATGGCCCGGTAATTATTCAAAGCATTTTTCTTTAACCAGCCCCGCACATAACGCGAGGCGGTTTCTTGACACGTCTTGTCAAAGCAGAGATCGTGTTCCCCTTGTTACAGGATTCTCGTCAATACGGATGTGGGTAACCCAACCGCGCCATTAATTACGATGCTTGGGGGACAAGCGAGTTTTACCAGGCTAGTGGGGGCGCATAGTTTAGTCCGCCCTTATAAAGGGATAAGATCTCACCTTTTTTCTTCCCACGCCTTCTTCCTCCTTGCTCATCCATTCTCGCGCACTCGAGCTCCAAAGCCCAAGTCCGCATCCTTCTCCTCAACCCTCTCCAAACATGTCCGGAGCGGGAGGCAACTGGATGGCCTCCTCCGTCACGGAGGGACACATCAAAAAGCTACGTGGAACCGGATACTTAGCCGCGGATATCGCGCACCGCCTGCCAGCCGCGGGGTAGGTCATCCCTACCCCAGAACCTCACGAAAGGGTGGTCTTCCTCCCCCACTTCGTCCGCGGACTAGGGTTTCGCCTCAATCCATTTGTCCGCGGCCTCGTGCTCTATTATGGGATGGACTTTCATGATCTGGCCCCGAACTTCATCCTCAACATCTTGGCGTTCATCGTCGTGTGCGAGGCCTTCCTCCGCATCCGGCCCCACTTCGGCCTGTGGATGAAGACCTTCAATATCAAGCCGAAGGTGGTGGGCGGCCAACAAGCGGAATGCAGCGGAGCCATGGTGGGCAAGATGCCCAACGTTATATGGCTCGAGGGCTCCTTCGTGGAGACCATAAAGGGGTGGCAATCGGGGTGGTTCTACATCACCGAGCCGCGCGACACCAACTGGGTGGCGGCCCCCGAGTTTCGATCCGGAATCCCCACGCGGCTCACTTCCTGGAAGGAGAAGGGCCTGTCCTGGGGTTCATCGGTGGAGCTGGACGGACTCCAGAAGTGTATCCGGAACATGACAAGCAAGAAACTTAAGCTTGTCAACATAGTCCAGGTCATGCTCTTCCACTGGATCCTCCCGTGTCAACAATGGGACTTCAACTTATGGGAGTTCGACCCGGCCCAGCTCCAGACTCTCAGCGAGCTCTTCGACACGACGCATAAAGACGTCTGGAGGGTGCTATTCAAGGGCACCGAGGTCCCTCCTTCTCTTACCGAGGACCGTGGGCTAAGCACGAAGCGCCATGCGAATTCGGTAAGTTCTGTACATCTGGCAGGGTATTTATTTCCCATAGCTTAACCATGTGCGGGGTCTGAGCTCCCATGCCTTTGACAGGACTAGGTGAAGACATCGGAGCAGATCAACTGTCCGGCCCCTCTGCCCGAAGACCCTGCGGACGCTCTCCTGACGGAGATGCAGACTCCGGCTCCTTATGAGGTGCCGGACAAGACCAAGAAGAAGGCCAAGGGAACCCGAAATAGTTCCCAGCGCCAAGTGGTATCGGACTCATCGTCCGACAACACCGAGACACCCTCCTCCCATGAAAACGAGGAGAAGGATGATGAAGATTCCCCCCCCCCCAGCCGAGGGAGACAAGGAAAGGAAAGCCGCCCCAACCGGGGAGGCCGAAGGGTCCAAGAAGGGAAGGACTCTCCTTCCGGACTGCTCCACCACCGCCGCTGAGGGCGAAGACGAGTGGCTGCTCAGGGCCAAGCCCCTGGCGAAGTTGTAAGTATTCGAATACCAGAGTAACTCATAGGATACCTTTGTCGCACTACTTCTCCTAACATCGAATATGATTATGCAGTCCGCCCCAAGCCCGTATCGATGTATCATCGTCGAACGGTTCCTTAGACTCGTTGGACATGAATAGTGATACACTTCCAACCGCCTCCTCCCCTTGCCCTATGGACAATGCCGAGGTATTGTCTCAAGGGGCACCGAGCCGGGGGGAGATGGTCCCGGAGGCGCCTCAAGGCGACCTCCCGGACTCCAGGAGCAAAGGGAGCAAGGCTCCCGGGGGCTCCAAGTTCGGCTCTCAGCCGAACACCGCGCCGGAACCTCCAATGGTTCTGGACTCGAGCAGGCGGCCCTCTTCCAAGAGGGGCAAGCCGCCTGTGCCGGTGACCTCTGTCCATCCAGAGGCACCAGACAACCTGCTGGGAGCACTTCACGGCGCTTCCATCGATGAAGAGCACCACAATATTATGAGTGCGGTGATCAAGAAGGTTCAGTCCGCCAAGAGCGGACTGACTGAACTTGTGCCAGCCTTCTAACATGCTTTGAGGTAAGTATTTAGAATATGGGAAAATATTACCGCATAGACAGTAGCCCCTGCTGCTCTGTTTGGTGTTCACAAAGAAAAGCCGAATAGAGGATCAAATAATATCCGCAGGAGTCTAAAATAAGTATGTCTGTATGCGTATGCAGGCTTTGCTGCTGACCTCTACCGCACTGACTGCGGAGGTCGCCGCACTGAAGCAGGACCTCGAGGGGTCCGAGAAAGAGCTCGGCCTTGCCAAGAGGCAGCTCGAGGAGAACAAAGGTAAGTAATACCTTGTCTATATATAAAATAGAATGTGGTTGCGAAATGACAGGATCATCATGAATGTGCCAGGGGCCACGACAGAAGTGGAGACCCTGAAGCAAGCGCTGTCCGAGGCCGAAAACAAAGCGGCCAAGGAGCACACCGAGCGCGAAAGGCAAGAGGCATGGGTGGGCGAGGTGCAGCAAGAGCTCCGGGCTCTCGTGAAGAAGCACGGGGCTTTGGAGCTTGACTCGAAGACACGAGAGTCCGAGCTTGCCGCGGCCCTCGAGAGCGCAAAGAATGCCAAGGCTGAAGCCCAAAAGGCCCTCCAGGAGATTGAGGCGATGAGGAAGATAGCGGCGGGTAAGGCATTCAATATGCAAAGCAAGCATGTAAAAGTAAATTACTTGTTACTTACCCGAGTCCGGAGCTCTCCAGGAGCATTCGCAGATTTTCCCCGCAGCATGTCGGATGCCGCGAGATATTAGCAGGCCGAGGAGGGAAGCTCGACGGAGAAGTTGTTCTGGTCTCAGTATACTAGGACCGAACACCCGATGCCTATGAGCGACCAGCGGAAGCAATTGGTGGAGCTACACAAGGCGGCTGAACAGGCCATGAAGGGCTTTATAGTCCGGATGTGGCCTGGCGACTCCCTTCCCAACAGCTATTTCGGCCTGGTGAGGTGGCTTGTGGATGCCTGCCCACGGCTGGAAGTCATCAAGCGGTCCGTCTGTATCGAAGGTGCCCGCCGGGCTTTTGCTCATGCAAAGGTGCACTGGGCCAAGATGAACGCTGAGAAGCTAGTGAAGGAGGGGCCGCCGCAGGGCAAGGAGCATCGCCACCCCGAGATGTATTATGAGGGTGTCCTGAAGGGTTCCCGTCTTGTAGCGGACGAGTGTGTGAAAGATGTAATATTTGAATGAACTTGCTCATGTGATCCTGTATTATGAAAACTTGTTCATATGCGCTATGCAACGCTTGTTTGAATTTAAAATATTACCTTCTGTTCGGCTGCTTATCAAATCTGAGAGATGGCTAGTCGTCGGCTTCTGCCCGCATGCCACGAGTGCTGGGGTGTTTGGGATAAACCTGAGCACTCTTTTTCCCATTTTTGTGTCCTTCGAGGGAGGTGCTCAGCACAACGAACAAGGCAATCAGACTATAATGCTTTATCACTCTCACTTAGCCATAGAATTCTATAATTTTAAATTTTGGCGAAGCCCCTAGTATTCGGAAGGCCGAATTCGGGGCGCTATACACGCCTTTAAGCCGGACAAAGCCGACTCCTCGCTCTAAGCGGCATAAGTCTTTAGGGACTCGAAACCTCTCAAACAGCGACCAGCTCTCGCCTTATCATGACAGTCAGTTTTAGCTTTCTCTACTGAGGTGCTTAGCCCGGCTGAACCGGGGCACAATCGTAGTAGTTCTCCCAGTGCTACCTTAGCCGATATAGCGGAACGTAAGGTACCAAAACATGGGAGCTGGGCAAACCCAACTATTGACCCAAGACATGATTCGGAGCTGATGCATATAATGCTATAAGTTCGGGGTGCCGCACTGTCGAAAGTGTTCGTACTTCTCACGCCGTATTATGGGGTATGCTTAAGCCCCTAGCGTACTGGCCGTACCAGAGTGTACGGGTGCTGGATGTCATGAATGAACATATATATATATATATATATAAGAGGAATAGAGAATGCGATAATAGTCCAGTGCTATGCATTGTTTATTCAAAAAAATGCGTTAAAGCAGAATGATACAAGTAGTGCGATAAGCAGAAAGTAGGACTATTTGACATGTACCCTCCAAGGGCAAGCTGAGGAATAGTATTTAAAGCAAGTATTTCACTCATTATCGGAATCCACCTGGGAGCTCAGTGGTGTGACGTAGCTTTCTGCCTCCTTGGTTGTTGCATCATGTGTCCGGCAATCATACTGCCGGACAGGGTTTCCAGAGATTAAAGTCTTGAAAGAGAGAAAAATAACAAAGTGGGAAGCCCTAGTGCGGTTGAGCCGCGTCTTGGGGCGTGCCGTAGTCGTGCCCCCCTCCCCACCTCTGCCCATGGTATTTTCAATGCATAGTTGTGTACGCGTGGCACGGATTTCGCCGTTTGGCTGGGGCTGGGGCGGGGCCGCATTGCTATGCGAGCTCGGAACGTGCCAGGCGGTCTTGTTGCCGATTACTCCAGGCACGCTTGAAGGTGTCCGGGTCTTTAATCGCCGAACTGGTGGATTGCCTTAAGAGGTTGCTTTGCGCTTCTGCTGCGAGGGCCGCAGTGTGCTCCTCCGTACGGAGAGAGCGCTCTGTGTTTCCATTAATTTTGATGACCCCCCGAGGTCCTGGCATCTTGAGCTTGAGATATGCATAATGCGGTACCGCATTGAATCTCGCAAATGCGGTTCGCCCGAGCAGTGCATGATAGCCACTGCGGAACGGGACTATATCGAAGATTAACTCCTCGCTTCGGAAGTTATCCGGGGATCCGAAGACCACTTCCAGTGTGACTGAGCCTGTGCAATGGGCCTCTACACCTGGTGTGACGCCTTTGAAGGTCGTTTTTGTGGGTTTGATCCTTGAGGGGTCTATACCCATTTTGCGCACTGTGTCCTGATAAAGCAGGTTCAGGCTGCTGCCGCCATCCATAAGGACTCGAGTGAGGTGAAATCCGTCAATGATTGGGTCTAGGACCAGTGCGGCGAGTCCGCCATGACGGATACTAGTGGGGTGGTCCGTAGGATCGAAGGTGATCGTACAAGAGGACCATGGGTTGAACTTTGGGGCGACTGGCTCCAACGCATATACGTCCCTTAGCGCACGCTTCCGCTGCCTCTTGGGGATGTGGGTTGCGCATATCATGTTCACCGTCCGCACTTGTGGGCGGAACCTCTTATGTCCTCCGGTGTTCGGCTGTCGGGGCTCCTCCTCGTCATCGCTATGTGACCCCTTGTCTTTGTTTTCGGCATTTAACTTGCCGGCCTGCTTGAACACCCAACAATCCCTGTTGGTGTGGTTGGCTGGCTTGTCGGGGGTGCCGTGTATTTGACATGAGCGATCGAGTATACGGTCCAAACTGGACGGGCCCGGAGTGCTTCTTTTGAATGGCTTTTTCCGCTGACCGGGTTTAGAGCCTTTGAATCCGGCATTGACTATCGTATCCTCGGTATTGTCGTTGTTGATGCGGCGCATATGTTTGTTGCGACGTGACCTGCCATTGCCGCCCTTGGTATCCGAAGTACCATGGTTCTTTGATATGTTATTACTGCAAGCCAGCCAGCTGTCCTCTCCTGCACAAAAGCGGGTCATGAGTGTCGTGAGGGCTGCCATAGATTTCGGCTTTTCCTGGCCAAGGTGCCGGGCGAGCCACTCATCGCGGATGTTGTGCTTAAAAGCTGCTAGGGCCTCTGCATCTGGACAGTCGACGATTTGATTTTTCTTTGTTAGGAACCGTGTCCAGAATTGCCTGGCCGATTCCTCTGGCAGCTGAATTATGTGGCTCAAGTCATCGGCATCTGGTGGTCGCACATAAGTGCCCTGGAAGTTGTCGAGGAATGCGGCTTCCAGATCTTCCCAACAGCCAATGGACTATGCTGGCAAGCTGTTGAGCCAATGCTGAGCTGGTCCTTTGAGTTTGAGTGGGAGGTATTTGATGGCGTGTAGATCGTCACCGCGGGCCATGTGGATGTGCAGGAGGAAATCCTCGATCCATACCGCAGGATCTGTTGTGCCGTCGTATGATTCGATATTTACGGGTTTGAAACCCTCTGGGATTTGGTGATCCATTACTTCGTCTGTGAAGCATAGGGGGTGTGCGGCGCCTCTGTACTGGGCTATATCGCGACACAGCTCAATTGAGTCTTGCCCGCTGTGTTCGGCCCGGCCGGAATTACTTTTATTGTATCCGGCGTGATGGTTATTGTCTCGCATAGTGGCGCGCCCTTGTGATCCGTAGATTGATCTTGCGTGCTTTGCTTTTTCCTCCAATACGTCTCGCAGGTCTGGCGTATTTCCCCATGCCTTGACATTTTTATTTGAGTGGCGTCGGAGTGCGGGCTGAGCTTTGGCTGAAATGCCTCTCTGTCGCGGCCACGAGGTGGCCGATTGGCCACGTCATACGCTGGAGATGTAGGTTTTGGTGCTTCCTCCTCCAGTCGGGGTAGCAACCTGCACTTTGGGTAACTCTTGGAGGGACGTTTGAGTTTATATTCCTCGGCCGCAAGGACTTCAGTCCATCTGTCGGCTAGCAAATCTTGATCAGCTTGAAGCTACTGTTGCTTTTTCTTAAGGCTATTTGCCGTGGCTATAAGCCGGCGCTTGAAGCGCTCTTGTTCGATGGGATCCTCAGGCACGATGAATTCGTCATCGTCGAGGCTTGCCTCGTCTTCGGAGGGAGGCATGTAATTATCCTCTGCCTCTCCATCTGCCGCTCTCTTGGGAGGGCTGGCTTCTCCATCCTCCTACCCTAAATCTTGCTGGAGGGGATTGTGTCGTCTTCGGCACTGTCCGGAGTGCTATTATCTCCTGTGCCGGTGTCATTGCTTTTGCTTTGGCAAGACTTAGAGCGGCGCCGCTGACATCGGCGCTTGGGTTGCTTCTTGGAGGGGTCATCCTCCGCTGTCCCATCGCCATTGCCTTCTTTGGGTGTGTCCACCATATATATGTCATATGATGAGGTGGCTGTCCAGTGCCATGTGGGCAGTGGTTCTTGTTCGCCTCCTGCATTGTTGTCCATGCCGTCGATGTCTTCGGAGTCGAAGTCGAGTATGTCGGTTAAATCGTCGACAGTGGCTACTAAGTGGGTGGTGGGTGGGCGGTGAATTTCTTCGTCATCCACATCCCTATCCTGCCGGACATAGTTCGGCCAAGACTCTCCTGACAAGGAGAGAGACCTTAATGAGTTCAATATGTCGCCGAAGGGCGAGTGCTGAAAGATATCCGCAGAGGTAAACACCATGATCGGCGCCCAGTCGGATTCGATAGGCACGGGCGCAGGCAGTTCGGAGTCTGTGGCCGGGGAAGGATCCGTCAGCTTGGCATCACGGCTCTCGTGAAGGTTAAGGTCGATATTCGGCTCGATCGCTGCTGAGGATACGGCCTCCGTGTCGGGGTCTATCCACCCGTCCATGGATGGGGCAACTGGTTCCAAATTGAGGGTCGGAGCGGTTGCTGGCGCGATCTCCTGAACACTGTCCGATGGTAGAGCTAAATCATGCTGATCGTGACCGTGTGGCGCACAAGGCAGGGGCTCGAATCCATCGAAGATCAAGTCTCCGCGGATATCGGCCGTGTAGTTTAAGCTTCCAAACCTGACCTGGTGGCCAGGGGCGTAACTCTCGATCTGCTCCAGATGGCCAAGCAAGTTGGCCCGCAGTGCGAAGCCGCCGAATACAAAGATCTGTCCGGGGAGAAAAGTCTCACCCTGGACTGCATCGCTATCAATGATTGAAGGAGCCATCAAGCCTAATGATGACGACATAGAGGAACTCTCAATGAAAGCACCAATGTCGGTGTCAAAACCAGCGGATCTCGGGTACGGGGTCCCGAACTGTGCGTCTAAGGCGGATGGTAACAGGAGGCAGGGGACACGATGTTTTACCCAGGTTTGGGCCCTCTTGATGGAGGTAAAACCCTACGTCCTGCTTGATTATTCCTGATAATATGAGTAGAACAAGAGTTGATCTACCACGAGAACGGAGAGGGTAAACCCTAGAAGCTAGCCTATGGTATGATTGTCTATTGCCCTATGGACTAAAACCCTCCGGTTTATATAGACATCGGAGGGGGCTAGGGTTACACAAGGTCGGTTACAAAGGAGGAGATGTACATATCCGTATTGCCTAGCTTGCCTTCCACGCCAAGTAGAGTCCCATCCGGACACGGGACGAAGTCTTCAATCTTGTGTCTTCATAGTCCAATAGTCTGGCCAAAGGATATAGTCCGGCTGTCCGGAGACCCCTTATCCAGGACTCCCTCACAATCCGTGCTAAATTCTCCCCATGCTTATTTTCAACATAAAGCTTTTACCAAACATATCGTTGATGCTTCAATGCAATCTTATGAAGAAAAGCTTGAATTAGAAGTTTCTATCCCTAGAAAACTTTATTATGAGTGGGAACCTACTATTAAAATTAAAATTAGAGATCATGAATGCTATACTTTATGTTATTTGGGTGCTAGTGTTTCCACGATTCCAAAAACTTTATGTGATGTGTTAGGTTTCCGTGAATTTGATGATTGTTCTTTAAATTTGCATCTTGCAGATTCCACCATTAAGAAACCTATGGGAAGTATTAATGATGTTATTATTGTTGCAAATAGGAATTATGTGCCCGTAGATTTCATTGTTCTTGATATAGATTGCAATCCTACATGTCCTACTATTCTTGGTAGACCTTTCCTTAGAACGATTGGTGCAATTATTGATATGAAAGAAGGAAATATTAGATTCCAATTTCCGTTAAGGAAATGCATGGAACAGTTTCCTAGAAAGAAAATTAAATTACCTTATGAATCTATTATGAGAGCCACTTATGGATTTCATACCAAAGATGACAATACCTAGATCTATTCTTGTTTTTATGCCTAGCTAGGGGCGTTAAGCGATAGCGCTTGTTGGGAGGCAACCCAATTTTATTTTTATTTCTTACTTTTTGTTCCTTTTTAGTAATAAATAATTCATCTAGATTCTGTTTAGATGTGGTTTTATGTTTTTAATTAGTGTTTGTGCCAAGTAGAACCTTTGGGAAGACTTGGGAGAAGTCTTTGCGATCTTGCTGTAAAAAACAGAAAATTTAGCGCTCACGAGATTAGCTGCCATTTTTTACTGGAGAGTGAGATTAGGTTGATTCTTTTTGCAGATGATTAATAGACAAATTCCTCACGTCCACAAATTTATTTCTGAATTTTTGGGGTTACATAAGTATTCGAAACCTACAGATTACTACAGACTGTTCTGTTTTTGATAGATTCTGTTTTTTGTGTGTTGTTTGCTTATTTTGATGAATCTATGACTAGTATCGGGGGGGGGGGGGTATGAACCATAGATAAGTTGGAATACAGTAGGTTCAACACCAATATAAATAAAGAATGAGTTCATTACAGTACCTTGAAGTGGTTGTTTGTTTTCTTATACTAACGGAGCTCATGAGATTTTCTGTTGAGTTTTGTGTTGTGAAGTTTCCTAGTTTTGGGTAAAGATTTGATGGATTTTGGAATAAGGAGTGGAAAGAGCCTAAGATTGGGTATGCCCATGGAACCCCAAGGTAATATTAAAGTACAACCAAAAGCCCAAGCTTGGGGATGCTATCCTTTTACCATAATCGTGCTTCAAAGTAGCACCATGTTACTATCCTTTTACCACACTCGTGCTTGAAAGTAGCACCATGATCTTCATGATACAGAGTCTCTTATGTTGTCACTTTCTTGTACCAGTGGGAATCTTTCATTATAGAACTTGGCTTGTATATTCCAATAATGGGCTGCCTCAAAATGCCCTAGGTCTTCGTGAGCAAGCGAGTTGGATGCACACCCACTTAGTTTCTTTTGTTGAGCTTTCATACACTTATAGCTCTAGTGCATCTGTTGCATGGTAATCCCTACTCACTCACATTGATATCTATTGGTGAGCATCTCCATAGCCCGTTGATATGCCTAGTTGATGTGAGACTATCTTCTCCTTTTTTGTCTTCTCCGCAACCACCACTCTATTCCACATATAGTGCTATGTACATGGCTCACGCTCGTATATTACGTGAAGATTGAAAAAGTTTGAGAACATCAAAATTATGAAACAATTGATTGGCTTGTCATCGGGGTCGTGCATGATTAAATACTTTTGTGTGATGAAGATAGAGCATAGTCAGACTATATGATTTTGTAGGGATAACTTTCTTTGGCCATGTTATTTTGAGAAGACATGATTGCTTTGTTAGTATGCTTGAAGTATTATTATTTTTATCTCAATATTAAACTTTTGTCTTGAATATTTCGGATCTGAACATTCATGCCACAATAAAGAGAATTACATTGAGAATTATGCTAGGTAGCATTCCACATAACAAATTCTGTTTTTATCATTTACCTACTCGAGGATGAGCAGGAATTAAGCTTGGGGATGCTTGATACGTCTCGAACATATCTATAATTTATGATTGTTCCATGCTATTATATTATCTGTTTTGGATGTTTAATGGGCTTTAATATACCTTCTTATATTATTTTTGGGACTAACCTACTAACCAAAGGCCCAGTGCAAATTGCTGTTTTTTTGCCTATTTTAGTGTTTCGCAGAAAAGGAATATCAAACGGAATCCAAACTGAATAAAACCTTCAAGAGAGTTATTTTTGGAACAAACATGATCTAGGAGACTTGGAGTGGACGTCAAGAAAGAAGCGAGGAGGCCACTGATACATCTCCAACGTATCTACAATTTTTGATTGTTCCATGCAATTATATTATCTGTTTTGGATGTTTAATGGGCTTTGATGCACTTTTATATTAGTTTTCGGACTAACCTATTAACCAAAGGCCCAGTGCAAATTGCTGTTTTTTGCCTATTTCAGTGTTTCGCAGAAAAGGAATATCAAACGGAATCCAAACGGAATGAAACCTTTGGGAGAGTTAGTTTTGGAACAAACCCAATCCAGGAGACTTGGAGTGGACGTCAAGGAAGAAACGAGGCGGCTATGAGGTAGGAGGGCGCGCCCAGGGGGTAGGTGTGCCCCCACCCTCGTGGGCCCCTCGTGGCTCCGCTGACCTACTTCTTTCGCCTATATATACACATATACCCCGAAAATATCCGAGAGCACCATGAAAACCTATTTCCACCGCCGCAACCTTCTGTACCTGTGAGATCCCATCTTGGGGCCTTTTTTGGCGCTCCGCCAGAGGGCGAATCGACCACGGAGGCCTTCTACATCAACACCATAGCCTCTCCGATGATGTGTGAGTAGTTTACCACAGACCTTCGGGTCCATAGTTATTAGCCAGATGGCTTCTTCTCTCTGTTTGGATCTCAATACAAAGTTCTCCTCGATTCTCTTGGAGATCAATTGATGTAATTCTTTTTGCGGTGTGTTTGTCGAGATCCGATGAATTGTGGGTTTATGATCAAGATTATCTATGAACAATATTTGATTCTTCTCTGAATTCTTTTATGCATGATTTAATATCTTTGCAAGTCTCTTCGAATTATCAGTTTGGTTTGGCCCACTAGATTGATCTTTCTTGCAATCGGAGAAGTGCTTAGCTTTGGGTTCAATCTTGTGGTGTCCTTTCCCAGTGACAACAGGGGAAGCAAGGCACGTATTGTATCATTGCCATCGAGGATAAAAAGATGGGGTTTATATCATATTGCATGAGTTTATCCCTCTACATCATGTCATCTTGCCTAACGCGTTACTCTGTTCTTATGAACTTAATATTCTATATGCATGCTGGATAGCAGTCGATGTGTGGAGTAATAGTAGTAGATGCAGAATCGTTTCGGTCTAGTTGTCACGGATGTGATGCCTATATACATGATCATGCCTAGATATTTTCATAACTATGCGCTTTTCTATCAATTGATCGACAGTAATTTGTTCACCCACCGTAGAATTTGCTATCTTGAGAGAAGCCACTAGTGGAACCTATGGCCCCCGGGTCTATCTTCCATCATATTATTTTCCTATCAATTTGCTATTTCTCTCGTTGTTTATTTTGCAATCTTTATTTTCCAATCTATACAAAAAATACCAAAAATATTTATCTTATTATCTCTACCAGATCTCACTTTCGTAAGTGACCGTGAAGGGATTGACAACCCCTTTTTCGCATTGGTTGCGAGGTTCTTGTTTGTTTGTGCAGGTACTAGGGACTTGCGTGTGAACTCCTACTGGATTGATACCTTGGTTCTCAAAAACTGAGGGGAATACTTACGCTACTTTGCTGCATCACCCTTTCCTCTTCAAGGGAAAACCAACGCATGCTCAATAGGTAGCAAGAAGGATTTCTGGCGCCGTTGTCGCGGAGGTTGCACCAAGTCAAGTCAAGATTTGATCACCCATCAACAAGCCATTTCCGGCCGTTGTCGGGGAGATCTACGCACAAGTCAAGACATACTAGGTACCCATCACAAACTCTTATCCCTCGCATTACATTATTTTCCATTTGCCTCTCGTTTTCCTCTCCCCACTTCACCACTGCCGTTTTATTCACCCTCTTTTTCGTTCGCCTCTTTTCCGTTCGCCTCTTTTTGCTTGCTTCTTGTGTGCTTGTGTGTTTGATTGTTTGTCACGATGGCTAAAGACACTAAATTGTGTGATTTTTCCAATACCAACAACAATGATTTTATTATCACTCCGATTGCTCCTCTTACCGATGTTGAATCTTGTGAAATTAATACTGCTTTGCTGAACCTGGTTATGAAAGATCCGTTTTCTGGCCTTCCTAGTGAAGATGTCGCTACCCATCTAAACACCTTTGTTGATTTGTGTGATATGCAACAGAAGAAAGATGTGGATAATGATATTGTTAAATTGAAGCTATTTCCGTTTTCGCTTAGAGATCATGCTAAAACTTGGTTTTCGTGTTTGCTTAAAAATAGTATTGATTCATGGAATAAATGCAAAGATGCTTTTATCTCTAAGTATTTTCCTCCCGCTAAGATCATCTCTCTTAGAAACGATATTATGAATTTTAAGCAACTTGATCATGAGCATGTTTCACAATCTTGGGAGAGGATGAAATTAATGATACGTAATTGCCCTACTCATGGATTAAACTTATGGATGATCATACAATTTTTTTATGCTGGATTGAATTTTGCTTCTAGAAATCTTTTAGATTCGGCCGCAGGAGGCACTTTTATGGAAATCACTTTAGGAGAAGCTACTAAACTCCTAGATAATATTATGGTTAATTATTCTCAATGGCACACCGAAAGATCTACTAGTAAAAAGGTTCATGCTATAGAAGAAATTAATGTTTTAAGTGGAAAGATGGATGAACTTATGAATTTGTTTGCTAATAAGAGTGTTTCTTCTAATCCTAATGATATTCCTTTGTCTACTTTGATTGAGATTAATAATGAATCTATGGATGTGAATTTTGTTGGTAGGAACAATATTGGTAACAATGTGTATAGAGGAAACTTTAATCCTAGGCCGTTTCCTAGTAATTCCTCTAATAATTATGGTAATTCCTACAAAAACTCTTATGGAAATTTTAATAAGATGCCCTCTGATTTTGAGACTAGTGTTAAAGAATTTATAATTTCACAAAAGAATTTCAATGCTTTGCTAGAAGAAAAATTGCCTAAGATTGATGAGTTGGCTAGGAACGTGGATATAATTTCTCTTGATGTTGATTCTTTGAAACTTATATCTATTACACCTAAGCATGATATCAATGAGTCTCTCAAATCTATGAGAATTTCCATTGACGATTGCAAAGAAAGAACCGCTAGGATGCGTGCTAAAAAATATTGCTTTATAAAAGTTTGTTATTCTAGTTTTCACGATAATAAGCATGAAGATCTAAAAGTGATTGATGTGTCTCCTATTAAATCTTTGTTTTGCAATATGAATCTTGATAATGATGGGACTAGAGATGGGTCAACTTTACCTAAAAGGCATCCCAATGATTCGGAGTTTTTAGATCTTGATGCAAAAATTGGTAAAAGTGGGATTGAAGAGGTCAAAACTTTACATAGCAATGAACCCACTATTTTGGATTTGAAGGAATTTAATTATGATAATTGCTCTTTGATAGATTTTATTTCCTTGTTGCAATACGTGCTAAATTCTCCTCATGCTTATAGTCAAAATAAAGCTTTTACCAAACATATCGTTGATGCTTTAATACAATCTTATGAAGAAAAGCTTGAATTAGAAGTTTCTATCCCTAGAAAACTTTATGATGAGTGTTAAACTACCATTAAAATTAAAATTAGAGATCATGAATGCTATGATTTATGTGATTTGGGTGCTAGTGTTTCCACGATTCCAAAAACTTTGTGTCATGTGTTTGGTTTCCGTGAATTTCATGATTGTTCTTTAAATTTGCATCTTGCGGATTCCACCATTAAGAAACCTATGGGAAGGATTAATGATGTTCTTATTGTTGCAAATAGGAATTATGTGCCCGTAGATTTCATTGTTCTTGATATACATTGCAATCCTATATGTCCTATTATTCTTGGTAGACCTTTCCTTAGAACGATTGGTGCAATTATTGATATGAAAGATGGAAATATTAGATTCCAATTTCCATTAAGGAAAGGCATGGAACACTTTCCTAGAAAGAAAATTAAATTACCTTATGAATCTATTATGAGTGCCACTTATGGATTGCATACTAAAGATGACAACACCTAGATCTATTCTTGTTTTTATGCCTAGCTAGGGGCGTTAAGCGATAGCGCTTGTTGGGAGGCAACCCACTTTTATTTTTGTTTCTTGATTTTTGTTCATTTTTAGTAATAAATAATTCATCTAGCTTCTGTTTATATGTGGTTTTATGTTTTTAATTAGTGTTTGTGCCAAGTAGAACCTTTGGGAAGACTTGGGGGAAGTCTTTGCGATCTTGCTGTAAAAAACAGAAACTTTAGCGCTCACGAGATTAGCTGCCATTTTTACTGTAGAGTGCAATTAGGTTGATTATTGTTGCAGATCATTAATAGGAAAATTCCTCATGTCTACCAATTTATATCAGAATTTATGGGGTTACAGAAGTATTCCAAACCTACATATTACTATAGACTGTTCTGTTTTTGACATATTCTGTTTTTGGTGTGTTGTTTGCTTATTTTGATGAATCCATGGCTAGTATCGGGGTGGGGGGGTATGAAACATAGAGAAGTTGGAATACAGTAGGTTTAACACCAATATAAATAAATAATGAGTTCATTACAGTACCTTGAAGTGGTGGTTTGTTTTCTTATACTAACGGAGCTCATGAGATTTTCTGTTGAGTTTTGTGTTCTGAAGTTTTCAAGTTTTGGGTAAAGATTTGATGGATTTTGGAATAAGGAGTGGTAAGAGCCTAAGCTTGGGGATGCCCATGGCACCCCAAGGTAAAATTCAAGGACAACCAAAATCCTAAGCTTGGGGATGCCCCAGAGGGCATCCCCTCTTTCGTCTTCGTCCATCGGTAACTTTACTTGAGGCTATATTTTTATTCACCACATGATATGTGTTTTTCTTGGAGCGTCTTGTATGATTTGACAATTTTGCTCTAGTGCTTCACTTATATCTTTTTAAACAGCACGGTGGTGGTTTTATTTTATAGAAATTATTGATCTCTCATGCTTCACTTATATTATTTTGAGAGTCTTCTAGAACAACATGGTAATTTGCTTTGGCTATAAAATTAGTCCTAATATGATAGGCATCCAAGATGGGTATAATAAAAACTTTCATAAAAAGTGCATTGAATACTATGAGAAGTTTGATACTTATAATTTTTTTGAGATACGAAGATGGAGATATTAGAGTCATGCTAGTTGAGTAGTTGTGAATTTGAAAGCACAAGTGCTCCCTGGGTGATTTTGGTAATTAATGTTAACATATCTCTTGTTGGAATAATGTTTTCATCTAGTATGCTTCAGATAAGTTCAACAATGGAGTGGCATGTACTAGAGGATATGGAACCCCTTCGAGATGATAAGGACAAAGGATTGTCTCAAGCTCAAAGCTCAGGACTCTACATTTTTAATTTTAGTGATCCAAGATCACATTGAGTCCATAGGAAAGCTAATACTATTAAGAGGGGATGAGGTGTTGCTTAATGGCTTGCTTACTCTAAGTGCTTAGTGATATGCCCCACATCCCTCAACCACTTTCTCACATCCACATTTGTCCCAAACCAAAAGTCAAACTCGGCCCCACCATAACTTTCTATCCGGCGCCATCGAGTTCTCTTGACATAGCCACTACCAGAAACCCTAATCAATTCGGTCTCACCGATGGGATCTCGGTCTCACCGAGATGGGCTTGCAAACTCTCTGTTGCCTATTGCATTAATTTCGGTCTCACCGAAATATGAAATCGGTCCCACCGAATTTGCTTGGCCAACTCTCTGTTTTGCTTATTACCAAAATCGGTTGCACCGACTTTGTGTAATCGGTCCAACCGAGATAAGGCTTTACCGTAACCCTAGCGCATCGGTCCCACCGAGTTGATCATGTCGGTCCCACCTAAATGCCTAATGGTCACATTATGAACCAAATCGGTCCAAGTCTTATAATTCGGTCCCACCGAGTTTGGACATTTGTGTGTAACGGTTAGATTTTGTGTGGAGGCTATATATACCCCTCCACCCACTATTCATTCGTGGAGAGAGCCATCAGAACATGCCTACACTTCCAACATACATTTTCTGAGAGAGAACCACCTACACTTGTGTTGAGGTCAAGATATTCCATTCCAACCACATAAATCTTGATCTCTAGCCTTCCCCAAATTGCTTTCCACTCAAATCATCTTTCTACCAAATCCAATCCTTTGAGAGAGAGTTGAGTGTTTGGGAGACTATCATTTGAAGCACAAGAGCAAGGAGTACATCATCAACACACCATCTATTACCTTTTGGAGAGTGGTGTCTCCTAGATTGGTTAGGTGTCACTTGGGAGCCTCCATCAAGATTGTGGAGTTGAACCAAGGAGTTTGTATGGGCAAGGAGATCGCCTACTTCGTGAAGATCTACCCTAGTGAGGCAAGCCCTTCATGGGCGATGACCATGGTGGGATAGACAAGGTTGCTTCTTCGTGGACCCTTCATGGCGGAGCCCTCCGTGGACTCGCGCAACCGTTACCCTTCGTGGGTTGAAGTCTCCATCAAGATGGATGTACGATAGCACCACCTATCGGGACCATGCCAAAAATCTCCGTGTCTCCAATTGCGTTTGCACACTCCAATCCCATCCCTTTACATTCTTGCAACTTGCATGATTTACTTTCCGCTGCTCATTTACTCTTATCATGCTTGCTTGATATGTATTGTGAATGTTTGAACTTGTGATAAAACTCCACTTCAACTTAAAGAATTTAAAAACTGCAACTTTTCTTGCTAAGAGTCTATTAACCCCCCCTTTAGACACCTCTTCTCGATCCTTTCAATTGATATCAGAGCATTGGTCTCCATTGCTTTGGTTTAAACACCTTTGGAGGAAGATGGATGAGTCTACGTTGGGGAGTCTTAGACATAGAGTGCCTATACTTGATGGAGAGTACTTTCATGAGTGAAAAATGAGATGCTTGCGATTTTCAATGAATATCATTTGACCATGTACATTACTTCTCCTTGTGCTCACATTGTTGATCCCTTGCATCCCACACCCGATGAGGATCTTGACATGATTCACAATCTTAGAACTATCAATCTTATTGTGAAAGGATTGCCTAAAAATTTGATTGCTAGCTTACCTACTCTAGATTGTGCTTACACCATATGGAGATTTCTAGAGGAACGATTCCCAAATTATTGCTTGAAAAATCTAGATGAGATTCTCCATAAGTCTATTGCCTTGAATAGGATGAGTACTAGTGATCCTAAGTTTGATGATTGTCTATTTGAGCTTCGTGATCTCATGCGTGCCAAAGGAGATGTTGGAATTATTAGCAATATCATTTTCTAAGTCATTAGAATTCATAGAGATGAACATTGTTACGTTCATACTTATAATGAATCACTCTCTCTAGGAATTGATCCACCACATGAAGATGTTGAACATGGATACTATGATGAGGATGATGATAGTGACTATGATCTTGATGATGCAATGAGACACTTTGGTCTTATGGCTAATCTTTGCGGCTACATGGCTGGAGGAAATGAATGGGTTCTTGATAGTGGGTGTACCGATCATATGACCGGAGACAAATATATGTTTCGTGAGCTTGCTGAAAACAACGGCCCTTGAAAGTATGTCACTTTCAGTGGTAACTCAAAGGGTAAGGTGGTTGGCCTTGGTAAGGTGGCCATCTCACATGATAGCTCCATACAAAATGTTATGCTCGTTGAATCGCTTGGCGACAATTTACTTTCCGTATCTAGACTTGCTGACTTTGGTTTCAACGTCCTATTTACTGAAGTAGATTGCCAGTGTTTTGTAGAGATAATCATAAAATGGTCTTTACCGGTATCCGTAGAGGTGATCTTTACATTGTTGATTTCACTAAAAAGTCTCAACCTAGAACTTGCTTTATTGCTAAATCTTTGAAAGGATGGTTGTGGCATAGAAGATTAGGTCATGTGGACATGCGAAATCTTGATAAGCTTATTAAAGGTGATCATATCCTTGGAGTAAAAGATGTTATATTTGACAAGGATGGACTTTGTAGTGCTTGTCAAGCAGGAAAACAAGTTGGAGGAAGTCACCCCGTGAAGAACATTATGACCACGAGAAGACCGCGCGAGCTACTTCATATGGATCTCTTTGGTCCCAATGCCTATAAGAGTCTCGGTGGTAACTCATTTGGCATAGTTATAGTTGATGATTTTTCAAGATTTATGTGGGTGTTCTTTCTTGATGATAAATCTCAGGTCCAAAAGATCTTCAAGAGCTTCGCTAGGAAGGCCCAAAATCAATTTGAAGTGAAGATCAAGAAGGTTCGTAGCGACAATGGAACGGAGTTCAAGAACACAAATGTGGACACCTTTCTTGACGAAGAAGGGATTTCACACGAGTTCTCGGCTACGTACACGCCTCAACAAAATGGAGTTGTTGAGAGGAAGAATCAAACTCTTATTGAGATGGCAAGAACGATGCTTGATGAGTACAAGACTCCAAAACACTTTTGGGCAGAAGCGGTTGAGACAGCTTGTCATGTAACAAATCACTTGTATCTTCACAAGCTACTCGGCAAGATGGCATATGAGCTCCTCACCGGTAACAAACCCCAAGTTGGATACTTTCGAGTATTTGGCTCAGAGTGTTACATTCTTGATAAGCATCATCGTTCTAAATTTTCTCCTAAATCTCACGAGGGTTTCCTACTTGATTATGGCTCAAACTCTCACACTTACCGTGCCTACAATAGTTTCACCCGAAAAGTTGAAGAGACGGCAGATGTGAAGTGTGATGAATCTAACGGCTCGCAAGTAGAGCAATTGCCAATTGATGTAGGGGATAAAGACCCTTCGGAAGCAATCCAAGACTTTTCTATTGGAAAGATTCGACCAAAGGAGGTGAAGGAGAGTACCTCGTCCGTCTAAGTGGAGGGTTCCACCTCACGACAAGGTGAACCAAGAGTCGACATGGAAGCATCCACGAGTGGGACACATCAAGATGAAGAAAACGAGGAAGTACACCAAGATGAACCTCATCAACCTCCTTCTCCACCATGAAAAGAGAACGACAACATCAACAATGAAGAAGGCCAAGAAGAAGGACAAGATGAAGAAGATGTTCCACCCCGACCCAAGCAAAGCTCCCACGAGTTCGAGCAAGAGTCTCAAGAGATCACCCCGTCGAACAAATCTTCAATGATATTCAAACCGGGAGAATCACTCGCTCTAAAACTCGTTTGGCTAATTTTTGTGAACATTATTCATTCATCTCTAGTATTGAACATATGAAGGTTGAAGAAGCACTGGAAGATCCGGATTGGATAAATGCCATGCATGAAGAGCTACACAACTTTGAGAGAAATCAAGTATGGACATTGGTCGAGAAGCCTGACAACAACCACAACATCATTGGTACCAAATGGGTGTTTCACAACAAGAAAGATGAAGATGGCCAAGTCGTCCGCAACAAATCTCGTCTAGTCGCCCAAGGCTACACTGAAGTCGAAGGTATGGACTACGGTGAGACATATGCCCCCGTTGCTAGACTTGAGTGCATCCACATCTTACTTGCCTATGCTAATCACCATGATATCACTTTATACAAAATGGACATTAAAAGTGCTTTTCTAAACGGTAAAATTGAGGAGGAAGTTTATGTTAAACAACCTCCCGGCTTTGTCAATCCTAAGAAACCCGATCATGTTTACAAACTTCACAAAGCTCTTTATGGTCTTAAACAAGCTCCTAGAGCATGGTATAAATGCTTAACCAAGTTCCTTATTGAAAAGGCTTTGAGATTGGAAAGATAGACTCTACTCTTTTTACTAAAAGGGTTATTGGTGAGTTATTTGTATGCCAAATTTATGTTGATGATATCATATTTGGCTCAACTAACCCTCATTTTAGTGAGAAGTTTGGAAAGCTAATGTCGGAGAAGTTTGAGATGTCTATGATGAGTGAACTCAAGTTCTTTCTTGGGTTGCAAATCAAGCAAACTAAGGAAGGCACCTTTGTTTCTCAAACAAAGTACACCAAAGACTTATTCAAGAAGTTCAACATGCAAGAAAGCAAAGGTATGAAAACTCCCATGCCAACTAGTGGACATCTTGATTTGACCAAGGACGGCAAATCGGTTGACCAAAAGGTTTACCGCTCTATGATTGGATCATTGTTATATCTATGTGCCTCCGGTACCAATATTATGCTAAGTGTGGGCATGTGTGCACGATATCAAGCGGCCCCCAAAGAATGTCATCTTAAGGCTATGAAAAGGATAGTGAGATACTTAATACATACACCAAATTTTGGCATTTGGTATCCTAAGAGGTCCTTTTTTGATGTTGTTGGCTATTCCTACTCGGACTATGCCGGAGATAAGGTTGATAGAAAGTCCAGTTCGGGTACTTGTCAATTTCTTGGTAGATCTCTTGTGTCTTGGTCTTCCAAGAAACAAAACTCGGTATCTTTATCCACCGCCGAAGCGGAATACATTGTCGCCGGTTCATGTTGTGCTCAATTACTTTGGATGACCCAAACTCTTAAAGATTATGGGATCAATGTGAAACATGTTCCATTGCTTTGTGATAGTGAAGTGCTATTATGATTGCTCACAACGCCGTGCAACATTCTCAAACTAAGCATATCACCACAAAAAAAGACACATTTGTGACATTTTGGGCCGAACGAATTTTTTTCTTTCGTACTTATGACACTTCTATGACGATAATTGTGACAAAACCCGGTATCATCATAGATGTGGTGGGGTCCTACTTCTATACAAAAAATCATGACAGAAAATGGGCTTTTCGTCCTGGGCGGGCCGGAGACGCAGCTGCATGACATTCTTTGGGCCGGCCATGACGAAAAAAATGAGGGCGAGGAAAATATCGAGGTGTTCCCGGTTACGGTGGGTGGTCGGGGCCGAGCGATGCGCGTTTCTCTCGTACATGCACGCGCGTGGGTGTGAGGCGTTGGGCTCTAACTGAACCCGAGCGATTGCACTGCAGGCTATGCGTTACTGAACCCGAGCGATCTATCGATGGGTGTTAACTAAACCCGATCGGGCGATTCCTTCGCTACTGCTGCTAACTAAAGCTGATTGATGCTGCCTCTGGATGAACAGTGAGCGTTGCGGGGGGGGGGGGGGGGGTTGGATGAACAGTTCCCGATGGGGGTGGATGAACAGGACCCCGTGGTGTTGGGTGTTGCCTCTGGATGAACAGGACCCCGATCGATCGAGCCGGTTGGGGCTGGGTGAACAGGACCCCGTGGAGGGCTGGATGAATAGGACCACCCCGTGGAGAGCAGGATGAACAGTACACGGTGGAGGGCTGGATGAACAGTAGCCCGTGGAGGGGTGGTTGAATAGGAGCCCGTGGAGAGGGCTGGTTGAACAGTAGCCGGTGGAGAAGCGCGCGGTGGAGGCTGGATGAACAGGAGCCTGTGGATGAAATGCCACAGGTGGAGGCTGGGGGAGGTCGACGGTGGATGAACAGTAGCCCGTGGAGGATGGAGGGGGTCGACGGTGGAGATGAACAGTATCCCGTGGAGTCCCGTTTTGCGGTACGCCACACCCCTCCCGATGAACAGGACCCCCGTTTCGACCGTAGCGCTCCAACACAAGTCCGTTTCCTCTGTTTTGCGGTACGCCACACCCCAGCCGATCAATAGGACCCCCGTTTCAACCGTAGGAGGTCTGTTTCCTCTGTTTTGCGGTACACCGGCCCCCTCCCGATGAACAGGATCCCGTTTCGACCGTGGCCGGTCGAACACAAGGCCGTTTCCTCTGTTCTGCGGTACCCCAGGCCTCATTTCCATCGGCTGTTCCGTCGAAGCCCTCCCGATGAACACGACGACGCATTCCGTTCCGACCCAGCCGGTTGGCTCCCCATGAACACGACAACGATGCAATTTCTTCGTTCCGACCCAGCCATGTACATGAGCCCTAGCCGTACGTATGCGCGAGTAGGCGTTCGAGACCCTGCCCATATGTACGTACGTGGCCGTATTTTCTTTCTTGCACATTGGCCGCTGTACGTACGTGTACATGCTACGTGTGCCCCTCTACTACGACACGTGCGCGCCTCTACATCGACCAGTATGTACGTACACGTTCACGACCAGAATGACAACGCTACATACGCTTCGACCAGGTGGGTCCCGACTGTCAGGCACTTCCTTGCGTGCGAAGATGTAGCTGGTGGGTCCCAACAGTCAGGGGGCGAATCGTGTTTTTGCCCGGACGCACTTCCTTGCATGCAAAGATGTAGCCGGTGGGTCCCAGCAGTTAGGGGGAAACGTTTTTTTCGCGAAATACGGTGGCCCGTCCGATGGGTCCCCACTGTCAGGTGGAGGAATAATTATTTTGCATGCAATAAGGAGGCACTTCCTTGCTGTGGCCGTGGACCCGGCTGTCAGCCTCTCCACATATAGTCCACGTCCAATGGAAGCCGTTCCTTGACCACTTGACCACACCGTGCCGAGAGCACCAGGGCGGTGGACGACGGTGAGGCCTAGGAAGGGGATGACGCGGAGCCGGGGAAGACGCGACAGTGGAAGCCCATGCGGAGAGGAGTACGAGGGTTCACTAGTTCGGCTACGATGTGAGGCTGCCATTGCTGCAGGGCCTGGCCAGCGGTGGGAATAGTAGGGGGCGGTGAGGCCTCCACGGCAACACAGCCGACCACGGGAGGCAGGAGCATGCGGCACGACCGACGCTGCTTTGGGCGGCTGGAGCAAGAAGACCAGAGGTTGAAGAAGCACTACGGCTGTTGGATGGACATCGTACGGTCACTGGAGCTAGAATCGTTCATATTTAATAAGTTGACAAAGCACTCCGTCCCCGTCAACTTAGTAGGCCCACAAGTTAGCCTCCAACCAAGGTGGGTCCCAACTAGCAGGGGGAGTTTTCATTTTTTTGTGCGTAATAAGGAGGCACTTCCTTGCGTGCAAAGATATAGCTGGTGTGTCCGACTTGTCAGCGGTGGGAACGTTTTTTTTTGTGAAATACAGAGGCCCTTCCGGTGGGTCCTAGATGTCAAGTGGAGGAATCATTATTTTGTGCGTAATAAGGTGGCATTTCCTTGCATGCGGCCATGGAACCAGCTGTCGGCCTCTCCATGCATAGTCTACTTCCGATGGTGTCGTTCGTTGACCACGTTGACCACTCCATGCCGAGCGCATCCAAGGTGGTGGACGACGACGAGGCCCCAAACAGCAATGAGCCGGAGATGGGAAGATGCAGGAGTAGAGTCATAGACGGAGAGGTGTACAAGGGTTAACTGGTTCTGGTGTGGTGTGGTTCGACAGTCGGTGGAGAAGAACAGGAGGTGTGGAGGGGTGGAGGGATGGCCTGGCCAACGGTGGAGTAGCGCTTCACAACGAAGCGTGCTAAGCAGAGCTGCTAGCAGCAGGAGGCGGGAGCAGGTGGTCCCGGCAGCGCTAGAGGAAGAAGACGATAGATTGAAGATGGATGCTAGTCATTGGATGTAAATCCAACGACTAACAATGTTAGAATCATTTGTTGACTAAGTTGACAACGACTTGCATTGGCTTCGACCTATTGGCCCACATTTCAGCCTCCAAAAATGTGGCACATATTCAACCCATTATTTCAGAATTTACAGTATTTTTTGCGGGGTAGAATTTACAGTCCATTTGATCTTTTTTTTGAATTACAGTCCATTAGTTGGGCTGGGTGAACAATTAATGTAGCGTCCATGCGGCCCATTTATGTTTTTCCTAAAAAATTACATGCCATTTGCACTTTCTCGAAATACACGATTTTGCTGGGCTGATTCTGATTATAATGTTGGGGTGGGCGCAACAATGTTATCAAAAAATAAACAGGGGCTGAGCATTTTATTATATATATATATAAATAATAAGTGATTTATTATTACATTGGTCCTTAAATCTTACCAAGCTTTTGTACACAATCACCAGGATTTTCGTTGCCAACAAAAATCCAGGATTTTATCGTTAAGAAATTATTTTTATAAGTTAACAAGATGTGGGATATTGTTTTCTTACATATGTAAGTATCTGTTAAATATATGATGACAATAATAATAATATATAATAACATATAAAGTAATTTCAATATATATAATATAGTTAGAAGGGAAACATAAGTTGGACCAGGCATTCCTATTCTTATATAGAAAAATAGAACAGACCTCTGCATTTTCTTAAAAAATATACATAAATTGGGCTGCCGATGTTTTAGGAAAAATAAAACCTTGGATGGGAGGTCCATAGGCCGGTCGATACATGACGGCCCTCAAGAAAATACAAACAGGCCTATGGACCTCCCATCCGAGGTCGTGGGCTGCGCATGTTAAAAAAGAAAGCCTAGACGGGGCAGCCCAAAACCCAGCTGATACTTGTTGCCCCAGTGATAATAAATGATACCTGCCAGCTCCCCGGCTTCTTTGTGAATTTATCTCCTATAGTAACTACGTTGAAGCACCTAAAAAAAGTAACTATGTTGACAAACCCGTGGGCCCCAACGTCAGTATAGCATTAGGAGGAAGTATTTTTTCGATGATGCACTTGCTTGCGTACGGCCATAGAACTAGTGGGTCCCGACTGTCCGCCTCTCCATGTACAGTCCTCTCCAGATTCCTCTCGTTTGTTTAGCATGTTCGCAACGGCAGACAGCGGCGTCGCGGCGAGCGCACAAAGGCGCAGGAGGAGATCCGACCACCTGAGGAAGTGCCTTATTAGTAACGAAACAATTGAACTAGCCCAGTGGCCGAGTGACACTACCCGACAGCTGTTTCACCCGGTTTCGATTCCACCTGTGCAGAGAAAATATCTCCAATTTTTTTGCCTCTGCCTTTATTGACATGTGGGTCCCAATTGTCATCTACGCACACCACGTCCTACACTTGCCAAAACTTCGTCCCTTTGTTTTCTCTGTTTTTCGCACACTCGGCATTGTGTGGGCATTTTGAAAATAGCATATCTTTTTGTAACACCCACGATGCGGCTATATCTCCCATGTATCGGAGCACGACTTAGAGGCATAACCGCATAGTAGGCATGTCGCAAGAGGGGTAATCTTTACACATCCCATGTACTGAATAAGAAAGGGATAAAGAGTTGGATTACAATCGGCACTTCACACAATACATAAATATAGCATTACATCATCCAGAATACAATCAAGGTCCGACTATGGAACCAAAATAAAAGAAGACCACCCCTAATGCTAGATCCCCGATCGCCCCGACTGGGCTCCACTACTGATCGAAGGGAAACGAAACAACACAACAAACACGATCTTCAACGAGCTCCCACTTGAGCTCAGCTGCGTCATCTGCACTGGTATCAACGGCACCTGCAACTGGTTTTGGAAGTAATCTGTGAGTCACGGGGACTCAGCAATCTCACACCCTCGCGATCAAGACTATTTAAGCTTATGGATAGGAAAAGGTAGTGAGGTGGAACTGCATCAAGCACTAGCATATATGGTGGCTAACTTACGCAAATAAGAGCGAGAAGAGGAGCAAAGCACGGTCGTGAACTAGAAGTGATCAAGAAGTGATCCTGAAACTACTTACGTTCAAGCATAACACAAGAACCGTGTTCACTTCCCGGACTCCGCCCGAAAGGGACCATCACGGCTACACACGCGGTTGATGCATTTTAATTAGATTAAGTGTCAGGTTCTCTACAATCGGATATAAACAAATTCCCATCTGCCCATAACCATGGGCAAGACTTTCAAAAGTTCAGAACCCTGCAGGGGTGTCCCAACTTAGCGCATCACAAGCTCTCACGGTCAACGAAGGATATTCCTTCTCCCAGGAAGACCTGATCAGACTCGGAATCCCGGTTACAAGACGTTTCGACAATGGTAAAACAAGACCAGCAAAGCCACCCGGATGTGCCGACAAATCCCGATAAGAGCTACACATATCTCGTTCTCAAGGCACACCAGATGAGCCAGACGTTGGGTTGGCATAGACCCTGGTTGCCTAGGGGTCGCCGGACATCACTCAGGTTGGACCAACACTTAGAGAAGCACTGGCCCTGGGGTTTAAAATAAAGATGACCCTTGAGTCTGCAGAACCCAAGGGAAAAAGGCTTAGGTGGCAAATGGTAAAACGAAGGTTGGGCCTTGCTGGAGGAGTTTTATTCAAAGCGAACTGTCAAGGGTTTCCCATTATAACCCAACTGCGTAAGGAATGCAAAATCAAGGAACATACCACCGGTATGACGGAAACTAGGGCGGCAAGAGTGGAACAAAACACCAGGCATAAGGCCGTTCCTTCCACCCTTTACCAAATATATAGGTGCATTAAAGTAAACAAGATATAATAATGATATCCCAACAATAACCATGTTCCAACAAGGAACAAACTCCAATATTCACCTGCAACTAGCAATGCTATAAGAGGGGCTGAGCAAAGCGGTAACATAGCCAAACAATGGTTTGCTAGGACAAGGTGGGTTAGAGGCTTGACATGGCAATATGGGAGGCATGATATAGCAAGTGGTAGGTATCACAGCATAGCAAAAGAGCAAGCAACTAGCAAGCAAAGATAGAAGTGATTTCGAGGGTATGGTCATCTTGCCTGCAAAGTTCTCTGAGTTGACGAAAGCTTGATCCTCGTAAGCGTACTCAACGAGTTCCTTGATCACGTACTCGTCTCCTAGCTCTACCCAAAGCAAGAACACAAGCAAAAAGGACCAACAATCAATCACGATGCAATGCGCAAGCAACATGATGCAAAACATGGCATGATATGCGGGATGTGATATGCAATGCATACGCGTGCTCCGGAAAGAAAAGATCGAACCAGGCCTCAACTTGGCAAACCAAGTACGCCACTGGAAAGATGAGTTGATTTCGGTCGAAATCGATATAAAGATCACCGGAATCGGATGCACGGTTTGCAAATGGCAAGCAAAACAATAATGACACAATTTTGCGATTAACAGCATGATGCCATCTAGAATGCAACAACGAACTAAGCTAATGCAGTCCAACATAGCAACAAAGCACATGGCAGTGATCTACTTAAGATGCTTGACAAAAGATGAACACTGAGCTATCACTAATTCACACAATAGCAGGTTCAAACAAACAAGGCAAAAGTGCAAAAGATATCAGCATCACGGACTTAAATAACAACATGCCAGAAATTAACATCAGGAAGCAATGTTTAGAGCAAGCTAACAACATGCTACAGGAACATAACATAGAAAACAAAGGCATGGCATGAATCTACTCAAAGCATATAACAAAAGTCCCTTACTGACCATAAGCCAAAAAGGATCATAAGATATGATGGCACCCATGTAAACATAGCAAGTTTTGTTAACAGATTCAGACTTAGCAGAAAACTGGACACGACATGAACAGAATTATGAAGGCATGTTTGCGAGCTCGATGCACTAAACACAAGGCATTGCATGACAAGCTAAGCATAGCAATAGCAAGTAGACATGTTCAAGAAGCTAAACATGGCAAGAACAATCTCATAGCATGCATGGATCAACTACAATAACCTTGGCAAAATTGATTAACACGTAAAGAATCTGCCAGGAACATTTTATAGCAAAAGTAGAGCAAGATTGAGTCATGCTAGGGTACTCCATAAATGCAAACAAGTACATGGATGGATAGAGCATAACCATACGCCCAAATCACCCTTACTGAACATACTCAAAAGAAGCATGGATTACTCTGTAGCATCATGAATACATGGCATAAAAATAAAAGCAGGAAAATGGCATGATCTGCGAATGGCAAGCAAAACAATAATGGCACGATCTACGATTAAAAACATGATGCCATCTAAAATGCAACAAGGAACTAAGCTACTACACTCCAACATAATAACAAAGCACATGGCAGTGATCTACTCAAGATGCTTGACAAAAGATGAACACTGAGCTACGGCTAAATCACACAATAGCAGGTTCAAACAAGCATGGCAAAAGTGCAAAAGATATCAGCTTCACAGACTTAGTGAAATCAGCAATATGAACATAGTCAAAAGAAGCATGGATCTCTCTGTAGCAACATGAATACATGGCATTAAAATAACAACAGGGAAAAGACTTAGTGAAATTCTAAGTCCCTGAAATCAGCAATATCACGAGAGCTACTTTGCATGCTTGTGCTAGTCACCACATTGATCACAAAAATACATGGCATACACCCCTGTAAAGATGACATGGCATAGCCCAAAACACATGTAAAGCTCATGCCCATATGCAGCACACAATAATCATGGCAAAAATAAAAAAAATGCTCATAAACTGATAAGAAACAGGAACTAACATTTTATAGCACTCTTGCAACAGTCATTAGGGCGTCAAGATGGAATCAAAAAAGCATGGTGCAATGGTACAAAATGAAGAGGACATCCTAACAAACATTTTGATATATCATGCGCATGAAACGAAGCTACGATGATGAAGTTATGATGTGATGAATAAGGCTCCAGAATGTTAGAAAACAGGGACTTAGAAGATATTTCGGGGTCAACCTCGTTTGACTGGATCTGGATCTGGGCGCACGAAGCGAGGTTCATCGGGTCTCCCGCCGGAGTTGGAGGGGACGGCGACCGGAGTACGTCAGAGGAGTGGCCGGACTTGCCGGAGACGAAGAAGGGGCGCGGGGCTCACCGGAGTGGAGGCGCGGCGCGGTGGCGTCGGGAAAGCGGCGGGCGAGGCGCGGCGACCGTGGAGGCGCCGGACGGCGACCGGGCGGCGGGTGGCGGAGGCGGGACGTCGGCGGGGGCCGGAGCTCGCGGTGGCGGCGGCGCGCGCTCTCCGGCGAGGCGCTGGGGCTCGAGCGCGCGACTGGGCAGGCGGCGGAGCAGATCGGGCCCGGGCGGGCCTGCCCTGGGCCCGGCGGGCCGCAGCGGCGGGGAGGAGAGATAGGAGGCGGGCGGCGGTGACCTGGTGAGGTGGGATTGGCCCGGGGCGGCGGCGCGGACATGTCCGGCCGGGGGTGGACGTGTCCGGCGGCGCGAGGATGAAGATAGCTAGGGTTTGACCGCGAATTTCGAAGAGGGGCACATATTTATAGGTAGAGGGAGCTAGGAGAGTCCAAATGAGGTGTGGTTTTCGGCCACGCGATCGTGATCAAACGACCGAGAGGATGGAGGGGGTTTGGATGGGTTATGGGCCACTTTGGAGGGGTGTTGGGCTGCAACACACACAAGGCCTTTACGGTTCCCCGGTTAACCGTTGGAGTATCAAACGGACTCCAAATGGCACGAAACTTGACAGGCGGTCTACCGGTGGTGAACCAAGGCCGCTTGGCAAATATCAGTCCATTCCGAGAAAGTTTAACACCCGCACACGAAAAGTGGCAAAAGGGGACGCCGGAGGACATATGAGTGTCGGATTGCAAAACGGACAACGGGGAAATGCTTGGATGCATGAGACGAACACGTATGAAAATGCGATGCACATGATGACATGATATGAAATGCATGACACACAAACAAATGACAAGGCAACAATAGCGAATAACTAGAAGACACCTGGCGCAACGGTCTCGGGGCGTTACACTTTTTGACTGTGCATCATATGAATATGTGCTATGCATGAATGTTGATTAGCATGATGTTAATTGGCTGGTAGTTCCAGTTTCGACCATGAACAAAACTTCTAGCATGATGTTAACACTGTTTGAAAAGGCCGTGTTAATATAAATGCTCTGTCTCTGAAAGTTGCAGTTTCTTATCTGAAACTGAACTTGGAGTTTCTTATCTGAAACTGAAACTTGCAGTTTCTTCTCTGAGAATCACATTGTCTGCACTTTTATACTCCTATGAAACTAGATTTTTTAATTGCTAAAAATAGATCTCTAGAATTCATAAACTACTTCATATGCTCAATACTTCAAATCTGAAATTCAAAAGACATGCATATCTGAAAGTACTCTCAAAATACACAACACATAACACAATTCACAACCTGCAAATACTAACAACCCTAAGCTCCTCCTGACAATTCACAACCTGCCCAACTATTGGTCTGGGGGGGGCAATCCCTCCTATTCCTCGGCGGTAGACAGCCGCCCCGTGAGACGATGTGAACGGCGAGGGAGAGGATGGCGGGGAAGCGTCGTCGGGCCAACTATTTTTCTCCTCTTGCAGTTGGGTTCGGTCGACGAAGACTCCACCGGCTCGCTCTGGCACGACACCCTCACAAACGGCACCCTGTAGATGCCCGATCCTTCAATCTCTGGTGGATGCTCCATCTAGGATCGATACTCCCACCACCGCTCCCTCACGATCGGATTTGGTGAATCTGTTTGCTCCATGGCCCAGAGGAGCAGCTCTATGTACTCCCGCGCGACTCCCTCCAGGAGTATCGCCACCTTTTCGCTCTGTTGTAGATATTTGGCCATGGATGTCGCCATCGCCGCTAGTTGGTCCTTGTTGTCAAACCAAGACTATATCTCTAACATTCTAGCTAGCTTCACAGGGTCGCCGTCTGCGATCCTCATGTATCGGTTGTACTCCTCCATCGATCTACTTCTCCACAACACCTTCACTCGCCGGCGGTGGGTTTTAGAATGGAAGAGGAGAGGAGCAGCACTGGTTTTGGTTTAGAACGAGTGACGCTGGTTTTGGATTGGAACAGGAGAGGAGGTGTGGTGGTTCTGAAATGGAAGAGGAGAGGAGCGGCGCTGGATTTAGATTGGAATAGGAGAGGAGCGGCGGTGGTTTAAGAGGAGAAGAGCAGAAGAGCTGCGCTGGTCTTGGAAGTATTTTTTTGTTTTGCATATTTTGGGTCAAAGTTTGACAATGTACTGTATTTGTCAAGCAAAATGTGAATGCATGTCACCAAAAATTGTATCGTTTGGTTCATATCTGAATGTACTTCCAAATTATATTATTTTTGCTACATATAACATATATTTTATTTGCAAAAATCATGGTCAATTATGACCCAGAATAAAAGGGAGACTAGTTAATGTGGGGTCGCTTTCTTAATTGAAGGGTAAATTGATTTTGATTTTGATCCAGTCACAGCGCACCGGCCCTCTCGTCCAATCCTAAATCACTGCCGCACGCTCCTATCCCTCGTCTCCATTGCAAAACCACCTCCTCTCCTCTCCATTATCTCCATTCCAAAACCACCGTCTCGCCTCTCCCTCTTCTCCATTGCAAAACCACCTCCTCTCTCCTCGGACGAGGATCCATGGAGGGGATGCAGCAGCGAATCAGGCAGATCGCCGGCGGCGACCAGGCAAAGGTAGCCAGGTTGAAGGAGATCCTTACTTGGTTTGATAATGAGTGGGAGATTTCGAGGACGGTGAGGGCCATGTGGCAATGTATGCGAAAGAGGGAGACGACGACGATGAGGGCGGTGATGTACTCCTCGGCGACAGTCACGCCGCAGTCCTTCGAGTTCATCGAGTATCTCATCTAGGCGATGGAGTAGACAGATTTGCCCGAGGCGAAAGTCAGTCGGAGCTGGTGGGCGTACAGGTCTAAGGTCGAGCACCCAGAGGATAACGAATCGATCGAGTATGGTGTGCCATTCGTGAGGGTGCAGAGCTAGCCGGAGCCACAAGAGTATTTGTTCTCCCACCGCAAGAGGAGGCCGGATGGTGCGACGTTGCTTCGCCACCGTTCTCCACGGTTCCCTCGACGCTCGCCTCGTTTCAATGGCGGCGGTAGTGTTTAAGGTAAGCTTCGCACTAACCTAATCTTCCATCTGCTCATGCTTACAATCAGTGTGACAACTGATAAAAATCATGCTTACAATCAGTCTCCGAGTACTACGCCAATCACCCTAAAATAGCTCTGGACCTTTGGGTCAAAGTTGTGACACTGTGTACAAATAAAGAAAAATAGATTGGTGCTTCTTTCAGAAAAGAGTACATCCCTAGAAAACTGCCAATATAAGCTATTAGTATTTTTTAAGACTAAGCTACTAGTATTTGGTTAGAGGATTTGCTGCCGAGAAAGATCCATCCACAGTGAGCGCCACACATCCCACTTATGATGGTGGATGCCAATGCTTAGATGGAGCAGGGTTGGTGTCGGTAATTTTTACTTGGCACCTCGCACTCTGCATATATGCCGGTTCCATCCATACATTTGTGTAGTTCCACCAAAATGCAGTTGAATAACCCTGTTTGCACAGATAATGAAAAGGCGTGATTAGATTATAGTGGCACTAGTTGATGAAACATACACTAATAAACAGAAGAAAATATTACATCATACTGGAAATCGACCCAAATCTCCCCGATACACCTTCTGCCAGTGATGAACATCAGTGTACAACGGTAGTACAAGGAGGGGCCTTGAGACATTCAAATCTCTATTTTTGTGTAGATCAACTAAAATTAAGCACCCCAGTTTGCAGAAATGCTTAAACATTAACAATGGGACTAGTTGATGAAACATACATTAACAAAGAGAAGCACTTTCTTTATCTACATTGGAAATGAAATGATAGAGAGGACACTCGCTCTATTTTATCTGTATTATTACTTCATTTTATCAGTGACACTAGGGTCGAGCAGGTGGCAAACGAGGTGTACCGTGCGTCGCAAGGATGAAGGCCGGGGGTGCTTAGACTGGGATGCTGAAGCTGGCTCTTTCAGTCCCTATCTTCCCCCTGATGTTTCTATGGTAGCATTTGGGTTGTAATCCAAACTTAGTCGAGCTGGTGCTGCGTCCCCCTACCTGTCTAGCTTATGTGGCGAACTTGTCTCCTGCTAGTACTCGGTCCGTTCTAGTAGTAGTTGCATAACTGCCCATTTACACTGAGATGTTGTCGGATAATGGTTCTCTATGGTTGGGTTTCTTTAGTGAAATCGGAGGGAACCCCCTGTTTCGATATTATAAAAAAACAGTGGCACTAGCGGTGCCAAAACAATGCCTCAAATTAATAGTCCCACTAGATTAAGGTGGAAAATAATAACATTACTGCTTTATCATGGCAGTGCCAAAACAGTAGGACAAGAGCAGGATCAACATGCAGGATCTTTGGCAAACGGTCAGATCAAAAAGGAACATACCTCATGATGGGAACCATATCTGTAGTCAACGCCATCGTAGAAGGGATGACACCAGTCACCAACATGGATGATTTAATTCATGGGACCTTTTGGTGCAGTTCACCTAATGAAGCAATGTCCCATGAGCTAGCAGCTTCTTCTTTTTTTTTAAGAAAAGGGCTCCAGCCCCGGTTCCATTTCCATTATAAAATGAAACCCACACAACTTCTTCTTCATTAGTTGCAATAAAATTGAGCAACATCAAGGTTGGTCATGAAGCTCCTGGAGAGTAGGTGGACCAGGACAGTTGCATCTCTAACGAAAAGAAGCAACTTATCTAAATGGGAAATTTAGCAGGACATGAAAAAAGTGCCATTGATTCATATTACTAGAGGCATTACATTGAAAACAACATTGGTTTAACGTGTCCTTACTTTTAACAGTGCGACCGCTACATTTTATCAGTGGCATTACATAAGAGCGGCTCGAGGCAACAAACATCAGAAGAGGATATCTGGGTTGATCCCATTTTTGTTCGGTATATAGCCACCTTATACTGTGTGATGCTAGAAAATCTAGTGCTGGACTTACTCTGTTAACATGTCACCCAGTCCCCACTTTCTTTCCTTTTTCAACTAATAGATCGGGTTTATATTGAGTTTGTACTGCGTTCCTTTTATTTCCCTATTAGACCTAGAGACCAGTTGGATAGCCGGTCTCTGCAACATTTCGCCCCCATTATTTCCTCTTTCGACCAAGTCCTAGATTCAGGTAACAAATCTTCCCCCACCCCACCCCCTTTCTTCCTTGTTTGAACCAAGTACTACTAGATTCGAGTGCATGAACTAGTTTTACCTCTTAACAGTAAAAAAAATTAGGTGGTTTATGAACAGCCGATCGATCCTATCTACACGAGGGGGCTTAAGAAATAGTAAAAGATACAAATGCAGCGACGTCAGGAGCTCGGGAAGTAGAGCAAGGCCGGTTTTGAAGGAAGTTATACCTGAGGGTCGCCGGGATGTCGCTAGGTGGGTGGCGGGAGGCCGGATCTGCCCACACTACGGCAGAGAGGAAGAAGGGGTGGGAGGCCCTCCCTCGCCAGCGATGCTTGGGAGATAACGGCAAAGCACGCTGATTGGGACGTGCCGGCAGTGGGTAAGAGCCGTCGCTGAGGACGACCGCGTGAATGTTGCACCTTCTCACCTTCCCTAGTGGAGAGGATCTGGCTGGATCTGTGACCAGCGGTGAGTAGAGAAAGAGAGTCTGTGGCCACCGCTGTCGTGTTATATCTGGAGAGGACGAGACAATGTGAAGAGAGCAACACTAGCAAGCAAGCGAGGAGGCTCTTGCCTATATAGTGGAGTACTAGTTTTGTTTTGTCTACCGGCCGGAGCCAGCTTGACCTCGGAAATGACTGTCGAGAAGTCTTCATGCACGTGCCACGGAGGCGCAGTTGTTGTCATTTTGATCTGAAGCACCGGATTATAACATATAACCTAAAAAATGCCACATGACAAGAAATCATAACCTCACTGCCCAAAGGAGACAAGATGAATCCCGATGGACAAACTAGACGAGGATCAAAGCTCAAATTAAAGATAAACTCGTAGAAAAGGGGTCCATCGATAGATGTCCTAATTAACATAGCCGGCTTGACCTAGATGGCAGCCGAGTAGTCTTCATGCATGTGCCCCCAATGACTAGCCCAACTCTGTTGTCGCTGTTTAACCCTCGCAGTGATCCGAAGCACATGACACCTAATTTTGCGAGATGACAAGAAACCTTTTTTTAGATTTCTCACTAGAACTACAGCCCTGTACAACACAGCCTGCATGATATGTAGATGATAGCCAATCCAAGCGTGTCTGCTGGAATCTGGTCACATGCATGGATGAACTGATCTTCCGTGTCTTGCAGGGATCATCCAGGTACCAACGTATGTACTTCTATTAACTCACCCGACTTGTGGGGCCAGGGAGTGTGCCTATGGTCGGTTCTCAATTGCGGTCCTACATGTGTGTGCAAGCGCAATATGACGCGCGTTCCATTCGGAGAGAGGCGTGCCAGACCGACCGACCGTCTGGGGTGCGACGCGAATGCGACGGGTGTGCTGTATACTCTGTACATGTGTACCGCCGTTTTCTTGAGGCTTTGCTCCATGGCGCAATCCATGGATACAAAATTAGTATACTGTACTACTCCCTCCATTCCTAAATATTTGTCTTTCTAGATATTTTAACAAGTGACTACATACGGAGCAAAATGAGTGAATCTACACTCTAAAATATGTCTACATACATCCGTGTGTGGTAGTCCATTTTGAAATGTCTAGAAAGACAAATATTTAGGAACAGAGGGAGTATTAAAAGTCGAGGGCAGGGCTTTTCCCGCGTGGTAGGTGGGGAAATTCTGCCTAGTCGGTTCAACAGAGACGCAAGAAGATGAGGGAGTAGGCTGCTACAAACGTAGGGCTGTGTGATTTGACAGTGAGTTACTGCTAGACCGGTGGGCCCCGGTGATTTGACTTGCCATTATCATTTTAACTACGACGCTACGACAGGCTTGAGTCTCCCGATTCCGGACCACCTCCATACAGGTGCCTCTCCCGATGCTCCTCCATGTAGAGGTTGGCTCTTGCTTGAGAGCCCACTCCTCCACTTTTTCCTTGCCTCTTTCCCCCACATATGCAAAAATGCCATGTAAAGCGGGCTTATAGCCCACTATTGTACTTGATCCTACAGGTGCTAAGCCTGCCACATAGGCATAAAGTCTGATGTGGCAAGTTAATTAAGAAGAGAGATACTAGTTTGGTGACCCCAGGAAGAAACGGTGATAAGCGCATGTACCTAGATGAATAAAACTTAGCAACAAAAAACTAAGCACCTATGCATTGGGGACTTGAGTTGCTAAGCCATTTAATGCCCATAGCACCTCATCTAAGCACCATTTCATTGGAAGAGGTCACTCCTTGGCAAATCCAATAAATACTATGAAGAAAGAGATAGAGAGAAGTAAACAAAAAATACTCGCACAGCCAACCTTATAGCTAACCTTGTTGTATGAGTGACTAAGTGATGACTATGTATGACATGCCAACATCAGATAGCCTAACGCACTATGTTAAATCTCCAAGGGCGCGACCGCATGAGCGAGGCGATGGTCGTGGTAGGCGCGACCATGATACGGCCTGCTGGCAGCCCTTGGATCTGAGATCGAACGGTCGCATGCTAAGTTGCTGAAAATTTGTAGAATAACCCTCCAGGATAGGATATTCACCCATAGGTCTAGAATCACGCCATGAAACAGTTCGATCTCAGATCCAAGGGCTCTCGGAAGCCCGTATCATGGGAGAATGGAAAGCTTCATATCACCTGTAATTTTCCCGGTGCTTGACATGACATCGAAAGCCATTTAAATGGGCATCGAGTAGACATGACATCTAATTGGGCCCCCATAGTACTGTGCATGAATCCATTTATCCACCAGGCAAGCCACTACCCTGCCATTCGCATGCGCCCCCACTCGACATTTTTACAATCGATAAACCGCTCCTAGTTGTCCCATCCTTTCACATTATGGCAGTTCCACTAATCCTAACCCTCCTCCCAAATCCATGGCGTCCCAAATCTCCATGATCGGCGGTGAGTACAAGGTTAGAACCATCACCGGCGATGAGTTCGACGTCATCTACACCCGTTCTTCCACAACGGTGGAAGAATGCCTTGCTCGCTTCAAACGCATGTTCGAAAACTCAAATGATGAGTGGGTCGCTGGGCTAGATGTTGAGTAGACCACAGTCCTGGGAAGCGAGAAGAAACTAAAGGAGGCAGAGAAGAAGAATCCCGTCGTGATCCAGGTTTGCGTGCATGACTTATGCTTGGTCTACCACATATGCCATGCCGACATTAAGTGCGATGAATTTAAGGACTTCCTCAAGGGTGGCCGAGTCAAATTCGTTACTGTAGACTTTAGGAACGACAAGGAAATCCTGGGTCGGATAGGCCTCGTTGTAGGCTGTAACGCCCTCGATGTGGCTATAGCTCCCACGTGTCGAGGCACGACTTAGAGACATAACCGCATTGAAAGCAATGTCGCAAGTCAGGCAATCATTACAACATCCCATGTAATACATAATAAAAGGGGGAGATAACATAGTTGGCTTACACTCGCCACGTCACATCAGAGTACATAAATAACATCCATCAAACAAACACTCATGGCCCGACTACGGCGCCAAAATGGAAAAGAACCCAACATGCGACAAGGCCCTGAATCAAACCCCAACTAGGCACCACTACTGATCATCGGGAAAGGAAACATAATAACGCTGAGAGTCCTCGTCGAACTCCCACTTGAGCTCGTACTCGTCACCTGGAGCGAAATCACCTGGACCTGCATCTGGAGTTATGATATCTGTGAGCCAGAGGGACTCAGCAATCTCGCACCCTCGCGATCAAGACTATTTAAGCTTATAGGAATGGATAAGGCAAATATATGTGGAGCTGCAGCAAGCGACTAGCATATGTGTGGCTAACTTATACGCAAAAGAGCGCGAGAAGAGGAGGCAAAGCACGAGCGAGAATCTAGAAGGATAACCTGCGCAAACATAACTCCAACACCGTGTCCACTTCCCGGACTCCGCCGAGAAGAGGCCATCACGGTAACACACTCAGTTGATTCATTTTAATTAATTAAGGTTCAAGTTGTCTACAACCGGACATTAACAAATTCCCATCTGCCCATAACCGCGGGCACGGCTTTCGAAAGTTCAATCCCTGCAGGGGAGTCCCAACTTAGCCCATGACAAGCTCTCACGGTCAACGAAGGAATAGACCTCCACCCGAGACACACCGATCAGACTCGGTAACCCGGTACATCAAGACAATTCGACAGGTTAAAACAAGACCAGCAACACCGCCCGAATGTGCCGAAAAATCCCGATAGGAGCTGCACATATCTCTTTCTCAGGGCACACTCAGATAAGCAATCCATACAACTATAACCAGCCCTCGAGTTTCCCCGAGGTGGCGCTGCAAGGGGCTCTAGTTTGGACCAACACTCAGAGGAGCACTGGCCCGGGGGGTAAAATAAGATGACCCTTGAGTCTGCAGAACCCAAGGGAAGGAAAAAGGCTAGGCGGCAAATGGTAAAACCAAGGTTGGGCATTGCTGGAAAAGCTTTAATCAAGGCGAACTATCAAGAGGTTCCCATTATAACCCAACCGCGTGAGGAACGCAAAATCCGGGAACATAACACCGATATGACGGAAACTAGGGCGGCAAGAGCGGAACAAAACACTAGGCGAGAGGCCGAGCCTTCCACCCTTTACCAAGTATATAGATGCATTAAGATAACATAGCAATATAATGATATCCCAACAAGTAAATAAATGATGTTCCAACAAGGAACGGCCTCCAATCTTCACCTGCAACTAGCAACGCTATAAGAGGGGCTGAGCAAAGCGGTAACATAGCCAATCAACGGTTTGCTAGGACGAGGTGGGTTAGAGGTTGACATGGCAAATAGGAGGCTGACAAGCAAAAGGTAGGCATCGTAGCATTGGCATAGCAAGAGCGAGCAAACTAGCATAGCAAAGATAGTAGTGATTTCGAGGGTATGATCATCTTGCCTGCACAGTTGTCAGAGTTGACTGGATCCTCACAAGCAAACTCAACGGGCTCCTCGGTAGCGAACTCGTCTCCCGTCTCTACCCAACAAGACAAACAAGCAACAAGGATACAATCAACCACGTGCAAGACCAAGCAATATGATGAAATGATGATATGCTATGCGGGATGCGATGCGGGATGCAAAATGCAAGATATGACAGGAAATGCATGAACCTGGCCTCAACATGGAATTCCAAGGGTGCCACTGGATAGAGGGAATGAAATCGCTTGAAAATGATATAAAGATCATTGGAATCGGAGTTACGGTTTGGAAATGGCAAGCGTTTTAAGATATGACACCGGTCTGCGATTTACAGCAAGTAGGCATCTAAACGCAACGAAATGAACATGCTACAGCCACCAAAAAAGACAACAAAAGACATGTCAGGGATTCACACAAGATTCTTAACAAAATACTAGCACTGAGCTACGGCCAAATCATCCATTATGAGGTTCAAACAAGCATGGCAAAAACGCAAATGCAAAACAGATTCCAGACTTCGTGAAATTAACACTAGTCTGAAATTTCAGATCACGAAGCCCTCTTCGGAGCAGCAAAACAACATGATACAGGACCTGAACATAACAAGTAAGAAAATGGCATGGAGCTACTCAACTAGCTTAACAAAAGACCGAAAGTGACCTGGGGCCAAAAGGGTTCACAAAACATAGTAACGGGCACACGAACATAGCATAAAACACAATCAGTTTCCAGACATGTAAACGAGCTCGATGCACTCACCACGGTGCAAGTCATGGCAAGGCAAGCATACATCCATTAAGAAGGCACAAAATAAAAGCTAGACATGGCAAGAACAATGGCATAGCATGCACGGATCAACTACAACCACGCCGGCAAAATCGCAAACGAGTTGACGATCTGCCCAGATTCACCACGAAGCAAAAGTAGAACTCATTTAACTCAAGCTATGGTGCTCCATAATTGCAAACAAATACATGGATGAATAGAGCATAACATGAATAACAAAAGTCCCTTACTGATCATCCTCAAAAGAGGCACGGATCACTAGGAAACAAGCTGAACATATGGCATCATGAACTAAAATATCCCAGACTTAGTGAAAACAACTAAGTCCCTGAAAACAGATTTCCCGGGTGCCTCACTTGCAAGTTTGCACAAGTCACCACACACATCCTAAAAATTCATGGGTTGCACCTATGGAAAGAAGACAAAATGCTTAACAAAACATATGAAGGACTCACAGGCATAGCATGCACACAATAATCATGGCAAAAATGACAAAAGTCTAAGATGAACTAGCAGATCTGACAATTAACTCACGAAGCCTCCTTCTAAAAGCATTTTGGGCAACAAGATGAGCTCAAATGAAAATTATGCCATGGAATGAAATTATGTACTCGTCACGATGAACATTTTGATATATTATATGCCCAAATCTGAGCTACGGTTGCAAAGTTACGGGGCCTCGAACAGGAGCATATGAGCTAACATTCTAGGGACTTAGTGAAAAAAAACTACCCCAGATCTAGGGTTTGACCGGTGGGCACGCGAACCGAGGTGAGATCCGAGCTCGCCGGAGCCTTGCCGGACTTGACGCAGCGCGCCGGCCGGAGGAGGAGGAGATGGCCGGGGAGGTGAGGGGCACGGCCGGCCGGCAGGGCGGGCGGCGCGGCCGGAGGAGGAGGCGGCGCCGGCGAGTGCGGCGGTGGCCGGGGCGGGCTCGCCCGCCGGAGTTGGAGCGGGGAGGCGGCGATGCGCGTCGGCGGCGGGCAGCGATGGAGGCGTCGGGCGCCGGAGTTGGGCGAGGCGGCGGCGGTAGGAGGCGCGGGCGGCGGCGCAACCGGGCGGCGGCGCGGGCCTCGGGGGCCGGCCTTGGGCTCCCGGGCAGGCGGGGATGTGGGGCGGCGGCCCGGCCAACGGGAGGCGGACACGTGGCGGCGGCGGGGTAAGTCGGACGTTGTCCGGTGCGGCCGGACACGTCCGTTGGCGGCGGATCTGGCGGGGATGATTTTTTAGGGTTTCGGGGAGAGGGAGAGATCCGAAAACGGAGGGGTGTATATATAGGCATAAGTGGAGCTAGGAGAGTCCAAATGAGGTGCGGTTTTCGGCCACGCGATCGTGATCGAACGCTCTAGGACATGGAGCAGAGTTTGGTGGGTTTTGGGCAAAATTTGAGGGGTGTTGGGCTGCAACACACACGAGGCCTTTTCGGTCCCTCGGTTAACCGTTGGAGTATCAAACGAAGTCCAAATGGTACGAAACTTGACAGACGGTCTACCGGTAGTAAACCAAGGCCGCATGGCAAGTCTCGGTCCAATCCGGAAATGTTTAATCCCCACACACGAAAGAAAGCTAGAAATGACCACCGGAGGAGAACGAAGCGCCGGAATGCAAAACGGACAATGGGGAAAAAGCTCGAATGCATGAGACGAACACGTATGCAAATGCAATGCACATGATGACATGATATGAGATGCAAGAAAACAAAAACAACACACGGAGACAAAGACCCGAACCCGAGAAATAAATATAACTTAACGCCGGAAACGGCAAGAGTTGGAGTACAAATTGGGAAAGTCGTATCTGGGGCGTTACAACACTCCACCACTACGAAAAGATCTCGTCCTGAGATCTAGGACTGAAAGAACTCCGGGTACTCAGAACGGAGGTGATCCTCGCGTTCCCAGGTAGCTTCACGGTCGGAATGGTGAGACCACTTGACTTTGAGAAATTTGATTGACTTGTTGCGAGTCTTGCGTTCAGTCTCTTCAAGAATAGCAACTGGGTGCTCACGATAGGAGAGATCTTCTTGGAGCTCAATGTCCTCGAAGTTGACGGTGCGGTCAGGAGTCTTGAAGCACTTTCGAAGCTGAGAGACGTGGAACACATCATGAACATTTGCAAAGTTTGAAGGAAGCTCGAGTTGATAGGCGAGGTCGCCTCTCTTGCTGAAAATCTTGAAAGGTCCCACGTATCTAGGGGCAAGCTTCCCTTTGATACCGAAGCGACGAGTACCTTTCATAGGAGAGACACGGAGGTAAACATGATCTCCGATCTCGAAAGCCAAATCACGGTGCTTACTATCATAGTAGCTCTTCTGGCGGGATTGGGCTGCTTTGAGGTTATCACGAATGACTTTGCACATTTCTTCTGCTTCTGTGATTAAGTCATTACCCAGCAGCTGACGTTCACCGGTTTCAGACCAGTTGAGAGGGGTACGGCACTTCCTGCCATACAGAATTTCAAAAGGGGCCTTGCCCGAACTTGCTTGAAAACTGTTGTTGTACGAGAATTCAGCATAAGGAAGACAATCCTCCCACTTCATGTCGAAGGGGATCACACAAGCCCTGAGCATATCTTCAAGAATTTGGTTGACACGCTCGACTTGACCGCTTGTTTGAGGATGGAAAGCAGTGCTGAAGCGGATGTTGGTGCCCATGGCCTTCTGAAAAGAATCCCAAAACTTGGAGGTAAAGATGCTGCCACGGTCTGAAGAGATCACTTGAGGAATACCGTGCAGAGAGACAATGCGAGAGGTATAGAGTTCCGCCAATTGAGCTGCAGTGATCGACTCTTTGATAGGCAGAAAATGAGCCACTTTGGTGAGCTTGTCGATGACAACAAATATAGCATCATTGCCACGCTTGGACTTTGGAAACCCAGTCACGAAGTCCATTTCAATGTGGTCAAACTTCCATTCTGGAATGGCAAGAGGTTGGAGGAGACCAGCTGGCCTTTGGTGTTCTGCCTTCACTCTTCTGCAGACATCACATTCAATCACGAATTGAGCGATCTCGCGCTTCATTCGAGTCCACCAATAAGCTTGCTTGAGGTCCTGATACATCTTCGTGCTCCCAGGGTGGATGGAGAGGAGAGAATTGTGAGCCTCGTTCATGATCACCTTACGAAGTTCACCTTTGGTCACAACAATATGATCCTCGAAGAAGAGAGTGTCCTTGTCATCAAGGCGGTAGCACTTGTACTTGGACTGACTCTTGGCAATCCCAATCTTCACCTTTTTCACCATAGCATCAAGAAGCTGGGCTTGGCGAATCTGGTCTTCTAAGGTAGGAGAGACTTGAAGGTTGGCGAGGAAACCTTGAGGAACAACTTGCAGATTAAGCTTGCGGAAAGCCTCACAAAGCTCGGGTTGATAAGGCTTGAGAATCAGACTATTGCAGTAGGCCTTTCTGCTCAAAGCGTCAGCAATCACATTGGCCTTGCCTGGAGTATACTCAATACTCGGATTATACTCTTGAATCATTTCGACCCATCGAGTTTGCCTTAGGTTGAGATTAGGTTGAGTGAAGATGTACTTGAGACTCTTGTGATTAGTGAAAATGTCCACTTTTCTTCCCAATAGAAGATGTCTCCAAGTCAAAAGAGCATGCACAACTGCCGCCAACTCGAGATCATGAGTGGGGTAGTTCTTCTCATTAGGCTTCAACTGGCGAGATGTATAAGCAACAACTTTTTTCTCTTGCATCAATACTGCGCCAAGACCTTGGAGAGAGGCATCACAAAAGACCTCGTACGGCTTGGATTCATCAGGCGGAGTCAGAACTGCAGCAGTGATCAACTTCTCTTTCAAAGTGTTGAAAGCAATATCACACTCCGGAGACCAAACATACTTGACGTGCTTCTGAAGAAGACTTGAGAGAGGCTTCGCGATCTTGGAAAAGTTTTCAACGAATCTTCGGCAATAACTTGCGAGACCGAGAAAACTGCGGAGTTGTTTCACATTCTGAGTAGGTTCCCAATTCACAATTGCGGAAACCTTCTCGGGATTCACGGAAATGCCCTTGGCAGAGATGATATGACCGAGATAAAGAACCTCATCGAGCCAAAATTCACACTTGGAGAACTTGGCGTAGAACTGATGTTCCCTGAGCTTATCAAGAACCAAACGCAAGTGCTTGGCATGATCTTCCTTATTCTTCGAGAAAACCAGAATGTCATCGAGATAGACCAAAACGAAGTCATTGGTGTAGGCGTTGAAGATGAAGTTCATCATGCGAGAGAACGTCGGAGGAGCGTTGGCGAGGCCAAAAGACATGACAGTGTATTCATATGAACCAAAGCTTGTTCTGAATGCTGTATTGGGAATATCTTCTTCACGAATGCGAATCTGGTGATAACCCATACGAAGATCAAGCTTGGAGAATACTTGGGCACCTTTGAGTTGTTCGAACAGCTCATTGATGTTGGGAAGTGGGTATTTGTTCTTGATGGTCTTCTTGTTCACTGGACGGTAATCAACACAAAGTCGGTCCGTTCCATCCTTCTTCTTCACAAAAAGAACACCACAACCCCACGGAGAAGTACTAGGCCGAATGAGACCCATTCTTTCTTTCTCATCGAGTTGCTTCTTCAGCTCCTTCAACTCTTCAGGTCCGAGCTTGTAAGGGCGTTTGCACACAGGTTCTGTGCCAGGCTCAAGTTCAATAACGAATTCAACTGGCCGGTGCGGAGGCATTCCTGGGAGCTCTTCTGGAGAGACGTCTTGATATTCGAAAACGACTGGAATTTGCGAGATGGAATCCAATTCACCCTTCTCATTGAGAGAAAACAGACAAATGGTATTATCCCAAGCGGCAAAGACAATTACATCCTCAGACGAATGAGTCAATTGAATCTGTCTGGCTGCACAATCAAGTTGAGCCTTGTGCTTAGAAAGCCAATCCATCCCGAGAATAAGATCAATATCCGAGTCACCAAGAACATTTGGAGAGGACAAGAACTTATAGTCACCCAAAGTGATAGCAACATCCGGAACGCATTCTCGAGATGTCATTTGACGGGCCGGAGAGACAATAGCCAACGGCTTCGGCAACACTTGAGTAACAAAATCATGCTTAGATGCAAAAGGTCTCGACGTGAAACAATGCGATGCACCCGTGTCAAAAAGAACTTTTGCAGGAATATCATTAACAGGAAGGTTACCCATGATCACATCTGACGAGTCCTCTGCCTGAGCTGCATTCATCAAATTCACCTTGGCATGCTTGGGGTTATGCTTGACCACAGCTGTACTTGCCGATCTGACAGGAGGAGGAGGAGGAAGACGCCTCTGGTTGAAACACTTGTTGGCATAGTGACCCTTCTGTTGGCACTTGTTGCACGTGACCTCTGAAAGCGGATGGTGATACGGAGCACTCGATCTTGGAGCTTGATACGAAGTCTTGTTCTGAAAGCCAGGGTTGGGTGGGTGGGAAGAACCACTGCCACCTTTGCTCTTCTGCTGATATGGCTGACGGAACGGAGGAGGAGGAAGCCAAAACTTCTGCTGCTTGGCCACTTGAGTAGAGGAAGAAGGAGTAACATCTCTGACTCGCTTCCTCGAAGCATCACACCTCAAATGAGCAGCCTCTTGCTTCAGTGCCATGTTGTAGAACTCATCGTATCTCAAGGGCTCGAAGAGGACAAGAGCGAGCTGAATATCTTGTCTGAGACCACCCCTGAACTGGTATATCATGCTCTTCTCATCAGGCACGTCCTTCTTGGCAAAGCGGGCAAGCTTCTGGAACAATTTGTTGTAGTCATAGACAGACAAAGAGCCTTGCTTCAGATTGCGGAATTCCTCACGCTTGCTTTCAACCACGCTCTGCGGAATGTGATGAGCTCGGAAATCTCGACGGAAATCATCCCAAGTGATAACACGTCCACCTCTGGAATCCTTGTACTGCTGGAACCATTCTGCAGCTTGATCTTTGAGTTGGAAGGAAGCGAACTTCACAAAGTCCTCAGGCCTGACGTTACTGCACTCGAAATGCTTACACAGATCCACAAGCCAATCGTCAGCATCGGTTGCCTCAACACAATTGCTGAAAGTCTTTGGCCCGTTAGCAAGGAACTGGTTGAGTGTAGCAAAGTGACTCTGGTTGCTGCCTTGATTCCCTTGACTGCCTTGATTGCGCTCTTGGAGAATTTGCATGATCAGCTGAGTGTTTGCATTGGTTGCGGCCATCACAGCTTGCCATGCCTCTGGAGGAGGTGGAGGCGGCGGCGGATCAGGATTCGGAGTCGTGCGCGTTGGAGGAGCCATCCTGAAGAGGTTGACCACCATTAGTAGATAGACAGATAAATATTTAAGCTGAATCCAATGGAATGAAAATTGCAACATATAGTCTTCACATCCGAACCAAATGAACGAATGCATTCCTCTTCAAATGGTCACATATCCATAAATTGAGAAGCCACGCAGAATTAAGGTAGAGAAATAAATCAACAAGGTACGGATCAAGAACGAATAATCGGTAAGAAATCCCAATCTCAAACCAATATCCGTGGAAGAAGAACTAGAGCTACAAGAATTCCCACCTATGAAACTCCCGAACCTTTCCGGTTATGCAATCAGGTGTTGGGGATACAGGGGAAGCATAATATCTCACCCAAACTAGCAAATCCTACATCCAGCTGTATCCATCCTTCAACACATAACCAAGAAAACTTCGGAAACCATCTACGTCAACCTTCGAAAAGCATCCGTTATACAAGTTATGGCGATACTCCCGAACTCCCACCCCAGTACTGGGTGGCGTCGAGGTTATCTCACCAACGAACTGCATAAAAGAGATTTTTGATGTCGGCGACCATATCTCAAGTATTCCAGAATTGCAACGATAAAATTATGATGACAACACCTCAGAGCTCAACTCCCCGGGACACTTCCACTAAACCCCTGACAGGAGGCACCAAGACAGTGTTCTCATCATAAGCCATCGGAACAAATCCAAGATACTCGCGTGATCCTAAAATTTTTTTTAGTGAAACTTGAGAAGAGAAGAGTCAAAACTCTACGTCAGGATGCCTTACCAGAGCGATGAGGAGACTGGGAAGTAAAAAGAATTCCTAAGCTCTCCGATATATAATTCCTAAATGACTCAAAACATTTTTGTAGACACAACTCGGCTGCTAAAAACGATCAAGCAATGGGGCTCCTAAGGTCGGGGAAGGCTCTGATTACCAACTTGTAACGCCCTCGATGCGGCTATAGCTCCCACGTGTCGAGGCACGACTTAGAGACATAACCGCATTGAAAACAATGTCGCAAGTCAGGCAATCATTACAACATCCCATGTAATACATAATAAAAGGGGGAGATAACATAGTTGGCTTACACTCGCCACGTCACATCAGAGTACATAAATAACATCCATCAAACAAACACTCATGGCCCGACTACGGCGCCAAAATGGAAAAGAACCCAACATGCGACAAGGCCCTGAATCAAACCCCAACTAGGCACCACTACTGATCATCGGGAAAGGAAACATAATAACGCTGAGAGTCCTCGTCGAACACCCACTTGAGCTCGTACTCGTCACCTGGAGTGAAATCACCTGGACCTGCATCTGGAGTTATGATATCTGTGAGCCAGAGGGACTCAGCAATCTCGCACCCTCGCGATCAAGACTATTTAAGCTTATAGGAATGGATAAGGCAAATATATGTGGAGCTGCAGCAAGCGACTAGCATATGTGTGGCTAACTTATACGCAAAAGAGCGCGAGAAGAGGAGGCAAAGCACGAGCGAGAATCTAGAAGGATAACCTGCGCAAACATAACTCCAACACCGTGTCCACTTCCCGGACTCCGCCGAGAAGAGGCCATCACGGCAACACACTCAGTTGATTCATTTTAATTAATTAAGGTTCAAGTTGTCTACAACCGGACATTAACAAATTCCCATCTGCCCATAACCGCGGGCACGGCTTTCGAAAGTTCAATCCCTGCAGGGGAGTCCCAACTTAGCCCATGACAAGCTCTCACGGTCAACGAAGGAATAGACCTCCACCCGAGACACACCGATCAGACTCGGTAACCCGGTACATCAAGACAATTCGACAGGTTAAAACAAGACCAGCAACACCACCCGAATGTGCCGACAAATCCCGATAGGAGCTGCACATATCTCTTTCTCAGGGCACACTCAGATAAGCAATCCGTACAACTATAACCAGCCCTCGAGTTTCCCCGAGGTGGCGCTGCAAGGGGCTCTAGTTTGGACCAACACTCAGAGGAGCACTGGCCCGGGGGGTAAAATAAGATGACCCTTGAGTCTGCAGAACCCAAGGGAAGGAAAAAGGCTAGGCGGCAAATGGTAAAACCAAGGTTGGGCATTGCTGGAAAAGCTTTAATCAAGGCGAACTATCAAGAGGTTCCCATTATAACCCAACCGCGTGAGGAACGCAAAATCCGGGAACATAACACCGATATGACAGAAACTAGGGTGGCAAGAGCGGAACAAAACACTAGGCGAGAGGCCGAGCCTTCCACCCTTTACCAAGTATATAGATGCATTAAGATAACATAGCAATATAATGATATCCCAACAGGTAAATAAATGATGTTCCAACAAGGAACGGCCTCCAATCTTCACCTGCAACTAGCAACGCTATAAGAGGGGCTGAGCAAAGCGGTAACCTAGCCAATCAACGGTTTGTTAGGACAAGGTGGGTTAGAGGTTGACATGGCAATTAGGAGGCTGACAAGCAAAAGGTAGGCATCGTAGCATTGGCATAGCAAGAGCGAGCAAACTAGCATAGCAAAGATAGTAGTGATTTCGAGGGTATGATCATCTTGCCTGCACAGTTGTCAGAGTTGACTGGATCCTCACAAGCAAACTCAACGGGCTCCTCGGTAGCGAACTCGTCTCCCGGCTCTACCCAACAAGACAAACAAGCAACAAGGATACAATCAACCACGTGCAAGACCAAGCAATATGATGAAATGATGATATGCTATGCGGGATGCGATGCAGGATGCAAAATACAAGATATGACAGGAAATGCATGAACCTGGCCTCAACATGGAATTCCAAGGGTGCCACTGGATAGAGGGAATGAAATCGCTTGAAAATGATATAAAGATCATTGGAATCGGAGTTACGGTTTGGAAATGGCAAGCGTTTTAAGATATGACACCGGTCTGCGATTTACAGCAAGTAGGCATCTAAACGCAACGAAATGAACATGCTACAGCCACCAAAAAAGACAACAAAAGACATGGCAGGGATGCACACAAGATTCTTAACAAAAGCCTAGCACTGATCTACGGCCAAATCATCCATTATGAGGTTCAAACAAGCATGGCAAAAACGCAAATGCAAAACAGATTCCAGACTTCGTGAAATTAACACTAGTCTGAAATTTCAGATCACGAAGCCCTCTTCGGAGCAGCAAAACAACATGATACAGGACCTGAACATAACAAGTAAGAAAATGGCATGGAGCTACTCAACTAGCTTAACAAAAGACCGAAAGTGACCTGGGGCCAAAAGGGTTCACAAAACATAGTAACGGGCACACGAACATAGCATAAAACACAATCAGTTTCCAGACATGTAAACGAGCTCGATGCACTCACCACGGTGCAAGTCATGGCAAGGCAAGCATACATCCATTAAGAAGGCACAAAATAAAATCTAGACATGGCAAGAACAATGGCATAGCATGCACGGATCAACTACAACCACGCCGGCAAAATCGCAAACGAGTTGACGATCTGCCCAGATTCACCACGAAGCAAAAGTAGAACTCGTTTAACTCAAGCTATGGTGCTCCATAATTGCAAACAAATACATGGATGAATAGAGCATAACATGAATAACAAAAGTCCCTTACTGATCATCCTCAAAAGAGGCACGGATCACTAGGAAACAAGCTGAACATATGGCATCATGAACTAAAATATCCCAGACTTAGTGAAAACAACTAAGTCCCTGAAAACAGATTTCCCGGGTGCCTCACTTGCAAGTTTGCACAAGTCACCACACACATCCTAAAAATTCATGGGTTGCACCTATGGAAAGAAGACAAAATGCTTAACAAAACATATGAAGGACTCACAGGCATAGCATGCACACAATAATCATGGCAAAAATGACAAAAGTCTAAGATGAACTAGCAGATCTGACAATTAACTCACGAAGCCTCCTTCTAAAAGCATTTTGGGCAACAAGATGAGCTTAACAAAAGACCGAAAGTGACCTGGGGCCAAAAGGGTTCACAAAATATAGTAACGGCCACACGAACATAGCATAAAACACAATCAGTTTCCAGACTTGGTGAAAACTGAGACATGCTGAAATATAACTCACGAAGGCATGTAAACGAGCTCGATGCATTCACCACGGTGCAAGTCATGGCAAGGAAAGCATACAGCCATTAAGAAGGCACAAAATACAAGCTATACATGGCAAGAACAATGGCATAGCATGCACGGATCAACTACAACCACGCCGGCAAAATCGCAAACGAGTTGACGATCTGCCCAGATTCACCACGAAGCAAAAGTAGAGCTCGTTTGACTCAAGCTATGGTGCTCCATAATTGCAAAAAAAGACATGGATGAATAGAGCATAACATGAATAACGAAATTCCCTTACTGATCATCCTCAAAAGGGGCACGGATCACTAGGAAACAAGATGAACATATGGCATCATGAACTAAAATATCCCAGACTTAGTGAAAACAACAAAGTCCCTGAAAACAGATTTCCCGGGTGCCTCACTTGCAAGCTTGCACAAGTCACCACACATATCCTAAAAATGCCTGGGTTGCACCTCTGGAAAGAAGACAAAATGCTTAACAAAACATATGAAGGACTCACAGGCATAGCATGCACACAATAATCATGGCAAAAATGACAAAAGTCTAAGATGAAATAGCAGATCTGACAATTAACTCACGAAGCCTCCTTCTAGCAGCATTTTGGGCAACAAGATGAGCTCAAATGAAAATGATGCAATGGAATGAAATGATGTACTTGTCACGTTGAACATTTTGATATATTATATGCCCAAATCGGAGCTACGGATGCAAAGTTACGGGCCCTCGAACAGGAGCATATGAGCTAACATTCTAGGGACTTAGTGAAAAAAAAACTACCCCAGATCTAGGGTTTGACCGGTGGGCACGCGAACCGAGGTGAGATCCGAGCTCGCCGGAGCCTTGCCGGACTTGACGCGGCGCGCCGGCCGGAGGAGGAGGAGATGGCCGGGGAGGTGAGGGGCACGGCCGGCCGGCAGGGCGGGCGGCGCGGCCGGAGGAGGAGGCGGCGCCGGCGAGTGCGGCGGTGGCCGGGGCGGGCTCGCCCGCCGGAGTTGGAGCGGGGCGGCGGCGATGCGCGTCGGCGGCGGGCGGCGATGGAGGCATCGGGCGCCGGAGTTGGGCGAGGCGGCGGCGGTAGGAGGCGCGGGCGGCGGCGCAACCGGGCGGCGGCGCGGGCCTCGGGGGCCGGCCTTGGGCTCCCGGGCCGGCGGGGATGTGGGGCGGCGGCGCGGCCAACGGGAGGCGGACACGTGGCGGCGGCGGGGTAAGTCGGACGTTGTCCGGTGCGGCCGGACACGTCCGTCGGCGGCGGATCTGGCGGGGATGATTTTTTTTTAGGGTTTCGGGGAGAGGGAGAGATCCGAAAACGGAGGGGTGTATATATAGGCATAAGTGGAGCTAGGAGAGTCCAAATGAGGTGCGGTTTTCGGCCACGCGATCGTGATCGAACGCTCTAGGACATGGAGCAGAGTTTGGTGGGTTTTGGGCCAAATTTGAGGGGTGTTGGGATGCAACACACACGAGGCCTTTTCGGTCCCTCGGTTAACCGTTGGAGTATCAAACGAAGTCCAAATGGTACGAAACTTGACAGGCGGTCTACCGGTAGTAAACCAAGGCCGCATGGCAAGTCTCGGTCCAATCCGGAAATGTTTAATCCCCACACACGAAAGAAAGCTAGAAATGACCACCGGAGGAGAACGAAGCGCCGGAATGCAAAACGGACAACGGGGAAAAAGCTCGAATGCATGAGACGAACACGTATGCAAATGCAATGCACATGATGACATGATATGAGATGCAAGAAAACAAAAACAACACACGGAGACAAAGACCCGAACTCGAGAAATAAATATAACTTAATGCCGGAAACGGCAAGAGTTGGAGTACAAATTGGGAAAGTCGTATCTGGGGCGTTACATAGGCGACCCCTTCGACCTCCAGAAGGAAGGGCTGGTGCCCTCCCTTGATCAGCCTTCAATGCTGACCCTGGTAGGAGCCATGGCTCATCCTATGTACGGTGAAATGAAGAAAGCTCCGCACACGTTTCATCGTGCATGGCAGCGGACTATACTAGATATAGACCACGTCCACTACGCTGCAATGGATGGCTACCTTTGTTTCAATATCTACAAGGGTTGGATGAAAAGCAAGAGCCAAGTGTGCGGGTCAAGCAAAGAAGTATGGCCCAAGAGAAAGAGGGACAAGGACGAAGTCGATGACGTGGACGAGGACTCCAAGTAAGGTGGCAGTGTCGTTGCTCATGGTGGTTCTAATGCAGTGTCTACCGGATTAGTTGCTTAGATTAATTTCTAGTATGCTTAGTTTTATTTGAGGGGTGTGTTGTGTTGAACCCCCAGCAGAACTATGTTATGTTTCTTCTCGTTATATTTCATACATTTCATCTTTTAGTTGGTATAGTACTACCACTCGTTTCTTGACATTATATACGTACAATATATATGGCCAACATCATATAGCCAGCAGTTTAGTTGTCAAAGAATTTCAGGGTGCTTAGTTTTGTCAAAGAATTCTAGGGTGCTTAGTTTTATTTGAGGGGTGTGTTGTGCCGGACACCATTAACTTATCATTGTGAGAATCGGCTTATTTTTGTCATGTGACATGGTCAACGGGTTTGACGTGAAAATAACAATGTCAATGGCATTTCTAAGCAAACATCTAACTTAACGATGGCATTTTTTAGATATCTAATTGCATTTTTGAGCAGGCATCTCACGGATCGATGGCATTTTTTGCTTTCCAATTTGGAACGCGCACACATTAACAATCAACAAAGTCATTTTGGAACAAGTGCTGTCACGTTACAATCGGAAACACAAGTATTATTGAAACCGTGGGCGTTCTATTTACCATTTACGTGCCGCCACGCGTCCCCTTTTTTATTAGCTAGGAGGCGCCGTGCAGGGTAGCTATTTGAGTACGGGAGGCGTGCGATCAGACCCCTACGCGTGCTTATCGGGAGGAGAGCCCTTTGACCTCCATCTGCCGTCCACCTCTCTCACAAGGTCTCCATTAATGGCGCCCGAGCCTCTGTTTAATGGCGTGGCAATGTCCCACTTGACTGAGATTTAAGAGAGAGAAAAGAAAATTTTGCACGGAACTTGATGTAAAATCCGACGGACATATATAGCATCTACTGCGACTTATAGCAAGACTGATGAATATATATAAGGACGACGAGAGTGGATAATAATTGTCTTACATAATTAGGAAGATAATTAAAAAAGCCACATGCGGCTACACCTGAAATACACAAGGGCAAAAGAAGAAGGAAGACGCATACAACGATCTGGCTCGCTGATCTGTACTTTCTTTATGTGCTGCAGGTCGCGGAGACTAGTTCTCGCGGTGGGCGATGGTCTCTTTCATTAGTTTCATGCCCTTAATACGCTGCTTGGTAGCATCCATGGATTCCTCCACCAGCCTGTTGCGGTCGATGCGGAGCATGGCATTCTCGTCCATAAGTTTCTTGATGATGACGCCCATCCTCTGCAACATGGCAGCGGTCTCCTCCTGCTTCATCCTTTCGGCGATCTTCGCCCTCAGCAGGTCGCGCTCGCCCCGGAGCTTGGCATTGCCCTCCCCCAGTTGCCGTATGATGCCGGTAGCCTCATCCTGCATCCTCGCCCAGCCGAAGATCTGATCCATCTAGCTATGGACTATCGCATGCATGCGCCTGTAAGGGTCCTCACCTGCCCGCGAGAAATTTCCCAGGCTACCGCGGCGCGGCAGGACCTCCCTGCTGCTTCGGCGGTGTGGCGGGACATCTCTGCTGCTTCCGCGGCATGGCCGGACCAGTCTGCTACATCAACGGCGCGGCGGGACCTCCGTGCTGCTTCGACGGCTCGGCGGGACCTCTATGCTGCTACTGCTGCGCGGCTGGACATATCGGCTGGTTTCACGGCGATGAGGGACATCTCTCGTGCTTCCTCTTCCATGCTCACCTCTCCCTGGTGGAAATCTCTCGACCCAGAACTCATGCTGACTATGGCTTGATTGACTTGATTGTTTTTTGTGGATGAGGAGTTGAGGAGGAATGTGCAGTCATCTTAGCATAGTAGTATTTATAACTGAGTAGGAGTACTACTAATACGCTCCTAAGTGGGAAACCGTTTAGGTTGTGATCGGTGTGAACATGTTTGCAATTAAATATAGCGTGGTAGTAGTAATTTGGAATGTGACGAGACGCGCTCAATTTTTTTGACGGTTCTAGTTTCGAAGTGCGGCACTATTACCGGATGGCGTAACGTCGGCACGTTTTCTCGGTCGTGGTGTAGCATATGCCATGGTACTAGTTCTTTTTCTACTGTTGTGTATGTGCAAAAACTGGCACCGTCGGATACATATCTTACGCTTGGCGTTCGACAGGAATAGCCTCGTGGCGAGCTATAGACTAGTCTTTTTTTCAGACGCGTTACACCTATCTCTCGGGACTTCTCGCACGCACCATCACTGCTCCCTAGGTCGATGCCACCCACATATAGTTGTACTCTCACACACACGCACGCACTCGTCCTCTCTCACACACGCATCTGTAGCTACTAATTGTAGTGTTCTCAACCATCCGATTGGGTCTATCATAGGTTTCACGTTGCTCCTTGGCCTTGAGATTGAGATGTTTTAAACGCGGAGGCTAAAATGGAGGCGCGAGGTTTTGGTTAATGTTCGGGCCGCACATGGCACCAACACGACACGAGCTTCGTATGCCTGGTGCGCATGCAGTCGGGTGAGTTGTCCAAGTATAGACACAACCAGGCCCTCGTTGGTATCCGCGCCTCGACTTTGGCCGGTCATAGTGGAGAGTAACATAGACCAGTTACTAGTCTATGTTACAAGTACCTTCATAGTGGGTAGTGTCATATAGTATATGCATAATTTGGCGATGAGCGCTCTCTATATGTACCACCTTTTTTCTTTAATTACATCTTGTTAGTTTTGCTCCATGGCGCTATCCATTGATACTACTACTGTACAAATGTATACATTTTTTAAAAGGCTAGAGGGCGGGAAAGTCTAGCTTGGTCCTTTTCACGGGAGGCGAGGGCCTTTGTGATTTGACGGCTCATTACTGCTGGAAGGCGGGGCCTTGTGATTTGACTGCTCGTATAAATGTGCCGATGAACTGAGGAGGATCAAAGAACCATGCGATATACTCAAGTTTTCCACTGGAGTACGACAGAGGAGCACGAAACACGACAGCCCAGTGCCATATCCTCTACTCTCCACTCTTATTATATATTACTAGCAAGAGGCATTGTTCTATTGGCGATAAAGAATGATCTAATTTGCTAGTCATCTCATTTTTAGCATTGTTCTATTCATGCCTCGCAGAGAAGGTGACACGTGCGGCCAAACACCCGAAGCAAAATAAGAAATATAGGAGCAAAAGAAGAAGGAGGATTATCACCCCCCAAAAGAAGGAAGACGCACACACAAAATACGAAGGAGACCAATGGAAGTACTACTAGCAACCCATGATTTAACTACTCGCATGCGCGCAGTGGAGTAGTAATGTCTTTCTTCCGCCCTCACGTCCACTCAATTTCCATGCACTGTATTAATTGACCATCAATGAAGTGAAGGACTTTACACGCGTCAAATTATCACATGGGGGTGGATCTTGGTACAAAATTGCGTCCGCCCGTGTACCCGCGTGTGCATGCGAGGGAATGAGTGCGTGTGTGGCGTGCATGCACATCTTCGCTTCGTGCATGTACCGCCAGTGCGGCTCAGGGAGGACGAGTACATTCTTCTGGAACCAGCAGCACATCACTGTGATCAATCCACACAAGGATGTCGCGACAACGCCTCCACATGTGGCACGTGGCTTCATGAACTGTAAGAGAGACACTGTGTAGAGTGCCATTGTGCTTTGCACATACTCGAAGTACTAGTAAGGTACACGTGCATTGCACGCGTCAGATTTTGCAACCAAATTACGAATAAATACCACACTGTAGCATGTAAGCTCTGAGTCATATATGCCTGATGTAGACCTTCGTTTAATTCTTATAGTTCATCTCATTCAAAATCAATTAGTTTTTATAAAAAAACCTAGGGCCTCTTTGATTCGTAGGATTTCCAAAACGCGGGAATAGGAATAGCATGGGATTAGAGTGGACTGTCGTCTTGAATCCTATAGGATCGTACGAGTGTTTGATTGTGCATAGAAAAAACGCAGAATTCTTTCAAAGAGGTTTGAGTGGATGGGATGTTTCCTATGAAATCTAGTACAAATGAATCATATGGAAAAATTCCTATGGTTTACAATCCTACGAATCAAACAACCATGATAGGAAAATTTCCTAAGGATTAGAATCCTCCAAAATTCCTTCGAGAACCCTTTGAATCAAAGAAGCCCTTAATCTATTTTATGATTCATGGAATTGTGCATTGTAAAGCATAAAGTAAAAACAAATGATGGCAATTCAACTAGAAAAAAAGTTTGGGCAGTTATGATACGGAAGATTGTAGAACAAAGGAGAACCACTGTTGTTTTGAGATTTGTGCATTATGCTTAAGTTCAACCATGGAGTCTGCTAGATTGTACATGTGGCAAAATCCGGTGGGGGCTAGAAGATGGTGCGAGGGGCCGAGTGGAGGGAGACTATGAAGGAGTGCACAATTGCGAGATCGATATTTAGAGAGAGGGGGCGAGAACGTGCGCTGTTGCGCGCAGTGGAGGAGCCATGAAAAATGTCCCATGAGCTAGGGGGCCAAGCATTGCTAGTCCTTTACGAGGAGGGCCAATTCATCAACTTAAAACCATTTTTACCAGCAATTGTCTAATTATCACATTCATATTAGCCTTGATATATAGTGATGCTAGGGGGCAGGGCCCTTGCTGCCCCTGTCTTCGCCATTATGCGCGCGTCTGAGAGGTGAAGCGGAACGCATGGATGATGAGAGGGGGCGTTGGATATATAATTAATGCGGGTGTATTATCTATATATGTAATCCTATATAGAGAGGTATAGAGTGATCGATGTGGACGTGGGAAACAGGGTGAGACCTCACTTGATATATAGATTGATCGGTTTATGTGGAAAACTATGAAAGACCTAGCTATACACACACACACACACACACACAGAGGAACATCGATCGTTGCGCATGCACATGAGAGATAAAGAATGCCCGATATGATGGAGAGGGGGATGTGTGTGTGTGCCTTCATGGGAGACCGACCTGAAGAAAAAGATTGCATGTGTGCGATGGATAATGCCGACTGGTAGTGTGTGTGCATGCATGGACGAGAGAAAGTTAGTGGTACAATTATAAAGAGAAGACCAATGTGTGGGTGTAAAATACTAGGTGAGGTCATAATCAATGTAAAGTTGAATTCAAATATTTGAATAAGAGATCATGATGTTTGAAACCCATGCATGCATGAATATAATGGAGATCTGCGCGGTGTGGTTTGGAAACGAGCATGTTGCAATGTATACACATTGAACAAGGTCAGATTGGTTTGAATTTGAGATACCGATGGCAGACATCGTTTGGCCACATTGCATCTGTGCATGGACACACTATTCTAATTGGAGATGATGGGTGGCTTTCGCATCACATATCTATATCTATACCCCTATATATATTATATTATATATTTTTTATATAGTGTGCGGATAACTTTAACTTTGAAATATGGTCGTTGGATGAGGCCAATCCGATGGTGCAGAGCTGGCAAAGTTGTGCACTACTGGCCGTTGGATATCATCTAGATTCCACCAGATTTTGCCACATGTACAATCTAGAAGACTCTATGGTTGAACTTAAGCATAATGCACAAACCTCAAAACACAAGCACTTCTTTGTTCTAGAATCCTCCATATCAAAATTGCCCAAATGTTTTTCTACATGATTTGTTTTTTACTTTATGCCTTACAACGCACAATTTCATGAATCTTAAAATAGATTAGCTTTCTTATAAAAACTAGATGATTTTGAATGAAATGAACTATAAGAATTAAACGAACATCTACATCATGCATATATGACTCAAAGCTTACATGCTATAGTGTGGTATTTATTCATAATTTGGTTACCAAAGATCATGCTTGCAATGCACGTGTACCTTACTAGTCTAAATGGTGTCTGTGTGTGTGTTGTGCGTGTTAAACACATTGTACGTAGTATATCATACTAGTCTAAATTTTCTTTTTTTGGGTACACGTTAAGCTTGTTCTCCCGAAATTTCAAGCGGCGCGTTGTTATGCCGAAATTTCAAGCTATCGTCTCTGTCTATCGTGCTACGAAACTCCCGCCTCTTCAACCCATGCCTTGTTAGCCCCAAATATTTAAGATATATCTTTGTCTCGTTGTGCTCCGACAACTCCCCCCATCTCAACCCGCACCTTGCTATTCCAAAATTACAACACGCGAAAACTCCCACCTCATGTGAAATCCCGACACGTGAAATGCCCGTGATACCCCTGAACCGAAAGAACTGCCTCAAATTGATGGGGGTACTTTCGTAACTTACCCCACATTTCGGACAAGCGTGCCCCTAAGCCATGGTTCCCCACTCCCATCCCATCCGCCCACCCATTCGTACACCGAGGCCGGCAAAACCCATGAAGCCCCACACCCTCCTCCGCCCTCCATCCAGCCAGAGCCTCTTCCCCGACGACATCGTCCACAGCAACACCTCGACATCCCTCATCCACCGTACCGGATGAGGATCCGTTGTTGATCTGGTCATCCCGCCGGTTCAGCCATCCCGTCCTCCACCTCCAAGGAGCTGCCCTGACGTTCCCCTCATCTTTCGCACCACCTCCATTCCCACACCGCCGTCTTCACCTGCACCACCGGAAGAGCATCATCATCACCGTTTCCTTGGATGAAGCTGCGGCCTAATCGGCGCCACCAAAGAGGTTGTACATTAATCGCCGCATTTTCTTCTTGATTCGATCTCACGGTGCTGCTGGCGCTCGGTCCCGAGCCGACACGGCGTGACTCCATCCACGGCGGCATCTCCGGCCACTTCCTTCACGGTGTCGCTCCCTCAGCGGCGATGTCCACATCAGTAGGAGCCGCTGCTGCTTTAGCTCTCGCTTGCTCGCGCTGCTGCTCTGCTCTTGCTCTCGGTCCCCTGCCTGGTCTGCTCTTGCTCTTTCTCTTGCTCTTGCTCGCACTGCTGCTCTCGCTCTTGCTCTTGCTTGCGATGCTTCTCCAATTTAGCTACACTTCAGTCAACTGAATCGACTTTTGGGTCAGTCGATTTTCAGGGGGTGGGGGGGCTCGCCGAAGTTAAGGAAGAACCAGCCACAGCGAGGAGGGGGGCTCGCCGGAGAGGTACCCCACTATCTATCTTAGGGTTCACGGTGGGGCGGTGGTCGCCAGCGGTGGTGGGGCGGTGGCGAGGGCATCGCCGGAGAAAAGCTCGACACGGGGGGGGGGGGTATAGGGATGGCCGGGGTGGCGGCGGACCAGCGGTGGGGAGTGTTTTCGGGGCGGGCAGGGCGGCGCACCACCGACCGCGGGCGGCGGGGGGGCGGCTTTTTGGCTAGTGGTGGCTGGTGGCTCAGGGGGGTGGAGGTTGATGATGAACTGCAGGCCCTTGATTTCGTATCCAACGGCTGCAAAATCGACTGACTAGAGATGAAAAAGTCAGTCGAGTGACTTGTAGCCTCACCTCTAGTGCATTCAGTTTTGACAGTTAAGTTCAGTTTCGATAGTTAAATTCAGTTTCGACAGTTAAGTTCAGAGATGAGCGGCTGATGTATACATCTAGCACTTTGTGGTTATGTATTTTACGTCATCTATTGGAGATGCTATTAGAATTCCACTCAGGTTAACGTTGTCTCTCTTGTCCTGCTTCAGCCTCGGCGTCGTACAACTCACTGGAGGTGCTCCAACGACGAAACCCTCCATCACAGCGGAGCAGTACCTCAGGCTCCATCTCCAGACGCCTAAGATCTTCTTCCCCTCCTCCGACAGCCAAGTCAGCCGGAGCATCCTCACCGGCCAACCCAATCATGCTGAGATCGACATGGCTTCGCCAAAGAGGTTGTACACTTCTTGTGGTTTGACTTAATCTCATCATGCTTCTTTGCATCCTGTGATCTTCCCATTCTTGTGAACCAAACACCCAGATTGGCAGAAATCATGTGTTTTTAAATTCTCTATTTTGCACATGCATTCCTATCCTATTCATGTCTATTTCCTATCCCTACACTGTTAGAATCCTCAAATTCAAACAAGCCCTTACACAATTACTTCTGTTACAGATATGTGTCAAAGAAAACCTTGTGTGGTTTGTCCTGCTCCTGCGGTGCTGTGTTCCAACCCAGCTGAGCTGCTCCAACGACGGAAGGGTTCACCACAGCAGGGATCCGCTCTCTAGACTGTCTTTCGCCGCCTCAGATCTTCTTCCCCGCCGCCGGCAGCCACGACAACTGCATTACCATCATCAACTGAGCAGATGACCTTGAGGACTACACGGGTCCGCAAGAGAGGTCGCACTCTTCCGTGTCTTCTTACGTTATGCATCGCTTAATATGATGACATGCTACTTTATTGTCGTGTTCACCTATTAGACACTGACTCAGGTCCAAACTAATGCTGAAACTTGAGGTTTTAAATGGTTCTGGGGTACATATTGGGGCAGCAGTCAGTACTATATGTCTACTATCTGGTTAATCTCGGGTGTCTACTATGAGTTTCATGTTGGGTGCAAACAAACATTAAAGGAGCCATTAGCAGTATTTTTTAATTAAAGCTATTATCTGCCTGCTATCATTTGTTTTGGGTCTATCCACAGTTTGCTACCATCACTCTGGATTTGTGCATGCACTCCTTACATAATCTAACTATGTGTTTATTCCTATGCATGTCAGTTATTGTACACAATGGAACTGAACATGTAGAGCAAAAGAGACGAGCCTTGCGTGGCAACAAAATTTCATGCAGACGTCGCTCCATTGTGGGCGCAAAGGCAGCCCCCTCCACCCATTTCAGATCGTAATCAAGAGGAAGATAACTATTCTGAGGGGCATTCAGAAGCGGAAGACCACTCCTATTTACCCCATGAGGTCTTCACTCTAACTTGGTATGCTGATGTTGGTAATATCATGCATATGGTGCCTTGCATTGCTTATTGTATACATTAAAGATGTCATCTGCTTAGTTTAGACATGCTTTGTGTTAATGCCATCTGTTTAGTTTCTTTATTGTATATGTGAATCATGCAATGCCATCTTGTTTAGCAAGGCATCATATATGTGAATTTTGCAATGCCACCCTGGTTAGCCAGTCATATTATATGTGAATTATATCATGACATAATTTTTTATTACGTGTTAAATTTGTCAACAATTTTAGTACATTAAATTACTCTTCCTGTGCATTAGCCATTCGGCACGGTCATGGAAAAATCTGGAGTGGAAACAAGGTCTTCAAAGTAGACAATGCTATCTGATGAAGCGCATGTCTTGCTGGTTACAGATAGCTCCTCAGAGGAAGATTCAGAGACAGATGACCAGTCCTATCGCCCCCCCCCGAGGTGCATGCTCTAACTTGGCAGGGTTATGATGCTCATATCATGTGTATGGTATCTTGCATTGCTATGTCATTTGCTTAGTTTAGACATGCTTTGTGTGAATGCCACCTGTTTAGTGTCTAATTACCATATATGTGAATTATGCAATGCCATCTTGTTGCAAGACATCATATATGTGAATTATGCAATTCTATCTTGTTGCAAGGCATTATATATGTGAATTATGCAATGCCATGCTGTTTGGCCAAGCGTCATATATGTGAATTATATCATGCCATCCTTTTTTTGTATTTCTCATTGCTTTTGTCGACAATGTTTGTATATTCAACTGCTCTTCATGTGCATCAGCCATTTGAATTGGTGATGGAGAAATCTGGAGTGAAATTAAGGTCTTCAGAGCAGGCAATGCTACCTGGTGAAGCAGATATCTTGCTGGTTACAGATAGCTCTTCAAAGGAGGATTCAGAGGCAGATGACCAGTCCTATTATCCCCCTGAGGTGTATGCTCAAACTTGGCAGGGTTATATTACTCATATCATGCATATGTTGTATTGCAATGCTTAGTTTTTAAATCATATACACGATATTGAATGCCATCTCCTTAGTTGACACATCATATATGCGATTGCCCTCTGCTCACTTCCTTAGTATATGAATCATATATTTGAATTATATCATGCCATGATGTTTACCTAGACAACATGTATCTGAATTATGGCATGCCAACCCATTTTCTAAAGACATAATAAAGTTATATCATCTCATCCTGTTCACATAGTTATCATATTTTGAATTATGTCATTCTATCCGTGAATTATATCATACCATCATGTTTCCATCGACGGCATGTTTGTGATTTATGGCATGCCAACCACTTTAATAGACACATCGTATAGTTATATCATTCATCCTGTTTACATAGTCATCATATTTTGAAGTATGTCATTCTATCCTGTTTAGTTAGCCATCATACATGTGAAACTCTGTCATGCTATCCTGTTTAATTAGCCATCATATATGTGAAATTATGTCCTGCTATTCTGTTTGGTTAGACAACATAAATGTGAATTATTTCATTCCCTGTTTTCTTCCCTACTATCCATTGCACCTGTCTATCTTACAATGTCTGTACATTCAATTACTTTTCTTGTTTATCAGCCATTTCAATTGGAGGGTGTGATGGCAGTATCTGTGGGAGTAAAAACACGGTCTTCAGAAAAGATCATGCTACCTGTCGATGGAAATAGAACCACGGTTGTACTTACCCAAGAACCAGCCCCACCGCACATAACCCAGACTCACGCAGATTATACCCTACCCAGTTGGATAGAGAACCAGCTACACCCCTTCTAACCCCAATCCCAGCAGATAGTAACCCAGTTCCCGTTGACACAACACCGTCTCCACCACAGAGCACCCAAACACGAGGAGTTAGTAAGGCAACTGCAGTGCCCAAAGCACGAGGACCACCACTCCGAACCCCAAGTCAACGCTTAAAGCAGAAGATGAATTGTTCTCAGGTCAGGTTCCGTAGCTATGGTTCATACTACTTTGCTCTTGTATCACTGTATTTACTCATACCAACTAATTTGAAATTTGAAGGATGCAATTGAAACTCCAATGGCGCAACAGGTATGTTTTAAACCTGTTTCTTTAACGTGTTTTCTGTTGTAACTTGCTCTATTTTGATTTTAGTTTCAATTGAATAAACAGTTATATTCTCATGCCATGCACCTTACAAGTGTTGTTATTGTTGTGTAGTTTCCCACACTTATATTCTGTCTAAGCTGCCTTGTCTTAAATAGATATGATCCGAACTGTATCTATCTTGATTTGGTAACATAAACTAGAATGATATAGACCATACAGTGACCATACTACATAGATATATGTTTGTTTCATGCCGTTATCCTGTCCATCTTACTACTGAACTGGTTTACCAAAATGATTTTCATATACTACATTGTAAACCTGTGATGTGTTTGTTTGTTTACCAGAATGCGGATAAAATATTGGAGAAGAGTACCCCGTTATGCAATGATACATGAAGTAATGCAGATAAGGTTCAAGATAATGAGACATCCCTGTTGGTCTCCATGAAAGCTGATAAAAACTATATTGAAGACACTGAGACAACCCCAAAGTCCTGTCTTGATGTAGTGTTCGAGTTACTGGCTACTACTGCTGGCACCAGCTCTTCGAACTCGCTGCCTGAATCAATTCGGCTTCTTGAGTCTCAACTTCAAGTTGAAAGACATCGATCAGATGTTATGCGACAGGAAGCCGAAGGACCGAGGAAGTCCCAGCAGAATTCAGATGCATACTTTTTGGTGCAATAACAAGTGTTGGAGGATTTAAGCGCCAAACAAGAGAAAGTTAATAAGCTTGCTAAGCATATTGGTAGCATTATGGGTACCCAGGATATTGTTTCTTGAGCTCTTCTGAAGTGGTTTCAGTTCTGGACTTGTTTTGCTGCGGCGTTTATATGCTGCTTTGTTCCCTATATTTGCACTGGTGGCGAACTTTGGTGCCCAGTGGATGTAATATGTGTAATAGCCGTGATAGCCTAGCGTAAGATGCTTGCCTATTTATTTCCTTATTGTCTTGTTTATTTGTTTTCTTCTAGTCAGTGCATTTCTTTTTCCGCGGTTTGCTAGTGGCCGCAATAGCCTATTTTTTTAAACTAGGCCACATTAACCATGAGCTACATATTTACTATAGTTAACATGGGCCTCCTATGGGTCGTAGAAACAATGGGCCTTCTACGGGGCGTAGAAACAATGGGCCTTATACGGGCCGTAGACACAATGGGCCTTCTACGGGCCGTATCATCAATGGGCCTTCTACAGCCGTATGATCGGTTGGACAAACATGGGCCAATAACAGACCACATTATGGCCATAAATGGGCTAGAGTTGAAATCGTCTGTTCATGGGCCGACCATAACGGGCTGTCGTTAATCGACCGTATTTGATGACGCTGTGAAAACGGCCCAATGTATTAACGGGCCACAAACGGGCCGACTATAACCACGGGATGAATTTGGCCCACAAGCAGAAAATGACAGTAATGGGCCGAAAGTAAACGAATGCTGGAAATGAGCCCAAGAATAAATGGGCCCTGAGAAGGCCGAAAGATAACATGGGCTGGAAACGGCCCAACGAAATAATGGGCCGTTAATGGGTATAAAGTGATACACTGTTCATTACGGGCCAGTTTTACCACGGGTCGTTAATGGGCCGAGGGTTACTAAGGGCCTCATATGGGCTGAAAGACGTCATGGGCCATGCATAGGTCGGAAGTTAAAATAGGCTGGAATTATATTGGATGACCCAGATGACGCTACCGGGCCTAATTCGGATAGGCCGTAAACGGGCCCTGGGTTAGCGGGCTGTAAATGGGCTATATGCGAACATGCCATTAACAGGCTTGCCGTGGGCCGGCCCACCACCTTTTGACCAAGTCAAATGAGCCGGCCTTTTCACAGGAATGGGCCTCTGTTGGCGTGCCATGTGTCGACGTATCATAGGCGCTTTGGGTCCAATGAGTGGATGACATCTGTCCCAACGGCGAGCCAACACGTGTTCCCTCCAGCCAATGATAATTTTACACGTGGAAAATCCCCATTGGCCGGGGCTGTTAATGGGTTATCGGATCCAAAACCGGACCCGATAGCTTAACGGCATTCCGTTACGGTGGATGCCATGTGTTAGTCACCCTTGACGAAAGCACTTCTGTGACGCACGATTTATCGTCATGGAAGTGGACACTTCCGTGATGATAATTTTGGTAATGTCATGGAACACTTCTACGACAGCACAGGTATGACTATCTTGATTCTGTCATAAATTTGTCATGGATGTACATGCATGACAGAAAATATGACCTACTATGACAAACATGTATCATCATGGAAGTGTATTTTTTGTAGTGTATTGAAGTTCATCATTATTTCACTCGAGATCATGTTGCTAAAGGGGACATTGATCTTAAGCATGTTCGTACCGATAAGCAATTGGCGGATATATTCACCAAACGGCTTGATGAGAAAATTTTTTTGCCGTTTGAGAGGTGAATTGAACATCATTGATGCTTCAAACTTGTAGGAACTCCATTTGGATACATGCAATGCATGAATCTATGACTAATCCTTGATATTTCTCTTATGATGATATTCATATGTCTTGGATATATTTGCACCCTTGCATGTTATCTAACCCTTGTAGGTACTTGGATGGATCTAAATCTATGAGATTGCAACTCACTCACATCTTGAGCAATCTCTACATCACCATGTCTCTACACAATGGTGGTTGATGACGAGGAAGCATGAAATCCTTCAACATATCCTTTGAAAAATTATATATATCAAATTTCATTTGGTATCAAGTTTCATGATTGTCATTTTGGATACACAAGTGCTCTTCCTTGCAAAAACTAACCCATGTAAGTAGATGAACTCACTTCCAAAGTGGTGCCCCCGACTCTTGATGAGCTACATCAACCTCAAGCAACTCACACAAGTTCAACTACATGACTAGGATCAACACCACCACCCAAGGTATGTCATTCCATCTTAGATAAGCTTAAGCTCAAGTGATAGGTCAAAGCAACTCAATAAGATGAGAATACATCAAATACTTAAACGAAAAATGGTAATCCCATTTTGAGCTTAAATGATGAGTATGACCTATGATCAAGTGTTCTCACTTAACTCCTTAGTCAATATACTCTAACATAGGTGACTTTGTCACCGCCCAATTCTAGATGAAGTTCTCTAGTATTTATTTCAGTTTTTTTTTCATATTTCCCTTTGCATATTTATTCCCTTTTCTTAAAAAAACAAAAAAACTTCATCTAGATTTTCTTTTCTCCATTTTGTTCTGCATTCCCTTCATCCAATTCCTTGCAAATCTTTGTGAGATCTTATTTGCCTAGTGAGCTGAGGTGACATGTGTTCTCTCTGTGTTGAACTTGGTCACACCGGTCTGCCATTTTCGTTAAACTGACACTTTTCGGTGCTAACGAAGTAAACAACTCGGTGTCACCGATTTCTATGCAGAAAAGACCATTTGCCACTTGTTCCTGCACTTTTGTTCCAGCTCCACTCGATGATCCCTGTCCTCTACCAGCATCACTCTCTATATGCTGCTTTGCTCTGTGACTCAAGGACCAAACCTATTTTGACTCACACTCAAGAAGAACCCTTCTTGGAAATTGATGTCAAAGGGGGAGAGAGAGATCACATCAAAGCTTAATTCTTCAAAAGGGGGAAGAGAGAATACTTCAAATAGGAAGGAAGAGAGAAATCACATAAAAGCCTCAGATGCTTGGTATTCACATGTCTTTAGATGGGGAAAAGGCATGTTCATGCTTGCTTATTTGGTTTGCTCTAATTTTCTGTTCCCTATCTTCCCAGTATCCCATACAAGATTCAGGGGGAGCAAGACATCTAAGGGAAGAAAATCTTCGAATTCATTGTTTATCTTTACCTTTTGGGGACATGTCTATATCTAATAGAGTATCCAGTGATGACACTCTACATGTCATCCCAATCTTCCTTTTGTTTGCTCTGACTAGTAGATGTATCTGTGTTATCTAACCTTGTTTACTCAGGTTCATCCCTTTCTAAGCCAACTCAAGACCACAAGGTAAGTATATGCATCACACTCATGTGCATGAGGATTTCTTGCTGATGTACATACTGTTTGCAAGAAGGAATCATGAGCATGAAGGTACATTTCCTATACTTACATCATTTGCTCTTATGCATATAGCCAAGATACATGTAACACATTGCTTACTCTGTCATGCTTATGCATTCACATGCTCTTATATTCCATATTTACATGATTGCATACATATAGGGGGGGCCTATGCATGTTACATGTCTTTCCAAAGCTTTACTTGTTATTCTCTATATCTTTATCTAAAGCTTTGATGTATGTTAACATCAATTACCAAAAAGGGGGAGATTGAAAGCACAAGTGCTCCCTGGGTGATTTTAGTAATTAATGTCAACATATCTCTTGTTGGACTAATGCTTTCATCTAGTATGCTTCAGATAAGTTCAACAATGGAGTGACATGGACTAGAGGATGTGGAAACCCTTCGAGATGATCAGGACAAAGGATTGGCTCAAGCTCAAAGCTCAGGACTCTACATTTTCATTTTAGTGATCCAAGATCACATTGAGTCCAAAGGAAAGCCAATACTATTAAGAGGGGATGAGGTGTTGCTTAATGGCTTGCTTGCTCTAAGTGCTTAGTGATATGCTCCACATCCGTCAACCACTTTCTCACATCCACATTTGTCCCAAACCAAAAGTCAAACTCGGCCCCATCGAAACTTTCTATCCGGCGCCATCGAGTTCTCTTGACATAGCCACTGCCAAAAACCCTAATCAATTCGGTCTCACCGATGGGATCTCGGTCTCACCGAGATGGGCTTGCAAACTCTTCGTTGCCTATTGCATTAATTTCGGTCTCACCGAATATGAAATCGGTCCCACCGAGTTTGCTTGGCCAACTCTCTGTTTTGCTTATTACCCAAATCAGTTCCACCGAGTTTGTGTAATCGGTCCAACCGAGATAGGCTTTACCCTAACCCTAGCACATCGGTCCCACCGAGCTGATCATGTCGGTCCCACCGAAATGCCTAATGGTCACATTATGAACCAAATCGGTCCGACCGAGTTTGGAGATTTGTGTGTAACGGTTAGATTTTGTGTGGTGGCTATATATACCCCTCCACCCACTCTTCATTCGTGGAGAGATCCATCAGAACATGCCTACACCTCCAACATACATTTTCAGAGAGAGAACCACCTACACTTGTGTTGAGGTCAAGATACTCCATTCCAACCACATAAATCTTGATCTCTAGCCTTCCCCAAGTTGCTTTCCACTTAAATCATCTTTCTACCAAATCCAATCCTATGAGAGAGAGTTGAGTGTTGGGGAGACTATCATTTGAAGCACAAGAGCAAGGAGTTCATCATCAACACACCATCTATTAACTTTTGGAGAGTGGTGTCTCCTAGATTGGTTAGGTGTCACTTGGGAGCCTCTGTCAAGATTGTGGAGTTGAACCAAGGAGTTTGTGCTGGCAAGGAGATTGCCTACTTCGTGAAGATCTACCCTAGTGAGGCAAGTCCTTTGTGGGTGATGGCCATGGTGGGATAGACAAGATTGCTTCTTCATGGCCCCTTCGTGGGTGGAGCCCTCCATGGAGTCGCGCAACCATTACCCTTCGTGTGTTGAAGTCTCCATCAACGTGGATGTATGATAGCACCACCTATCAGAACCACTCCAAAAATCTCCGTGTCTCCAATTGCGTTTGCACACTCCAATCCCATCCCTTTACATTCTTGCAACTTGCATGATTTACTTTCCGCTGCTCATATACTCTTATCATGCTTGCTTGATATGTATTGTGAATGTGTGAACTTGTGCTAAAACTCCACTTCAACTTAAAGAATTTTAAAACTACAACTTTTCTTGCTAAGAGTCTATTCACCTCCCTCTAGACACCTTTTCTCGATCCTTTCAGAATTTGAGAAATACTTGTTCTAAAAGTTTGTGATTCTCGTAGCATGCACGTATGGTGAACCGTTATGTGATGAAGTCGGAGCATGATTTATTTATTGATTGTTGTCCTTATGAGTGGCGGTCGGGGACGAGCGATGGTCTTTTCCTACTAATCTATCCCCCTAGGAGCATGCGCATAGTACTTTGTTTCGATAACTAATAGATTTTTGCAATAAGTATATGAGTTATTTCTGACTAATGTTGAGTCCATGGATTATACGCACTCTCACCCTTGCACCATTGCTAGCCTCTCTAGTACCGCGCAACTTTCGCCGGTACCATACACCCACCATATACCTTCCTCTAAACAGCCACCATACCTACCTATTATGGCATTTCGATAGCCATTCCGAGATAGATTTCCATGCAACTTACCACCGTTCCATTTGTTACGACACGTTACGTCATTGTCATATTGCTTTGCATGATCATGTAGTTGACATCGTATTTGTGGCAAAGCCACATTTATAATTCTTCAATACATGTCACTCTTGATTCATTGCACATCCCGGTACACCGTCGGAGGCATTCACATAGAGTCATATTTTGTTCTAGTATCGAGTTGTAATTTTTGAGTTGTAAGTAAATAAAAGTGTGATGACATCATTATTACAGCATTGTCCCAAGTGAGGAAAGGATGATGGAGACTATGATTCCCCCACAAGTCGGGATGAGACTCCGGACGAAAAGATAAAAAAAAGAAAAAGAGGCCATAAAAAAGAGAGGAAAAGGCCCAAACAAATAAAAAAAGAGAGAAAAAGAGAGAAGGGACAATGTTACTATCCTTTTACCACAATTGTGCTTCAAAGTAGCACCATGTTCATGATAGAGAGTCTCCTATTGTAACATCCCAAATTTCCAATTTGGAATGTTATGCATTAGATCCTCATTGCATGTCATATTTTATTGCATTTTGGCTTGATCCTAGAAATTCTACGCAACTCAAGGACCCACGAAGAGAGTTGGGGATTTTGTTATTTTCATATTTGAGTTTTCTAAAATTTTGAAAAGAGGATCGTTTGATTTTCATTATTTTCTCTTCAAATATTTCTTTTATGAAAATAAAAGAGAGGGGATAAAATGACTTTCCCAAAATAAACAAATATTGGAGATTTAATATTAAAATCAAATAAGATTTTATTCGGAGTTTTTATCGCTATTTTATTTGAATTAGGAAAAATATGCGTTTTTCAAAATTGCGTTAGAGGCCCAAATAAATGGTGAGCTCCTCGCCAGTGCCTTCAGCACCCGCTGCGTCGCTTACATGGGATTGGCCCAGCAACGCGCACTGCCTCTCGCTCGATCGCTTTGTTTTCTCTTCCCCAGAATTGCTACATTATGTCATGATTTCTCTTAGGAAAAACCAACAGGTTTTCTACAGTACATACTCTGGTTCTTAGGAAAAAGTTCATTGAATTCGAAAAAAGTTCACCGAATTTGCAAAAAAGTTCATCAATTTTGAGGAAAAAAATTGTCGAATACAAAAAAAAGTTCATCAAATTTGAAAAAAGTTCATTGAATTTAAAAAAAGTTCATCAAATATGAAAAAAGTTCATCAATTTTGAAGAAAAGTTCATCGGATTTGAAAAAAGGTTCATCGAATTCGAAAAAAAGTTCATCGGATTCAAAAAAAGTTCATCAATTTTGAAAAAAAAATCGTCGAATACGAAAAAAGTTCATCAAATTTGAAAAAAGTTCATCGAATTTAAAAAAAAGTTCATCTAATATGAAAAAAAGTTCATCGATTTTGAAGAAAAGTTCATCGGATTTGAAAAAAGTTCATCGAATTTGGAAAAAAGTTCATCGGATTCAAAAAAACTTCATCGAAGTTAAAAAAAAGTTCGCCAGATTTGAAAAAAAGTTCATCGATTATGGAAAAAGTTCATTGAATTTGTAAACAAAAAGTTCGTCCATTTTTCAGGAAAAAAAGTGAAGAAATATTTTTTTCTCGAATTTTTTAGTAAAAAAGGAAAAAGAAAAGGTGAAATAAGAATGTGTAGAAATGATGTATATTATCACATCAAGCTTAGTGGCGCGGTGGTTGTCGAGTCGTCTCACGTATTGTTAGGTCGAGGGTTCGATTATCTGTCGAGAGTGGTCTTTTTTGCGCTATAAAAACCTATAGCGAACCTTGTGATGGGTCGGCCCGTTAGTAGCGAACGTAGGGAGGGGGTGTGCGCCCGGTTGTGGAAATAGCTGTATCGGGCGCAACGGGCGATGAATAGGATTTGGCAATAAATGTTCACCTTGTCCGTTAGATTTTTAGAGGACGGGGAAAATTTATTTCAGAATGTTTGGAGTCCGTTTAGTATTTCTTTTCTTCGATTTTATGCGCAGAATTATTTAGAAAAAAAGTCAACCGACCCCGCCGCCGCCTTGCCGCCCGACCCCGCCGCTAGAGCCACTCAACGCCACCACCAACCCCGCCGCCGACGAGGTAGCTGCCGCCGCCGCCGGTTTTCGTCGAAAAACTGATAGTTTTTTCGAAACCCTAGATCTAGATCGGTTCGTTTTTTTCTTCGGTTTAGTTATTTAGCGAACACCCGTTCGTAAGTTCGTTTTAACGAATGGTTTTCACCCATTAACCGCAGACAACGAACGTTCATTCATTAGTCTGTTCGTCAGTTTTTCTTTTTCGAGGGTTTTTCCGCGATTATTTTCGATCATGATTTCTGCCCTAATCTTCGTTCTAGTATAACTTTTCGCTCGTTTATTGGAATCAGGCGATTCAAGCGTCTAGATCTTCGTCTCGAAGCCCTTTTTCTATTTAACCAACTTGAACAAGATTTTGCTACTGTAAAATTTGACTTTAGTTCAGATTAGTAATCAAATCTTGTTTTTTCGCAGTTTGAGTTTTGTTGCTTCGTTTGGTTTGATTCTTTTTGCAAACCATAGTTCTTAAGTTGAACCTACTGGTTAGATTTATTATTTGAGTTTTACCCTGCTTCTAGTTGAGTGCTTATTGTATGCTTGTTTGTTTGCGATAGAGTACCCGGAGTGTGAAGCGTGCTACTACGAGTCTCTAGGTTTCACGGATCATCAGCAAGGCAAGTAACACTTTGATCATACCCTTTTACTACCCAGTTTTATTGCATTAGATCAATCCTCAAACAATTGCATGGTTAGGATTTGATTAACTTGTGGGTTTTGGGAAGTAGATGAGGTAGTACCTATTCACCTGTTTGTTTTCAAACCTATGGGAGTTACTTCTATGTTGCTTATATTGCTATGATATGCTCGTAGACGTGGATTGGGTTTGAGTGTTTTCATGACAGGTGTGAGTTGTTAATTAATGGTTAAACTTAAGGTGGCAACTTAAATAAACATCTGGGTGGATTAGTTGTGGGCACCTGGAGAATCCAGTGTTGTCCTAGGATATCCCGGAGGACCCGTGTGATCATCCTACGGCCCGCCACCCAGGCTCAAAGGGATCATGAGATTATTCATGCTAGAAACTTCCGTGTGCAGCCACAAGCCATTATGGGCTCTGGCATAGTTGAGTAAGTTGCGTGAAGCTCTCGAAGAGGTAGACTAGCAAATGTAGTGGGTTGTAGGTGGTACCGTCTATCCAAAGTAGAGAGTTAATGCTTCAGAAAGACTGTGTCTCGAATCTCCGACCATGGATGTATTCGAGTCTTGTGGGGAAAAGTGCGCAAACCTCTGCAAAGTGTACAAAATAATCATGGTTAGCCGTGTCCCCGGTTATGGACATCTTGAGTATCTGGTTCTTGGATTATCATGTTGATCTCACCACTCTTAATATAATTTGATTGGGTTTAATGATGATGCTTAATTGGGATTGAGTTGGAGGAACCTTCTCAATGTTTAACAACCACCATGATAGTTAAATAAAATTTATTCCTTTGTTGTAGGGAAAAATTGGCTTTATGCAAAACTATAACCATAGAGCTTACCACCAGCCAAATATGCATGTAGTGATAGCATTTATCCTGTTCATTACTCTCTATGTGTTACATTGCCAGCATATTCCATGTGCTGACCCGTTTCGGGCTGCAACGTTCATGTTGTAGACTTTTCAAACGACGAGTAAGGAGCCTTATGTCGTTGTCTTTCACTCAGTGATGCCGTTGGAGTTGATGGACTCACTTTATCTTCCAAGCCTTCCGCTGTTATCGTTTTAGATGGCCTTAAGCCATATTTATTGTAATAAGTTCTCTTTTGAGACATTCGATGTAATAAGTGTGTGATTGCTACTCTATTATAAATCCTCGAGTATTGTGCTTGTCAGCATTACCGATCCAGGGATGACACTGATGCACAGAGATCAGACTGTTTGAGGCCTAGTCGCTACAAGATGGTATCAGAGCACACGTTGACTGTAGGACACGACCACAAAGCTAAAACCCTAGATCACTACTCTCTTCTCATTTCTGACTCCTCTCCCTTTTCTACTCTTTTGGATGGCGGATGCAAGGAACAAGTTCACTCAACCGGATGAAGATACACCTTTTGGACGACACTTAAAGGAAGTTACTAGATACCTGAACATCGGAATACCAAGCTTCACCGGGACCTACAATGCCACTTTACCAGAAGAGGAGCGCTGGATGATTCAAGTTCAAGTTCCAGGAAGGAAGTTCACGCCAGTCACTGAGCCCATAGAGTTTTCCTTTGATGCACCAACCCGGAGTCTAGGCAAGAGCATGGCAGCCCACATCACCATGGGACGCATTGGAGAAGTTTACCACAATGATCTCAAGGATACTATCTACCAGATTTGTGGGCGCCGAGATGAGAAATGGCAGATGATCAGCACCAGGAAGGATAGCTCCATTGCAGCTTTCATCCAGGAGTTAAATCAGCGCATTCGTCGCCAGGAGAACCGGATGTGCGCAGGCATGATAGATCTGAAGAAGGCAATAACCAGGATCACAGAGTTGGAGGAAGAACTCAAGTCTACACGCCATGGATACGAGGAGGAAATGACGATAGTAGTGGAGAAGAATGACGATCTGACAAGGAATCTAGGAGTATTCATGGGAGACCCCGCGCCAGGAGGAGAAGACGACGATTCCACTTGCCCGCAGAACTACATCATCATCGACGACACCGAGTCGGACCCCGACGATAGCGATGATGACTTTGTTGATGAAGCTGGAGCAAATATTATGGAGACTTCCACCGATCAATTTTTCTAGTCGACCACCATATCAGTAGTAGTATTTCCCCATGTATATAGATTAGACCGAGCACTTTTGTAACAATACTTAGACCGATTGTATGCCCTTGTTTGAATTTGATTGAAGTGATATGATTGTGTTTGTCTCATGTGCATATGGGTAGTGTTTTCTCACTAGACCTCATTCTATTCTAATCTCTTCCCTTTAAACCCCTCAGATGCCTCCGAGACGTGACCCCGGATTTACTTTCCCACCGAAGCTCACTCAGTTGATCCAGCAGCAGAATGCCTTGATGTAGTTGTTAGTTCAGAACCAAGGCAACATCAATAACAACAACAACAACAACAATAACCCACCACCACCACCTCCAGTTGACAACTTAGCCCGTTTTTTCTGAGGTTGCAGCTGCCCATTTTTAGATGGCCTTAAGCCATATTTATTGTAATAAGTTCTCTTTTGAGACATTCGATGTAATAAGTGTGTGATCGCTACTCTATTATAAATCCTCGAGTACTGTGCTTGTCAGCATTACCGATCCAGGGATGACACTGATGCACAGAGATCAGACTGTTTGAGGCCTAGTCGCTACAAGATGGTATCAGAGCACACGTTGACTTAGGACACGACCACAAAGCTAAAACCCTAGATCACTACTCTCTTCTCATTTCTGACTCCTCTCCCTTTTCTACTCTTTTGGATGGCGGATGCAAGGAACAAGTTCACTCAACCGGATGAAGATACACCTTTTGGACGACACTTAAAGGAAGTTACTAGATACCTGAACATCGGAATACCAAGCTTCACCGGGACCTACAATGCCACTTTACCAGAAGAGGAGCACTGGATGATTCAAGTTCAAGTTCCAGGAAGGAAGTTCGCGCCAGTCACTGAGCCCATAGAGTTTTCCTTTGATGCACCAACCCGGAGTCTAGGAAAGAGCATGGCAGCCCACATCACCATGGGACGCATTGGAGAAGTTTACCAC